>NC_056741.1:1656234950-1656834950 GCF_019279795.1 Protopterus annectens | reverse complement strand
GAACCCCCTGTACCCTAACCACAGGTGTGAGACACAAAGCCCCTATGTGATCTACACTCTACACCCCCTAGAAACCACCGTGTGCAACTAACACTGTAACATGTGCCTAGAATAGGATGCCAAGTGGGCATCAAAGTGGTCGAGTGAAACCTGTGTGCTGTGGGCAAAGCCTTTATTAACGCAAAATGTAAAGTGATGTGGGAAGTGCTTGGTGCATACTAAACCATGATATAATCATAACTTATAGAAATGTGCCACAGCACGGAGAAAATCCTGCACATCACTATAGTCACACTTATGTTGCAAGATGTGTTTTAGACGACGCTCCCTTACAACAATGGCCTTCCTACGTGGTGTCACAGGCATCCCCCACAACAGAGATTCTCGTCGGGTATCTGTTAAGTTCTGTTCCTGTTGCAGGACAATCAAAAGATCACATAGCTGCACAGTAGGTCGTCCCAGTAACACTTTCAGCCGACGATGCCATGCCTCTACCTGGTTATTAGTCCGTGGGAAATCCATGCCGGTCACATCACTAACATTCCAGAACCGTAAAGGATAGGATGATGGTAGTCGTTGCTGTGAAGAGCAGCGGGATGCATACTTGCGTGGTCGGCCTCGCACATAATGATGATCCAGGAATACGCCAATAGGCTGTGCACATTCAGGTAACGTAGCCACAATGTCCACAAATGCAGGGACAACATCTTCAACTGGTAGGAATGCCAACGCAATTAGCTTGCGTATGGCAATAGAGAACGCAGTGTCTGTACCATAGAGGGCTACAAGGTGGTTATGCTGGATCTGGCCCCAAATGATCTGTGCAAAGTGGAAAAGGCACCCTTTCAGAATACTCTTTGGGAATGCCTTACAGCTGGCACGGATCGCTGCCTTCTCGAAATCAGTCATTATATACTGTGGAGCCAGGGTACACTCCTGTTCTGCAGTCATACACTTCAGTATCTCCCACATACTGTAGTATGCAGACTCTGACTTCCTTGTCATGAGACAGTACACCAGGGGGACAATCCTTGTTGAGGTGCGAGTCCCAATACAGCCATGTAGGGTATACAGCTGACGACATATATCGGCCCGTGTAGGGAAGGTGCCATCTCCAAGAATGATGTCAGCTCTACACAGATCAATTAGGTTCTGTGCTGTTGTAAGTAGAACCAAGGAATCAGTCCCATCCATATCAGATCTTCTATGGAGGATAAAGCTGCCACTACGGAGTGGATAGTGGCTGACATCAATATCTGCGAGTGTTACTGGAGGTGTGGTCATGGATGCCCGTGCCCTCTGACGTACCCTGGTTATGCTACGACGCAATGTGGCATGGCAAGGCATCTCCTGAAGTTCATTCTCATCTGCTGTGCCTAGGACACTCTGCATCACCAAACTTGGCAACTCATTGCCAGTTACTGCCCTCTGCCGCAGTTCTGCTTGCAGTGTAGCAACCTGGGCTATTGTTGCATCTGGCCTGTGCTGGTGAGGCAGTGATTTCAGCAGTTCCTCGCCCTCTTCCAGCCGTACAGTGATGGCACAACCTCTACAGGCCTGTAGTCTCCGCTCAATACATGCCCAGTACCGTTTAGGTGGCAGTTCATGCTCCAAATGGTAGAGGTATCCCTCCACTACCAGCATCGGTTTGCCCCGTTGGCTGGGCACTGTGCTGTATTTGTTGCCAAGCTGACCAGGGCTATACCGGTACATAGCTTCCATCATGGTAACACCACTTGTAGATGGCCTCTCATTATCCATCACAGCATGTATAGTTGGGAACTGGATGTACTGACGTCACTGCTACAATTCACTATAAGATGTAACAATACTTGATTTACACTGCCCTGTGTTGGACCCTGTGTTGTAGTGCTGCCTGCAACAGCTCACTGTGCAGGTGTCAGTACTACACCTTGGTCTAACTGCCTGTCATGCTATGGAGTCACTATATGCAGTTTAGACAGCCATGGGGCTAACAAATGTATATACTGTGGTAAGCATCTACCTGTCCTGATTTAAACACATTTTCTACATGTGGTGTACATGTCCCTTTTAACTCCCAGTTGTACCTGCTAGCCAATCAGGGTGTGGGGCCCTGTCTCAGTTTCAGTGACAGAGGTTACATAGGGAAGTTGCTCAGTGTTGCACCCTTCTCTGCCTGCATGGGCCTACATACCTTTGTACACCAGCCCCAGGAGACACTGGATGGGTTTTCCAGAACCTACTAAACACACATGCTGCTGTAGACTAGGTGTGGGGGTTGACACTCCTGTCTGGAAGTGTTTCTTGGTTCACAGTTCCCACCTGCCATTGTACTAGGGGGGGCCGTACCTGAACAGATGTTGTGTGTTGCACTTATGGCTGTACATCAATATGTCTGGGACTTGGAATGGACATATTCCCAATACTGTTAACCACTGGCACATTCTGTGTAAAGTGCTGTGCATAGTTTGCTAGTTGCTACTCTACACGCTCCTACAGTAGCATGTGCTTTCTAAGGGGTATGAAGTCTGAAACTTCTCCTTCTGTTGCACTCCATATCATATGTGTGCTATTCCAGTTGCAGTACAAGGGTTACTATATCTGATCTGTAAACGTGCTTCACATAGATAGGGACATACTAGATGTTAATGTGCATGTACAAAGACACTGCTGTAGCTGCTGCTAGTGTGGATTATATTTCTGGTCTGCTGTGACTGTTTACTGTTTGGGTTCGTCTGGAGTTCAGCTGATCTACTGGTAAGTTGTTACTGTTTATACTGTTGTGTATTTACTTGTGTACTGTGTATGTGTGGGGTATTTGTGCTTGTATGCTGTACTATTTATTAATCAATTGCTGTGTGTTTGAATTACGCGCTTGTGACTTGTTTGGTTTTGCAGCGTAGCTGCTTTAGGGGTTGTCGCTATGTGTGTGTTTTTCTACCGACGTGGGTTCCGACGGCAGATCTGTATTTCGGCCGCCGCGCTCTGCGATCTAGCGGTGCCGCAGCCTTCTTGTTTCGGCGTTGTAGCTCGTGGGCAATCGTCTCGCGATCTACACGCCAGAACCCCAATCTGTTATATCAAATACGTCAGATTTTGTATGTAGAAATATGTTTATGGATAATCATTCCGTATAGTCAAATGTTTGTATATCAGTAGTCTTTAATGCCAGCAGAAGTGATCAAATAATCATAAGATCCCTTCTGATGACATTACTTTGTGGGAGGTCATGGAACAACTGTGAGTGGGAATTTGCCCTTTCCCCACTGTTGTGTGATCTCAGAGGTGGGGGGGAGAGCTTACTTGTCTGCAATAAATGGCAGTTGTGTGTCATTTTAATTGATTACATTTTGATCATACTGTTCACTGTTTTGGTACCCTAATATTTCAGTATTCATCAGGCTGTCTTAGTTCTTAACTGGGTTAGACCAATTTGACAGACCAGACACCTAAATGTTAATGAGATGTTGATAGTTATTTATGTGCTCAACTATCTTTATCATCTTTGGTCCCCTAGACCTCTTCTAGTGATTACAAATAACACTACAGTCTTGTGGTACATTAACACAGGACTACCAGATCCTACCCTCTATAGAGGCCAGCTATCCAGAAAATACCCTCTATGCAGGCAGCTATGGTAGCTTGGGAGGTAGAAATTCAGTTCTTTCACCCTCAAAGCTTCCTACATTTAATCAGAACATGGAACTCAGACCCCCATGAATGGAAACTGAAATGTGATCTATTTGTGGGGAGCTCTTAAAGTAGAAATGTTTGCCTCCTTTCAAAACAGACAGCTATATAAATTCACAGGATTTGTCATAATTGGGCCCTGGAAAAACAGATGCTTTTTCATTCCTTTAGGTTCACAGATAAGTACTAGGCTAGCTGTCTTTCCACGCCATTCTAAGACTAGCCAATTTCTCTTTTTGTGTTCGAAATAACCTATCTGATTATACATTGACCTTGCCGGATGTGACTCAGCTGCTGTTCTACAACTCGTGGAATCCACAAACTCTCAAGCTCCTCCATTACCCATAATGCTGTAGTCCCCCTCCCTCTCCAGATCTTGTTTGCAGCTCACTAAAGTAAAACATTGCTATAGTTTATATACTATGGAAAATCACTTTCTGGAGCTCAAAGAAAAAGGAACTTGGTTCCTGAGGTCCTCTCCCGCTGTACCAGAAGTCATCAAAGAAACATGGTAGGGGCTAGAGGGATGGAGGGAAGCTGAGGAAGAATGAAAATGGACAACACAGATGGAACATTATGGTGAGTACATAACTTCTTTATGTGATGTAAATTTTCACTCATTGCTCAACATATGGGACAGAGTCCTCAGCTACCTGAATCGAGGGTGGACTCTTAGGAAGGATATTCCTGAGCACTGTAGATCCGACGGCTGCTCTTCCCCTCGAGACCAGACCCAGTTCATAATGAGTAATAAAGGTATGAGGGTTAGCCCAAGTAGCAGCTGTACAAATATTGTCCATGGAAGTTCTGGATAGGAAAGTTGATGAAGTCACCATGGACCTAGTTGAATCGGCCTTTAAGGATTTAGGAAGGACCAAACTCAGCTTGTTAGAGACAAAGGAAATTCAGTCAGTCACTCATCTTGATAAAGTAACTTTTGAAACTGGTTGATCCAATTTGGTTTCTGAAAAGGATACAAACAACTGATCAGATTTCCAAAATTTCTCAGATCTGTGCAGATAAAAATGTAATTGTCTATGAAAATCCAATAAGTGTAACATGTATTTTGCCTTTGTTAGAGAAATTTAGAAATAATACCGGGAGATTAATTGCTTGATTAATGCGAGATCCTGACACCACCTTAAGAAGGAAGATAGGGTTGGTGCTTAAAGACAGTTTATCCTTGTGAAAGATTAAATAGGGAGGCTTAGAAGATAAGGTTTGCAGTTCTGATGCTCTTCCAGCCAATGTTATGGCCGGAGAGGTCCAGGTGAGTCATTATCTGTCGGGTGAGAAAGGAGATCTGGAATTGGATCTAGAATCCAAGGTGGGTAAACTAGATGAGGCCAAAGGAAGGGAAACCAAATCTGCCAAGGTCAATAAGGGGTAATGAGGATAACTTTGCCTTTCAATCGAGATGCTTTCTGTAGAAATATGGAGATTAAGGGAGTCAGGGGATAAGCATAGAGGAGACCTGGGGGGCAATCATGAAGGAGAGCTTCTCTTGGCGACTTCCTGGCAGTGAGATTAGATTAAGGAACCTGCACATTTGTTGTTCAGGGGAAATGCAAATAAGTCACAGCATGGCTGGCCCCATTGGCATAATATCATTTCTGCAACGCTTGTGTTGAGAGACCATTCATGAGGTAGTAACATGGACCTGCTCAGCTTGTCTGCTGTCATGTTGGATGTCCCCAGTATATGCACTGCTATCAGTAACTGATTTGAAGAGATCATCCATTGCCATACACTCATAGCTTCTCAACACATGGGGTAAGATATGATTCCTCATTCTTTGTTGATGTACCATACTAAAGACATATTGTCTGTTTGAACTGCAATAGTCCCAGAAGGGAGAAATTCTTGCAATGCCTGCAATGCTAGGAGCACTGCTCTTATTTCCACCACACTGATATGCAAGTTGCTCTCTTTGGGGGACCACGTCTTGAATAGTCTTCCCTAAGAAATACCCCCACCCCGATCTGGGAAGCATCCATGGTCACTATGTCCTTTGGCTGAGAGAGGATGAATGGACGACTTTGCAAAAGTTGATCAGAGTGACTCCACCACTAAAGGAATCTCTTGCAAGCTTGAGTTATGTTGATCTTGGTGGACAAGGGTTGATGTAAGATGGACTACTGGGTTGCCAGTGTCCATTATAGAATTCTCATATGGTACCTTGCTAGTGGAAGCAGAACTATTGATGCTGTCATGGACCCCAGGATCTGTAACACCTTGCGGGCTTGGTAGCGATAAAATGGATTATTCTGCTGACTTGAAAACGAATGGTTTGAACCCTCAGTAAGGACTGAGATACTGTCACTGATGTGTTGAAACTGGCTTCTATGAACTCTAGAGATTGAGAAGGTTGAAGTTGAGATTTCTTGTGGTTGATTGTGATGACCATATTGGAACAGTCTGGAGTACATAGTCTCAAGCTGTTGTCACTACATGCTTGGTTGAGGTGATAAGGAGCCAGTCATCTAGATATGGAAACATTCAGAATCCCTGCAATCTGAAGTGAGCTGCTACCACTGCCATGCATTTGGTAAACACCCTGCGGGCTGTGGTGAGACCAAAGGACAGTGCTCTGAACTGGTAGTGACTGGCTCCCAGACATAAGCATAGGTATCTCCTGGACCGTCTGTTCATTTTTATGTGATAGTACGCATTCTGGAAGATCTGACTGAAATATGACCTTGTACGCAGAACCGACTTGTTCAGAATGTTGAGATCCAAGATTAGTCTCCAGTTCCCTGTCTTTTCTGACACTAAAAAGAATCTTGAATAAGTTCTGGATTCTTTCTGATCTGGGGAACCTCTTGGATGACTCTCTTGTCTAACAGCTTTTGTATTTCTAAAGCTGCTGCTTTCCTCCAACTGGGTGGAACACTGGGAATTGTGTACTGCAATGGCAATGGTAGGGAAAAGGGAATTATATAGCCTCTGGAAATGATCCTCTGCACCCAAGTATATTTTGCTAAGTCTAGCCAGGCTCTCTGGTGCAAGGATAAATGACCCAGACTGCCTCCACAGGTGGGCAGTTGGGCCTCCTTTCAGGAGCTGTGATAGGAACTGTAAGAAAAAGAATCTCTGGACCCCTGGTTGTGCAGACCTCATCTGCTGTGGAGACAGTGTCTTCTGTTGTTGGAGTTCCATCCTCTGCCTCGGGGGGGGGGGGAGCTTTCACCACATGGATCATGGAACGGACCCTGGGATTTCTTGAACCACATCTTTTGACCACCTCACTGATTCCTGGAAAAGGTTCTTTGAGGAGTCAAAAAAATATATGCCAACAGCAGACAGTGTTTTTCCACCTGTCTCACACTTGCAGAGTGTGTCCTTAAACTTGGGGCCAAACAGTGAACTTCTGTCAAAAGGATCAACTAACAAAGGATGATTTGAAGGGCTCCACAAAATCATACAGGCACATCCAGGCATGTCTGGCTGATAGAAATGCCCAAACCCCCAGCTCTTCAGGCTCCTTCAGCTGCATATGAAATGAGCCTCATAGATGAATTTGAAATGGACTGAAGGGTGGCTAACTGTGAAACAATAGAAGACTCCGCCTCAGCAGTACTAGTCCATGAGAGGATTTTTGAGAGTTTCTTGATCTTATCACTCTGTAATTTGGCAAAGTGCACCAAGTAATTCAGGGACCCAAGTGAAAAGGGCACTGATGCATATACTCGCTTCCCAAAAATGTCCAGCACCCTTGACTCCCTGTTAGGGGGTGGACAGAAGAACTCTGATCCACACGTTCTTTTCTGGTGGCCATGACCATAACATCTACCAGTACTCCTTTGTTCCAAAACTCCCTTCCTTTTAGTGATGCCAGGATCCTATCTGTTCTTTTGGGGATCAGCTCTACAGAATCTGGTTCCTTCCATGCCCGCTGAGAGATCAAGTCAATGAGCTAATCATAGGGAGGAGTCACCCAGAACGTAGATGGGACAGTACCAAAAGCCTCCAGGAATACCAATTCCTCTTGAGAAGGGTTGTCAGTGGACCAATCTCTCCGTTGTTTCAGGATTTCTAAAATGTCTCCAAATGAGATGCCATCAGGTGGTGATCTTGGGGACACTTCCCCTTCATCAAAATCCATATCTTCCATGACTGACTCCTGAGGGAAGTCCAAGTACCTACTCTTGCTCTTCCTCTTCCTAGGGACTACATTGGTGGGATGCTCTGAAGAAGTATCGGAAGAGATAACAATTCCCTGTGGGGTCACCTGGAGACTTTGGGCTGGCTGCCCCTGTGGAGCAGAATGTTGAGGCTCACAACACAAAGACATCTGAAAACCAGAAGGAAGATCCAAGGGGGGAGGAGCCATCTGATCTCTAGATGAGAATACTGTCTCCACCACTTCGAAGGCAGAATGCCTCAGGGAGAAAGAAACCATCATAGCCAAGAAGACATGCTTCTGGACTGATGGTTCCCACTGACCCAAAGACACCACCTCTGAGGTAGAAGTTGTAACTGAACTATCGAATGCAGAGGCTCCGTGGGCCAGAAATGACTCTGACAACTTCAGAGTCGACCCTATCCCCTCAGGTCAGACAACCTTCTAACACCAACACGTTCAGAGAAGGCATCGTATCTGAAGCAGATGGCACCCAGACACTCAGATGAGAGGGCGCCAAAACTGAAGGACAGATCAGAGAAGGAGCCAGAATAAGCAGAGTTGTATGAGTTAAGGCCTCTGGATCCACTGGGGTAGGGCCTGGGAGAACTCCCATCTCAATTTGTGATGAAACAAACTTCCTCATCATTCTACCCATGTCTGCTTCTGTGGGACGTCTGGATGAACAGGAAGAGGCAATGGAAGGAAAACAATGTCTTTCCAGGAAGGTTGATGGGAGCCAAGATGGGACTAGATCCAGAGACGATGCATACCTGTTCTGAGTATTGGTTTCAGCTCTGAGAGATTAGGATCCGAAGAGATGGACTGGTGTTTCAATTGGTAAGATCCAATGACTTGTGGTGTGTTGGATCCAAAGATTTCCTAATCTTCTTTCTCAGCTCTAAGGTTGGATCTGAAGAAGACTGAGATGAGCCAGTTTGTTCTGAAGGCCTCTTTCTCACCTCCTTCTTGTCAGACTTTAAGGACTGAGGTCCTGAAAATGACTCTGAAGGCCGAAGGAATGAGGCCTTTAAGTATCAATTTATTTTTTCAATCCACAAGGGCTCTCGGATTAAAAGATTTAAATAGAACAGGTAGCCTGTAAATGTTCAGTTCCTAAGCAATAAACACACAATGAATGGGTGTCAGTTTGGGGAAACTTGTGCCCATATTTACCACGCTTCTTAAAACCTAAAGGTTTATCTGCCATAATCCCTTCTAACACCAACACAGCAACCAGAAACCAGAAAAAAAAAACAGTATGCCAAAAGAAAAAGGCAAGGAGAACTTTTTTTATTATTTTTTTAACAATAGATAGGCAGAAGATAAAAGATAACTGGAGAAATACTGTCACATGTCAAATATTGTCATGTAGTAAGGAAAATTATACCAACAATGCTAATGTAAAAGTTGGCCAACAAATGGCAAAGACTGAAGGAATTACCAACTATGGTAAAAAAGGAGTTACCAATAGTAAAGAAAGACAGCAGGTAAATGAAGGATAAGTAGTAGAAATATCAGAAAGATAAACAACAAACAAAAGAAGCACTTATCATTATGAAGAAACAAGATTCACTAGAGAGCTATAATGACCATATCTGTTCCTAATTGTGGCAAACGAGATCTAGGAAGAAGGGGGACTACAGCATCATGGGTAAGGGAGGAGTTTGAGAGTTTGTGGTATCCATGAGCTGTAGAACAGCGGCCGATTCAGATCCGACCCATATGTCGAGGAATGAATGAAAATTGACATCAACAGATTTATGCATTATATATAATTATATATTAACCCTAATGAGAATGGGATCACACCATAAATAATTTGAATGGATCAGTGCATGGGATAAAGCACTTAGGAGGTGCCTCTGTCCATTAGTAGAACAGAGAGTAATCCTGGGGTAAATTTTCTGTTTCCTATTCATTGATCTAAGCTGAGCTTGAAAATGGGCAGGAATGAACTTTGTTTTATGTTTATGGGGAGTCTGTTCCACAGCAGTGATATCCTCTGAGAGACATATCTGTCCCTCCAAACTGTTCTGATAATGGTTTCCATCCCCAGACTATTTCTAATGCCACTTCATTTGAGATGTGCTGTAAATCCATCATTAACAGGTTAGAGGATGCTTGTATGCCAGACACAAGTCATCTTTTAGCAGTCTGTAGGATACAGAGTATAGTGACAGGGCTTTGAGTCAGTCCATGTAGGAAAGGTTATTTAGGCCTTGTATCCTTTTAGCAAGATAGCTCTGTGGGCATTCCAGTTGTTGCATGTGACTGGACAGATACATGCAAAAGGGGCATTATATTCAATGACTGGTCTAATGATGGCTGAGTAAAGGGAACAATGACATCCTTAGATTTAGACACAATCCCTTTGTTCATAAGCTGTGCAATATAGAAGAACTTTCTAACAACAATAGACGCATGTCGGTCAAAAGTTAGGTCACTGTCCACATAACGTCCCAAAGCCCAATCAAGTGGGTCAACTCTTAGGTGTGTATTGTCGGGGTTATGTCTTATGATCGAAATTTCAGAATATCGAACATAAGACAGAGAAACACACACGCGAAAATACATAACATCGAAGATGTACTTTCATGTAAGCCATTCCTCTACCCTACTCTCCCCTACCCTATAACTGAAATTAAAAACTTTGTAAAATACTCTTTTGCAGGGGGTCTTGCCCCCCTGCACCTCCCACATCCCCCTACTTAAATATACTAACTCTGAGATCGCACTACAGTGGGAAAAAGGATGTAATTCCTTATCCCCACTGTAATGCACTTCAGAAAACCAGCTTACGCTAAAGTACATCTTCGATATTATGTACTTTCGCGTAAGTGTGTTTCTATGTCTTATGTTCGATATTCTGAAATTTTGATCATAAGACATAGACCTGTATTGTCAATGTGGCAGATACCTGGAATAGGTGGCTTCCCAAAGAGCACAATAATGCATTTTTTGGGATTTAGTTTCAGTCCACTATTTTGGCACTGGTTATTTATTTGGGACAAAACTTTCTGCAAGGTGGATAAGTCATTTGGGGAGTCAGTGACTGCTCCTAACTTGCAGTCATCTGCAAACCAAGTCAGCCACAGCATTTTGGTATTGCCTTTTACTTCAGAAACGTAGATGCCAAACAGGAGAATTCCCAGTACAGAACCCTGGGGGACTCCACTGGTGACTGGTCTCTTTGTGGAGGTAATTTCCTCTATCTTGATTTCCTGCATCATATCTGTGAGACAGTAAATCAGCTGTTATTGAAAACACAAATGCTCTGGAACAGATAGTCTGCACCCCCACTAGGGTCTCTAATGTTCTGGATATAGTAGTCACCAACATGGGGAGGGGCACTGCACTTCCCCATGCATGATTCCCCCTTGGAAGGTCAGACCACAAATCAGTCTCGTTTGAAGTAACTACTGGAACTGGCACCCTCACAGGAACAAAAATTATAAAAAAAGTTTACCAAAGCTAACTACAGCCTACTAAGCGATGGTATAAAAAGCTTCATCAATGATCACTATGCAGAAGTGTATGCAAATGCCATGTGCAAATACTTAAGCAACTGCATAAACTCTGCTGTACCTGACTGGATCAAAATCAGGTCTTACCATGAAAACATGCCACTGTGGTGGACTTTAAGTATAAAGAGATTACATAACAAGACAGAAGAAGCTGTTGTCCAAAACCAATATGGCTATCTCTCTGCAGAAGAAGAGCTCCCCCCAAGCCTAAACAAGAAAATCAGAAATCTTGTAAAGTCTTCTAAAACAAATTGCAAAACTAAAATCACATCCGTAGCCACTTATAATCATAAGACATTCTTTAACTACGTCTGAAGTCTAAAAGGGAATGCCCAGCTATGTGCCGAACTGGTTGTAGATGGGATCACTCATACTACATAGGAAGATATTGCCAACCTGCTAGCTGACAGATTCAGTGCAAACTTCACCCCCTATCCCCCCCTACCATATCCCAAAGCATACCTGACATCAACACTCTGCTTAGTATCTCTAGAGAACAGGTCATCTCTGTGCTCGCCAAAGACATGGCCTCAATGCAAACAGATAATATCCTAGGTTGTTTACTAAACAATCTAAAACAAGACCTAGCGGACCCACTTGGCATTCTTTTTAATCATAGCTTGAGAACTGGCTATGTTCCTGCACGATGGAGAACAGCAACAGTAATTCCTCTGCATAAAGCGTGACAATCAACTGACCCTGGGAACTAAAGACCCATAAGTCTAACCAGCATCATCTGCAAGGCCATGGAAAGAATTATCATGCAACTTATTAACAAGGGCATAGGTGACTTCCAAACATGGGACCCAACCCAGTCTGGCTTCATTAAGGGTAAATCATGCGTATTCAACCTGGTAGACTTCTTTGAGAATGTCAGCAAAGCTATGGACAAAGGTAAGACTGCACAAACAGCCTATTTCGACCCTGACAAGGATTACAACACAATTCCCCACTGTAGCATCACCGAGAAACTCTTCCAGATAGGGATTAACTCTATGTTACTAGATAGGTAGCCAAATGGCTCTCTGATAGAACACACACTGTCAAAATTGGTGACTCCATCTCCACCAGTAGACCCATCACCACAGGAGTACCACAGGGATCTGTGCTGGGCCCGGTATTGTTTGGCATCTATTTCTCAGAAGTCCAGGTGAAAGTAAACTGCCTTATACTTACCAAGTCTGCTAAGGATTGCAAACTGGGAGCAATCAGTCCCCCAACAATGTTAACGTACTACAAGAAGGGCTAACACAAACAAATGATTGGTGCCAAAGCCATGGTCTAAAACTAAATGCAAAAAAATGCATTATTATTCCATTTTGCAAAACTGAATTCCCTAGAAATGACAATATTGACAGCATCCTCCCTGAGTTCCAACCCAGTGGTGTGAGACATGGGAACATAGGTTGATATAGTATGAACTTTGACCATCAAGTTTCCACAGTGGTAAGAAAATCCTTCTATGTAGGGCACCTCTTAAGCAAGGGCATAGCATCCAGTTCAAGGGATGTTACAACTCCATCTCATCAGACAACTAATAGAGTATAATTCACCCTTTTGCATGCACCTGACTAGACATGTGCAGCAGCTGGAGAGACCTCAGAAGTTTCTTAGTAAGAAAATACATGGACTCCAAACCATGACCTACGTGGACAGGCTGAAAGCTCTGTCACTTTACTCTGTCTCTTACAGGCTGCTGAGAGGTGACTTGTGCCGGCCCATAGGGCAATCTCCAACCCTGCCTAATGGAAATGCTGCACATCAGCAAGTCAAATGGCACAAGAGTCACTCGCTCTAGGGATCTCAACCTAGCTTTCAACATTAACAGAACATGCTGGACATGCAGATACGTCTCCCAGAGACTGACGTTTCTCAGGAATAGACTTCCTATTCACATAAAACAGAGCTTCTCACTGTGCCTATTCAAACGCAGCTTAGATAATTGGACAGGAGACCGCAGGTTCACCCCTGGGGTGGGACCCATGTCCGTCATGGACAGGGGTAGCTGGTGTTGATCACAGACCCACTCTAAATTTGTTCTTAGAACTACTCAAAAAGAACAAATGGGGATATGGGAGCTATATGGCTAGGCTTGTAAAGGCTCTAGGGCCACCAGCCTAGTAACTACCTATGAACCTATAAAATAAGTGTAAGTAAGTAAATAAATACATAGACATAAAGCTTAATTAAACCCTTATATAGAATAAAATAGTGTCAAAAGTCTTGAGAAGACAGAGGTAACCAGTACACACTGTCAGCCTTTTATCAACTGCTCTTAATAGATCTTTAAAAAGCCACAAGATTTAGAAGGTAAAATATCCTCTTAACATACCCATTTTGTTCAGCTTCAAACAGAAGTAAGTTTCTAATGTCATTTTTGAATAAGCTTCCTTGTAACTGTCCATGATTTTATATAGAATATTAGTTGGGCTGATGCATTTGACATTGTTAGGGTCTGATGTGACCTGCACTTTAAGAAATAGTACCACTACTGCCTGCTACCACAAGCCAGGGACATTTCCACATTGTTCAACGTAACTGACAGGAGTTCAGTTAGGTTTTCTTTGGTTATGTGTAGGAATACCACTAGGTATGTTGTCCAGCCTCACAGGAGGAAGAATCTTTTCTTCCTCATTTTTAGGTCCTAGAAAGAAGACAGAGAAATGGATAGCTTGGCTGAAAGTAAACTCAGATACCACTTTAGGCATAAAAGAAGGACTAGGTCTCAAGGAAATCCTGCCATTCTGGAAAATGAGATAAGGACTCTTCTTGAAGTAGTCAGAGCAATCAAAAAAACGTTTTCTCCATACTATGAACCTCAAATCAGCCAGATGGGCTGGTAGAAATGGAGCAAGAGTTAATTTTTCAAAAAAAAACAAAGCTGAAATTCCAAGGTGGCACCACTTGGTAGCTTGGTATGTAATATCCCTTTCAAAAAAAATGTTAACATTGGAATGCATTGAAAGGGGAGGATCAATAGGCAGACATACTGAAAAAGCTGAGAAGTGAACGTTGAGAGGGGAATAAGAATGGTCAGAGGGTAATAACCCACACAAATATTGTAAAACTAGAGAACACTAGCTTTAAAAGGGGCCTGGTTCTTGGTTTGGCAGCAACTAAAACTCTTTTACGTTTAGTAATATATGACTTCCTACTAGCAGATTGCTTTGCCTCCTAAAAATACCTATGCATCATCAGAAAATAGGCCCTTAAAAGGCATTAAAATTCTATCATCCAGGCAGTCAGCTGAAGTTTTTTCAGTCTGTAATATTTCAGTATTTCAAACTCCTGTCTTGCACGAATAAGCCTAGTATGTGAGGAAGCTTGTAATAACTGCCCCTGGCCATTTCCAGAAGAAGAGATAACCACTGTTGCCCAGCCCAGGAGTGAGTCACCACAGTGAACTTTGGAAAGTGCTCCAGAAGCATACAGCAACATTCATATCCAAAGAAATGAAAATGCACCTATTTTCCAGGCCTTCTTGCATAGAGTCCTGAAGCAGAATTGTGCCAGGTGATAGTTATGAATAGTGGCAAATACATCTCTCTGAGATGCTGTCCACAGCTGGATCAATTATTGGAAAAAATAACTTGATTCAGTTTCCATTCATGAGGATCTGTCTTGATCCTGCTTAACTTGTATGCCACAAACTTTTGATCTGATCAGATGTACAATGCCTATATAGAGAGACAGAATGTGCAGATACCCTATATCCCAGAATATCACAGCTAGTCTGCACAGAGGGCAAAATCTGGTTCCCCTCTGTTTATGTATCATATCACTATGCTGTGATCTGTAATCATTTGTAATGGTCCAAGGGGCCACAGATAACTGAGAGCTGACAGCATTTATTACTGCCAACATCTCTAAGTTTTGTTTTCTGATCTGTTCTTTTTGTTCCAAAGACCATGCACTTTTACTCCCATAGACAACATTTTCAAAGGGCATCTGTAATTACAGACTGTGTTGGACCTGGAAGGGAAAAAGGGAGACTTGGACTCAGATGAAACTTTAACGCTCCATCTAAATAGTTCCCTTATTAGAAATCTCAAAATAGGAATCTGGAGTGGTCAGGGAAGTTGATGTTGGGCCAGGCCAATACAGATTTTAGGTACCATGAATCATTCTAATGTGAAACCTCACTAGAAGAATCATGATGCTATGAATCCTAGTATCCTGAGAAACCGCTGAAGCTTTGGGGTGAGTTGACAAACTAGGGAGTATATCTGGTTAAAGATCTAAGTCTTCCTATGGTAGAAAAGCTGTTTGACCTGAGATATCTACAGACAACCCAGGAAAACAATCATATGATAAGGAATCAAGCCAGACTTTTGGATGCTTTCAAACCCCAGGCTGTGCAGTTGATCTCTCTCCCAAGTTAGAGATTCTTGACACTTTGAAAAAGACTCTGCAACAATAAACAATTCATCTAAATAAGGAAAATGGGAATATTTTGCAGTCTGCAGTAGGCTATCACTGCAGCTATACACTTTGTTAATACCCTTGGAGAAGTGGATAACCCAAGAGGTAATGCAGAGAAATGAAAGTGCAATCCAGACACAGAAAAACTTAAGGAACATTTGAAATCTGAGCCAAAGAGAATGTGATATAAGCATCCTTTAAATCTAGAGTAATAAACTTAAAGGATGAATCAGAGATAACAGGTCATGAAGGGATAGTATCTTTGAACTTTGGGGCTTTCACAAAATGGTTTAGAAAGTAGTGATCTAAGAACTTCTCTCTCTCCAGAAGTCGTCTTTCTTTGGTAATAGCAACAATCTTGAATAAATACAGTTCCCCAATACAGAAAAGAGGGGCAACTTCTATCACTCTCTGATCAGCATATGCTGAATGGCAGGAGGGGAAAAAAGTTTGATCTGGTGGATAATAAAGAGGAATCCACTGGAAATGACGGAGGAATTCTCACTGCCATCTAGATCTCTGTTTAATCAATCTCACAACCCATTTGCCTGAGATTATCTATTGCCAAAGAGAGAAATGGCCAGCCAGGTTTTAGAAAAGATTTAAAAGCTTGCTAGAATGGGAAGGGGGCAATCTACAGATAGTCATTCAGACTTGTCAGACTGTCATTGTTTCTGGGGGAATCCTCCTTTTTTCCTGAAGTCCCCTTACTATTGTTTTCTGAATGTTTGCTTGTCAGAAACATGCTGTGTCTGCTTATTTTGCTTTTTATAAAAAGGTGCCTTCTGTGCAGAGTCTGCATGTCATCCCTGTTATCGCGTGGGTTTCCTCCGGGTGCTCCGGTTTCCTCCCACATCCCAAAGACATGCTGTAGGTGGACTGGACACTCTAAATTGGCCCTAGGTGTGAATGTGTGCATGTGTGTGCCTTCTGTGGAAGGTTGGGCGCCGGGCTGGCAACTAAACACTATAAAACTCCACTGCCAATCATGAGCGGACAGGTGATCCACTGTGGCGACCCCTAACCGGGAAAAGCCGAAAGAAGAAGAAGATAAAAAGGTACAGAGATAGGTATACAGGCTGTACCAAACCTGGAGAATGAAAGCTAAAAAATCTGAGTAACCATTTTAATCAGTTTCCTTCACTTGCACACTTTTCAGAACCTCAGCAGTAAATGGGTCTAAAAACAACCTCTCTATCTCTATCTAAAGATGAATTCCTGATGTCAGCTTTATCATCATCATCACCATCATTTTGTGCTTGTAACCAAGCAAACCGCATAACAGTTCCAGTATCAACTGCTCTGGAAGAGGCATCAGCTGACTCATAACCACATTTCAAGGAGTGGGCAGCCACTTGGGACACAGAAGCAATAACAGCATTCTTAAAACATATTTTCCCCAGAAGAGGGAAAAGTGGCTATAATGTTCCTTGTATTTGCAAATGATTCAAGCATAACCTTTAACATGTAAGTCTGACAATTAAGAATTCTTAAAACAAGTGTGGCAGAAGTTTATATGTTTTTTTTCCAAAACTATCAAAGGTTTTCCCACCCTTAACAGAGAGGGAGAGGTTAGCATTTACCATAAGTTTAGCAGTAGCATGATTTACCAAAGAAATCACTGCAAGGTCAGACCAGGGATCAGAAAAAAAGAAGTTATGTCTTACCATAACATTCCATCTATGTTGTTAATATTCTTTCATTCATCACTGATGGGTTCAGTTCCGAGGGCTCGGAACCGAGTCGGCCTATTACCAAGCTCGCACCAGCCAAAAAAACTCTAGTGTTAAGTCTCTACCTAGAATGCCCTTCTCCCTGTTACCTCAGATCAAGTTTGCTAAGGAAAAGAAGTAAAGCCGAGGCCAGTTCTGCGCAAGTACCCTAGGGCACCAAACCAATAAATCTGTAGACAGAACTGACCGGACTCAATGCGAATAAAGCACAATAAATTTAACAACATAAACACAATAAATAAGTGCTTTCATCTCTCGTAGAGACTTCTTCAGATAAAATACACTCCCATTCACCATCTTTTCTATAAGATGGGAAAATGAATTAACCAATAGTACAATACTATTAATTAAATGATCCACTGTTTTTAAAGGTCCACAGCACACCAATCGCAACTCATCCACACATGGTTAAATAAGAAGTTATGTACCTACCATAACGTTCTTTCTTGCTTGATGCTTTAGCTCGAGAACTCTTTACCAGCTCGAGGCAGCCCCATATCCCACAGCAGATCTCGTTTGTTGACAAAAATAACACCAAGAAAATACTTCCCAAAGGAAGAAGAAACTTACAGATGGAAAAGGACCAGTTGAATGGTCTTTAGCATAATAGTTTCTTATACAAGGTCTGTCCAGGCCAGGGGAAGGAGGGAGGGTCGCAAGAAAGAAGGCGAGAGACAACTAACATGGAACGTTATGGTAGGTACATAACTAATGTTAAGTTGTCAATCTCGCCTTCATTCTTGCTTGATGGGACCGCCACCTCTATCCTGGGTGGCTCAATGGAACAAACTCTTGAGGACTGTAGAGCCAAAACTGGCTCTGTCCCTGGAGGCCAAGTCCAATTTGTAATGGGAAGTGTGAGGATGGCCCAAGTGGCCACTGCACAAACAGTGTCCAAAGGCAGTCTAGCTTGAAAAGCTGTAGAAGTAGCTAAACTCCTAGTTGAATGTGCTTTAGGTTTTGAGCACAGCTGTTTTCCTCTGATCGTATAAATTTCAGTGATGACCGAAGAAAGCCATCTGGACAAAGTCACTTTAGAAACAGGAAGGCCTTTTTATTATCCGCATAGGAAACAAAAGTTGATCAGATTTCCTAAATTTTTTGTTCTGTCCAAATAATATCTAAGCTGACGGTGGACGTCAAGATAATGTAGCTTTTGTTCAGCTCTATCTGAATAGTTAGGAAAAATACAGGAGATCAATGGATTGATTCAGATTGTTTTTGAAGCGACCTTAGGTAAAAATGATGGATTAGTTCTCAACGATAGTCTGTCTTTGTGAAAAATCAAATAGGGTTGTCGAACCGAAAGAGCATGAAGTTCAGACACCCTCCTGGCAGATGTAATAGCTACTAGGAATAAAGTTTTCCAAGAAAGATATTTCAGGGAACAAGAAACAGCTGGCTCGAAGGGGAAGAATCAAGGATGTCAGCACTAAATTTAGATCCCACTGAGGAGGAGGATTCCTGATTGGAGGCTTTAGTAGGAAAATTCCTTTCAAGAAGGCCCTGCAGAGCCTATGGGACATAATATTATGATCTGCTATCCCAACATGAAAATTAGAAATAGCAGCCAACTGAACTCTGACTGTGGAAGAAGAGGAGCCTGCATGAAAAATCTCTGCTAAGAAGTCCAGAACTGCCTGAACAGGGGCAGTAAAAGGATCAATATTTTGGGCCTTAGCCCAATAAGAGAAACGCTTCCATTTGTTTCGTGTAAATCCTCCTGGTAGAGGATTTTAGTGAAGTTACTATGATATCTCTAACTGGGTTAGAGATCAAAGGAAGCCTGGCTAGGAAGGAAGTGGAGCAACCATGCTGTGAGGTTGAGAGAAGGGATTGACCGGTGCAGCTGACCGGATTGGTGAATCAGTAGATCTGGCACTGGGTCCAGATGCCACGGCTGCACCAAAAGGTGATGATGGAGGAACGGGAACCAAACTTGTCGAGGCCAGTAAGGGGCAATGAGAATCAATTTGGCTCTCAAACGGTAGCTTTCTGGATCACCTGAGGATCAGAGGAAATGGGGAAGGCATAAAGAAGTCCCTGGGGCCAATCCTGGGTCAGAGCGTCTCTGGGGGGATGGCCTGATAGAGGGAAGAGGCTGAAGAAGTCTGGACATTTTCTGTTTTGGGGAGTAGCAAAAAGATCGCAACATGGACGACCCCATTCCAGAAAAATCTCTTCCGCTATGGATTGCTTGAGAGACCACTCGTGAGGCATGAGAATAGCTCTGCTCAATCTGTCCGCTATAATGTTGGTTTTCCCAGGGATATGCGTTGCTACCAGAAACCGATGAGAGGAGATCGCCCATTGCCATAGTCTGAGCGCTTCTCGACACAAGGGGTAGGACTTGGTTCCGCCCTGTTTGTTGATATACCAAACTACAGACATGTTGTCTGTGTGGACTGCAATTGTCCCTACGGGAAGAAAGTCATTGAGGGCTTGCAACGTTAAAAGCACTGCTCTCATCTCCAGGACATTTATGTGCAGATGGTACTCGAACGGTTGCCACGTCCCATGAACCATCCTGCCCTGATAATGACCCCCACCCGATCAGGGAGGCATCCGTGGTGACAGTGGCTATCGGGGACGGAGGTACAAAGCATCTGCCTTGGTGAACCTGAGACGATGTGATCCACCAAGCAAGATGTTCTTTGCATGTTTGTGTCACCAGAATCTGGTGACGCATTGGGAGCTGCTGGTATGACCACAGTGTGAACAGCATCCACTGAAGGAGGCGCATGTAGAATCGAGCCAGGGAAGAAGAGTGATGGCCGCAGCCATGAGACCTAATACCTTTAGAACCATTCTGGCCTGTACTTTCTTGCTGGCCAGAATGATCCTGACATGAGTCTGAATGTCTGAAACTCTTTGTTCTGTAAGGGTAGCTGACATC
Organism: Protopterus annectens; assembly: GCF_019279795.1. Taxonomy (NCBI): domain Eukaryota; kingdom Metazoa; phylum Chordata; order Ceratodontiformes; family Protopteridae; genus Protopterus; species Protopterus annectens. The sequence continues at coordinate 1,656,814,577 of NC_056741.1, read as the reverse complement.
CGAACAGTGTTTAACTTTGCCTATGAAGGTAATAGACTGGCAGGGCGATAAGGATGACTTTTCAAGTTGACTGAGATGCCCAAATGAGAACAAAGGTCTATTGTGTAAGCCCTGGCTTGTATAAGGCGATGCCTGGTGGTGGCTGACAGGAGCCAGTCGTCGAGATACGGAAACACCTGGAATCCTTGACGCCTCAGGTGAGCCGTGACCACTGCCATGCATTTGGTGAACACTCTGGGGCTGTAGTGAGACCAAAGGGCAGGGCTCTGAACTGAAATGACTGGACCCCAGCCGAAAGCGGAGAAATCTCCTGGAGCGTCTGTGAATTTTGATGTGATAGTACGCATCCTGAAGATCTATTGAGCACATCCAGTTGTCCTTCTGTAGGAGCGGCAGAATTGACTGTGGAGTGACCTTCCAGAATCTTGTCTCCCTGACAGACTTGTTCAGTCTGCTGCGATCCAATATTGGTCTCGAGTCTCCCGCCTTTTTCGGGTCCAAAACGAACCTTGAGTAGATTCCGGGCTCTGAATGGTCTACTGTAACTGGCTGAATGGCTCTTTTTTGCAGTAGTTTTGCGATTTCTAACTCTGCAATGTCCCTTAGACCGGGTGGTACATCTGGAAGGGAACTTGAGGGGAAGGGACTTTCCTCGAAAGGAATTATGTAACCCTTGGATATGATCGACTGTAGCCATCTGTCTTGAGTGAGGGAATGCCAGGCTTCTGGGTACAGCGATAATCTTCCCCTGACTGCCTCCAAGGAGGGACAGCCGGGCAACACCTCAGGGATGCGGAAAAGGCTTCTCAGGAAGAGACTCCCTGTTGCCCTGGTTCTTGGACCCCTCTGCCTCTAGAGCGGCGTCTGTTGTTGTTACCCCTCTGCCTCTAGGGGTAAACTGACCACGTGAATGGCGTGACTCCTTGGGATTTACGGAACCACATCTTCCCACCCTTCTGTCCTTTGGGATAAGGCCTAGAAGGGGTGGAAAAACGGACTCCAACAGCAGAAAGAGTCTTGCCGTCCTGCTCACACCTGGTCAAGGTCTCCTTCACCTGAGGGCCAAACAAAGCTGACCCATCAAAGGGAGAATTTGTGAAGGACGCCTTAAAGGGATCCGCAAAATCACATAGCCGCATCCAGGCTTGGCGTCTAAGAGCCACACCTGTGCCTGCGGCTCTACCTCCATCCGCAGCATAAGATATTAGCCGCATGGAGGAGTTAGCAATGGAATTGAGGGTTCCTAGCTGCGAAGCAATCTTTCTTGAGCCCCTGCAGCTGTAGGATCCTGAACTACTTCTCCCAGCTCCTTCAGGATATCTCTGGAGTCTGGTGAAGTGACAAAGATAATTCAGCGAACGCATAGCAAAGGTCGCTGAGGAAAACATCCGCTTGCATACCTATCCATGGTCCTAGAGTCCTTATTAGGAGGATGGACGGGCACGGAAGGATCTGCAAGTTCCTTTTGGTGGCCGCAGCCACCACCATGGCATCAGCGGGACACCCTTGGTAAGGAATTGTTTGTCACTAGGGGCAGTGATAAATTTAGAAGGCCTCCTAGGGACTGGCTCTACAGAGTCAGGAGCTGTCCACGCCTTTCGTGCAATAACCTGCATAAGGGGTCGAAGGCGGAGACACCCAGGAGGTGGAGGGCCGAGATCGAACGCCTCTAGGTATACTGACTCATCCTCAGAGGGATTGTTGGTGGGCCAGTTTCCCTCTGTTTCAGAAGTTCTAGGATGTCTGAGAAGGAGACATCCTCAGAGGGGATCTAGGGATCCCTCTGACTCATCAAAGTCAGTATCCAAGTGACAGACTCAGGGAGTCTACATGCTTCCTCTTACAAGTCCTCTTCCTAGGAGGATCTCCAAACATCAGGAGAATCCTCGGAAGAGGGGAAATTCCCAATGGGGAAACCTGAGGCGGAGGATCTCTGGGTCCTATAGCAAGAGAAGTGGCAGAGATGTCAACAGGTACAATAGAGGAGGAGCTACGGGAAGAGACTGCTGACTGATACCAGTGGCCAGTACACTCTTCATCACCTCGAATGCTCCCTCCCAGGCAGGTCCGAGAGAACCCGCTCCAAGAGCTAGGAACTCCAGGGGCCACCGAAGGGAAGCCTCCGAGGCAGATGTCGGAGCCGAGCTCACCAAGGCCGAGGCTCCAAGGGGAAGAGCGGCTCGGACAAGGGTCGATGCCACTCACCCTCGGAGGAGACCATGGAAGCCGACCACCGAATCCCTCTAAGGAAGAGGAGATAAGAGTAGGGGCTGAAGGGACAGAAGGAGGTATCCGTCCTCCAGCCGAAGCAGTAACCATGCCCGAAGACTCCAACTCCAAACTCTGGGGTAGAGTCGAAGGAGGAACTGTAACGGGGTGTGGACCAACAGTCATCTGCTGAGACGGACTGTGTAGCATTTGGGCCAGTACCTGTGACTTGAGCAATCTACTGACCACTCCCTCTAGGTCATGATCTGACAACCTGGATGACCTTGAAGATCGGGTCCGGTGGCTCCGTTCCGATAGAAGAGGCGGGTATCGGCTCCAAGGAAGGAGACCTCGACCTCTTCCTGGAATGGGCCATCGGAGCCGATACTACTGATCCTGTCGGCACCGATTTCTGGGAGCCGGCAGAACGTCTCGATGTATCGGCTCCAGCCGGAGCCGATACAGCTACCAAGGTAACGGTGTCGGAGCCGATCGGAGCCGACACCGATGCCTGTGCCACATGGGTGTCGGAGCCGATCGGAGCCGACACCGATGCCCTTGGGTGTCGGAGCCGATCGGAGCCGACACCACAGTGGTCAAGATTCGCACCGATAGCCATCGAAAGCTTTGTGGATTCAGAATCGGCTCCAGCCGAGCGATCTCGACTCTATACAGTCGGAGCCGAGGCCGCAGGCTTAGAAACAGAAGCCTGGGCCTTGGCAGTTTTGGTTGATTTTGTGGAGCCGACTTAGCCGGAGAGCCCTCAAGAAGACCCCTGAGAATCAACTTATTGCTCTCCTGCAGGACTCTCGGGCTGAAGGAGTGACAAATAGCACAGGAGTCCTGCAGGTGAAGAGGGCCCAAACAGTACAGGCAAGAAGTGTGACCGTCTGTCAGAGACATCTTCTGACAGCACGAGTCGCACTTCTTACAACCTGAAACCCTCTCTTTAGACATGGTGCCTAAACACAACACACACACACCAGTCAAAAAAAATTAAACTAATACCAAGAGGTATTTAGTAAAAACACCAACACACACACCCTAACAGGGGGATGGGATAGGAAAATTGACTGACTAAAAAATTAAAAGAGACAGGGATTTCTGTCAGAAAAAGGTTAAAATTAAATTAAACTATCAAAAATATAGTTTTAACTAAAAGGGGCTTAAATATCACAAATGTGAACTACTTACCAGGAGCTGGTAAAGAGAAGACCTCCCAAGCGAAGCGGCAAACGAGATCTGGGTACTTCCTGCCTTGCATCATGGGATATGGGGCTGCCTCGAGCTGGTAAAAGGAGTTCTCGAGCTAAAGCACAGGGATCGGCTCCGAACCCATCAAGCAAGAATGAAGGCGAGATTGACAACTTAACATGAAAACAATTTTCCAAAAATAATTTGTGCACACAAAATAAAAACATTAAAAAACATACAAATTAATTTTAAAAATTCATGTTAACAAATCTGCTTTTTCATGCAATATAGATTTGAGAGATACCTGGTCATTTAAACCAGGGGGAGATGATGCATTTCGTTGCAATGGCCAGACAAGGTTTCTCTTTAATAAATGTCTTTGCCAGTTGCCTCCCCTTGGATGAACTTGAACCCTTTCCAGTATACCAAAACTAAACTTAACAAAATTGTTGCACATCAATGAGTGTCTGTACAGTGCATTAACTTCTCTTTTCTTCCTGATCTCATAGAGATACTCATAAATCCTTGATTTCAAAGCTCTCTGTGTCTTCACAATACAGTATCCTAGGCAGTTTTCACATTTTGCTAGATATACCAGTTTGTTGGTACTACAATTCCCTTTCACAAAAAAAAAACCTTAGTGTGCAAAACATTATCCAAAATAATTGTTTTTTCTTTAATAATGTAACTACAGTATGCACAATTACCAGAAGGTGTCATACCTTTACCAAGGTTTTTGTCTATTTGGTTGCTGTTTTCTAGAATTTGTTTAAAATTCCTACCAGTTTTACTAACAAACAAGGGCTCAGGCCCTACCAACTGGGAGACTTCATTATTCACCTTAAAAATACTCCAGTCCTTCTTTATGTTGTTGTATTTTTCGGCTTTTCCCGGTTAGGGGTCACCACAGCGGAACTCCGGTCCGCTAATGATTGGCAGTAGATTTTTATGTACCGAGTTGCCAGCCCTGAAGTACAACCTTCAACGAAGGTACGTCCATTCACACATGTCTCCACACAGAAGACGCTTTAGCCGAGAATCGAACAGGACAACGTCTTACTGTGAGGTGACAACGCTACCGCAGCACCACCACCGCATCCACTCCAGTCCTTCTTTATAACCTTCCTAATCTCTTGGGAATAAACATTATGTTCCAATACCAGGGCTTTTTCAAATTTATTGCCCCCCGCCTTACTGTTTTTGTTTGTGAACTCCATCCCCAGTAGTGGGGGATATTTATTGCCCCAACCTTTCTTTACTTCTTCAAATGTTCTGTCCACCATCTTCAAGGGGTATTTTCTTTCTATGAACATTCTCTTCAAGAAATCAAACTCATGGTCTAGTTCTGTCTCATCTGAGGTCATTCTTGCCACCCTTATAGCCTGCCCCTTCACTAAACCTTTCTTCTGGTGATATGGGTGGTTACTACTGTAGTGCAAATATGCATTACAGAAAGTTTCCTTTGTGTACAATTTTGATGTAAATTTATTGTTACATTGGGAAATCCTGACATCTAAATTGTTGATACTGACGGAATCACAGGAATGTGTAAATATAAAGTATCCACTACTTCTATTCAGATGTTCCATGAACTCACTGATTTGGTGCACTACGCCAGCCCACAAAATAAAAATATCATCAAGAAACCTGATGTAAAGATGTAAATTCTTGGCAAAGGAACTCTTCAGTATGACTTAATTCTCCCATCCTAACATAACAATGTTGGCATAGGTGGGGGGCAAAGGCGGCCCCCATTGCAACTCCTCTAATTTGCTGATAGAATTCACCTTTAAAATAGACAAAATTATTGTCCAGAATTAGTTCCATCAATTCAACCAGTAGTCTAATTCTGTCTTCCGAAAAGGGAAGAGAATTGTTGCATTGTGTTAGAAAAGAATTCCATCCCCCCTATTTTAGGAATACTAGTGAAGAGGTCCACTACATCAATAGTAAGGAAGGTGAGCCCTTCCTTCCATAAGTCCTGTTTTAATTTACCTAAAAATTCCCAAGAGTCTTTCAGGAGGTAGGGTGTCTTGTTCACTACTTCTTTGGACCATTTGTCCACAAGGATGGTCATAGGATGGGTATTACTCCCCCTACTAGTCACTATGGGTCTGAAAGGAGGCTTGTCAATGTTCTTGTGGACCTTCGGTATACCAAAATTATTCAGTATCACTGGCCTTTTTTGTTGCAAGAATTTGTAGGTGTCCACATCAATTCTATTCTCTAAGAAATATTCTTCTAGATAAAAATCCAGTCTTTGATAAGCAATGGAAATTTTATTTTTCGAAACAGGGGACTAAGTATCAGTATTAGAAAGGAGGGAGGTAATTTCATTCTTATAATCTTCTGTTTTGAAAATGGCAGTTCCCCCTCCCTTATTGGGTTTCATCACCATCGGGTCATTGATCTCTTTAATGTAAGTCAAAACTTCTTTCTCCTGCCACGTTAAATTGTACCACCCTTTCTTGTTCTCTGCATATAGCTTATACAAATCATTGGTAACCACCTTCTCAAAAACCTGCACTAATGGGTATAGGGGGGGGATTAAAAACACTGTTCCTCTTAAGGGTACATTGTTTGTTAGCTGCCGCAGTTATAACATTTTTGTCCTTAAAAGATAAACTGAAATTAATCCTCCTCAAAAATAACTTTAATTCATTAAGTGAATCAGTTATATTCACTGGTCCTGTAGGCACAAATTTGTATCCCTTCAGAAACAACCCAGAGTGATCTTTTGTTAACTCCAAACCAGCATAATTATAAATTTTAAAATCTTGGTAAATTCCAATAAGCCCATCATTTGTAGATCTGATTATTTCATCATCATTGGCCCTCTGTTGTAGTGGTCCCACCTCTGCTTGCTGTATGGCTGTTGCCCTGAGTCTACCATCACCTGTGATTTTTTTGGCTAGTCATTCTGACCTTCTCACCTCCTGAAAAACCTATGCTTCTTCTGAAAAGGAATCAAGTTCCCCTATTGTATTCCCCATTTCTTGCCTATTCCTATTGGGTTCAGTTTCCAAGGATTGTGGACTGTGGTGTCCAGCCCCCCACCCATTGGTGTACCTTTCTTTACTGTTTAGTTTGGTACCGGGGATCCTTATAGACCCTACCATCTTAGTACTGCTTAAGGTCCCTGTCTAATTTCTTCATCTTTTTTAAAAATATAGTATTACTTTTTTTGTCCACCCTTACTAGGGCCTGTTTATATGCATACTTGTACTCTCCAAACAGTAAATCATTTGTGATAGCTTGGTTCAATGTATCAACATCATTGCCCAAAGTGCCCAATACAGATTTGTTGGTGTTTATGTTATTAAATTTATTGTACTTTATTTGCATTGAGTCCAACCAGTTTTGTCTACAGTTTTATCGGTTTGGTGAAGTTTTGGCCACTTTTATCAGTACCCTAGGGTACCACTTAGACCCAAAGCATCCTCAGGAGCCTTTGGAGGGGGAAGGAGGGTGGGAAGTGATGACTGAAAGAAGATGAACAACACAGATGGAACATTATGGTAAGACATAACTTCTTTATCTGATGTTGTTAATCTTCTTTCCATTCATCACTGATGGGACAGAATCCCAAGCTACCTTGAGGTCCATGGGTGGCCCTTATGGAAGAACATTCCTGAGTACCATTGAGCCAAAGGCAGCTCTCCCTCTGGAGATGAGGTCCAATTTGTAATGATTGATAAAGGTATGAGGCTTAGACCAAATAGCTGCTGTGCAGATGTCATCCATGGAAGCCCTGGAATAGAATGCTATAGATGTTGCCATAGATCGGGTGGAGTGAGCTTTAACCTTTGGCACAGGTTCACTAAGGAGGGAATAGATGAAACGTATGCAGTCCCTTAGCCATCTTGATAATATAACCTTGGAAACAGCCTCTCCCATTTTGGGCCCAGAAAAAGAGATGAAAAGCTGTTTAGATTTACGGAAAGGTTTGGTCCTGTCTAGGTAAAATCTCAATTGTCTATGTACGTCTAAGGAGTGAAGGCAATACTCTCCTCTAGTGACAAAATTCAGAAAAAACACTGGTAGCTCAATGGTCTGATTAATGGAGAATTCAGAGACAACTTTGGGAAGAAAGGATGGGTTCGTCCAAAGTAACACTCTGTCTTTATGAAAGACCAGATAGGGCCTCTTGATACACAATGCCTGCAGCTCCAAGACTCTTCTGGCAGAGGTAGTGGCTACCAGGAACAAAGATTTCCAAGACTTTAGGTCACACTCAGCAGCAGGTTCAAAGGGTTTTTGAGTCAAAGACTGAAGGACTAGAGTGAGGTTCCATGGTTCCACAGGCTGTCTGACAGAAGGCCTGATATGAGAGGTCCCCTTGAGGAAAGCCTTGTAAAGGCATAAAGAGATAAGAGGGGTGCCATCCATACCATTGTGGAAATTGGAAATTGCTGCTTGATGCACTCATGCAGTAGAGGCAGAGGCTCCATTATCAAAACACTTAGCCAAGTATTGAAGCACTGCAGTAACTGGAGTTGAATATGGGTCTAACATATTATCCTTGGACCAGATGGAGAACCTTTTCCATTTATCCTGATATAGTCTTCTGGTGGATGGTTTGTGAGAGGCCAGAATGATGTCTCAAACAGGTGAGGAGAGATTAGCTTGCCTGGCGACTAGTGGAAGTGGAGAAACCAAGCTGTCAGCTTGAGACTGGACAGATTTGGGTGACTCAACCCTTGCGGGTGAGTAATCAGATCTGGTAGGAGGTACAGATTCCACACCTGGTATACTAGGTGAGGCCGAAGGAAGGGGAACCAAACTTGTAGAGGCCAAAATGGGGATATGAGGATCACCTTGCATCTCAACCAAAGAACAAGAACTTTCTTTAGAAATTGTGGGATGGGAGGATAAGCGTAAAGAGGTCCTGTGGGCCAGTCATGGATCAGAGTGTCCCTCGGTGACTCCCCCTCTGGGGGAAGTAGGGCAAAATAGCTGTTGCACTTGATGTTTGATGGTGAAGCAAAAAGATCACAGCAAGGCTGGTCCCAGTGGCTGAAGATCACAGACGCCACCTTGGGGTTGAGGGACCACTCGTGGGGCGTGAGGATGCATCTGCTCAGTTTGTCCACAATCACATTGGAGCACCCTGGGATATGCACTGCTATCAGAATCGCCCACTGCCAAATTCTCATGGCTTCTCGACATAGGGGGTAGGACTTGGTTCCTCCTTGCTTGTTGATGTACCAGACCACTGACATATTGTCTGATTGCATTGCAATTGTCCCAGAAGGGAGAGCCAAATGGAAGGCCTGCAATGCTAACAGCACAGCTCTCAGTTCCAGAACACTGATATGCAGGTGGGCCTCTGAGGTGGACCATGTGCCTTGGACAGTCTTTCCCTGGAAATGCCCCCCCCCCAAACCTGATCAGGGAAGCATCCGTGGTCACAATGGCTGTGGGCTGAGGAGGTTGAAATGGGCGACTCCAAAGAAATACATCTGGCCTCATCCACCAAAGTAGGTCCTGTTTGCAGGAGTTGGTTATTTGAATTTGGTAATCGGGGGGCTGATAGTTTGGGAACCATTGACACAGAAGGAGCCATTGCAGAATCCGCATATGTAGCTTTGCTAGAGGCACTATTGGAATTGATGCAGCCATACAACCTAGGGCCTGAAGAACTTCCCTTGCAGAGACTGTTGTTTGAGATAGTATCACCCGAGTTGAAGCCTCAATCGATGGAGTTTGTAAACTGGGAGTGATACCAGACAGGACCGAGTATTGAACACTGCTCCAATGAACATTGTTTGTTGTGTAGGGATAAGGTTTTATTTCTCCCAATGTATCGTTATGCTCAACAATTTTGTTAGAGAGAGAGAGAGAGAGAGTATAGTGCAGTGCTGTTACCAGAAGATACTCGGTGGGAGTGGTAAGGAGCCAGTCGTCTAGATATGGAAACACCCAGAATCCTTTTAGACTCAAGAGAGCTATTACCACTGCCATACATTTCATGAACACTCTGGGAGCTATAGAGAGACCGAACGGCAGGGCACAGAATTGGTAATGACTGGCTCCTAGCTGGAAGCGAAGCAGACTCCTGGAGCATTTGTCCATCTTGATGTGGTAATACACATCCCAGAGCTCTATAGAGCACATCCAATCGCCTTCTCTTAAAAAGGGAAGAATGGACAGAACCTTGACCATCCAGAATTTGATTTGGGTGACAGACTTGTTTAAACAGCTGAGATCCAAAATGGGTCTCCAGTACCCTGTCTTTTTTTACACCAAAAAGAATCTAGAGTAAAATCTGGATCTGCTCTGGTCTGGTGGGACTGGTTGGATGACTCAGTCTCTGAAGTTGCTTCTTCCCTTTGACTGGGTGGAATGTCGGGAAGTTTTCCTGGAAATGCTGGCTGACAAGAAAGGGGAATGGTGTAACCACTGGTGATAATGTTCTGCACCCAACGATCGGTGGTGATAGATTGCCAGGCAGCTTGATGCAGAGAGAAACAACCCCCCGACTACTTCCAGAAGTAAGAAATTGGGCTGCCCCTCATCAGACAACTGTCCTGCAAGTGTCCCAGAGAGTTTGGAGATCAAGTCCCTCTGGAGCCTCGTAAAATGTGCCAAATAATTCAGGGACCATATAGCAAAAGTCCCTGATTTTAAAACACACTTCCCCAAGTCTGTCCACTACCCAGGACTCCCTGTTGGGCGGGTGGACAGAGGGACTTTTATCAGCAAAGTCCTTTTTCGTGACCACTGTCACCACCATAGCATCAACTGATAACCCTTTGGACCAATGCGGGTTCTCCTCGGGAGGGAAAGAATTTTGTCTGGTCGAGGGATCACCTCAATGGAATCAGGGTTCTTCCAAGTGCACTGCATGATGAGCTGATGAGCTCTTTGGCAGGTGGGGGTCAAAGAGCTAGAAGGCCGGGCACAAAAAGTCTGCAGGAACACGGACTCCTCAGATGAAGGGTTGGAGGGCTTCCAGTTACCTCTCTGCTTTAACATCTCCTGGATGTCTCTGAAGGAGACATCATCAGGAGGTGACCATGGGGACCCTTCAACATTATCGTAATCCATGTCTTCCAATAAGGACTCCTCGGGTGAGTCCATGTGCTTCCTCTTGCACATATTCTTTCAAGGGGGGCTCCTCAGTGGGGTTCTCTGAGGAGGACGCGGAAGAGCAGGTACCCTGAACAGGAGTGTCCTGCTGCTTCTCTGTCCGGTGTCCCGGGGGGTGGTCTGTGACAGTTGTAGCTCACGGGGTGAAAAATGGGATTCTGACATCAAAGGAGTGCTGCCAGAAGCAAGAACCCTCTCCATCGCACGGAAGGCAGGCCCGCCTGAAGAGGGATGGGAGCCCGGAACAGAAAAAGACAACCTCGGGACTGGGGCCACACCCCACTTTAATTAACCCCGCTCCCATGGATGGAGCTTCAAGCCGCATTAGTGCAGACACAGCCATCGGTGCTGAGAATGGAACAGAGGAGAGAGGTGGCTCCGTACCCTGGTCAGACACACCCATCCCCCAATCCCCAAATTGAGAGGGACCAGTTCAGCAGGAACTGATGACCAAAGGGACAAACTCTGAGCCGGAATGAGAGGCACCACAGGTGCCGAGGTGATGGGCTTCAAGAAGGATGTCGGAGCAGAAGGCTTCAGAACCGAGATGGTAGAAGGAGGAGTGTAAGATGGATTCCATGGATAAGGCAACCCAAGTCCTGCAGGTGGATGGGTCTTAGAAAGTGAGGAAATCCCCCTGGCTAACAACAGCTGGTTTACAAGACACACCAAGTCATGTTCCAAAAGGCTCCTGGTGGATCTAGTGGATACTCCAGAAGGAGAGTCAGGACATTCGAGGAATGTGCTATATGCTTGGCCCAGAAACAGTTCTACGGAGGGGGAGTATCGGGTCCGTGGTGCAAGGTCTGCTGGCACCGAAGTCTCTAGTTTCGAGACTGGAAGTAAAGGGGTCAAATCCAGTGAGGTCAGTACAACGTTCGGTGCCAAAGTGGCACTCGGAGCCGAAATGGTCAGTTCCAAAATGGAAATTAATGGTGTAGTCGAAGGTGTGCCCTGAGCCGAAGTGGCCACAGGAGCCAAAGTCGAATAAGGCATAGTAAGGTCTATGATCGGTGCCAAAATAGATGTTGGTATCGAAGGTTTTGAGATGGTCGGAGCTGAAGAAGAAGGAGCCAAAGAGACAGATTTATGCTCCGACGATAACTTAGGGACCTTTGATTTCCCAGGCTTGCTCTTATCACCAGATGGTGAAGAAGGAACAGAGTGGGATCTCTTTTTGTCCTTAGAAGGAGGGGTTGAGACCTCCATCGCTGAAATGGCCTCTGAGAAGGGAGACTTGAGTACTCTTTCAGAATGAGTTTATTTTTGTGCTCATTAAGAGTGCGATGGCTGAAACTCTGATAAATTTCACATGGAGGCTGCACCGAAAGGTGGGCCACTCCCAAACAGTATACACAGTCATCATGAGAATCACTGTTAGGTAACTTGCCCTTACAAAAAGTACAATGCTTAAAACCTGAAGTACAATTCTTAGCCGACATCTTGGTAGAAAAACACCACAGGTCAACTGTATAACCCTACTATAATGAAGTCAACTCCGTTCAAAAAAATCACAAATATAACAATACACTGGTATGTAGAGAAGAAAAGGGAAACACCTGAATAAATGTTAAAGCTAACAGGTTAAACAGGAGAAACAATACCAACTATGGTATTGAAGAAATACCACAAGGGTAAGGGAGGAAAGGCCATATCTACAATGGTACTTGAAAATTTACCAATGGTAACAATGGGTAGAGAGGAAAGAACAAAGTTAGATAGAAGAAACGACACTAAAAATACTAATCGCTTAATAAAATATGAAGATGTCCAAAAATGTTTACACAAATATCAAAAAGGTTTCACTTAGCTGAGAGCTCAGTTAAAATGCGGCTTTACGGCTACATGGCAAACGAGATCTGAGGTAACAGGGAGAAGGGTATTCTGGGTACAGACTTAGCTTGAGAGTTTTTTTGACTGACGCGAGCTTGGTAATAGGCTGACTCGGTTCCATGGGCTTGGAACCGAACCCATCAGTGACGAATGGAAAGAAGATTAACAACATCAGATTAAAATTTATAAGACTAAGGAACTTGCAATCTATCTGTTTTCTAAGTTCAGAGGGTTTGCTCTCATGCAAATTAAAGCCTATAACAAAAAGATCCTTCAGTGCTGAAAGAACAGGTAAGACAGATGTAAGTTCAGGAAATTACAGTTGTAATAAATCATAATTTTTCAAGTACAGTGGAATATCATGTTCCCCACTGAAACAATGGTTTCATTCTGGATGTATTTTCAGAAAAAGTCAATAAAATAAATAAAAGAAAATTCTTCTCGGGGACAATCAGAAAAAAACACCTTCCACAGAATCAGAATCAGTCACCCATAGAGATAAAGCAATAGTTGTCCCCTCAAAATCATTTTTCTGTCCAATACTGAAGAATTCCTTTTTTGCTTACCACTAACACCTGAACTGGAAGGGTCAACAGCATGAACTAAGTAAGCATAAGGTAATGCCAACAAATCACTCCTGTCTTAACTAACAGAGATGGGAAGATACATGTTTAACTTTTTGCTTCTTTTTGACAGGAATTTCCACAGAAGCAGACTGATTCCTGTCAGGCATATCACCTTTGGGGACAGGCATCCCAGTCCAGCTAGGTAGACAGACATTTCCTACTCTTTCCTAACAGGCTGACTTTTATGTCCTGTTTTGACAAATTTGTAGGCCTGTGTTTTTGGGCAGCCTATGACTTGAGTGGGTATCTAGATGAGAGCATGATATACTCCCTATCTAGGGAAACTGTTAACACTTGAGCTTCAGATGTCATGTTTTTTCATTAATTATGTTGCTTCTTTAAATAATACTTAATAAACAAGAGTTTAGCTTGGCCTGGTTTTAATTTCTTTATTCATTCATATTTGATTACTGGGAAAGTCCAACTGAGTACGAGCCCATTTTCAGCATAGGCCTGGGAAAAAAGCTCCAAAGTATTGCAAAACATTTTAAGAATGGTAACTTTCCAGTCTTTAAAAATAATACAAAAAAATAGGTCTTAGGCTGCATTTGTAAGCACTCAGAAAATAAGCCAGGGAAGTCATTTTATTTTATTTTATTTTTTCCCTCTTTGGAGCCAGATTGGGACTTATGTTACTCCTTTGCTCCTGGTGAGAGGAGGAGCAGAGGGGCACTGTTTCTATGAGGAGGGCATCACCCCCATGAGTGTAGACTAAGATTGTACTTCTTACCCAGATAGCAACCTAGCAAATCTGTTTCTCTTCACGGTGGTCACACAAAGAGGAGCAGAAAATCCCTCATCAAACTAAATAAATATCTAAGGGGACTAAATAACTATTTAATTATTTATATTTGTTTACTAGGATAGTGAACTGATCAATATTGACTAATTACAGAGTCAATCAGGGTGAAATACAAAACATTTCACAAACAAAAAATACAAAAATATAAGAAACAGCAATATGCAATTTAGTGCATCAATGCCAACTCTGAGGTAAAATTAGCCATTCGTGCTGTAGAGAACTGTGATAGTGCTTCTATTTGAAGCTGGGTGCATTATACATTTCCTTACCTGACCCACGTGCCCCTACTATTATAGGTCAGTCCCGACCTTAAATGCAATAGAATATCACCACCAAATGTGTCTAGAGAACAAGCCTAAGATACCAACAATACATCTCCTGAAAATATGTTTTCTTTTTATATTCAATTTATGCATTTGATATATATGACTAATGCCTATCTGCAACCACTTTATTAACCTGTACATTCACTCTACTGTTTATTTCATCACAGTTGTTATCTTTGTATATTTCATCACTGTTTTTATCTCTGTATATCTCTCCAGCTTCACCATCCTGACTGCCCTGCCTACCTAAGTAGCCAAGCCCTGCTGGACGACTAGAAACTCCATTCATCCACCAAACAAGTTTTGCCTATCCCTGGTACATGAATAAAGCCAATCTCTCCCTGCGAATAACTCATTCCAGATATTCAGAAAGTATGTTTAACAGATACCGTACTCTGTAATACTTATTTTTAACTATAACCTGAGGTGCTAGGTGGTTATAGCTCTCTCCCTAGCCAGGACAGCCAGCAGCCATACCCTTTCAATATCTGGCCCTTATTTGTCCCCTGCTGTAATTATAGTGTGTATCCACCAGGTGGCTCCCCTGCCTACTCTTATTTGAGTAACTTCTATAAAGCCCCTTCCTCTAGAAAAGTATTTTTTCTTCCTTTCTTTTCTAGCTTTAACCCCTCCTGGTCCTCCTATTCCCTTTAGTAAGCAAGCTGTTTCATTCAGTAAAGCTCGCAATATTCTATTTGTTTCCTTACTATTTCCTTGGTTTTAGCCCTTTCTTGGTCCCTTCTCTTCCCTGTGATTTACTCTACTCTTTTTACTACTTTCTCCTTTAAACGTCCCTCTCCACCTTTCATACCTACCTCCTCTCTTACCTTCACTACCTCCAAACTTTAACCTCAGCAATCAGCTCGCTACTGATTGTTTCTCACAGATCTTCTCTCCCTTGGTTCTACCTGCTCTGTTCGCCCTGCGGGCTCACTCCGCTCCTCTACCCTATCCCCAAATCTCACCCACCCCCAGGGGTCCTAAACTTATACTTTCCTTAAATACACACTCTCTCCCATCCCATCACTCCTACCTACCAACCTATATACATTAACAGCCACACCCCTTCTCCTAACCAACTCCTACTAGCGGCCACTACCTAACTAGTTTACCTATTCTCTTATCAGATGCCTAATTAGTATTTAGTTCCACCTCTCTAATCCTGCCTAACCTTTACCTCTTTACTGTCCTAACTCTGTCCCACCTCCTTACAAATCATTATTAATTCCATTAATAATGCTAAAGTAACCAAAGCCTTCTATACCAAGCTAATACTCATAGCTATACTGACAACTGCCCTCTCCTCAGCCTATATCCTATTACCTCTATTGAAAATCAGTATTATTATGAGTTTATGTACGTCCCAAAACAGACAGCCATACACATCCCCATACTTTCCCATAGTCAGATAACCCTCACTTTTAATCCTAGTTATCTACTAGCCAAATACCATAAACTCTCGCACATTAAATATGATAAACCCACAGTAAAGAAAGTTAAATATCTAACTAACTTTTTACTTAACCCAACATTAAAACTAAAGGATCTACCCTTAAAAGATGGTGACATCCACCCTAACCCAGGACCAACAAATCCAGCTACTCTAGTTGCAAAGCCTACACTACCTAACTCTTTTCTGATAAGACACCTTAATATCCGCAGTGTTAACAACAAAGTAGCCCACCTCCAGGCCCTTCTAGATACCCATTCATTTGACATCTTCTGACTAACAGGAACCTGGTTAAAACCAGGGACTAAAGACAATGAAATAGTTCCCCAAGGTTACAACATATTGAGACAAGACCGATTAAAACGTAAAGGCGGGGGAGTAGCAATTCTATTTAAAGATGGACTACATGTCTCCCACTTACCATACAACCAACCTCAGGACAGTAAGGCAGAAGTACCAATCTCTAGACTTCATATCAACCCTAGCAAATCATTATATATCATTTGTATTTACCTACCTCCTGCAATAATACCAATACAATAGAGGATATACTAAGTTGGGTGTCCTCAACTTACCCACAAGAGATAATAATATTAGGTGATTTGAACACTGACTGGAAAGGAATTTTTGCTGATACTCCTACCTCCCTCATTAACCTTCATGGCTTTACTCAAACAATCACTTTCACAACCAGAATCAACAAACCAAACAAAAAAGAGAGCACATTAGACTGGATACTCATAAATAGACAGCAACAAGCTTATAAGGTAGGAACTCTCCCTGACAACATTAGTGATCATACTTTGACCTATATTAATAGGCAGAAAAATGATCTCTACCCCTACCTATAAGATTACGTGCACAAACATTTTAACCCCGTATTGTTCCAAAATGAACTTAAAAGCCTGTGACTGGAACCCCTAAAAACTCTCCCAATTGAAGAAGCTATTAAATATTTTAACTCTAAATTCTTAGCTATCTTAGATACCCATGCATCCAAACGGTCTATCAGAATGAAATCCAAACCAGGCCTCTGGCTAATTAAAGAAACCAAACAAAAAATCCTGCTCAGGAACAAGTCTTGGGCTAAGTGGTGAGCCACTAAAGATATCTCTGAGCAACAAACCTTTAGGCAGTTAAGAAATAGTGCAAAAAAGGCAATACTTACAGACAAAAAGAACTACTATTGTAAACTACAGGAAACAAACCATAATAATCCTCAGAAGTTCTGGTCAAGCATCAACAAACTCCTTCTCCCAAGCCACTCTCGTACTCCTACACCACTAGGGACCAATCTAAATACCCCCTTCAAACTGCCAATGCCTTTAATGCTTTTTTCACAGAGACCATACAATCGCTAGCTAGTCAACTAACCCCAGACAACTCAAATCTTCCTACCACCACACCTGGATCACTTCCTACATTCCATTTGCAACCCATATCTACCCACCTTCATCTACAACTTAATCCAAAAACTTAAGCCTTGTACTCCTGATGACCAGCTTCCATCTGAATATCTGCATAAAGCAGCCAGAGCAATTGCCTTTCCAATATCCCTACTCATAAATAGAACCATAAAGGAGGGAACCATTCCTGATATCTGGAAAATCTCTCACATTCTCCCCATACACAAAGGTGGCAACTCTAATGAGTACTCTAACTACCGGCCAATAGCTCTGTTATCGCCCTTAGCAAAGATTATAGAGAAATGTATTCACCATCAACTATTAAACCACTTGGCACAACACAACATAATAGCTAACTGCCAACATGGCTTTAGGCCATCACATAGTACCACAACAGCTCTATTATACTTCACTGATACCATCAATAGAAATCGCAATGAAAACAAACTCTCATCTGCACTCTTTATTGACCTCTCAAAAGCTTTTGATATGGTAAACCACACCCTTCTAATAAATATTCTTCAATCCTTTTCCCTCGACTCTGAAGCTATTCAATGGTTGAAGTCCTACCTCAGCAACAGGCAGCAGGCAGTACTCTGGGAAAATAACATATCTTCTCTCCTGTCAGTCACACTTGGCGTCCCCCAGGGCTCTATTTTGGGACCTCTCCTATTCTCACTATTTATCAATGACCTCCATGTTGCAATTCCTCAAGCCACTTGCATACAATATGCAGACGATTCTACACTAATATGCTCATCTAACTCCATATCAGAACTACATTCCCTAACCCAAAAGATATTTAACTCGGTAGAGACATGGTTCTCAACACGTTGCCTCCTTTTCAATGCTAAAAAAACAAGCTCCTACTCTTTACACCCACCAATAAGTCTCCCCCCTTAGATTTCTCAGTCAGTTCCAATAACACCACCCTTATATCCCCTGACCCTACCATGAAACTGTTAGGAATAACTATTGACAATAACCTTAATTTTGATAGCCATATAAACAACACCATAAAGGCAGTTAACAGGAAAATAGGCTCCTTATATAGAATCAAATCTTTCTTAACTCCAACAGCTAGAACTAAGATTGTTCACACCAACTTAATTTCAACTCTTCTGTACGCCTCACCCATATACACTAACTTAAAGAAAAATAATCTTATCAAACTAGCTAATTCCTACAACAGCATAGCCAGATTTGCCACAAGCAATCCCTTCTGAACTCACCACTGTCTTAATCTGCAGCACCTAGGCTGGCTTGAACTACAAAATAACCTAATATTCTCCCAACTCACCATTGCCCACAAGATATTTTACCAGCCTAACAGCACTCCCATACTCTCCAACCTCATAATCCCCTACAAAAATCTAAATTCACTACGCTCCTCTAACAAACTTCTAGCCAGCATAAGTAAAACCAACAACCTAGCTGAAGCTTCCCTGTTTTCTAATACAGTGGGTAAAAACTGGAACCTATTACCTAATGAACACTACTCTCTTCCTTACCTCTCTTTAAACAAAACCTCAAAAGACACATAATAACACATTGGTTATGCCCTTACAATAACCCTGACTAATCCTCTGCTTTCTCCACCCATATCGCTTTCTCACCACACTTACTTCTACTTTACTGCTTACCCCCCGGAAGAAGGCCTGATACTAGTAAACACAACTTAACTTACGTTCTACACCTTACCTTGATGAAGTACTACAATTCTCTTTTATCTCACTGTATAATAACTTCTCTTTACTGTATCTAAATTCTATAATGTAAACGACTTGTTGACTTGTATGTGTTGTAATTTTTTTGAAAATCTTCATTATTTATGTAACAATTGTGATCTATTTGCTCTCATAATTTGTAATGTTTATTTTCATGATTTTTAACATTGTAAACGTTACCTTTGGAGCTTTTATCCCCGGGCCTCTACTGAAAATGGAAATAAATCCAGTTAGATTAGCCTGGTCAACAAATGTAAAATAAAATAAATAAATAAATTCTACAGCTATGTACAAAACCCCAAAGACAATACACAACAATGTGCCAAAGTAAATGTAAATGGAGCCTCAAGAAAAAACAAGCTGCCATGGTGGACATCCAGCATCAACAAACTTTACAGTAAACACAAAATGTTGCTGTCCAAGAAAACAAAGGCAAGGCCCCAACAGTGGAAAAGCACCCTCCTCAGCCTCAACAGACAAATAAGACAACTTGTCAAATCCTCCAAGGGCTTCTTTGAGAGAAACTTAGCAAGTATAGCCAAGGATAACCATAAGGCCTTTTACAGCTATGTACTTAACCTGAAGAGTAGGACCCAAGCATGTGCAGAACAAGTCGGCAACGGTATCATATACACTGACCCCACTGAGATAGCAAACCTGCTAGCAGATAGGTTTGGTGAAAATTTCACTCCCTTATCCCCTCCTAACTCACAATAAACCTTCTCCCATTCCCCACCCTCACCCTACATATCTGAAGAGCAGGTCCTCAAAGCCCTGTCCAAGACAAAAAAAAAACACATTCTCTATGGGACCAGACAACATCTCAGACTGTCTACTAAACAGGCTAAAACATGAACTAGCATCATCACTTAGTACCCTTTGCAATCATAGTCTAACCCCATGTTTTGTCCCTGCAGAATGGAGAACAGCAACAGGTGCAAGATGGCCTAGCAACAAACCCAGGGAATTACAGACCCATAAGCCTGACCAGACTCATCTGGTAAGGCTATGGAACATATCACTATGGACCTCATAAATAAAGACATAGGTGACCTCCAAACCCTAGATTCTACCCAATTTAGCTTCGTGAAGGGCAGATCCTGCCTGTTAAATTTGGTGGATTTATTTGAAAGTGTGACCAAAGCCATTGATGAGGGCAAATCTGTGCAAACCTTGGCAAAGGCTTTTCGACACAATCCCATATTCAGGCATTAATTATAAACTTAGCAAACT
Organism: Protopterus annectens; assembly: GCF_019279795.1. NCBI lineage: Eukaryota > Metazoa > Chordata > Ceratodontiformes > Protopteridae > Protopterus > Protopterus annectens. The sequence continues at coordinate 1,656,794,680 of NC_056741.1, read as the reverse complement.
GAATGTAAACCCCTTTGCTGTAAGATAAGTTACCAGCTGGCTCACAAACCAGACACACATTATGAAAATGGGTGACTCCACATCAACCAGCAGACCTGTTACCAGTGGGGTGCCACAGGTGTCAGTGATGGGCCCTCCTATTTGGTATATACTTCTCGGAAGTTCAGGTGAAAACTAACAGGTTGTGGTTGACCAAGTTTGCAAATGACTGCAAATGAGATGCAATCACTGAATCCCCAAATGATGTCAGTATACTCCAGGAGGGTCTCACGCAGACCAGCGATTGGTGTATTAGTCATAGTCTCAAGCTGAATGCAAAGAAATGCATCATCGTTCCCTTCAGCACAAACAATGTCCCTTCACACTGTCAAATCAACAATACCCTAAGTACCCATGGAGTGGTAAGGGACCTGGGATCACAAGTTGACTGTGAACTTAACTTCAACCACCATGCGTCTACTGTAGCAAGGAAAGCTTTCTACGCAGCACACTTGATTAGTCAAGGCATTGCCTTGACAGCAAAAGAAGTTATAACCCCCCTATACTCGGCACTTATATGGCCCATAATTGGGTATAATGCCCCATTCGGCATGTACCGTACTAAGAACCTGCAGCAATTAGACCTCAGAGGTTTCTAACAAAGATCAAGGGTCTCCAGCATGTGCCTTACACAGACTGACTAAAGTCCCTGTCACTATGCTCCTTATTGTATAGACTTCTTAGGGGAGACTTATGCCTAGCCTAAAGAGCAATCCAAGACCCAAACCTAATGAACTTGCTACATATCAGTAAATCAAACGGGACTAGGGCTACCCATTCCAGGGACCTAAATATGCCCTGTGACTTAATAGGACATGCTGAAGGGATAGATTTATCTCTCAGTAGTAACTGCTACATCGTTGGAACAGGCTACCAATTCATGTGAAACAGAGCACATCTATAACACTGTTCAAGAGGAACCTAGACAAATGGATGGGACACCATAAATTCTTACCAGGGATAGCGCCCACAACCCTCCATGACATGGGCAGTCATCACTAAATGCAATCTTGGGTACTGACTAGCATTTCTATGGTATTACATTAGGATGAAACAGTTAGACTTAAAATGACCTCCGAGTTGATAGCCTAGTAATCTCCTATGATCCTATATACTGAACCAGAGGATATAGCAAATCTATTGTCCGATAAATTCAGCACCAGTTTTATCCTGCTTTCTCCCCCATACATCTCAAGAAATACTCCCAACCATAGCTCCCCCAATTATCATTAGGCAACAGGTACTCAATGCACCTTCCAATGTGAAAAATAATGCATCCATGGGGCCTGACAGTAATAGCATAGGCACTCTTTAATTTCAGCCTCCAAACAGGCTTTGTGTCAAGCGAATTGAGGACTGTAACTGTCATCCTTCGGCACAAGGCTTGGTCATCCACAAACCTAGGAAACTATCACCGCATAAGACTCAGTAGTCTCATATGTAAGGTAAAGGAAAGAATAATCATGGACATGATAAATAATGTCATAGGAAACCTTTAGATGTTGGATCAAACCCAGGTTGGTTTCATCAAGGGCAGGTCATGCCTACTCAATCTGGTGGACTTCAAGAAGGTTACCAAAGCAATGGATTATGGCAAAACAAGGCATACTGCCTACCTCGACCTGGCCTATGCAATACCCCACTCAGGCATTGTAGACAAGCTCATGAAATTAGAAAGAAGCCACTACATTACCTGCTGGATAGACAGCTGACTAAGAGATAGGACACAAGAAGTCAGGACAGGTGAATCTATCTCCACAAAAAGGACAGACACAAGCAGAGTCCCCCAGGGCTTGGTGCCAGAGCTGCTCCTTTTTAGCATCTATTTCTCTTAAGTCATTGTCAACATCAAAGGGTTCTGGTTGACCAAGTTTGTAGATGATTGCAAACTAGGTGCAATCATAGAATCTCCCCAAAAACTCAAACATTCTCAAAGAAGGCCAGACAAAATTAATATCTAGTGCCAAAACCATGGTCTAAAATTTAGTGCTAGAAAATACACTGGAAATCTTAAGACACTGGATCCAACTCAGTTTGGAAAAATAACCAACCGTGGAAATTACTGCAGTGATAATACACCTTAAGAATTGACCCTCTGGTCAGTGATTAGAGAATGCACATAAACAGTGACCTAGCCTTTCAACATCACATGTCTGTTGTATAATGAAATCATTTTACATTGGGTAACCTATAAACAATGGTATGGCATCTAGGTCCAGAGATGTAATTGTTCCATTGCAACCAGCCCTCATTAGACTAATCATTGGGTACCCCTTTGTTTGCCGCCTATGTACCTATTAGAAAAAGGAAACTTGTAAATGCTTGATAACCCATACCCAAGCTATACCCCCAATAAAACGAGTGGTATGAAAACATGTCAAAAACATTTGGGACGCATGATTAGGCTTAAGAAGGCCCTTTAGTATCATCAGCCTAGTAATTACCTATGAACCTAGAAATCCATAAACCTTGCCCACTAAGGGCACTCCAACAACTGCAAAGGTCATATCTAATCCACGGACCATGGTGGCTGAAGGGATTACACCAGATGGTGCCAAGGTAAAAGAAGAGTGGTCTGAGCAAATCTGTAGCCTGCTGAAGAAGCAAAGGCTGTCTGGTAATTTTCTTCTTTCTTTTTTTTGTGGCTGGAAGAAAGAAAAAAAATGAAAAACAGGTAAGTTGTTCCATGGAGAAGCCGAAATTTAAGTCTGAAGCCTGAGAAAGACTAACAGCAATAGTATAAAATAAGTAAATATTGCAAATGTATTTTTCTTTCCACCGAAAAAACTCTGAAAAGCATTTTAAACATTTACCCCCTCCCACAAAAGAAATTTAATACAAAACTTAAGTAGAAAAACAAAGAAAAAAAATGTATTTTAATAACTTCCTTCCACAAAAGTAAAGTCACACTTTGCAGTAAAAAGTGACCAAAAGTCATGTGACTGTCCAACAAAACACTTTATCCTAGCTTAAATTAATTAATTTTACAGAAAAAAAGTTATGTTTATGATAAAAAAATATTAATGTAGAATGTTTCCCCAAATGGAACTTATCTGCCCATCAATGGAGAAACACTAGCTGACAGTCGATCCTCAAAAGTCTGCAAGAGCGCTCTTCAGTTGCAGGAAAGATCTGAAGGGCTTATCATCCAAACTGTTAAATTTCTTCAGCTCTTCTTGAGCTATCAATGTTTTGAGCACATGAAAGGAGCTCTTAAGCTCTGGAAGCTGGCCGTCTGTTATATTTTACACAGGATATAAACCATATAGTCAAGGCTACTGGACAACTGACCAAATGATAAATAGCCACTGGTACTAACTTTAACTTTAGCAATTTCTATTTCTAAGATATTCTCTAAAATGTTGCTGTAAGGTGGTTTTTACAAAGACTGACATAATACGATCTACTCGATCAGATCTGCAACAAAAAAAGGAAGTGCACCCTAGAATTTGAGATATGTTTCAACAGCAATACATACACCAACACCCACAAAGCAGGAGAAATCTTCTAAATCATTCATTCAGTTGTTGAGGCTTCTGGCATTTGGCAAAATTACCTTTACCTCTGATTTCTTGTATCTTGCAGGTTTTTCCTTTCTTTTTATTTAGGACTCTGAAGAGGTCTAAAAATGATACTTGTACACACCCAGAAAATACTTATTATATCTATGCTCAGGCATTCAACAGAACTTTTTTTAACTCAAAATTGTTGTTGAATTATGACAGCACTGGATGTCATCTTTCATGGTACTAGATAGATTTCTTTACTTTCTTGGCAAAGTGAACTAAACAAAATATGTGACATTGTGCACTAACTTGCTCCTGCCATAATAACATCTTTTTACTTCACAATACTGTTCCCTTACTACCAACACATGCATGTATGTTCAGACATAATCAAAGCATAGGGCATAAAGGTAAGATAAAAATATGATTTTTTTTTCTGCAGTTTCTGACTACGGTGGTCCTTTAACTAAAAGCCAGTTTAGGTGTCTGTCCTTTGTAAATGAATAGGTTACTTATGTAATGCCCCATGCATACATTTAAGGGCAAGAGAATTAACTTATTGTGAGATGCCAAACACCAGGCTGAACAAGGAGAAGGTCACTGTAAGCTGCCTGTCGGGTGCCAGGATCTGCCACATAACACAAGCACTCAGGTCACTCCAAAGCAAGTACAAATATGACTCCGTCATTGTCCATGCTGGTGTGAATGACCTGAGACATACCTCCCTGGATTACATGAAAAGAGACATAGAGGAGCTCTCTGATCGTGTAGCCCAGGCTGGTATGACCCTGACCTTGAGTAGCATCTTACCCTCACCAAGAATGATACCACAGTATAAAGACAAAATGATCAATTTCAACAATTGGCTAAAGTATTTGTGTCACTCAAAGGGGATCCAGTATCTGTCAGCCTGGGATGACATGCTCGACAAGCCACATTGCTTCGCTAGGGACGGTTTGCACCTGTCACCCCTGGGTTTTCGAATACTGGAAAGGCTCTTGCCACCCCCATAGTGCCTTTTTTAGGCAAGGCTCAAAAAACAAACCCTCCTCCTTAGACAACACAAGGAAAAAGAAACTAAGGGTAATGCTGCTCAACGTCAGAAGTCTAAACCTCAAGATGCACGCACTCATGGCTCTCCTCAGTATGAAGAATATAGATATCTGTGCTGTAACAGAAACCTGGTTCAAGGCTCCCGACAGCACCCCAGCACTACCAGGTTATACCTCATACCATGCTTTTTGGCCGCAAAACTCAGACCGAACCACAAGAGGAGGGGGAGTATCCATATTCATCAAAGATACCCATACCTCCAGGTTAGTGGCACTGCAAGAAGCACCTGAGACCATCCATGTGCAACTAACAGTGGGCAAAACTGCCTTCCAGTTTGTAGCCTGCTACAGACCACCCTCCCAAACTCAGGAACCTCACTCGGCTTTCCTGAAGACACTGGAGAATACGAAGGTCTCTCCAAACACCATTATATTGGGTGACTTCAACTACCCAAACATAGACCGGGAGCACTACTCAAGCCCCAACACCCTCGCCCAACGGTTCCTAGAATTTATAAACTCAAATGCCATGGAACAACTGGTCACCACTCCCACAAGAGGGGAAAACATACTGGACCTGATTATCACCAACATGGGTTCTCTATGTTCTATACCTGAGGTATACCCTTCTTTGGTTAGATCTGACCATAAATTAATCTCTATGGATGTCCATATCCCATTCACACCCCCAGCAAAGGAAACCACGGTCAAAAACTTCTCGAAAGCAAATTTCACACTTCTCAGAACTGAGATGGAATCCTACAAAGCCCCCAGGCCAGTGGAAATTACGGCCCAAACCGCAAAATCCCTTACAAATGCATTCTATGGATACTTACAGGAATGCATAGATCGTGCTATCCCAAACAAAGCCAAGACACACTCCTCAAAAGGCAGGAGACCTGTCTGGTGGACCCCAGCCATAAAGAGGCTATACAACAGAAGGAGGAAGTTACTACAGGATAGAGCAAAATCCCAAAAAGGGAAGGCAACTCTGATCAGTACTAGTAAGAAACTATGATCCCTCATAAAAGCATCCAAGGCTAGCTTCAAAAGAAAAATTGCATAAGACACTAAAGATAATCATAAGGCCTTCTTTAGTTATGTCAGGAACGTGGGTGGAAACTCCCAGATATGCTCTGAGTTAGTGCAAAATGACAAAAAATACACTGAACCCACAGACATTGCCAACATCCTGGCAGACAGGTTCAGTGCAAACTTCTCCCCCCCCCCAAACGTGCAAATGACTATCCCAACAAAGTGTAGCACCCCTGACATCACAGATGCACAGGTGAGAAAGTACAGTTTTGTACCTACCATAAATGTAGATGTTCGAAGATCCACATTGCTGCAGTCCTTACATATGGGGTAGTCCGCTGTCCTCGGTCGGCCCGAATACCAAAGTATTAGGCTGACGTCGGTCACGGCGCTTAAAACTGACATCAGGACGTCAGGGTACAAAAGCGCATGACCGACGTCATATCCTCAGTCTTTTCTTGCCCCAGATGTCAGAAGGCCCTAACAAGACAGGCCAAAGCCAAAAAACAGCAAAAAATAACCAACCACCCCTGCACTAACCATATTTACAATATGTACAACCCAAACCACACCACCACCTCTCACTACAGAGGGAAGGAGGGAGATTGGACTGCAGCAATGTGGATCTTCGAACATCTACATTTATGGTAGGTACAAAACTGTACTATGTTCTTCATCTCACATTGCTGCAGTCCTTACATATGGGTAGAATCCCAAAGCAGAGCTAAGGGAGGATGGCAAAACTATAAAGCATTAGGGGCTGCCAAAATGCCCTGTAAAATTGCAGTGGCAAATCCAGCCCTAGATTTAGAGTAAAGTGGAAGGTGGTAATGCTTAGAGAAAGTATGCACTGAACTCCAAGTAGCTGCTTCCAAAATATCTTTAGTAGCCACCCCTTAAAAAGCTGTAGAAGTGGCAGTAGCCCTAGTGGAATGAGGCCTAATCGGAGCTGGAATCTCCTTACCATGATGGGAATAACAGAAAGCAATACAAAACCAATCCACTTAGAAATAGTTTGTTTTGAAACAGGTTTGCCCTGAGAACCCAAAGCAAAAGAAACAAATAACTGCTGAGACTGCCTGAACCCTTTAGTTCTGCTCAAATAATATCGTAACTGTCTGTGTATATCCAAAGTGTGCAAAATCCTCTCCCTTTATTTTGGGGTTTGCATAAAAAGTAGGCAAATGAATAGTTTGGTTTAAAGCCACACTAGAAACCACTTTAGGCATAAAAGAAGGGTTAGTACGCAAAGACACCCTATCCTTGTGGAAAATTAAGAAAGGCTCAACCGCCATAAGGGCCTGTAATTCAGAAACCCTTCTCGCAGAGGTAATGGCCAACAAAAACGCAGTCTTCCATGATAAATTTTTCAACTCTGCCGTTGCTGCAGGCTCAAAAGGTTGTAGAGTGAGTTTCTCCAACACAAAATTGAGATCCCAAGCAGGAGTAGGAGCTCTCCGTGGGGGTCTTATATTCTTTGCCCCTCTAAGGAATTGCTTAAACAAAGGATGAGAAAATAATGGTGGGTCACAGTCATAGTGAGCAGAAATCGCTGCAGCATGAACCTTTATAGAGGAGAAGGACAAACCTTTGTCCAATAACTCAGTAAGGTATTGAAGAGCAACACTTAAATTAGGTTTAGAAACATCAAAGTCCTTTGATGTACTCCAAAATAAAAATCTCCTCCATTTATCTGCGTAAACTTTCCTTGTACTAGGTCTTCTGGCCTCCAAAATAACATTCAAAACTTGTTGTGGAAGCTGAGACCCTCCAGGGTTTAAAACAGAATATGCCAGGCTGTTAGATGTAGAGAGTGAAGTTTGACATTGAGTAGATGACTGTTCTCCTGAGATAGCAGGTGAGGCATCGAAGGCAAAGGCCATGGAGGCTCCCGTACCAGACTTCTCAGTAATGGGTACCAGTGCTGTCGAGGCCAATCCGGAGCTATTAAGATCATGTTTGGCTTGTCCTGTCTGACCTTCAGGAGTACCTTTGGGAGGAGAGGCAGAGGTGGAAAGGCATACACGTGAAGATTGCTCCAATTGAATGAGAGAGCATCCACTTTCCAAGCTGTGGGATGAAACCTTTGTGCAAAACTTTGGCAGCTGGTAATTTAGTGGAGAAGCGAACAGATCTATGTCTGGAGTTCCCCATAACACTGTCAATTTCTGAAATACATGAGGATCCAATTTCCACTCGTGGGGATCCATAATTTGTCTGCTCAACACATCTGCTAAGGAGTTCTGTGCTCCTGGCAGAAACCTTGCCTGAAGATTTAGCTGTAAACTGAGAGCAGTCTCCCACAAAATCATTGCTTGTCTGCATAGAGGATATGAATGTCCCCTTGCTTGTTGATGTACCACATGATAGTTGTGTTGTCTGTTTGAATCAACACCTGCCCTGGAAGAAGTAAATCCTTGAAAGCTATCAATGCAAATTGGACTGCTAACATCTCCTTCAAGTTGATATGTAAATGTTGAAGTCTGGCAGGCCACGTGTCTTGTACCCATTTTCCATTTAGATGAGCTCCCCAAGCTTTGTCTGAGGCATCTGTCGTTAAAATCTGACTCGCCTCTGGTTGGGTCACAGAGAGTCCCTTGTTTAGGTGACATTCCTGAGCCCACCACAAAAATTCCTTTTGAATGCAAGGTATTATCTGAATGACAGTGTCCAAATCTTGGCAGTGCTGCGTCCATACATTTTTGAGATACCATTGTAGCTTCCTCATATGCAGTTTGGCATTGGGAAGTACCAGAATACAAGATGCCATGAACCTCAAGGCTTGAAGGACTGTCCTTGCAGTCAGCCTGGACTGACGAGACAATTGGTGGAAGTAAAGGGAAAGATTCTTTTGTTTGTCCGGGGTCAAAAAAGGCCATCTGGGATGCTGTATTCAGTCTCACACCCAGAAAGCACATGTCCTGAGAGGGTACTAGACTGGACTTTATTTCGTTCACAGAATACCCCAGGCATCTTAACACTGCCATCACATACTGTAAATGATGAAGAAGTTCGTCCTTTCCTTGGGCCAGAATCAGGCAATCGTCCAAATAAGGATAGATTTGTATTCCTCTTAGCCTGAAGAAAGCTACCACTGGAGCCAGAACCTTCGTGAACACTCTGGGCGCAGTAGATAAGCCAAAGGGCAATGCAGAGAACTGATAATGAAAAGTCCCAGCCCGAAAACGCAGATACTTCCTGCAACTGAGCCTGATAGGAACATGAAGGTAAGCCTCCTTGAGATCCAGAGTCACCATCCAGTGATCTTTGCCCAGCAGAGGTAAAAGCTGTTGTAACGTCAACATTTTGAACTTGGGAATGTCCAGATATGTGTTGAGGATAGATAAATCCAAAATTGGTCTCCACGTGTTCCCTTTCTTTGGTACTAGAAACAGGCGAGAATAAAATCCTAGGCCCACTTCTGGCAGAGGGACAGGTTGTATGGCCCCTATTTGAAGTAGTAGAGAAATTTGTTTGTGAGCCTCTAGTCTTTGCTGAGGAGGAACGTCTGGCATGCCTTTGAAAGGAGGCAAAGTATGGAAATAAAACTTGTAACCTTGGTGTATGATATCCAATACCCATTTGTCTTGGGTAATCAAATTCCAATTTTCCTTGAAGAGTGCCAACCTTCCTCCCAAAGGTGCTGCCAGGCAAGAAGGATCTGGCAGCTGAAAAGTAGGTCATTGGGCCTGTTTACGAAAGGACTGGCCCCTGCCCTCACCAAGATTGTGCAGGTGAACTCCTGTTCTAGGTCTAAAAGAACTCTGAGCTCTGCCCCTACCACGCCTAGATCTACCCCTAGACTGAGAATCATAAGAAGGATACGCCCACCCCTTAGCAGGCCAATTCCTACTAAACTGGAGGCTGAACTTGCAAAAATCTTTAACAGCCTGCATAGACTTAGCCTTGTCTTCCATTTTCTTCAAGACTGACTCCACAGGTGAACCAAACAACACATCAGATTGCAAAGGAGCATCCAAAATCCTTGTCTTAACATGGTCAGATAAATTCTGATCCTTCAGCCAGGCGTGCCTGCGAAGAACTGAACCAGTGGCAGCCACCCTAGACGAGGCCTGCACAGCATCAAAACCACATTGTAATGAATGCTTACCCACCTGTTCAGAGACATGCACCAAATCTTGTAATTCTACACTCAATGCCTTCCGCCAGAGCATCCACCTTAGACTTCAATTGAGAAAGAAGAAAGTTTTGATATTTCAACATATGAAACTGGCAATTCAAAGCCCTCATAGCTAAGGTAGAAGATGTATAGACCTTCTTTCCCCATCTATCCAAAGCTCTGGCCTCTTTATCTAGAGGAACCAGATTTTTTACAACAGAGGCCTTGACACCCTTAGGTCCCTGACTAATAGTTTCTGGGTCCGCCCTAGGACTCTTATAAAGATATTTATGAGCCTCAGGCACCCTGTAATACCTATCCGGTTTAACAGGCGCAGGAGGCAGAGAATCAGGATTAAGTGAAGCCTCTGAAAACACATCTTCCACAACATCCAGAACAGGGGGTATAGCCAAGGGCCTATGTTGGGGTAAAAGCAAAATTCCCTAAGCCTTTTCCGAGAATCAGAGAAGTCCTGACCTTCCCACTTAAAATGTTCCCTCATAGAATGAAGTGTCTCTGAAAAGGAAAAATCCTCTGGAGGAGAAGCAGAAGGAGTGGAATCATCTGCATCAGAATCAGAATAAGGAGAGTACTCCTGCAAGTCTTCAGCCGAAGACTCTGAAACATCCGAAGCCTGCTCAAAACTTCCCAACTCTGGCTCCACCCTAGGCCTCTTATCTGGAGGGGGCAAAGAACCTCTAATCAGAGTAATCAAATCTTCTGCCATTTTAAGCATGTGCTTCTTAGGCATAGACCCTGCTGAACTAGGAGTGACACCAACAGAAGATAAACCTGGCCTGCCTCTGGGAGAAGCCTTGGAAACAGAAGGAGAGGGCCTAACCACCCTAGGAAGGGAGGTTAGTACAGTAACCTGAGAAGCCCCTTCAGCCTGACCTGCCTCTTGAGAGGCCACATCCTGCAAAATCAAAGTCTCCCCCTGAGACTCCAGAGAAGTCTCCGGAACCACCGGTTCCACAGAAGCTCTAAAGAACCGGCGTCCGAACGGACGACTCATCTTGCCTGGGTTTAACTGTTTTGTCTTTGCGCTTCTTAGAAGCGGGCGCCGGCGAGTCCGACGGCATATTATAATTGCACCGCTTCCCAAAGACCAGCCTAGCACAATCTAACCTTCGCTTAATAGTGCGCTTATTGAACCTAGCACAAAAGCGACACCCGACAACGCCGTGCTCAGGCCCCAAACAAGGAATGCACAAAGAATGATAATCCCTATGCGTATCTGCTTCCCACAAGAAATACAGTTATTCACTTTTTCTGACATCCGTAATACACTGAGGCAAGAAAAACAAAATATTCCCCACGGGTACTTAGCCAACTTGGATTCGGTCTGAAACTCCGAACTCGAAAAATTTCAGAACGCCGAACGGCACTTGCAACGCTGCTTCTGCATCGGACCATGCGGCAAAAAAGACTGAGGATATGACGTCGGTCATGCGCTTTTGTACCCTGACGTCCTGATGTCAGTTTTAAGCGCCGTGACCGACGTCAGCCTAATACTTTGGTATTCGGGCCGACCGAGGACAGCGGACCACCCCATATGTAAGGACTGCAGCAATGTGAGATGAAGAACATCTGCCCTCTCCAAAGCAAAAAACACAGCATCTATGGGACCAGACGGTGTCCCAGGCTGTGTTTTACACGAGCTCCAAGAAGAACTGAATCCTCACTTGAAATCACTGTTCAGTCTCAGCCTTACAACAGGATATGTACCCAAAGAATGGCGCACAGCAACAGTGGTCCCATTCCATAAAGGTGGTGCCACAACGAACCCTGGTAACTATCGCCCTATAAGCCTGACTAGTCTGGTCTGCAAAGCTATGGAGCGTATCATCATGGAACTCATAAACAAAGACATTGGGAACCTCCAAACACTGGATCCTACCCAATTCGGCTTTGTTAAAGGCAGATCTTGCCTCTTGAACCTGGTCGACTTCTTTGAAACAGTCACCAAGGCCATAGATGAAGGGAAGGTAGTCCACACAGCCTACCTTGACCTCGCAAAAGCCTTCGACACAATACCCCACTCGGGCATCATAAACAAGCTCACCAGCTTAAATATCAACCCCTATGTCACAAGATGGGTTGCAAACTGGCTTAAGGATAGAACCCACATGGTCAGAATTGCAGGTGCCATGTCAGACTCTAAACCAGTTACAAGTGGCATCCCACAAGGCTCAGTCCTGGGACCTCTTTTGTTCGGTATATATTTCTCTGAGGTACAGGCTAACACAGCAGGACATTGGCTGACCAGGTTCGCAGATGACTGCAAACTGGGGGCCATAATTGACTCGCCGACTGACACAAGCATCCTCCAAAATGGTCTCACAGAGACAGATAACTGGTGCCAGAGCCATGGCCTGAAGCTAAATGCCAAAAAGTGCATAGTCATCCCCTTTGGGAAAAACAAAGTGCCCACAAATTACCACATAGGTGGTAATCCATTAAGTACGGAAGAAGTAATTAGGGATCCTGGGACCCAAGTAGATAGTAATCTTTCCTTTGACAATCACATTGCCAAAGTAGTTATAAGGACCTTCTATATAGCCCACCTTATCATGAAAGGGTTCACATCTAGATCAAGAGAGGTCATTGTGCCCCCTCTACTCATCACTCATCAGGCCCATAATTGAATACAATGCCCCATTTGGGATGTACCTTACCAGACACCTGCAACAACTAGAAAGACCCCAAAAGTACCTCACCAAGAGGATTAAGGGACTCAAGCAGATGCCTTATGCAGTTAGACTAAAGAAACTCCAGCTCTACTCAGTTGCTTACCGCCTACTCAGAGGCGATCTGTGCCTGATGTATAAAGCCATGTCCAACCCAGAATTAATGGACATGCTCCACCTCAGGAAATCCAAATCCCTTAGAGCTACACGCTCCAGTGACTTAAACCTCAGCACAGAAATAAACAGGACATGCTGGAGAGACAGATTCATACCCCAGAGGCTCGCCTCACTCTGGAACAAAATCCCAATCTATGTTAGGCGGAGCCCCTCAATGACCCTCTTCAAGAAGAATCTTGACGATTGGATGGGAGACCATAGATTTACCCCTGGGATCTCCTCTGTGTCACTGCTAGACAGGGGCACTTTAAACTAACCTTAAATGGGCTATCTTCTGTGACCAACTATACTGGGGCACAGTCATCTAATCTAAAAGGGTGGCGAAAGCCAAACACACTCTGGCTAGGCTTGTAAATGCCCTAGGGCAGATAGCCTAGTATCCACCTATGAACCTAAGTCTGCTGGGGGGCCCCAAAACTACTAACATTAGCTCTGAAAAAGGTGACTGATCAGGCATCCTAGATCCAAGTGACAGACTCTCTGTTTTAGCAATAAACCATAGCTAGGTGTGGGTACAACAGGATTTGTCCACAGCTGGTGTGGTTTGGGCATGAGAGCCTGAGTAACCATGGGCAAATCCTGTGATACCAAAACCCAGTTGTGAATTATTGCTACTATATAATGATACTATTTCAGAAAGAAATTACTTACCTTTCTAAAATAATGTCCCTGTGTGATGGACCTTTCATTTTCTTTCAATTCTTCTGTTGCTTTCCAATGTACTGCACATATGTAAGTCGCCTACATCTGCATGCTTGCACAGCACATCAATGCAGTGTAAGTGAGGTGATGGAGAGGACAGCATCTCCATAGCTGTTTGTCTCTCTCTCTCTCTTTTTTTCTTAAGCAGTCAGAAGTATGAATCTCTAATGTTTCTCATTACTGACTAACAGAAATTCTCAATGATTTATTACAAAATCAAAACTTGTACAAGGGACAGGGCAAACATATGAGGAAAAGCAGGGACATCCAAAACTCTGGACAGCTAAGAGGTATGGTTACAGACAGCATGACTGATCATAGTACAGATAACACCACTTTTCAACGATTAAGAATTTTGCAGAACATTTCTGATTTTTCTCATATTTTGCCTAGTCCCTCATAAAATATGTTAAGGATGACCTTGCAGAATCTCTGTATACTTACTACTCCAATAGAAAGTTTGGTTGTTCAACAATATGTTAGCGTTCAGACTTCTTTTAATCATTTATGCTTGATTTACAATGGGTATTGCTTGATTTACAATGGGTATGATGAGTGGACTGTCCAGTCTGCATGTACCTTTTTAAATAGTAATGACCTTTTACAGTACTATAGTCACCAAGGATCTAGAATGCCTGATCAATTATCTTCTTATACATTTCCATTTATGATGGGAAGTCAGGGTAAAGCCTAACATACTGGCAAACAGGGGACTGGAACTCTCATTACTTATGATAATCATCTCAGAGGTAACTTCATGGATAGGGGGATGGGGTACTATCCATAGCAGAAACCTGTGCTTAATCAAGGTGACTTTAAAGCAACTCAACATTAAGAGCCAAATGGTCACTGACTATAAATCCTGATACCAATTAATAGAGGAATTAAGTAATGAGATGGGAGACAGAAGCAGACTGATAAATATAGAGAGCTGTCCCCCTCCTAACAAGGTTAGTCATGACAGGATCAAGATACTGACATCTATTAGTGTATATAAGACAAATGTTTTGGTAAAAGGGACCCGAAAGCTAAGGAAGAAGTAACACTGTACAAGACAGTACAGTTGAGTAAGTAAGCTTACCATAACAGTAGATGTTCAAATGATCACTGCTGCAGTAGTCTTAGCTATAGTCTTAGCTATATGGGTTATACCCTACCAAAAATCTAACAGCCAGCCAATTTTGAAAGCTTCATGGCACCTTTCATGTGCTTAAACAATCAGTCAGTTCAAGGTGAGCTGACTAAAAGACAGGTTTAGGCACCAAATTCTTCAGAATGTTCTGGCCAACAGAGAGAAGGAGGCTCAGCCCTAAAAAGGCAATGCTAGGAAGAACAATTTATTTATTTTTTACATTTGTTGACCGGGAGTGTCCCACTGGATGTAGGTCCATTTTCAGCAAAGGCCCGGGGAGAAAAGTCCCACAGTTAAAATATACAGACAGTAGCTACATTGGATTTACATAGCAATTAACAATTTGATCAACAATTACATAGTTACAGATGAAGAACATAGTACATCAGTAGACAACTAGAATCTTTATCATCTGCGAAGTACATAACAGACATTAACAATTGTTATATTAAGAAGTTCCTGCTGTATAATAAGTAGTTAGGCTTATAAGCATCTGAGCTTGCTATAATCAAGGTAGTTAGTGGGGTGGAAAGAAAGGTAGTGGGTGGATGGGGTGGTTGATATTAGAGGGGGAGTTGCAAGGGCATAGCCAGCATGTTTTTAGGTGCGCTTTTAGTAAAGTTTTGAAGTGGGTGCATGATGGTACGGAGGTAATTCTGGGTGGGAGGGAGTTGCATAATTTGGCTATGGCACAAGAGAATAGTTCTTCTCCAGCAGAGTTATTGGCTTTAGTGACCTGTAAGTGATTTTTGTTGCTGGATCTTAGTGGTCTGGTGGTGCGATAGGGTTGGAGTAGATTCTGGAGGATGGGACTTTTAGTGGATGGTTTACTAGTTTGTGGGTGAGTGTGAATTGATACCATTGAAGGAGGTGAGGGAGTTCAAGCCAGCACAGTTCAGCAAGTGAGAGACAGTGGTGACTACGGTAACAAGCCCCTGTGGCAAATTTGGCGATTTTGTTGTAGCAGGTCTCTAGCTTGTTTAGATCGCATTACCTTAGGCTGGTATATATTGGAGAGGCATAAAGTAGGGTGGAGATAAGGTGGGAATTTGCTACTGAAATCATTGCTACTTTGGTGAGAAGTTGCTTATTTCTGTATAACGCTCCTAGTTTTTTGTGGACTATTTTTATGGTCATGGATATGTGAATGTTAAATTTTAGTTTGTCTATTTCCACTCCTAGCAATTTGGTGTGTTCTATTGGGTGTATAGTGGTGTTGTCTTTTGCTGTGATGTTAAAGTGAGAGTTGTTTTGAGTATGTTTGGTGGGTTGGAAGATGAGTAGTTTAGTTTTGTTTGGGTTGAGTATTAATTTGGCATCGGATAACCACATTTCAACAGAGGAAAAGGCTTCCTGTGTGACTTTTTGCAGTTTGGGTAGGGACTGGGCTGAGCAGATGATGGTTGAGTCATCTGCGTATTGTATGAGTGTGTCATGTTTGGTGGCAGAGACTAGAATATTGGTGAAAATAGAGAAGAGTAGGGGTCCAAGGATGGATCCTTGGGGAACCCCTATAGAGACAGGTAGTTGGGGAGATATGTCATTCTGCCATACAACGGTTTGTTGGCAGTCAGACAGGTAACTCTGAAACCAGTTGGTGACTGATTGAGAGAAGGATAGGTTATTGAGGACAGAGATGAGTTGTTTGTGTCGGCTACTTTTACAGTGTGGGTTCTATCAGTAAGCCATTTAGCAACCCATTGGATGACATGGGGATTAATGCCCAACTTAGTAAGTTTATCTATGATTCCAGAGTGGGGGATGGTGTCAAAGGCCTTGGCAAGGTCTAGATAGGCTGTGTGGACCACCTTACCCTTGTCCATGGCTCTGGAGACTGATTCAAAGAAGTCAATCAGGTTCAGGAGACAAGATCGGCCCTTCACAAACCCAAACTGGGTGGGGTCCAGTGTTTGAAGGTTGCCAATGTCTTTGTTTATAAGTTCCATGATAATACGCTCCATGGCCTTGCAGATAAGGCTTGTCAGACTGATGGGACGGTAGTTTCCGGGATCCAAGGTGGATCCCCTTGTGGATTGGGATAACTGTAGCTCTGCGCCACTCAGTGGGCACGAAACCTGAGGTGAGGCTATGATTAAACATGACACTTAGGTGAGGTGCCAGTTCATATTGTAGTTCATGTAGTACACAGCTCGGGATGTCATCTGGTCCCATGGATGCTGTATTCTTGGCTTTAGAGAGTGCGTTTGTACCTGTGTGGCCGTTATTACTGGAATTTGGCAATCTTCCGGTATTGAGATGGGCCATTTAGGGGGTGAGAGGGGGTGAAGTTGGCACTGAATTGATCTGCCAGGATATTGGCAATATCCTTTGGATCAGTATATTTAATGCCATTCTGTTTTAGCTCAGCTTGAGATCTGAGCATTGCCATTTAGATTCTTGACATAGTTATAGAATGCTTTGTGGTTGTCTTTGGAATCTTTGGCAATTTTATTTTCGTAACTAGCTTTGGAGGATTTTATGAGGCATCTCAGTTTCTTACTGAGGCCAGTAAGGGAGTTTTTTGCATCCTGGGATTTTCCTCTTTTCTGCAAAAGTTTCTTCCTTTTGTTGTAAAGTTTGTTTATGGCAGGGGACCACCAGATTGGCTTCCTTTTTGGATGAGAGCATTTTGGTTCTATTTGGGATGGCACGATTCATGCATGAGTGGATGTGCTCGTACAGTGCCTTAGTGTAGGATTCAGCAGTTGAACTTTCAGTTCCCGTCTGCATGGGTGTTATGACGTTTGTCACTTCTGACTTGAGTAGCATGAAGTTGGCTTTGGAGAAGTTTTTATGGTGGTTTCTTTACTGGGGGGTGGGGGTGGGATGTGGATGTTAAGGGTGATTAGCTTATGGTCAGACCTGACTAACGAGGCGGTGACCATAGGTATGGAGCATTGATTTCCCATGTTGGTAATGACCAGGTCTAGGATACTGGAGCCCCTGGTGGGACTATGGATTAGTTGATCCAGGACATTGGAATTTATGAATTCCAAGAACCGTTGCGCAAAGGTGTTGGGACATGAGTAGTTTTCCCAGTTAATGGCAGGGTAGTTAAAATCACCCAGTATTAGGGTGTTTGGCTCTATCTTAATATTTTCCAGTATGTTTAGAAAGGTGTAGTGAGAATCTTGGGGTATGGTGGGGGATCTGTAGCAAGCTACAATTTGGATTGCAGTCTTACCTAGTGTTAGTTGCACTTGGAGAATTTCAGACACATTGTGTTGGACAACTAGCCTGGTGGTGTGAATATTGACACTCCTCCACCTTTAGTGTTTCGGTCCTGGTTTGGTGGCCGAAAAGTGTGGTAAGAGTTGTAGCCTGGTATTGCAGGGGTGCTCTCTGGAGCCTTGAACCAAGTCTCAGTTACTGCACAGATATCGATGTTCTCCATTTTTAGGAGTGCCTCGAGAGAGTGCATTTTGAGGTTTAGACTTCTAGCATTGAGTAGCATTACCTTCAGATTTTGCATGCTTGTACCTGTTACGGTGGTGGTTTTGTCCTTTGAAGTTTGCCAAAAAAAGGCACTATAGGGGTGGCAAGAGCCTTAGCCAGTAACCTGAATCCCAGGGGTGACAGGTGCAGACCATCTCTGGCAAAGCATCGTGGTCTGTCAATCATGTCATCCCAGGCAGACAGATACTGGATCCCCTTTGAATGACACCATAAGCTTAGCCAATTGTTGAAGTCAATCATTTTATCCTTATATTGTGGTATCATTCTGGGTGAAGGCAGGATGCTACTCAGGGCTAGGGTCATACCTGCCTGGGCCACATGATCCAAGAGCTCTTCCATGTCTCTTTTCATGTAGTCCAGGGAGGTACGTCTCAAGTCATTCACTCCAACATGGACAATGACAGAGTCATATTTGTACTTGTTGTGGAGTGACTTGAGTGCATGCGTTATGTGGCGGATCCTGGCACCCGACAGGCAGCTGACTGTAATTTTCTCCTTATTCAACCTGGTGAGAGGAACATCAGTGTGCTGGACTATAGAGTCACCTATGACTAAAGTGTTAGGTACATTGTCTTGCCTTAGGGGCTGTTGCTGGGTGGCACACTGGTGTTGTGAACTATGTGACACATTGGTTGTGATTGGTGTTTGTTTGCGTTTCAGCTTCAGAGGTCTTTGTTGTTTGGGCAGGTTACAGTTAAGGGCCTCTGCATATGTGGATTTAGTGTTGCTATATGTGGGTGTTGGTGGTGCGGGTTTAGAAGAGCTATGTGTTGCTTGAGATGTAGTGTGGGTGTTAACCTTCACCTCTTGACTGATTAGCAGAATCTTGGGTGGAGAGAGCTTTGCTTCCATTTTGGCTATGTAAGTGCATCTCTCACAGGTTGTAGTGTTGGGTGGTAGGAGGAGAGGGTTGTCTGTGTACATGAGGCAACTGCTGCATTGCCCCAGTATGCCCAGATTCACCAGGTGGACAGGAGAAATCACCGGAAGCTGACCCTTGGACATGCTTGGTTTGGGGCTTTTTTTTTTTTCTTTGTAAAGTATAGGAGCTGTTTACTTAGCAAGGTACTTTGCAATTATAGGCTGTTTAGTGCCTACTATTAATTTCTCCTTGTTAATAAGGAGAGTTCAGTGTTTGTATGAGTTTAAGGCTTCCTAGTGCTTTCCAACAGGTATTAGAGAAAGTGCTAGTCACAGGGATGCTTAAAGGTAAGATTGAAAAGAATGCACTGCAGTGTGCACTAGAGAAGTTAGATGTGAAAGTAGGTAACTTGAGTTTTACCTGTTTAAAAGTTAAGGTTTAGTGGAGAGTTACTATTTTTAAAACAGCAAGATGGATTGAAAGGGGTGGTCACTTTTGTATTTTGGTACTATGAAATACTGTAGGATGGCCAATAAATTTAAATAATTGAAGGGGTGGGATTTCAAAAATGATGATTTTGTGATTACTCACATAAGCCAGTGAAAGTAGAGAGAAATGAGATATATGGTCAGATTAACATAAGAGGAGGGCAACTAGAAAGACAGTGGTATTTAACAAGACAAGTTAAATGGGTGGGAGGGCGGGAAAAAATTCTGCCTGACTCAGAACAGAGAGAGCTGTGGTCTCTTTTGAAGTTTTAATATGCTGTTAAAACAGAATGCAAGCAAAACACAAAGTAAAGAAAACAAACTACTAAAGTACAAAAGTATTTGATGGTAGATGACAGGTTTAGCTTGGTATAGGTGTTTTTTGAGTAGGAATGGGGAGTGATTACTGAGGTTATCTGATAAGCAGCCTGTTATATATGACTGGGGGCTCTTACTGACTAGTATCTAATCCAGGGTAGTGTGCTTGCTGGAGTTTTTATTTATCCTGGTTGGTGACTGGACTAGTTGGGTGAAGCCATGAAGGTTTAGATGATTGGTTGGATGGCTGCCAGAACAGGATTGCCAGTCAATATTGAAATCACCTAAAATTATAGTTTCTTGGGGGAGATGGTGGGTAGACCAGCTGAGGAGGTTTTCTAGTGGAGGAATGTTTTGGCCAGGTGGGAGGTAGCATCCAATTATGTTGATGGTTTTATTTTGGTTTATTTTGAGATTGGTATATACTATTTCTTCATTGCCTATTTGTGGAGCTGATGATTTTAAGATCTGGATGTTTAGATGCTGTTTAAATATTATAGCTACACCGCCTCCTTTCTTGTTTAGCTGGTCTACTCTTAGTATGCCATAACCGGTAGGGAGGATTTTCTCACTGGTAATGTGAGATTTTACCCAAGTTTCTGTCAGGATGACTATATCTGGGGAGTACAAGTCTATGGTGGCATGGAGTTAATGGACCTTGTTGGATATACTTCTAATATTTAGGCTTAGTAGAAGGAAGTCACTTGGCTTTCTATTGGCTGTAATTTGGGAGAAGTTGTGGTTTCTAGTCTGATTATGAGGAGTGGGGTTGAAGATGGTAGGGCCAGGGTTGGGGTGGATGTCTCCACTTAGGGCTAGTTTTGATATGCATGAGGTTATTAGTTTTCACAGTTTTTGAATGTGTTTATTAGGGAAACTTTATGATTGTGCTCAAAAAGTAAATAACCACACCTTCCATAAATAACACACTAAAAAACAAGGGGGTGGATGTGTGGGAGCAGCTACTGCAGCCATCATCATTTAAACATCTACTGTTATGGTAAGTTCACTTACACAACTGCACTAAGTTCATCATATTGACCTCTACCAAAGTAACCTTAACTATATGGGTAGATTGCCCTAGCTTACTACATTTAGGAGGCAGAAGGAAAAAAATCCAGTAGGCCCTGGAGAATGGACTTAGAAAAGTCTCATCTAGACCTAAACAAGGAATCAAGCTTACAGTGCTTTGTGAAAGTATTATGGAGGGCCATGTGACCGAACCCTTTCTAAAAATTTATAGATGAAGCCAAGGCCCACGTAGAGTGGCCCTTGACCCTGCCTGGAATAGTTTTGTTGTAGTAAGTATAATAAATGATAATAGCCACAGGCAACCATTTGGAAATAGTTTGATTTTATACCAGTTGTCCCTTATTACCTTCAAAGGAACCAATCAATTGATCTGAAGATCTGAAAAATTTAGTTCTGTCAAGAAAATACCAATGTTGTCAGTGGATGTCCAAGGTAAGGAGTACCCTTTCTCCCTTATTTTTCGAACAAGTAAAGAAATTGGGGCAATGGATAGTTTAGCTTAAGTGAATTCAGATATCACTTTAGGTATAAAAGACAGATTAGTTCTCAAAGAAACCTAGTCTCAGTAGAAAATGAGAAAGAGTTGATACACCATAAGAGCTTCCAACTCAGATACTCTTTTTGCAGAGATCAGTGCAAACAGTAAAATTATTTTCCATGTTAAGAACCTGAAGTCAACCAAATTAGCTGGTTCAAATGGAGCAAGGGTTAGCTTCTGTAATACAAGATTAAAATACCAAAAAGGGGCCATTGTTTTACTTGGTGGCCTCAAGTAAAACCTCTTTCAAAACTATTTTTACATGAGAATGTCTTGAAACGGGGGGATCCATGGATAGACATGCTGAAATGGCCAACAAATTAATTTTGATATAGGAGTAAAAAAGGCCATAGGATAGCAATTCACACAAATATTGCAAAACCAGAGAACAACTAGCACTGAATTAGTGCTGGTTATGTTGTTGGCATCAACTAGAAAACCTTTTCCATTTGCTAATATATGATTTTCTAGTAGCACACATTCCTGCCTCCATTAGTACCAGCAGCATGTCCTCAGTAAACAGGAGCCTAAGAGAAAATAAGACCCTATCATTCAGGCAGCTAGTTTAAGTCATCCAGGGTTGGGATGTATCAGACATCCCTGATCTTATGTGAGTAGATCCATTCTGTGAGGAAACGTATGTTTATTGCCCCTGGTCATTTCCAAAAGAAGGAAGAATTACAGATGCAATTAGACCCAAAATTCTGAAGTATTCCCTCACAGTGACCCAAGTCTTATTGGAAAACCTTAGAAATAGATTGAGATACATATATAGATGTATTTTTGTTCATGTGAAGAAAAGATATTTGAACTGGGATGGCCATGTAGCACCCCATGAAGGCAATTCTGTATGCAGGAGTCAAAAATAACTTTTGAATGTTCCCTTGGAATCCCAATGAAGTGAAAAATTCTTGACACTTCTAAAAAGACTCTGCAAAGAAAAGCAAGTCACCTACATATGGAAAAAAAGAAAAATGATACCCTGTAGCCTGCAAAGAGCTTTAAATGGAGCTAAACACTTTCTGGAAAATCTTGGTGGAGTGGACAGGAAAAGGTAAGGCGGTGAACTGATAATGTGATCCAGACACTTGAAGAAACACTTGAAGTCTGAATGAAAATGAACGTGATGACAAGCATCTTTTAAAAGTAGTGTTACCAGGAAATTTGAATGAGGAAGAAAAGGTTACTGATTGTGAAGTGACATCATTTTAAAGTTAGGTTACTATCATAAACAGTTCTAAGAAGTAAAATCTAGAATTGGTCTTCAAGCATCATCTTCCTTTAGCATTAAAATCATCCTTGAATAAAAACCTTTCCCCACTTGGAAGAAGGAACTGGTTCTACCACTACCTGGAACAGCATGTAATGAAATATAAGTGGGAATAAAAGTGACTGGTCTGGCAAATGAGAAATAACCCCCTAGCAAGGAGGGTTATCCTCTTACTGCTATCTATAACCTCTTCAGAACCCATCTGTCTGAAACTATCTGTTGCCAAAGAGAAAGGTGGAGTGTCAGGCTTTCTAAAATAAAATAAAAGGGCTGCCCAGGGTGGGAGGAAGGAACAAGGTCCCTCATAAAATCAAACTGAATAGTTTTACTGTTCTTGGTTTTGGGGTTCAGGAATTCTTTCTGGAACACCTTTGCCATTTTGCTAAAATTGGATGAAGGGTTAGGGAATCCCTTAAAATATCTGATAAAGGTGGGCAGAAAATATTAAAGATTCCCTGGTTTAACTTACCCTTTTCAGCCCACTTTTTGATCACCTCTGCAGCAAAGGAACCAAAAAGTGAATCTCTATCCAAAGGAGAAAATAAAATATTATTCACATCCTTTTGAGAGGTTCTGAGAATGCAGCCAGGCAAACCTCCTCAAAACAGTACCAGTGGCCATAGCTCTGGAAGAATTATTAACTGTCGTATACATCCAATGTAAACAGAGAGCAGTGACTAGTACAATAGAAGAAACTAAATATTTTAAAGCAGATTTTTTCTCACAAGATTAAACTGTAGACAAAACTTTCCTCATACTTTCACAAATAGAATAAACTTTAATGTAGCAGCCTGATTAAGAAACAATAAAAACACTGCTCCATACAAACCGATAAGTCCACAAAAGCAGGAAACCAAGGTCAAATCCACACAGACAGTATTTATTGAGCGCTTTCGTCTCTAGAATAGAAACTTCATCAGAATAATTCAACATGTTAGCCAACATCCTTAAATATACAGTTCCAAGGAAAATTAATTAACATTAATTAGCTAATTAGTGAGATAATGCCCTTAGAGAAACATATTTAAAGAGCCCCACATATTTTAACACTGCAACTTGAAATAATGCAATCATGAAAATACTTAAAATACATTGAAAATGTAAATATATAAAATAGTTATGTATAAAAAAATTCATTTTTTTATTAAAAAAGCTCTGTTCTTTATATGACATCAATAGTCAAATATTTTAGGATGGCATGTCAATCTGTTGCACATTTCTGCACATATACTTTTGGTTTATTTTAATCATATGTAATTTTCTATACATAACTATTTTATATATTTACATTTTCAATGTATTTTAAGTATTTTCATGATTGCATTATTTCAAGTTGCAGTGTTAAAATGTGTGGGGCTCTTTAAAGAGGTTTCTCTAAGGGTATTATCTCACTAATTAGCTAATTAATGTTAATTAATTTTCTTGAATTGTATATTTAAGAATGTTGGGTAACGTTGAATTATTCTGATGAAGTTTCTATTCTAGAAACGAAAGCACTCAATAAATACTGCTTGTGTGGATTTGAACTTGGTTTCCTGCTTTTGTGGACGTATCAGCCTAACTGTTCTAAATTGTAAAAATCAAAGTTGCAGAAACATACAAACCCCATCAATAATCTTCCCATCTTAAGATATGCATTAACTAACTGTTTAGCAGCAGTAGGATTAACTAATGCTATAGCTGCTGGGTCAAGTTTGAGAAGAGTGTATAACAATTTACAAAGACTGAGGATCTTTATACATTCTAACTGCCTTTTTAGGGAGAGCAGCCTGGCTATCAGGAAATTACAGGCAGACACACATACATCCTCCAAATCTGAAAGAACTGGAGTAGTTGGTGAAGGTTCAGGAAATTTCTTCTGAAACAACTAATAAAATTTTAACAGGGAGTGAGAAACCTCAGTGTACTCCCACTGAAAACACAGACACATTTTGGAAATAGTCTCAAAGAGAGAGTAATCCCAATCAGAGAATCAGAAACTGAGCTCTCCTCAGAGCCAGAATCAGAAAACTGAGGAGAAAACCTGTATCTATCCCTTCATCTTCCTATCCAGATTCAGAATCTTGAATCTTAAATCTCTTCAGGAAAAAAGGTATCCTTCTTTCTTTTACCAAAAAGCAATAATTAAGAAGGATCAAAAGCCTGACTAAAACCCCGAGCCAGACCGAGTAAACTACAGCTAAGGAAATTTGAAGGAGGAGGAGATATTAGTTTTCTTTTCAACAGAAAAAATGGGGCCAGCAGTGTTATAAATGGCAACAGCGGTTTCCACTTGGACTACCACAACATTCTGACAAAACAGGGAAGCCTTCCTTGTTGCCTCTCCTAGAGCCAACAAGAGTGACTCTCTCATGACCACTGAGGAGACCCCAACAGCTTCAGAGGATGTAGCTAATGCCCGGTCCATAGTGGCTCTAGGTGCTGCACCATAGGGATATGGGGTAAAAAATGAGTGGTTTGAGGTGCAACAAATGGCCACAGCAGAGTCACCCACCTGCAGATGAGGCAAATTGCTAGCCTGCTGTAGTGGCAAAGGCTGTTTACTCATAGGAGATTACTAGGCTATTGACCCAGAGGTCATTTTAGGCTTCGCCATTTCAACCCAATGTCCGTAGAAGTACTAGTCAATACCCAAGATTACATTTACTGATAACTGCCCATGTCCAGGAGGGCTGTGGGCACTATCCCCAGTAAGAATTTACTATGCCCCATCCACTCGTCCAGGTTCCGCTTGTACAGTGTCATAGAGGTGCTCTGTTTCACATTAATTGGTAGCCTGTTCCAAAGATGTGGCAGTTGTTGGGAGATAAATCTGTCACTCTTGCAAGTACTATTTAAGTCGCAGGCCATATTTAAGTCCCTGGAACAGGTAGCCCTAGACCCGTTTTATTTATGGATATGCAGTAAATTCATTAGGTTTGGGTCTTGGCTTACTCTGTAAGGCCAGGCATACATCTCCCCTAAGAAGCCTATATGATACGGAGTATAGTGACAGGACTTTAGTCGGTGCATGCAAGGCACATCCTGCAGGCCCTTGATCTTCTTTGTTAGAAACTTCTGAGGTCTCTCTAATTGCTGCAGGTGCTTAGTATGGTATATAACAAATGGGGCGTTATACTCAATTATGGGCTCAATAAGTGCTGAATGTAGGGGGTCATAATCTCTTTTGCTCTCGAGGAGATGCCTTTACTAATCAAGTGAGCTACATGGAAAGCTTTCCTTACAAGAATAGACACGTGTTGGTAGAAGTTAAGGTCGCAGTCAACCTGTGATCCCAGGTCCCTTATCACTTCATGGGTACTTAGGGTATTGTAGTTGATTTGACAGTGTGAAGGGACATTGTTTGTGCTGAAGGGAATGATGATGCATTTCTTTGCATTGTTTCAGAACGTGACTAATACACCAATCATTGGTCTGTGTGAGACTCTAAAATATCTCTTCAACCTATGAAACTCTTACCAGCAGATAGGATCAAATCTTGTACCTTGTGCATAGTAGGAGAATACCCTAACCATTATGCCAACTAGTCTTTCTTAACCCTTTCTTTTTGTGGCTGGAAGAAGGACCAGCTGTGGCACTGAGACTTTGTTCCATGGTTAAGCCAAAAATGGTGTCTCTTTCCCTGGGAAAACAAGCAGCAAGAGATGGTACAAATTTAAAGTATTTTAGTCACTTTTTTCACACAAAAAAAAAAAGCACAGTAAAAAGCAACACTTTGACAGCCCCACAAAGTAAAATAAACACAATTTCTCCACAGAAAAAATGGTTTTCAGTTACTTTAAACAGGTGACAGGAAAAAAATGAGTCCACCTTTTCAAAGTACAGTACACTCGTGTGAGAGTCTGTTAAAACACAATCTCCTAGCTTTAAAATAACTTTCCTGAATAAAAAAGTATTGATAATAAACAGAAAATTATTGAATGGAAGATTTATCCCCAAAGTGAACTTATCTGCCCAGCAAGGGAACAGCACAAGTCGATCCTCAAAATCCTCAGAGGAGTGTACTCTTCGATGGAAGTAAAGCTCTGAAAGGCTTTGCACCCAAACCTGTGTATTAGTCAGCTCAGCTC
The DNA here is from genome assembly GCF_019279795.1 of Protopterus annectens. NCBI lineage: Eukaryota > Metazoa > Chordata > Ceratodontiformes > Protopteridae > Protopterus > Protopterus annectens. The sequence goes on along the minus strand of NC_056741.1, from coordinate 1,656,768,193 downwards.
GAACTGCCAAACACTTTGGGCATGTGGAAGGTGCCCTGAAGCTTTGGGAGTTGACTGGCTGTTACATCCTTGATAGGATATAACCCATACAGCTAAGGCTACTGCAGCAGTGATCAATATGATGAACATCTTGATGTATAGAAACACTCTTGGAAGAATGATGCATGAAAGAGACAGTTGTATGAGGAATGACATCAAAAGGAAGCTGGTATCTCAATAAGTAAAGTAAGGAACAGAAGACTGGAATAGTAGGCGACAGCTGTGGAGAATAATTAATTGTTCGGCAGCGATAAGTTTTAGCTAATTAGTTTCTACAGCAAGGGCTGCTGCAAAACTGCATTAGAATGACTGTGTGTTTTAAAATAATATGGACAATGATTAGGAAGGATAGTGCTGTTTTGAAACAATGGACTAGGATACGAAAAGGAAAGGCTGATGGGAAGAAGGAAGCAGTCAAATGGCATATCAGAAGGGCATAAGAGCATGGCAGGTAAAATGAACACAATGAAAGGGATATGGGTAGAGAAACCTAGGAAAGGGTATCATATGAGTGGAGGATATTACTAATGTCTGCAAATAAATAGTACTAAGATAAAGGAATAGGAGTTTCAGAGCTGGGTAAAAAGGAATGGCTAAGCTATTAAGAAAGGTAAAACAAAGACAGAAGAGGGAGCGAGCCAAAGAAATGTATTTTTTTTATTTATTAATTTTTTTAATCATTTTGATAAACTGATCTGTCTTGGACCATTTTCATCCATGAACCAGTTCTCCAAGGCAAGGGTAACAGCAATATATCTGAACAACTTAAAGTAGCCTGTTAACCAGCATGTTGTTATAGTGTGTGAAGTGGAAGGAACTGCCATGCATTGTGAAAAGCAATGGAGACATACATAATGTGAAGACCAGTGCTAGCGCTGGAAGAGTTTGAATCCCATCATAGTCAAGCTGGTCCTGCATATTGGTGGCAGTGCTGGGATTCAAACCAATTCCATCCTCATCATCACAAAGGCAAGTGGTGAAGGAACTGGAATTGAACTTATTCAATCTAAAGAAGTTTTGTTATCAAAGGTATATACTGTATACGCTATGTCAGTCACACAGCAATATATGCAACATTTAATTTTGCACAGCAGTCATTTTATTTTTAGTAAGCCTACAGTCACAAAGCAATATATGCAACATTTAGATGTGTACAGCAGTTACTTTATTTCTTAGTAAGACTACTTTAGGACATAGGCAGATAATGAGCTTATCTGAAGATTACACTGAGATGTCAGTGTCAAGGACTATAAGGCCAAAGGAACTGTTATCACCATGTTCACGGAAGAGAAGGTATTAGCCTTGATATCAGCTTAAATGCACCCCAATAAATCTGTATGCAGCCAGGCAGGTGCTGTGGGAAAGCAGCATGCAAAAAAGGGGCAATCTATGCCATTCCTAGAGGACCTCAAAATCCAACTGGAACTACACAGACTGGCTGCACAGATATATAGAAGTCAGCATGGCTAAGACATGCAATGGCTTGAGTCAGAAGAGGAGAAGGAGTGCCCACACAGCACAGGTGCTGAAAAAGGATCCAGTACCTTGTTAAGGGCCCAGAAAACAAATCTCTTCCATTTACTTTTGTAAATCTGTCTAATAGAAGCTTTTTGAGAAGATAATAAGATATGACATACTGGGGAGGAGAGCATGGACTGCTGGGGAGGAGAGCATGGACTATCTAGCAATCAATGGAATTGAAGAAACCATGTGGTCAGTTTGAGGCCTTTTAAATCTGGATGAGTCATACCTGTTCATTAAGACAGGAGATCTGGATTGGGATCTAGTATCCAGAGCGGATGTAGAAGGTTAGGGGAACCAGATTTGATGAGGCCAAAAGAGTGCAATAAGGATAATTGTGCTCTTCAACCAAAATGCTTTCTGTAGAAATTTGGGAATGAGGGTAATGGTGGGGTAAGCATAAAGAACACTGGGCCAATTGTGGAGTAGAGCATCTCTCAGTGACACCCCCATTGGAGGGATCAGGGAAAAGAACCTGCTGCATTTGTGGTTGAGGAGAGGGAGGAAAATAGATTGAAACACAGCTGGCCCCAACAACAAAAAATCCTCTTCACCACTTTGACATTGAGAGGCCACTCATGTAATATCAGAATGGACTTGCTTAGTTTGTCCGCAGTCATGTTAGATTTCCCCAGAATGTGTATTGCTATTGGAAAGCAACCAGAAGAGATTGCCTATTGCCAACACTGTCATTGCTTCTTGAGGGTAAGATCTGGTTCCTCCCAGATTGTTGACATACCAGACCACTGACCCATTGTCTGTCTAAATGGCAATTGTCCCAGATGGAAGAATGTCTTGAAAGGCCTGCAATGCTAGGAGGACTACTCTCATCTCCAGGACATTGATATGAGTCTTGGCCTCTTTAGAGGACTATGTACCTTGGACTGCCCTTCCCAAGTAGTGCTCCCCCCACCACAACTGGGAGGCACCTGTGGTCACCATGGCTGTGGGCAGGGGAAGAACAGATGGATGACCTTCTCAGATTTGGTTTGAATGAATCCACCAAAGAAGATATATTTTGCACACTTATGTAATCGTAACCACAGAGGTCAAAGGATGTTGAAGAATGGATCTCTGGACAGTGTGTGTCCATTGAAGAATTCACATGTGGGTCCTGGCCAGAGGAATGAGTGTGATAGCTGCTGCAATTGATCACAGGGTTTGCAAGATTAATCAGGTTGGAAGAAAAGAACTCTGAATAACTTTCTGACTTGGGACTTCAGTGTCTGTATGCGAGTAGAGGGAAGAGAGGCTATCTGACTTCTTATGTCCAGATGAGCATCTATGAACTCCAGGCTCCGAGTAGGTATGAGTTGAGATTTGTTGCAACTGACAGAGATTCTCAGATGAACACACAGCTGAAGCATGTAGTCCCTTGCCTGCAGAAGTTGATACCTGGTTGGGGCAGTTAGGAGCCAGTCATCTAGATATGGAAACACTCGGAATCCCAGCAGTCTCAAGTGAGCTGCTACTACTGTCATGCATTTGGTAAACATGTTGGGGGTTATGGGGAGACCAAAGAGCCATGTCCAGTCTAAAGCACAGGGATCTTCTGCAGTATCTGTTCATTTTGATGTGATAGTATGCATCCTGAATATCTGTGGAACACATCCAATCGTCCTTTTGCAGCACAGGCAAAATGGACTGAACTGTGCCCTTCCAAAACTTTGAATACTGTACAAACTGATTTAATTTGCTGAGATCCAGAAATGGTCTCAAGTCCCCTAACTTTTTTGGCATCAAAAAGTATCTTGAGTAAGTTCTGGATTCTTTCTGGTCTTGGGGGACTTCTTGGATGACTCATTTTTCTAGCAGCTTTTTTATTTCCACAGATGCTGCTTTCCTCTGACTGAGTGGGGCATTGGGGATTTTTTTCACTTTGGTGAGAGGGGTTAGAGAAAATGGTATGGTATAACCTCTGGAATATGATTCCCTGCACCCTGGGATCTTTTTAATAGATAGTCAGGTTCTCCAGTAGAGAGACAAATGTCCCCCCAATGACTCCAGAGTGGAACAGTGTGCCTCATTTCAGGAGTGCTGATAGAGCTTATCTGAGAAGGAATCCCTGAAGTCCTGGTTTGGCAGGCCATCTCTGCCATGAGGACAGCCATCTTCCATTCCAGATCCCCACTCTGCCCCTATGGAGGTATCTCTGCATGACTCTTGAAAAGGACCCTAGGATTTTCTAAACCACATTTTTCTACATCCTCGTTGATTCCTACAGGAAGGTCTCTGAGGGTTGGAAAACACTGGGACTGAACGCGGAAGATCCAACAAAAGGTGCATTGATAAACAAAGACTTAAAAGGCTCCAGACAAATCACATAATCACATCCAGGCATGTCTCCTGATGGCTATGCCTGAACTTGCAGCTCATGAGTTACCTTCTGCTGCATGGAAAATCAACCTCATGGGCTCATTTGAGATAGACTGGCTGGTGGCCAGTTGCGAGGAGATACTATTTCCATCTTCAGATGACATGGGCTCAGAAAGACATTTGGCAAGCTCCCTGGGTCAGATCTCTTTGTAAACTCGTAGAATGTATCATGTAATTCAAAGACCTGACAGCAAAGGTCACCGTCACTGAAGCATACACATGCTTCCCAAATCTGTCCAAAGCCCTGAATTCTCTGTTGGGGAATGGACAGAAACAATCTGTTTTGCCAGTTCCTTCTTTGTGGCTGCAGCCACAACCATGACATCAAGATGGACTCCCTAGCTCCAGTGTGTGCAGTCCTTATGGAGAGCTAAAATCTTGTCTGGTCTTTTCAGTACTGGCTCTACAGTGTCCATCTCCTTCCACTCCTGTCGAGAAACTAGGTTGATGAGCTCATTGGGGGGGGGTCATCCAAGAAGTATATGGGCCACATCTGAAAGCCTCCAGGAACTCTGATTTCTCCTGGGAGGGGGTGTCGGAGGACCAACCACCTTTTTGTTTTAGGAGTTCCAGGATGTCTCCAAAGGAAATAGATTCAGGTGGTGATTGGCAGGACCCCTCCCCCTCATCAAAATCAGTGTCCTCCATGAGAGATTCCTTGGGGGGATCTAAGTGCTTCCTCTTAAACATTCTCTTCCGAAGGACTTCCTCAGTGGGATGCTCTGGGGAAATATAGGAAGAGATAATGATGTCCTGACAGACCTGCTGGAGACTAGTTCAGGCTGGCTGTCCCAGTGGAAAGGATGGATGAGTATCAGAGCAAAGAACTGGATGAGGCAGGGTTAGCTGATCTACAGGGGGGGGGGCAGGGTTGTCTCTTCTCTAGTCAAGGAGAAAGCCCTCTCCACAACCTCAAAGGCAGAACACCTAGGGGATACAGAAGTTTGATGGCACAGGAACTGGAATTTCTCGAACCGCTGGCTCCTGCAACCTCACTAATTGTGGAGGTAGTTTGATCTGAGCTATCCAGTGCTGAAGCCCTGAGGGGAAGAAATAGCTCCAAAAGCTTTGGAGTCAACTCTAAACTCCTCAGACCTGGCACCAGTGCTTTGGCTCCAAGAGTCTTCTGGCTGAGAAAGGCTCAAAGCTGGTCAGCTCAGGGGAACCACTGGAGTTGGAGATGAAAAACAGATCATCTTTGGATCAGATGCAAACATCCCCAGAGATGTCATATCTGATGGCTCTGAAATAGTGGGTCAGACTGGAGAAGGAGATAATAAGTGGACAAAGGGAAACTCACAGATCCAGCAGTGGTCAGAGCCAGGAGAACCCCCATCTGAATCTGTGCTCTAAGGAACTTCATCATCATCCTATCCACATTGGCATTCTAAAGTCTTCTGGAAAATCTAAGAGATGATGTGGTGGATGGAGGTCTGAAGTGTGTTTGTGAAGATCTCTCCGGGAAAAAAGAAGAGAGCCAAGATGAAACTGGATCCAAAAGAAGTGGAGGGGTACAGATTTGTGGAGACCTAGATTTCAAAACAGTGGGATCCAAGACAGACGGATCCAATTTCTTATGTACTTTAGAATGGGGCTGCAGTGAAGGAGCTGACAAAGAATGGTCAGGAGACCTTTTACAGGACTCTTTTTCTTTAGACACAGACTCTGACTTACTCTTATCAGGGTTTTTGGAAGGGGTATGAGCCCCAGCAACAGAGGAAGATGGAAGAAGGTTTCTTAAAACTAACTTGTTTCTACCAGCAGTTAAAGTTCTGGAATTAAAACCAGAGCAGATTCAACAATCCCTTCTAAATGGGTGGGACGCAGGCAGTATACACATTCCCTGTGGGCATCTGAAATGGGAAGCTTATGCCCACAGGTAACGCACTTTTTGAATCCCGTAGGCTTGTCAGCCATGATACACCAGTAACAACAATAGAGAAGTTAAGAGAATAAAATACTTAATTTCAAAAACTAAAAACTTTTTTTTTTTTTTTTTTAGAGAATTAGAAAGAAGGAATAAAAAGAGAAAAACGACCAACAATGGTAGCAAGAAATACTCCAATGAGCAAGAAGCAGGAGGAATATCAACAATGGTACTTGATAGGGCACCGAGATGTGTTAGCTAAAAATCAAGCCAAAATCAGCTAAATTTAACTCAAAGATTATGGGAAGGACTTAACAATACAATAAAATCTAAAAGCTAGAAAAAGAAACCAACTGACACCAAACAGGCTATAACAACTTCAAAAACTCCAAGAAAAGCACTTGAGAGTAGAGGGGTCACCATCTGAAGCTAATGGCAGTAAATGAGACTTGAGGAATGTTAGGTTGGTGGGATATTATAGGTAAAGGGAGGCACTCAAGAGTTCTTGGATCCAATGATCCGGTAGAGGAGGCCGAGTTGGATCTGCGTCATGGAGCCAAACCCATCCGTTGAAGAATGACCGAAAAGGACAACATCAGATATTCCTTCAGCTTTTCAAACCACACCTAAGTAAAATCAGCATACAGTGTCTTAACTGGTTTTGTGAAAAAAAAATACATATGTGGCCCTATGACTGAGTATGAGAATTCCTTTGTACTAGTATTAATCGGTCTGGCATTTTAGCACAAGTTTTGTGCCTTTTGTGTGAAGTCTGCATGTCTTGCATGTATCTTTATGGGTTTCTGCTGGTGCTCCAGTTTCTTCCCACATCCTAAACATGTTCCACAGGTGAATTGATCTCCCTCCATATTTTGAATCAAATATAGGTATGCATGCTGTGTGTGAGGGTAGAGTCAGTGTCTGTTTTTTTTGTGCGTGTGTGTGTGTGTGTGTGTGTGCGCGCACATGATGTAATAGTTTGGCACCCTGGTCAGGGTGAATTCCTGTATACTGCACTCACTGAATGCTGGAATAGGCTCCACATCTCCCACACCCCTGAAATGGATTAAGAAATTAATCACAGAATGTATTAATGAATGAATAAGGCTATGAGCTGCTAATATTCTCAATCTGAAGCTCTTTGAGTCAACCAGTTATGAACAGAAGTTGAGTCAACGTAAATTACTTATCCGGTCCTGAATCATCCCTAAAAACAGAGACTTGTGCCCACTGGAATTATTCAGTTAACAAATTAATAAAAATAGCAGAACATATATATCAATTCTAGACAATGGTCATTCGTCTGTGACAGAAATAAGTTCTACCATTACTATACAAGTACTCCTTTGGACTCCTGTCCTAGTCTTCACTTAAAGGGGCTTTCCATACTAACTCTGATTTTAATGTGAATATGGTCTTCCACCTTTACCTTTCTAATGCTTTTATCTAGATACAACAGACTGGTATAGTGAACTTTCAGGATCTCTGGTCCCATTACATTTCTTGTTTCCTTGGTGTATCTGTAGTTCTCCTTTGAAGTGTTACAATCATCTTCCACTTCTCACTTTTTCTTTTCCAGAATTACTGAAGAGCCAGAGATTAACCATTTACTGAAGAAAAAGTAGTCTGTAACTGAAATGACTGCCAATGTTTTGTGAATACAGTGAGTTCACCACATTCTGTCAATAAATCACTAGTTTTGGTAGGGATAGAGCAGAAATCTGAGCCAGAATAAGGGCTGTCCCTGAAGTTGAAAGGTATGGATAGTTGCAAGAGATTAGCAGCAAACCAAATTGCATCTGAGTAACAGAAACTAAAATGAGGTTCCAAGTCTTAGTATTAAGTTAACACTGTGAACTTTATACTAAGACATAGAAACTCTTAATTTTGTTATCTCATTTTATAACGGCTTCTTCCAAGAGTTCATCTGCAATTAAGTATGTAAATCTGGGGCTGGCCTCCTTAACTAAGTGTCCATCAAACAGGCTGTGCAGGATGTTACTAGAATTGTTAATCTGGATTATCTAGGATGTCCTGCATTAGAAATATTAGTCTCTAATTGCCATTTGTTAATGAACTATTTTCATATTTACATTTATATATTCATAACTAAGAGATGGATGTTACTTATGGACATGGCGAGAAATATCATGGAGAGTCACAGAAAAGGGCCTTATCAGTGTCACATTATAGTACACTGTACTGGACGTATTGCTAGTTGTTTGCTGACAAATAAAAGATATACAGTATTTGCACGTGTACATTATTTTTTTCTAAAGCCTAGTGACTTACTGTCGCATGGCTTCAAGTGAAACCTTAGATGATGGTAAAGATAACTACCACTGATATTCACACTGCAAGTTGTACAGCTTAGTGTACAGTTAGTACAATTTATGTTGTAAATTGTACAGGTAAGTATAACTTTCATATTTTTGTAAAAATCTCAGTAAAAGAGCTCTCAAAAAGGAATTCTTGCTGTAATGTGAAAGTGCATGTTTGGCTAAGTAAAGTGTACTCACGCTATATGTTTAGGTTGTACAGTTTCCAAAATGTGAACATTTCTCCGTGAAACTTTGGTAAAAAATATAATTCTGCATTTGCATGCATTATACTACAGCACAGTATAAATTTACAGAATTAATTACAATTATCACTGTAGAAGAATTTGTACTGCTTACATTGCGATTTGCACATTTTAATAGCATTTACTGTTCACAACATGATTTCATTTGTTTGGTCTATGCCTTTTAACTTGAATTCTCAGGAAATATGCTGGAATGCGAAGATACAGATAGGCTTCAAAAGGAGCGACGTTCCATAGCCTATATGTGGATTTGAATATGCATATGTGACTGTAAATAGGTGTCCTTCACTGTCCTTGATTTTAAGCTCCTTTGTCCCTGATTTTCTCATCTGGAGATTGGAAAGTATGAGATGCATGCAGTCAAATTATGCAAACAGCAGTTAGGAGCCAAGTGTTTTTATTTTCTATGACTTTTGCATAAGTGACAGGACTGATAAAATTAGTCCTGGTTCCTGAGGAATTGCTCCAATGCATGTGATGGAATGAATGTGGAAAAAGTAGTTTGATTACACCTACTTTTCCCTGGAGAAAATAATAAGCTAAAATACATTTGTAGATGAAACTTAAGTCAGTCAGTCTTGCCTGGGAGATCTTGACCATATTGACATTTCTGTGAGACTGTGTCAGTATCAGAGCTGCTCCTTGTAGCCTGGCTGTGACTGATTCCATAACCATCTGGATAAACAAAGCCTATATAAGTATACATTTTTGCACTTGATCTGTTTCAGTGATAGTTAACAAAACTGTACTGTATTTATTTATTTGCTTGATATTGCTAGTCTCTGGCTGCATTTTGTTTTTCTGTTTCAGTGTTAGTTGACAAGACTGTACTGCATCTATTTGTTTGCTTGATATTGTTGGTCTTTGTCTGCATTTTGTTCAGCTGGTTTCATGGGGGGGGGTGCTTTACATTCTGTGAAGCCAGCCTATCCAAGGTGTGTGCACAGCTTTTTGTGTTTAGCTGATTGCCTGAGGGTCTAGTTTTCTTTTATACTACTGGTATAAGGAGTTACATTTCTGTGAGACTGCGTCAGTATCAAAGCTGCTCCTTGTAGCCTGGCTGTGACTGATTCTATAACCATCTGTCTATACAAAGCTTATATAAGTATACTTTTGTTGCACTTGATCTGTCTCAGTGATAGTTAAAAAACTGTACTTTACTTATTTGCTTGATATTGCTGGTCTCTGTCTGCATTTTGTTGTTCCCCTGCCCTCCTGACAAAGTTTTGTTACATTCTTAAACTTGGTGGCTTTGGAACTGCCCTCTCCTGTTGTAAATTTGATTATGGACATTCCTCCCAGTCTCATTTCATTTGCTCACTCTGCTGAGTACAGTGTGATCATTTGGGAAGGACTACCCTCTTGCTTGTTTGATTTTTGACACTCCTCCCAGTCAGAGCATTTGGGAAGGCCAACCCCCTTAGTCTCTTAATCTTGAATTATCTTCCATTTCCTCCCTCTCTCCTTACAAAAAATACACTTTATTCAGCTGCTTTTACTGTAACTGTATTCTTCCTACTTTATTACCTTATTTTTGCTTTGCTGCCTTGCTCTTAAGTGTTCAAGTGCTCTTATTCTGCTGCATTTATTACTGATTGTTAGTAGCCTGATTAAGTTTGTCTGTTATTTTAAGCCTCTTACTTTTGGTATTAGCACTTGGGCTCCAGGCCAGTTATTTTACATTTAAGAAAGTTTGTGTGGTCTATAATCTTGTGGACAAACCCTTATCAAACCCTCTCTCCATAAGTCTATCCAAGTTTCAGAACACTATGGACAATTCCAATCAGTTTCTCCTGCCAGTCTGGTCGACATGGGCATACTGAGACAGTGTAGCAAATGGCTCATCTTCACTGACAACCCTCTTCTCTTAGCACGTAATTATTCTACTTGTGAGAAATGCATCTACATCAGTAATCTGGAATCGATGGTCTCTCACACCACAGTTAGTACTCCTGACAAAGAGGAGATTGCCAGCACAAACACCACACCACCCACATCACATAGCCAAGCACAACACACACCCACCTATGCAGAGGTCCTCAATAAAAACTTACCTAAACAGCAGAGACCTCCAAAACACACTCACAAATGTTCCACACACAACACCAAACACATCACAGCAGACAATGCACCAGTGTCTCACAAACACAGCCCATAAGGCATAACAATAAACCAAATATACTAGTCATTGATGACTCAACTGTGAGACACACCAATGTCCCTCTCACCAAGCTTGACAAGGAGAAGTTCACAGTCAATTGTCTGTCAGGTGCCAGAATCTGCCACATCACACACACACTTAATTGTCTCCATAACAGGTACAAGAATGAATCTGTCATTGTCCATGTTGCTGTGAATGACTTCAGATGTACCTCCCTGAACTATAAGGAGAGAAACAAGATTGAGCTCTCAGAGTATGTGTCCCAGGCAGGTATGACCCTCGCCCTAAGAGTGATACCTTTACCAAGAGTGATACCACAATACCAACAAAAAATAATAGACTTCAACAATTGGTTTAGTTTCTGGTGTCATTCCAAGAGGATCCAGTATCTGTCTGACCTCCACTTGTCACCCCTGGGATTCCAGACTCTGGCCAAGGCTCTTGCCTCCCCCCTTGTGCCTTTTTTAGGCAATGCCCCAAAGACAAGTCTTCCAACATAAAATATTTGTCAAAAAGCAAATTGAAAGTCATGTTACTTAACACTAGCAGCACTCACTGGAGGCTCTTCTCGCACTAGAAGATGCCAATATCTGTGCAGTCATGGAAACTTGGTTCAAGACTGTAGAGAGCACCCCTGCTTTACCAGGCTATACCTCATTCCACACATTCAGACTCCAAAATGAGGTCGGGAAGACTAAGGATGATGGAGTCTCTATCTTCATTAAAGACAAGCACACCTCCAGACTGGTGTGCCAGCATGATGCACTACAACTACTCCAGATGATACTGACAATACCTCACAAACAGAATCCATGGACTCAACACCTGTCCTATGTGGACAGGCTCAAATCACTATCACTCTACTTGGTATTATACAGATTGCTCAGAGGTGATCTGTGTCTCGCTTCAAAGCAATCTCAGACCCCGCCCTATTAGAGATGCTCCATATCCGTAAGTCTAACTCCTCATGCATTACTCGATCAAAAGGACTAAATCTAAAATGGGACATTAACAAAACCTGCTGGAGAGATGGGTTTGCCTCGTCCCGTCCCCAGACATATCAAACAGAGTATGTTGCTGACCCTCTTCAAGCAAAACCTTGATGAGTGGATGGGAAACCACAAATTTGTCCCAGGGGTTCCACCTGTGCCCCTCACTGACAGGGGTGACAGATGCTGATTGATGTTTCTTTTTTGTGAATAAACTCTTGGCTAGCCTTGTAACCACCTATGATCCTATACTTATATAAGTCTGCAATTCATTCTGGTGTAATTTTGCCTAAATAGTTAGGTCCAGTAATTCTTCAGTAAGAAACAGCTATGGTACTCAGCTAGCTTATAGATGTTCTTTAAATGTTCTATCTTGCACACTGACTGTTATTCTTCTTTTCCTGTGCATTATTTACCTCTGCATATTTACTGTTTATTAGTACTGTCTTGGCTTCTGTATTATTTAAGGGATGTTTTATTTATTCACTTTTAAGATCTTTCAGTTGTTATTTGTTTATATATCATTACTTATTTTCTGAGGAGAGGGTATTATTTAGCACTGCAAGTGGCAAATACTGGTGTCAGTCTCCCGAAACCAGACCCTTTGCATGCATTACCAGTGAGATTTTTTTTTATACTTTCCATATAGCTATGAATCTACCATGGCATAATAATGTTGGGTCTCTAGCCTGATAATTCTAGAGTGGTAACAGTAATACCTTTGTGTGTGTGTGTGTGTGTCTGTGTGTCTGTGTGTCTGTGTGTCTGTGTGAAATCATTTGTTTGAAAGGCAGTTACCATGGACAAATGGCCTATCAAGATACTGTGATTCCCATACAGAATGGTGAGAAAGGGGCCTGGAGTGCTTGGCCAAAATCTCAGATCTGTAAGTGGTCCTGGTCTGGGTGTGGACAATTGAAGCCCAAACACAGGGCAGTAGGATATATTCCCTTTAGACTCCTGAGATCAGGTTGCATTTGGCAAATCAATAAATTAGTTACTAAATCAGATTTTTGTACACTTTTCTTTTACTTTAATCAACCCTCTGGTAACCAGGTGACCTAGTTGAGGCAATGAAGCAGATCCAAAGGCCATTACCCTTTCATACTCAAGTGGTGCCCTGGTTGTCAATAGTGGGATTCAAACCCCATCAGCTGTAGACAGGTCATCACATATTTTTGGCAGCGAGCCTGATACTTCGCATTTGCTAGAGAGTGGTGGGATTCAAAACTCCTCCAGTGTCAGCCTGGCCTTCAAGGGAAGAATTTGTAAATTCCACACACAAGTGGCTGGAGGTCAGGACTGAACACCAGACCCCAGAACTATGAGGAAGAGATGTACATTTAGCCTGAAATGGTTCCAGCAAAAAGATAATGAGTGGAGACAGGAAAGGGAGAGTCTTTGATGTCAATCTCTTCAGAAAGATTGAGACAAGGACTCTACAGGTCAAGTCACTGCTGGTTAACAATGATCACACAACCCTGTGGTTCATACTGTTAATGGAAAAAAAGCGACATGTGATATTGAGGCATGCACCACATCAGAATAAATCATTACATGATTTGTTTACTGATCTTAACTTTTTTTTTAGGTCATTTTGGGGATAAGTGGATAGCTTTGAAACTGCATTTGCTTCTAAGTGAATGGATGCCCAAAAAGAAGAAGCACACTAATTTGACTTCAAAGATAGATCAGGCTTTTTACAGATGATTATGCTGGATAAGTCTGACAGCATGGAGAATAAGACAGAGCATCCGTCTGGCCTAGGCTGCCGGTATTCAATATCTTGTAATTCACTCAATGGCTTACAACTTCTTGATACTGCTTTACAAATACTAAAAGATGTGATTACACTTTGTACCAAGCAACTGAAAACCCATAACTGAATATGATGATTACTCTGAAGGAAATGAGAAAGAATGTGATCAAGGGGATGTCATTGTAAGCACCAATTGCTGCCCAGCTGAAACTGAGACACCAGTGAAACTTCTGCTGGCACAAAACATTATCTTGTGCCTTATTTGGAAGATCACGAGAACAAAGGAAAAAATATTCATATTCATGGACTCCTGGCTGAAAGGGAAGGTAACAGGCTGAATGAGGTTCCTACAGGGTTACCCTGCAAATGCCCTTAAGCTGCTGAAGTCACATATACTGGAAACTGAGCATGTCCATTGTTCTTTAGTTGCCAAGGTGAGTGACTCCACTACTGAAGCATGTCCATTGTTCTTTAGTTGCCAAGGTGAGTGACTCCACTACTGAAGCTTGTTCAATTATTCTGCAGTGTCCCAAATTCCAAGACAATGGCGTTGCTAGACACTCATTTGAGATATTTGAAGAGGAAAAGCATCAAAGCCCACATGAAGTAACCAGCAGAGATCATGCTGTGCTTGGAGAACATGGTGAACTTTTAGAAGACCTTGGTAGTGTCACTAAATTTCTGTCCAAAAAAAATGGAACACCAAAACTACTTGCACCAGCAACCCAAGCAGGGGAAACTTCTATAACGGCTTTTATTAAACAAAGTAGTTAAGTGCTTTCTTCGCATAAGGGACTTCTTCAGAACTACTCCATAAAACAATTGCTCACATTAAATACGATCAGAAATTAATTACATGACTACAAACATCCATCAACTTTTAAAGTGGTCCACCTTAAAATCTTAAAGTAAGTGTGTATGTATGTATATATACATCTATAACTTGTTAAAACACATAAAAACAATAATGACCAAATCATAAAAAATTAATAATACAAAAGCAATATATAAATATATATATATATATAAATATTTCACTCTAAACTTTTAAGTTTTAAAATAGGAACAATAGAGAGGGCTTCACTGAGCCCAGGAAACACTTGTGTATTTAAAACCAATTGCAACACTAATTCCTTAACCAGCAAGTAGTCCTCAATAATTTTTCCTTTTGCATCTCTACCAACTTGTTCTAATACAAAATACTTAAACCGATGAGTTGGATAATCCTTTATATGTCTATATAATGCATTAAATTCACTTTTATTATGTATGTCTCTTTCTTGTTCAAAAATCCTTATTTTCACCTTTCTAGTCATTTTCCCTATATAAAAAACCCTCAAACTTCCGTCCCACAGCCCTACTTTCTCCTTTAGCAAAAATCATGGAAAGATGCATTTATCGGCAATTATTTGACCATCTTCTCCAAAATAACCTACTAGCTGACTGCCAACATGGTTTTAAGACCATTTCATAGTACTACAACTGCACTCTTATCCTTCTCAGACTGTATTAATAGAAATCGTAATAACAACTTACTTTCCTCAGCTCTCTTCTTAGACCTGTCCAAAGCCTTTGACATAGTTAATCATAAACTCATGTTAAACATTCTCAAATCTCTTTCCTTAGACACTCAGGTGGTCCAGTGGTTTAATTCCTACATAGAAAATAGACAGCAAGCAGTTCTCTGGGACAATCAATTATCCTCTCAGCTACCCATCACCATTGGAGTCCCACAAGGCTCTATTTTGGGACCCCTCCTCTTTTCTATTTTTATTAATGATCTGAAAACTTCCCTTCCACAAACCACCTGCATTCAATATGCAGATGACTCAACACTTATCTGTGCCACAGTTTCTTCTGCTGAGCTGCAGTCTAGTACCCAAAAATTATTTACATCAGCTGAAAACTGGTTCCATCAATACTGTCTCCTTCTTAACCCCAAAAAAACTAAATTATTACTGTTCACTCCTACACAGAA
Source organism: Protopterus annectens (assembly GCF_019279795.1). NCBI lineage: Eukaryota > Metazoa > Chordata > Ceratodontiformes > Protopteridae > Protopterus > Protopterus annectens. The sequence goes on along the minus strand of NC_056741.1, from coordinate 1,656,752,919 downwards.
GTCCTCTCCTATCAACTTCACAATTGTATCAAACAACGGCACAATAATATCACCTGATTCTACCACCAAACTTCTAGTTGTTACAAATGATCATAATCTTAACTTCAAGTCACACATTAACTTAACCATTAAATCTGTAAATAGAAAGCTCGGCTCTCTCTATAGGCTCAAACCCTTCCTTACACCTTCAGCTAGGACTACTACACATGATCTCTACCCTTCTCTATGCCTCTCCTATTTTTACCAATCTATCAAAATCCAATTTTAATAAACTGGCACCCTCATACAATAACATTGCTAGATTTGCCACAGGAGCTCCATTTCATACCCACCATTGCCTAAATCTTAAACAACTAGGTTGGCTAGAATTACAAAACCAGCTGTTGCTTCAACAACATACAATCACCCACAAGATCTCACCCCATGAATACTCCCATACTCTGTAATCTTATTAGCCCTTATAAAAACCTCACAACCCTTCGCTCAGCTAACAAGCTACTAGTTGCCTCCAATAACTCGCACAATAAATCTGGTGACTGCCTGTTTACTAACACTGTTGGTTTTAATTGGAACAAGCTTCCAAGTGAACTTACATCACTGGTATCGACACCCCTTTTCAAGAAGCAACTAAAAACCTTCCTTAATTCCCAATGGCTATGCCCATGTACTAATCCTGACTGACACTTTTTTGCCTCTTGCCTTACCACTGTTATAGGAGTATAACATTTACTTTTATACCTTTCTTCTCCTCTAGTTATACTTTTTTACTGATAAAGATAGCTTGTCTTAATAATAATAATAATAAAAAAAAAAAAAAAAAATTTTTGTGTTCTGTGATTATCCTTTTACTTGGGTGCATATCAATGAGTTAACAAATACTGTCCTTTGTGCATCTTAACTATGCGTGGCACTCTGACATATTGTAGCAAAATCTGATGTAAAGTGGTTCCCCAGATGTATTCAATTTGTTTGACTTGTTTTTATATGTATAAGCTTTGCATATTTGCTAAATTGTATAACTTGGTAGTGGAGCTTTTCTCCCCGGGCCTCTACTGAAAATGGACATGTATCCAGCTAGACTAGCCCGGTCAACAAATGTAAAATAAATAAATAAATAAAAAGCGGAACAAAATTGACACTTAGCAGCATATACAACCCAGCTTGAGTCATGATTATATTTACTTTATTTTAATTTCTCCAAGTCTTTTGGATTTCTAATACCATGATGGGAATGGACCCCATTCCTAAGTCAAAGTACAATTAAAGTTCATGAAATTAGTATTGTTTCACTCTGATGTTAGCTAAAAGTGCTCTTCTCAGCACCCGCAATGTGCCCAGTAATGACTCCTTCTGCAGTTTGCAAGGTGTTACATGAATTGGTAATACATCTAAATACGATTGTAAATTTTTTTTATAAGACCAGCTGCTCCTACTGCTATTGGAACCGTCTGAGTATCTTTCTTCCACATGGCTCTTGTTTCTGCCTGCAGATCAAGGTATTTTATGACTTTGTCTCTCTCTGTACGCAAGACACTGTAGTCACTAGGTGTGGTGATTTCAATGATCAATGCTACTTCTGTCTTCTTTTCTTGGACCACTATATCCGGTTTTCTAGCATCTATCTTTTGAACTGTTGGTATTGGGTGATCCCATGTGATATAAACTTCATAATTTTCTATGATTCTTTGTGGCTCATGTTTCCAGTGTTTTTCAGCCACTTCGATACCATAATGTTTGCACAATCTCCAGTGTAACAATCTCACCACATTATTATGCCTTTCAGTATACAGTCCCCTCTGCCATTAGTGCGTCGCAACCAGCAACAAGGTGTGTGACTGTTTCCATTTCGGTTTTACAAAACCTACATATGTCTGTTTCTCCCACATGTTCAATGGACTTTGTAAACCAGCATGTATGTAGCCCACTATCTTGGGCTGCCAATATTAACCTTTCATTTCTTGATGTGAATTCACCTGTCCTTAACCATTCCTGCATTCGTTCTTGATCAACATGAGGCTCTTCCAGAAGTTTTCTATACTTGCAACTATATTTATGTTTTTTCCACACTTCTTGCCTTCTCATCTGGTCCTTCATCTTATATTCTTTCTTTTGTTTTTTTAGCACATTCAGTTGCTGCCTGTTTTTTATCTACTTCTGGTTTGATTTCCATTCCTGCTTGACGTCGATATACTTCTGCTAAATTAAGCAGAGACGTCATCTTATTCTCCTCATGTTTCAAAACTTTCACTACATTTGGATCCTGTGAGGTCAGCAGATGTGTGGAGTCCCATGATTGCAGATCTATACATTTAATCAATTTCAAGGAGGCCTATCCCTCCTTCGGAATGGGGAATATATAATCTTGGTATAGACTTCATCTTTCGGCTGTTCCCGTTAGGGGTCGCCACAGCGGATCACCTGTTTCCATTTCTTCCTGTCCTCTGCATCTTGCTATGTCACACCAACCACCTGCATGTCCTCTCTCACCACATCCATAAACATTATCTTAGGCCTTCCTCTTTTCCTGTTACCTGGTAGCTTCATCCTTAGCATCTTTTTTCCCAATATACTCCGCATCCCTTCTCAGCACATGTCCAAACCAATGTAATCTTGCCTCTCTGGCTTTGTCTCCAAACCTTCCAACCTGGGCTGACCCCCTAATATACTTATTCCTAATCCTGTCCACCCTCGTCACACCCAGTGCAAATCTTAACATCTTTAACTCTGTCACATCCAGCTCAAACTCCTGCCTTTTTGTCAATGCCACTGTCTCCAACCCATATAACATAGCTGGTCTCACTACCCTCTCGTAGACCCTCCCTTTCACTCTTACAGGTACTCGTCTGTCAAACATCACTCCTGACACTCTTATCCACCCACTCCATCCTGCCTGTACTCTCTTCTTCACCTCTCTTTCACACTCACCGTTACTCTGAACTATTGACCCCAAGTATTTAAACTCATCCACCTTCACCACCTCTACTCCTTGCATCCTCCCTCTCATTCACACTCATATATTCTGTCTTACATCTTATTCATTTTAATCTTGGTATACACTGATTTTTATAAATCATTTGGTGAGCATGAAGCATCCTTCTTGTTTTAATATCCAGTCTATCCAACACTTTTTGGGGCCAGTCAATCATTCCAAAACTATAAGTTAAGACAGGAAGAGCAAACTGATTTATGGCTTGGATCTTGTTCCTAGATGTCAATGCTGTTTTCAGGATTAATTTAAGTCTTCTGAAGTACTCCTTACTAAGCCTTATTCGCATTTGTTCATGTTTTATTGCTGATCCTTCATCAATTCTCAAGTATTTATACACTCCCTCTTGCTCAAGTTCTTTTATATCACATTAATGTCCCAAACTGATGTTTTCCTGGTGTTGCAGTTTTCCTTTTTTAAAGGTTGCTTTTGCACATTTATCAAAACCAAATGACATTCCAATACCATCTGAAAAAGTTTTGACAACCTGCAGCTATGCCTTATCTGATGAGGTATACAGTTTTAAATCATCAGCAAAGAGAAGATGAGAAGTCATTAAACTTTATTGTTTTCTAGAAGCCAATTGCAGCCATGGCCTAAGCTGTTAAGTAAATGGATTACTGGCAAGGCAGAATAGCAGCAGTGACAGAGTCTCACCCTGGAATATCTCCCTTTGGATTTTTATCCCTGGGATAATAATCTGTCCTTTATCATGGCTTAATTGCAAAGTGGTCTGCCACTGTTTCATGGTTACTGTAATGTAATCAATCAGTGTAGGGTGCATCTTTTACATTTTTAAGCACTCTTTTATCCATGAATGTGGGTTACGATCAAATTTTTTTTGTAGTCAATCCATGCTATACTTAGATTCTTCCCCTTATTACAGTTCTCCACTATAACTTTGTTTAACAACAAATGATCCTTTGTTCCATATGACTTTCTTTGATTGCCCATTTGTTCTACTGCCATAACTGAGTTTTCTTCCAAATGACTATAAACTCTGTTGGAGTCAATTCCCGTGTATAGTTTATACGTTGTCGGAAGACAAGTTATTGGTCGAAAATTTTTAGGGTAGCTTGCAGGTTTACTCTTAAGTAAGAACATTGTTTTTTTCTGTTGTTAACCACTGTGTTAGCTGTTCGGGGTGTGCATATAAATAGTTCTTACTCATGGCAAGATCCTCAAGCAAAGAAGTTAATACTTTAAGCTAAACGTTAGGTACTGCATCTGGGCCTGGGGTTTTCCAGTTACAGGCTTTTCTTAACTTTATTTCAATCTCTCTGGCTGTTATTTCATCCCATTTTATATCCTGTACCTTTAAACTTCTTATTCTTTCTTTTATTTATTCTATCCATTTAGCATCTTTGTTATGTTCCATAGGATCTTCATAGATACTTCTCCAAAATGTATCTACTTCCTGTTTTTTTGCCTGTCTTTCAATTCCTTTTACCTTATTTCCCAATTCTCTATAAAACTTTTCTGGGTCATCAATAAATTGTTTATTTTGTGTTTTTTCCTTATATTTATCTTTGTATCTTCTAAGTCTTAGCGCCTGTTTTGAAATTTTTAGTTTATCTCCAATAGTGCATAACAGATCCTGGTCTGTTCTAATACTGCACATTGCTTTTATCACATCTGTCTTAGAATTTTTGTTGATCTGTTCCCTCTTTATAATCTTCTAACAATGACACTTCTTGTCTAGGCTGCTTTATAGTTTTCTCTATTCAATATTTCCATGATGGTATTCGCTTTCATCCCCTCTTTTCCCTTATTACCCTTTGTTCCTGTGGTAGAACTATCAGTTATTAATTTAGCAACACAGTAATATATTCTGTTGAATTCTGTTATATCGCATGTCTCTCTATGGACAGTCATAATTACTGTGTTCATTTGTTTTATCAAGCTTCTCACTTTTGGGGTTTTATTAACATTCTGCAGTCTATTTCTCTCATTGATCTTGATATATCTGTCTTTGTCTACTAAATCAAGCAACTCTTCTCTTAACTAATTTTCATCCAAACTGAGGGCACATCCCTTGTTTTCCGTTTCCTGTGGGCATTCTATAAAAAGTTCTATAATATCTTCCTGTGGCACATTCTCTTCAGTTTCATACTGTGCCATCCACTGCTCTGTCATATGGGAACTCAGTGGCCTATCACTCCTCAACATTGACTGCATCAGAGTTTCCACAGTTTCCTGTTCCTTTCCTTGCTGTCTAGCGTCAAATTAATGTTTATACTGGTTTCCTGTGGAAGGCTGCAAAATATCTTGATATGGCACCTGACCAGTTGCTTACTGTTCCACTGTTTTCCCCTTAATTTGGATATCCATTGCTCTATCCTGTTGTGGTGCTTTCTGCATTTGATTTTCTGCACTGAATCCTTCTCTTTGCAACTGTTCCATAACCTCAGTTTCTATTTCTTTGACTTCTCCATTACTAATCTCTTTTTCTAATTTTCTTCTTAGTCTTCTTATTTTTTTTTTATTGTAAAGTTTTCCATATCCGGATTCCTTTGCCTGTATTTTTCTTCAAATATCTTTGGTGTTTTTTCTTTTTGTATTAGTTAGTTTTGCTTTCTCCTTTGCATAAATATTACTCCATATTAAATCTCTCTTCCTTTCCCATGTCCATATTTCTTCTTCACATGTCTCCTGATCTTCTTGCTTTTCCTTATTCTGGGGACTCACTCCATCATGCTTCTATTTTAGACCTTCTACATTAAATCCTTCACTTCGCAGACACTCCATAACTTTAACTTCTGTTTCTTTAACTCCTCGTTTCTACATTACATCTTTGTGCTATTAATCTTTTTATTGTGAAATTTTCCATATCTGGATGCCTTTGCCTGTATTTCTCTTCGAATATCTTTGAGACTGCCTTCTCTATATTAGTTAATTTGGCTTTCCCCTTTGCATAAATATTGCACCATATCAAATCTCCCTTTTTTCCCATATCCATATTTCTTTTTTATATTTTCCAAATATCTCTAGGTTTTGTTGTTTATATTTTCTCACTTCCTCAGAGGCTTCTTTTTCCAAAGAGATCAAAGTTTCTTGATCTATATACTGTTTTTCAAAGTCTGTTATATTAATGAACACAAATTTTTATTTGAAGCTTGTGACAGTTTTTCCTGCGGAAGTATTTTTCTTTCCTCTAATTTCTCTCAATCTTTTTGTATATCTTGTGCCTGGAAATTCTGAGATTTTACATAATAGTAACAATACATAATTTCTTTCTTATTCTCAATAGTCCACTCTATCATCTTTATGGCTCTTCTTTGGCCAATTTCTGTCATTTTTGTGGACTGCTGCTTCCTTCTACAACAGGGGGATCATCCTCCCCCTGAGCCTGGCCCCATTGTAAGAATGTTTCCGTATTTTGAGGATTTTATGTTGTCATTTTTTCCAGTCCTGGCACCAGTGCGCCTACTAGGATTGGTCACTTTTTTATCCTGGGTCTTGTGCACCCAGCTTTCTTTTTTTATTTTTCATTTACTTCTGTCCATGATATATGCTCTATAAATAGTCTATATATCAGTGTCACCTTGGTGAGATTTTGTGAAAAACAGGGTCCACCTCGCGAAGATACGCACCAAGACTTGAGGATGAATTCATTTTCAGCACTACTACTCTTCCTTTGCTTGCTGACTTTTCATCTCTCCATCAGGGACCCCTTTGATTTTTTTTTTCTTACCTTTGATGTTCACCTTATGTTCATTCAAGCTAAAAGAACTACCCATTAATATGTATTTACATATAGAACACCGTCTACTGTGAAGGCAGGGTTACTGTAACATACACATTTTCATGCCCAGCACACTTATCAAGCAACCTCTGAGGGGACTTAGAATGCGTCTAATACTGAAAAGATAAGGTTACTGCAATCTCATAGGCATAACTAAAGCGTAGCATGCTAAGTAAATAAAAAAAAAGTAAAAATAAAGGAAAAGTCCAAAGTGAATTGGCATGCATCAATGACATACCTTAAATATATGATTATTGTAGAACCTGTCTTCCAGTTTAGCTCCCCATTCTGCTGGATCTATTCCAGATTCTAAAAAAATACATAATAAGCAGAAATGAAATACTTAATGTTGCAGCCATTCTGAAATACTGAACTATTCTGATATCTATATCTAATTAAATATGGGGAAGGTCGTTAAGTGAAAATAAAAGATTGTTTCTTACCTCATTAGCTGATCTGTGAGAGGACAAATAACCAACTAGAATGACATTCTATCCTCTATCAGTCTGTTTATCTTTCTTTAAAGCTGACACAGTCTGTGATGGATACAGCCTGTAGAGACTGGTTGTACTAAAAGAGAGTGCCTAGTTTGTGGAATAGCCAGATCACCCATCCACTGACAGAACAGATTTTCACAAATGACAATAAAACAGTGGAGGTTGCCTATACTGGACAAGGATGTATAAATATATACTTTCCCAATTTACAGGAAGTACAACACTGGTTGATGAATGAAGGCACAAATTGACACTGGGAGGGTAATTATTTGGTACCTTGATTTTCCAGAGTTTTGTAGAAATGACTGGCATCGTGGAAAACACCCTTCCCATCAATCTGAAAAGTTGTTTTCGTGAAAACATAAACTGCATGGTATTCAGCTGCTCCCTAAGTATTTACCCCAAGCAGCGTCTACATAAAAGACTGCGCAAGCATGAACTGATACACCTGGCTATCAGTTTTCACTCATACGAGTACTGCCCCTTTGGGCCAGAACTTCAGCCACACGTGTGTATGTCCCTACAGGAAGACTGGTACACAGACCAGTGAAGCTCCATCCATTAAATGGCAGACTGTACTTCCATGAAGAAAAAAATGCACAGCTGTAACTGAAAAGCTAGAAGACAAATATGTAAACTGCACTTAAAAAGCAAACCTCCTAAAGGACTCTTCTGTTCTCCATCCTGCCCAGTGTAGCTGTAGCAGGTTGGAATTTGGTGTGCAGTTTGACTCTAGTCAGATAAGAGTGTCGAATAATCAGCCACTGTAATTGGATTCAGAGAAAACTTGTCTGCTAAAAGTAATTTGCAATGTGTTAGCATGCAGATCACACCATAGTACAAAAATAACAAACTGTCATTGACTGGCTTCAAACATATGGTACTCACACTGCAATTAACTTTTTTTTATAGCAAATCCTGAATAACACTGCAATACCTATTTTAAGAGAAGGACAAGTTCCAGCATCCTGGTAGAAGGTGGTGGTAACGTTAATACCTAAAGAGGGTAAAGATACATCGGCTCCAGCTTCATACAGGCCCATTTCAATACTAAACCAAGACTATAAAGTGTTTATGTCTATAATCGCTAAAAGAATAGCAAAAGTGATACCAAAATTGACAAATATGGATCAGTGTGGTTTTGTGGGCGGGAGGCAAACATTTGAAAATATTAACATAACACTGATGAACCAGAGGGAAGCAGAATGTAAGAAAGTACCACTTTTATTGCTGGCTCTTGATGCAGAGAAAGCATTTGACAGAGTAGACTGGGACTTCATGAGCAGGCCACTAGAAGCATTTGCTTTCCCTGATACAATTATAAGGTTGATTAGAAGATATATGAAGGATTGGAGCCATGAATTAAAGTGGGTGGGGGTCCTCTCTGATAATTTCTGCTTGAGTACAGGAACCAGGCAGGGTTGTCCACTTTCCCCTTTGTTGTTTGCATTATATTTATACCCACTGGCAAAAAAAATAAGGGACTCAGAAATTCAAGGATATAACTGGTATGGTAGTCAGAAAAAGCTGGCTCTATTTGCAGATGATATTATTTAATACATGACAAAACCAGAAAGGGACATTACAGTGTTGTGGAACATTTTAAGACAGTTTCAAATTTTCTTGGGTTACAAAATTAATGAAGCTAAAACAAAGCAAGTAGCGGTAAATTATGTACCCACACACAAATTGGTCCAACGATATCCATATTTATGGGGACATGATAAAATGAAGTATTTAGGAGTATGGATTAGAAATTACTCTGTGGTGGCAGCTAAGGATATGTGGGAAGAGACTAAACAGAAGATAATACAAAAATTGAGAAACTGGAAGTTTTGTTGTATGGATATGGATACTAAGATACAAGCCATTAAAATGTTTTTAGTCCCTTTAGTCGTATACACAGGTCAGGCATACTTTTATCAACCAGAGGAGAAATTGTGGATAATAATTTAAAAAAAAGTTGTAGGATTTTATCTGGGAAGGGAAGACAGCAAGGGTCAACTAGGATAAGCTGATTCTACCAATAGAACAAGGTGGACTAGGATTATCTAATTTGAGGGGGTATTGTAGAGCAACTCAGTTAAGGCTGTTATGCATAGCACAGGCAGAAAACTATAATTCAAGGTGGAAAGTGATGATGATGACACAGGGAGGAAGCTCAAGAAATAAGGAGAGCTTGGGATTTTGGATGCAGACTCTTAAGGAGAACAACCAAAATCATAAGAGTATTATATTCATAAAATATCAGGGAGTACTCTAAGAACCAAACCAGCATGAGAATGGAGAAAAGAGATTCTTCCAATAGGGATGCCTGTGGTTAGGGATACAGATAATAGGCAAGAGGGTGCTGGAATTTATTGGAGAAAACTGGCAAAGAAAACACAGTATTGGGAGCAAATAACTAGAAAGGGAAAGGTAATAGAATGGGAAGAGGCCAAAAATGTATTTGGACTGCAGGTTAGAGAGTGCCTTCCCTATCAAGGATTGATATCAGAGTATAGGCAAAGGGAAATAAATAGGGGGTTCCCTAAATGAAAGTCCAGTACTGGTAGAGTTTTTAATAGAATGTAGAACAGAAACTGCCATTAAAAAAGGAATAGTAAAGCATATAAAATACTACATGATAATTACAAGAATCAATCAGAGGAGCTTAGAAAGGACTGGGCAGAGAGACTGGATAAGCAATGCACAAAGAGACAATGGTGGATATATGTACATCTCCCAAATATGCAGCAGAGTCTAAAAGATTTAAGATCTTTGCCTGGAAATGTTTACATAGGTATTTTTATACTCCAAGTAGACTCCAAAAAAATTTTTCTCAGGTGGATAACAAATGCTGAAGGTGTGATGAGCAAGAAATAGGTAGCTGAGAACATATTTTTTGGAGGTGTTATGAGCTGGCAGATTTTTGGGATTCCCTGTGGGCCGCTCTGTCGGAGATGCTGGGTGGGCAGATTGGACTGACTGGGGAGATGATTTTTTTGAGTTATGCTACAGAATCAGAATTGCCTAGACATAGTAAAGCCTTGCAGAGTCTAATTATGGTAGCTGCCAAAAAAAGCAATTACTAGAAAATGGAAATCAAAGTCTAGACCAACTTTACTAGAAGTAGTGAATATGGTAACAGAGATAAAACAACTGGAATTCAGATCTTTAGAAAAGGGAAGGAGCAAACTACAGAGGAAAAAATGGGAATTGTGGGAAAGTATATGCAGAACATGAATGAGGTTTAAGCGGCAGGACTTGAATGAGCTATATAATGCTTAACTGACAATGACTAGAAGGTTTTTAAGTGATTTTTAATATTCACAACTACAGTTGCTTCAGTAGTGTCTGCAATATAAACTCCACAACTAAAATGATATAATTTTGCATGTTTTTCATTTATATAAATGTAAGATTTCCTTTGTCATATGTGGAAATTTAATAAAGATGGAAAAAAAAAACACTGTAATAAATATTCAAGTCTGCTTCAGGCTGTAATACATCAATGATTTGCACTATATCCATAGCTTTCTCAAATTAGATTTTTTCCAATGCCTTCCATAGTTTCATTAGAAGAAAAGAATGGAATTCCCAGTGGAAGTGTGAAATCTGGAGCAAAGGTGTCAGGCCTCTCCACCCTTGGAAGATCTGTTACTTCAGTGTAACAGTCAGCCAGGAGGGCATTATTACACTTAATATTACCCTTAGATATAGATAATGGACTGTTAGGTTGTTTGTATTTGTTTTATTATTAGTGTATACCATCATTTTGTATTTCAAGTCGACCGCCAGATGTTTAAAGGTTGGTGTTAGACATGAAACTGTTGTTGGAGTAAATATTTTAGACCTAAAAATGAAAATTAAAAAGTCATTTGCCTGGTCAAAGTAATATTTGCAGCATATTTAATGTAGTGTACTACAGATTACTCATTAGTATAATATGAAATACAGTTGTAATGTATCGACAGTGAGTTTTTAGCAGTGTATAATGTTTTTGTTAAGCTATTCTTATGAGGTTAAACTGCCGTCTAAGATATGCAATGCAATTTAAATGTACTGTGTAAATGACTTCATGTCACAAGACTTGGGAATGTGTCATGTGTACAGAGAGACACAAAGTCATAAAATATCAGGAATTGCAGGCAGAAAAGACAGCAATGTGGTAGTAAGACTCCCAGACAGTTCCAATAGTAGTAGGAGCAATGGGATCTTATAAAAAAAGAATCCACAATTGTATTTAGATATGTTACCAATCCATGTAACCCCGTTCAAATTGCAGGAGGAGTCATTACTGGGCACAGTGCAGGTGCTGCAAAGAGCACTTTTGTCTGACATCAAAGATTGGAACAATACTAATTTTATGAACTTTAATCATACTTGGACTTAGGAATGGGGTCCATTCCAGTCATAGTATTAGAAACCCAAAATATTTGGAGAAACAAAAAGAGTCTAAGGAAAAATGCAGCACCATGTTGGTCTAAAAGTTGCATTGGTTGCTGTGCCTACTATCATCCTCGATACCATATAAAATAATGGGGGTGGAGTGGAGGTCAATTCACCGTTTCATGCTGAACTATTGGCATTTTTTGATCAAACAGGTTTGGAACTTACACACCTCATCATTAAAGAAAATGAGAGATGTATGGGGGGGGCTACAAACAGGAAATTAATTTGGTGGACTCTACTAGTAATTTGGAGTTTCACAAACATCAGATTAGTTTCAGTAAATGTTTCATGACATGGACTTTAAATTAGTTTCTCTTAAAAATAGAAAAGACAAAAAAACTGTACAGAGATAATTTGGATTATCAGAACCACACGATATACCCTAGTCCGCCAGGAGGGGTGGGTCAAAGACATTCCGCCAACCAAGGTTTTTCTGTTGCTGTGACAATCGTGGGTCATCAGACATCCCTTTAGAACAAGTTCCATTGAGGAGATCACACAGACTGGCAAAGAAGGGCAAAAACAATCATCAGAGACAGGACTCTTCTTATCCACAGAGGGAACACACATTCCAGAAGAACTGGAATGGTGGAGCCAAAGGGAATAAGAGGCAGTGAGTACATTTGTGGATTCCTTTGATAGTACTGCTCTCAGCCAGGAGGCCCCTTTGAGGCTCTCTTCGGGTGTGTCAGTCACTACTTTTTTGGGTTACATTTATAACTTCATGGACTTGTCAATTGGACATGACCATCAAAGTTTTTTTTGAAGGGGTACAACTTTATCCCAGCCAGTAGGGCTGGGTTGGAAGTTATGTTCATTGATTTAAAGTTATTTACTCGTAAACTTATCTTTTGTTTGCTTTTTGATGATGAAGGGGTACAGTTTGATGTTGACAGATTAAAAAGGAGAAGTGTAGCAAACCCCCCATTACATCCAGCAGTCTTGATGTATGAAAACATTTGCGAAAAGGAGATCCGGAACTTGCTGGGTAGGAAAAGACACAAGAAGTTTTATAACTTAACTATAAAGGAGAAATCCACCCTGGCTGCCATGATAGAGAATAAAAACATCAGATGTATGAAGCCGGACAACGTGGGTAGCCTTGTGGTGATGGACTGTGTGGACTATGCTGCACACCTTCAGAAGTTATTATATGACGATCAAGTGTACAGAATTATTTCATTGAATGAGGTCACACTTTCCTATAGAGCCATTATGGTGGCTCTTGAACTAGTTTTACATGACACCATCTCACAAAGTTATATGACTATTTAAGAGTGGAATACCTGAAGATTCCTAGAATTTTTGGTATTCCGAAGATTCATTTCTATATGTGTGACCCTCCCCCACCTTCATCCAATCATGGCTGCCCATGGTTCTGTGACAGAACCTTTGGCTAAATTTATTGATTACAAATTGAAGTCACTGTTTTACAGATATGCTCATATTGTTCAGGACTCATGGGACTTACTAGACAAGTTGAGAAGTATCAATTTGAATTGTGAATATTTTTTTGTCACCTGTGACATCTGTAGTTTGTACAAAGTCATCCCCCAGAAGGAGGGCCTCCAATGGTTTGAGGACATAGTTTCCAAGTACAGGTCACTTTCTGAGGTGGACTTGAGACTTATGACTGAGTTTATGGATATTGTGCTGTGTAATAATTACTTGTCCTTTGACGGTGAGTTTTTTAAGCAACATTCTGGTGAGGCAATGGGAGCAGCTTGCACCCCATTGTTTGCAAATGCTGTGCTCCTACGGTGGGAGTTGGAATAGGTGTTCAAGCTCCCAGGCTTCATGAACTGTTTGAGGTATTTTCAATACCTGGATGATCTGTTAATTATTTGGAAGGACTCCACTGAGGAATTTGAAAGATTTTTTGGTGATTTAAGGAGCAGTACTACTTTTCTTAACTTCACTAGACGTATGGATAAGAACCACATTAATTTTTTGGACATAGAGCTAATCAAGCAACATGGAGGGAAATTGATCACACAGATTTTTAGAAAGCCCACTTTTTGTAATGCATTTTTGTCTTTTTCGAGCTGCCACCCTCTTCATCAGAAGAAAGGTATAATCAAAAGTCAATTTATTTGTATCTTGAGATTGACATCTGATAATATTAAGTGCATGGAGAGCTTTGAGCAACTGAAAGCCATGTTTCTGGAAAGGGAATAACATTCATCTATTATAGTGGAGATGCAGGAAAAGGTGTGGGCTGGTAGAAAGGATAAATACGCCCCCATTATTTTATATGGTATCAAGGATGCTAGTAGGCACGACAGCTAATGCGACTTTCAAACCAACATGGTGTTGCATTTTTTCTAAGACTCCAGAGAGATTCAGACGATTATACAGAAGAACTGTTTTTTGTTACAGCAAGATGTCTCGATTTGTAGATACTTTCAGGAGGGGGCCTCATTTACGTTCAGGAACAAGAAGAACATCAAACAATTGTTGGAAATGCCTACAAAACCTGGTTTTGGTTTTCCAACCACTAGGAAATGCGGGTGGTGTAAGCAGTGTTGTTTTATCAACGTTGATCCTGATGGCTTTTGGAAGACGAGACTTAACGGTATATGTAAAAGGGGAAAGTTTAACTGCTGGTCTGAACGTGTGGTTTACTTGGCTACCTGTGATTCATGTAGTGATTTCTATTTGGGTGAAACCCAGAACACATTAAACAAGAGGCTATATCAGCATGACTATAGCATTAGGCACGGTAACAGTAAAAGTGCCTTGGCTAGACATGCAAGCACCTGCATGTATTTTAAAAAGTTTAGTTTTTTGATCTTGGAACAAATTGCACTAGAGGCATATTCAGGTGATTGGAGAAACAGACTGTTACAATGGGAAATTAAATGGAATGGAATGTGAATGGCCTCTCAGGTTTAGAAAAAAGGTAAGAATTAGAAGTTATGTACTCACCATAACGTTCCATCTGAGTAGGTGACTTCATTCGGATGCAACCTGTGGGTATCGGATCCGATCTCGGATCCGGGACAATTCAAAAGCTTAGGCTCCGAGCTCCTAGCTCCTCCCTCTTACCCATAACCCCTTGCCAAGCCCTGACTGACCTCAGATTGAGTTTGCCTCAAAATACTGACCACAGTACACTAAAACAGCATAAATACTCGCTATAAAGGTCAGGGATGGAGGAAGGTGATCCGAATGAAGTCCTACATCAGATGGAACGGGATGGATGATGATACATAACTTCTAGGTAGGGACTTCACTCTCATTGTCTGCAACCTGTGGGACTGCCCCTAACTGGGGGACGTCAGGTCATGGAAGGATGTCCGAGCACCGCTGAGCCAAAGGATGCTCTTCCTCTAGAAACAACATCCACCTTGTAATGAGAAATAAAAGTATGAGGCGAGGCCAAGTAGCTGCCGCAGATATCATCCAACGAAACGGGACTTAAAGGCTGGCTGAGAAACTGCCCTAGTAGAATGAGCCGTAACCCTCTGAGGAGCAGGTCTGCCTGAAGTGTCATATGCCTGCAGAATGCAATTAGCAATCCATTTAGATAGAGTGACTTTAGATACTGCTTTACCCAGAGCAAATTTAGCAAAGGAGATGAACAGCTGATCTGATTTCCTGTGGCCAGCTGTCCTGTTAATATAAAAACGTAATTGTCTATGAACATCCAAGGAATGCAATTTGTATTCTCCTTTGTTTGAATACTTGGGAAAAATACAGGCAAATTGATTGACTGGTTAATATTGGATTCAGAAGAGACTTCGGAAGAAAAGATGGATTGGTCCTGAGGCACACCCTATCAGGGAAGAAAGAAAGATAAGGCGGTTTGACACATAGAGCCTGAAGCTCAGACACCCTTCTGGCTGAAGTGATAGCTACCAGAAAGGCAGTCTTCCAGGAAAGGTATTTTAAATCAGCAGAAGCTGCAGGCTCGAAGGGAGGAGCAGTAAGGGCCTGCAGGACTAAAGACAAGTCCCAAGGCGGTACAACCTCCTTGACTGGAGGGCTTAACAAAAAACTCCTTTGAGAAAAGTTTTGCATAATTTCGCTGTCATAAGGAGCTGTGTCATGACCAATGTGATAATGCGAGATAGCCGCCAATTGTACCTTAATCGTGGAAGAACTAGCCCTTGATGAAAGAGGTCTGTTAGAAAATCCAGCACCGCAGAGATAGGTGCTGAAAAAGGATCCACAGTTCTCTGTCCTGCCCATATAGAGAACCTCTTCCATTTACTCCGATAAACCTGTCTGGTGGAAGGTTTATGAGCAGCCACCAAAATGGCCTTGACCGGTGAAGAGATACCAGGTCCTAATTAAGGTTGGAATTGGAGCAGCCAAGCTGTCAACTTCAGGGTCCGCAGATTGGGAACTGGCATTCCCAGAGGGTGAGAGATGAAATCCGAAATTGGATCCAGAATCCATGGTGGATTGATTTTGTGAGACCATACAAAGGGGAACCAAGGTTGTCGAGGCCAGAATGGGGCAATGAGAATCATTCTGCTCCCCAAACTGTTGGCTTTCTGCAGAAGCCTCTGCATCAGAGGAAGTGGAGGGTAGGCATAAAGGAGACGGGAGGCCAAGCATGCACCAGAGCATCCTCGGAACTCCCTGGTGGGGAAGCAGAGAAGAAATTGTCGCATTTGGCGTTTGAGGGAGAAGCAAAAGATCGCAACAGGGTTGCCCCAACGGCAAAAATCTTCTTCGCTACTTGAAGATTGAGGGACCACTCGTGTGGAGAAAGGATGGTGCGACTGAGCTTGTCCGCAAGGATGTTGGACTTTCGGAATGTGCGTTGCTACCAGAAAGCGTTTGGTGGAAATTGCCCATTCCCAGACTCTCATGGCCTCTCGACAAAGGGGTAAGACCTGGTTCCTCCTGCTTGTTGATATACCAGACTACGGACATGTTGTCTGTCTGAATCATAATAGTCCCTGAAGGAAGAACGTGGTGAAGTGCTTGCAACGCTAGGAGCACCGCTCATTTCCAGGACATTTATATGCAATGACGTCTCTGTGGGATTCCACGTGCCTTGGACAATCTTTCCCGCAGAATGCCCCCCACCGAGGCAAGAAGCGTCCGTGGTCACTGTGGCTCGGGGAAATGCAGCTAAAAGGTCTCCCTGCCAGGGGCTCCGGAGAAAGAAGCCACCACAGAAGGAGTCCCTGCACGCTGCTGACCGCAATCGTTTAGAGATGAACAAAGAGGAGACCACTGAACTTGAAGGGTCCATTGAAGAACCCGCATGCGTGGCGGGCATGAATTAGAAGCGGATAGCTGCCGCCATAGAACCTAGGGCCCTCAGGACCAAAGCTGCAGTTGGAGATGGTTGCAGGATTGCTGTCACATGACACCTCAGGCTGGCGATACGGTCTGGGGTGAGGAAGGCTCGCATTGATCTGGTGTCTAGTCTTCCTCCTATGAAATCTATAATTTGAGTTGGATTCAGAAAAGATTTCTCCCAGTTGATCGTGATGCCCAGCCTTGGTGCTAGTTGAAGAAAGTAATCCCTGGCTGAGCACAGAAGATGCCTTGATGATGCCGTCAGGAGCCAGTCGTCCAGGTGCGGAAAGACCTGTAATCCCTGGAGCCTCAGGTGGGCCGCTACCACCGCTAGCACCTTGGTAAACACCCTGGGGGCTGAGGTGAGACCAAAGGGAGGACCCTGAACTGATAATGACTGGCTCCCAGCCGGGCGAAGAAACCTCCTGGATCGTCTGTCCATCCGAATGTGGTAAATCGCATCCTTGAGGTCTATGGAACACATCCAGTCGTTCTCCCTCAAGAGGGGAGTAGTATAGATTGCAGGGTGACCATCCGGAACTTTGCTTGGTTACTGACAGGTTCAACTGGGAAAGGTCTAAGATTGGTCTTAAGTCCCCGTCTTTGGCACCAAAAGAACCTGGAGTAAAACCCTAATCCGGCTTGATCTGGGGGACACGCTGGATGGCTCTTTTTCCCAGCAGCTGCTCGATTTCGATGCCGCCTCCTGGTCGGGTGGAACATCTGGGAGGCTGCGAGATTTGGGAATCTTGAATAGGGGTATTGAATATCCTCTGGATATAAGTCGAAGCACCCAACTGTCTGTTATGGACTCCCAAGAAGTCAGGTGCATGACCGCCCCCGACTGCCTCCAGAGACGGACAGCCGGGCAACCCTTCAGGGCTGCTGCGTGGGTCTCTCAGAGAAGGGTTCTCTGGACCCAAAATTGCCAGGAGCCCCCCTGCCTCTGGCACGACGACCTCCCGTCCTCCTCTCCTCTGCCACGGAAGGACTGGTTATCCGAGCAGGTTGGGACTGCTGCGACTTCGGAACCACATCTTCTTCTGTCCCTTTTGGTTCTTAGAGAAGGACCTCTGGGAGCTGAGAAGCGGACTCCGACGGCAGACAGCATCTTCCCGTCCTTTTCGCTCTGGACTAATGTCTCGAACAGTCTTGCCAAACAAGGCAGAACCATCGAAAGGGCATTCGCGAAGGTCGCCTTGAAGGGCTGCAAAATCACAATGGCGGAGCCAGGCCTGTCGCCTCATGACAAGGCCTGCTCCGCTGGCTCTAGCGGCTCCCTCAGTAGCATGAGACAGCAGCCGCATAGATGTATTGGATACTGATCTGAGAGTGGCCATTCGGTGGAGTAAACCTGTTTATCCTCACTCGAGATGGACTCGGGGGAGATGCAGCGTATTCTTTAATCAGATTCCGCTGCATCCTAATGACATGTGCCATGTAGTTCAGCGCTCTCAAGGAGAAGGTCGCTGAACTAAAACTCGCTTCCCAATGCGATCCATCGAACAGGACTCCTTGCCCGGAGGATGGACGGAGGGACTCTCCTGGGCCAATTCCTCTTCGTGGCTGCAGCCATCATCATGGCATCTACTGGGGACCCTTACTCCAGTGGGTGCGGTCTGATGGAGGAGAAAGAATGCGGTCCGGGCTTAGGGGTAGGCTCAATGGTGTCCGGATCCTTCCACGCCCTGATGGATATAAGATCCACCAGGGGTCAGCAGGAGGACACCCAAGAGGTAGAAGGGCCGCCTCGAATGCCTCCAAGAACACAGACAGACTCCGAAGAAGCCTTGGGGCAGACCACCCCCGATCCTTAACATCTCCATGATGTCTCCAAATGAGACGTCCTCAGGGGTGACCTAGGGAGCCTTCCCTTCATCCAAGTCCGTGTTCAGTGACGGACTCAGGGGAGTCCATGTGCCTCCTCTTACACTTACGCTTCCGAGGTACTTCATCGGGGGGGCTGTCCGAGGAGTACTCTTCAGCAGATGGATGTTCCAAGGGAACCACTTGGGACATCGAGGCGGGCTGTCCCTGGGACCGGCTGGTGGGGGCCTGGCCCAACTGCAATGGAGTGCGGGATGGAGCCGTGGCAGGGACCGGGGGTCCGGATGTCCTCGACAGTGCCCTTTCCATAACGTTGAAAGCCGAGGGGGAGCCAGCTTCTCTAAGCCCCGAGAGCCGACCCCCACTCGGATCCGACGTACGGATCGGAGTCGGAGCCGAAACCAGTGTGCTCCGACCTGGACGGAGCCGAAGACACACCAGCTCCCTCGGATCCGAGGCTCGCTCGGCTCCGAGAGGTCGAAGTACCGAAGCACTCAAGGGATGGGACGGATCCGAGTGCGCCGACCTATCGGATCCGACCCACCCCGATCCAAATCTGCACGGCGCCGATAGCTCCAAACCCGTGGTATGGGTCGGAGAAGGAGCTAAGGGGCGAAAAGGGGTCAAGGCCCTCCCGGATGGGGGGGGGCTAGGAGCACTCCCATTTGCATTTGGGCCTGGATGAATTTCCTCATCATCCGGTCCATATCAGCTTCGCTCATTGAAAAGGTCGATCTAGGAGGCCACCGGCGGACCTAGAGAGCCGTCTCGGTGACCTCCTGGAAGGGCTAGCCTCCTCCTCCTCGGGTCCAGGAGAGAACCGAGGGAGAGTGGAGCCGAGGAGGAGGAAGGCTAGAAGGCACAGGGGAGGCCCGCTTAGATGGAGGAGCCGAACTAGCAGCCGGCTCTCCTCTTGTGGTGCTTCTCCTGTGCCTCTCCTTCTGTCTCTCCCTAGAAGAATCCTTCCCTCCGGCAACTTTAAGGAGGTTGAGTCCCAGCCGGAGGGAGAACTCACAGCAACAGGTTGCTGACTGGAGGGCAGAGGCGAAGCAGTATCTGGGGTAAAGACCCGCCAGCACCAACCGACCTCCGTTCCCTTAAAGCCGGGGTTGAACCCTGCACAAATGGTACAACCAGAAGACAGGTGTTCAACCCCAAGATTGCTTAACCGAGTGTGGCCATCTGCTGGGGACAGCTTATGGCCACACTGCACATTTGGAGAAAACAGCCTTAGGGCTTCAGACATTACAAACCTAAGGCCTAAATACACACACACACAAAAACTACGAAAACCCGAGAAAATTAACTAAAGAGGGAGGAAAGCCTTAACCACACACAACACTAACTAGATTAATAACAAAAACAGAGAATTTGAAAACTTTTTCTGTCAAAAAATCTAAACTTATCTCAACCAATGCCAGGAGCTCTAGAATTCCGTTGCTAGCTGAAAGCGGCAAACGAAATCTGAGGTCAGTCAGGGCTTGGCAAGGGGTTATGGGTAAGAGGGAGGAGCTAGGAGCTCGGAGCCTAAGCTTTTGAATTGCCGGCTTGGATCCGAGATCGGATCCGATACCCACAGGTTGCAGACGAATGAAGTCTGCCTACTTCAGATCATTGAGTTATATTAAGAAATACAGAGTACAAACAGCAATGCTACAGGAGACACATTTGCAAATAATTTAGCATGTACATTTGACAAAGAAAGGGTTTCAGAATGGATGTTCAGCAGAATATCAGGGACAATGTAAAAGATGAATAATTATAATAATTGCTAGAGATACTACGAAAGTTATAGAAGAGGAAAAAAAGACAATAATGGTAGGTTTGTGGTAGAAGAGGACTACTGGCAAGGGAGGAGGAGTAAGCTGGCATATATTTTGTATTCCACCACAAAACTACTATTATGGAACCTACAAAATTTTGGGGAGAAATATCAGCTTTCAGAAGGGAATATTACTTATAGGTGGGGACTGAAATTTGATTTGCAACAGTGAGGATTGTAACTGGGGGACCTAGAGTGGAAAATATAACAAATGTGAGTAGACTTCAGAAGACATTTATAAAAAATGTTTGGTATGGAAGATGTGAATGTAGTAGTAGAAACTCAGAAATTCAAGGATGTAATAGGTGAGGTAATCAAGAAAAGTTGGCTTTACTTGCAGATGATATTGACGTCTACCTAATAAAACCAGAAAACGAAATCTCAGTGTTGTGGAACAATCTAAGACAGTTTCAAGTTTTATGGGGAGATATAAAATTAACGCTAACAAAACAAAGACCATAGCTGTAAATTATGTGCCCACACATGAATTGGTTCAGCAATACGAATATTTATTGGAGCAAGATAAAATTTAATATTTAGGAGTATGGATTAATTAAAAGGTTCTGTTATGGCAGGTAAGGATATGTTGGAAGAGGCTAAATAAAAGATAATACAAAAATTGAGAAACTGGAAGCTCTTGTTTACGGATATGGACAGCATGATACAAGCAGTGAAACTTTTTTAGCCAGTTTAGTTTATATACAGGTCAGGCATATTTTTTATCAACTATAGGAGAAGCTGTTGTTGGTAATTTAATAAAGAGTTGAAGGATTTTATCTTTGAGGAGAAGAGGGCAAGGGTCAAGTGAGATAAGTTGATCCTTCCAATAGAACAAGGTGGATTAGGATTACCTGATTTGAAGGCATATTTTAGTGCTACACAGTTAAGGCTCAAATATAAAATACAAGCAGGAAAGTATCATTCAAAGTGGAAAGGGATTAAAATGAAACGGGGAAAATTCAAAAAATAAGGAAAGAGTAGGATTTTGGATAAAAATCTTTAAGGAGAATAACAACAGCCATGCAGAGTATTATACTCATAATGTTTTCTAAGAACTAAGCCAACAAGAGAATGGAGAAAGAGATTCTGCCAATAGGGTTGACTGCAATTAAGAGTACAGAGAATAGGCAATGGGGCTGGAATTTCCTAGGGAAAACTAGCATAGGAACCAAGGTATTGGGAGCAAATAACTACAGAGGAAAAGGTAAAAGTATGGGAACAGGCCAAGAATACATTTGGACTGCAGGTTAGACGCACTCTTCCATATCAGAGTATAGGCAAATAGAAAGGGATAAGGGAATCTTCAGTGAAAGATATGCAATGGTAGAATTTTTAGTTGAATCTGAGCTGCTGTTAAAAAGGGATAAATGGGACGGCATATAAAATATTGCACAATAACTAAATAAATCAATCAGAGGAGGTTAGAAAAGATTGGTGAGAGAAACCGGATAAGCAAGTCACAAGGAAACAATGAGATGACAGATGTATGGCTCCCAAATATGCAACAAAGTCTAGAAGATTTAGAATTTTTGCTTGAAAGTGTTTGCAAAAATATTTTTATATCTCAAACAAACAGACTCCAAATAATTTTTCCTTGGGCAGATGGCAAATGTTGGAGGTATGACAGGGAAGAAAGAGGTAACTGGGAACATATGTTTTGGAAGTGTAATGAGTTGACAGACTTTAAAATATCCCTACACAGTACTATGTCAGAAATATTGGGTGAGTAAATAAGTGTAACCAAGAAAATAATTTTTAAAGATGGGATACAGGATCTGAATTGCTTAGCTGTAGTAAGGTCTTGTTAAGCTTAATTCTGGTGGCTGCCAAAAAGCAATTACTAGAAAATGGAAAACATTGTCTAAATCAACTGTACTTGAAGTAATGAATATTGTAACATATAAAATAAATAGAAGTCTGATCTTTAAAAAGGGGTATGAGCAAACTACATAGAAAAAATGGAAATTGTGGGAACAATACATGCAAAATAATCTTTTGGAAGAGGAGTGAAGTTTAAGAGAAGGCAGGAATTGAGAAATTTATGTCATTTTGGACTGATAATATTGTGTAAAAGCATGTATGTGATATACAATGTCTGTGCATGTTAACATGGTTTGTTTTCTTTAATATAAATGTATGTTTGGCTATGTCTTAAGTGATAATTCAATAAAGGTGTTAAAAATTAATTAAAAACTATATCATCAATGGTAACAATTTCAATGTGATGAAAGTAACTGATCTTTTTGTTGTTTGCGCAAAGTTATGGTGATATAAAGTGATCAGTAGCTCTTATATACAACTGAAATAGCAATAAGTATATTTGCAAAATAAGTAGAATATAAGGGGGTGATAGTGAAAATGGTAGTTGGAAATGGACTAAGCACAAAGATGTACATTTTATGACATGATATATACTCTGTTAGCTCTTTAGAATGTGAAAATATGGAATACTTAGATAGTTTGACACCTTTATTGAATTATCACTTGTGACATAGAAATATTTACATGTATATAAATGTGATTAAACTGTATTAACAAGTTTATGTTTACAAACATGTTCATGTCTATAATGGCTAAAAGAATGGCAAAAGTAACGCCAAAATTGATTGATACATAATTTGTTGACAACTTTGCAATGCATCTATCCACAACCCCTTTTTCCCATTTTTATACATGGGGTCAGGGTGTCACATCAACAGTAACAATCACATAGAGCCATTCTTTCTCACTCTATAAATAGTTGCTAGTTTTCTTCAATAATGTCTCCTTCTGCATTAATGTAATCCTTGACCAGTAGGGTTTTGTATTCTTGAAGCCCACTTTCTAATGCTTACAGAGTAAATCGTCTTAGTACCTATTACCTCATTTGGTGGGGATCTCTTGTTTTTGACAGGGAATAAACCAATAACTTCAAATTCATGTTAAGCTCTGAATCTAAACAAATGCAAGAAGAATACATACAAAGCTATTAGAACTTCAATCTGTGAGGGTATGTGAAATGAAATATTTCCATACCATTGCAGGTAAAAACTCAAGGTCATTCTACGATTTGTGTCTTATTACCTTGGTTCTCATAAGGAACTTTGGCAACCAGGAAACTGTCATCCTGCAGCATGTTTATCTGTGTAAAACTAAGCATCACATTCCATCCATACAAGCTTATGGGTCACATTCAACTACTGCAGCACCAAGTAAACAGCCATCACCATCCATGATATTGTCTTCTGTATAGCACACAAAACACACCGAATGTACGCCTAAGGATAATTTATAATCAATGATGCACCTAACATCTTTGGAAGGTGGAAGTAAATTGGAGTGTCCAGAGAAAAATCCTACAAACGCAATGAGGCCATGCAGATTCTACACAGAAGGCATCCCCGCCGAGAACCGAACCTCTTTCTATGAGGCAACACTGTGCTACCCACATATCATGTAGCTGCACTAAGTAATTCTCTCCCAGTATGAATTCCAGTTATATTAAATGCCTGATTTTGGTTATTTTAAATGTCTCATCCAGCTAAGTGCCTCTTCAGACTAGTTTATACAGCAATGTTGCCATCTACTTAACCTGACTGCCTTAACCAATAATGTTACTAATTACACTTAGCAAATCACTAACTGGCCTCCTTAGATGCACAGGTAAACTTCTCACATAAACTGTACACTGTTCTAAACTATTGCAGTATCACTAGCTGTTAGTGCAAGTTTTCCTATGGTAGTTCAGGTGGATGTAAAAGATCTCACAGCACCTACTGAAAAGAGTAGGGGCTTCATTTACCTACACATCACAAATTCTCATTTCTTACATACATAATTTTCATATTACAAAAACATAAAAAGAAGCACTGCACAATCCCTCTTATTTACAATGCATTATTCAGTATAGTATATTAAGAAGTTATGTACCTACCATAACGTTCCATGTCAGTTGTCTTCTCGCCTTATTTCTTGCTGGATGGGTTCAGAGCCGATCCTTGGCTCCGACTCGGCCTATACTATAGCTCGAGAACTATTTTTACCGGCTCGAGGCAGCCCTATATCCCACAATACCATGCGCTAACTCCCCAGATCTCGTTGGCAGCTAACACATAGTATAGTTTTATTGTTACCAAAAAATAAGCCATTATATAAAAATACGGTCTCCCTGCTGGTAACACTCATGATACGGGTAACCCTGAATAACTATGTATCATGAAAGAAAAGGACTCAGAGACCTTCAAGTCTGTCCAGGCTAGGGGGCAGGAGGGAGGGACGCAAGAAAGAAGGCGAGAAGAAGACAACTAACATGGAACGTTATGGTAGGTACATAACTTCTTAATGTTAAGTTGTCATTCTCGCCTTCATTCTTGCTGGTGGGACAGCGTCCCTAGCACTTTGGTCCTGGGTGGCTCAACGGAACAGACTCCTGAGTATGGTGGAACCAAAGTCAGCTCTATTTCTGGAGGCTATATCAAGTTTGTAATGGGTAATAAAAGTATGTTGAGAAGCCCATGTAGCTGCTGCACAAATGGCATCTAATGGTAACCTTGCTTGAAAGGCTGTTGAGGTTGATAGTGCCCTGGTTGAATGAGCCTTAGTTCTTGAAGGGAGTTGTTTGTGTCTCAACTCATAGACAAAGGTAATGATGGATGCTAACCATCTGGAAAGAGTTACCTTTGATATCGGAAGTCCTTTCTTTCCTTCAGCATAAGAGAGGAAGAGCTGTTCTGACATTCTGAATTGTTTTGTCCTGTCTAGATAATACCGCAGTTGACTATGAACATCCAAGGAATGTAGTTTCTGTTGAGCCCTGTTTGAATAATTTGGGAAGAAAACAGGCAAGTCAATAGTGTGGTTCAGATTTGATTCAGACGAGACTTTTGGTAGGAAGGAAGGATTCGTTCTGAGAGCTACCCTGTCTTTATGAAAAATCAAATAAGGGGGACGGACAGACAAGGCCTGAAGTTCCGACACCCTTCTGGCAGATGTTATAGCCACCAAAAACAGAGTTTTCCAAGAGAGAAGCTTGAGGGAACAAGAAGCTGCAGGCTCAAAGGGAGGGAGAATTAATGAAGTTAACACTAAATTTAGATCCCATTGTGGAGGAGGATCCTTAATGGGAGGTCTGAGCAAGAAGATGCCCTTGAGGAAAGCTTTACAGAGCTTATGTGACATAATATTGGTTTCCGAGAGCCCTACATGAAAATTGGCAATGGCCACTAGTTGTACTCTGATAGTGGCCGACGACGACCCTGAATGAAAAAGCTCTGCTAGAAAATCTAGAACTTTATGAATTGGTGCATTAAAAGGATCTAAGGACCTAGCTTCTGCCCAGAACGAAAAACGCTTCCATTTACTCGCATAAGTCTTCCTAGTATTGGACTTATGGGAGGCAAGAATGATATCACGGACAGGAAGAGAAATAAAGGGAAGCCTGGCTAAGGTTGGAAGTGGAGCAACCAAGCTGTGAGGTTGAGGGAGTGAAGAGACTGGTGCAGCTTGCCCGTCAGATGGGTCAAAAGGTCTGGAAATGGTTCCAGATGCCAGGGCTGTTCCAGTAGATGACGGTGCAGGAACGGAAACCATACTTGTCGAGGCCAGTACGGGGCAATGAGGATCATTTTGGATCTCAATGCGGTTGCTTTCTGAATTAATTGCAGAATCAACGGAAAGGGGGGGGGAAGCATATAGAAGACCCCGAGGCCAATCGTGGACAAGAGCGTCTCTGGGGGGATGGCCTGGTAAGTGTGTGAAGAAGTCGAGGCACTTGCTGTTTTGAGGTGTTGCGAAAAGGTCGCAGCAAGACTGGCCCCACTTCTGGAAAATTCTCTCTGCTACCGCTTGATTTAGAGACCACTCGTGAGGCATGAGAATTGTTCTGCTCAGTCTGTCCGCTATGACGTTGGACCTCCCGGAGATGTGCGTTGCTACCAGAAACCGCTGAGAGGAGATCGCCCACTGCTAAAGTCTGAGTGCTTCTCGACAGAGGGGGTAGGACTTTGTTCCGCCCTGCTTGTTTATGTACCACACTACAGACATATTGTCTGTTTGAACTGCTATAGTCCCCGTGGGAAGAGAGTCCTGAAAGGCTTGCAATGATAAAAGCACTGCTCTCATCTCCAGGACATTTATGTGCAGGTGGCATTCTAATTGTTGCCATGTGTCCTGGACAGTCCTGCCCTGATAGTACCCCCCCCCCACCCGATCAGGGAGGCATCCGTTGTCACCGTGGCAACTGGAGGGGGAAGAACAAAGGGTCTGCCCTGAAGAAGTTGAGGGGAGACCATCCACCAGGAGAGGTGTTTTTTGCAAGTTGGGGTTATCAAAATGTAGCGAGTCATTGGGAGCCTTTGAAAGGACCACTGAGAAAAAAGCATCCACTGGAGAATTCTCATGCAGAAACGGGCTAAGGGGAGAAGGAGAATCGCCGCTGCCATGAGGCCTAATGTTTTCAGTACTAACTTGACTTGAATTCTGTTGGACTGAAACAGAAACTGAACATTCCACCGTATGTCTGTCACTCTCTGAGGTAGTAATGTTGCAGACATTTCTGTGGTGTTTAACACGGCGCCTATGAAGTTTATACATTGACAAGGTGACAAGGAGGATTTTGCGAAATTTATGGAAATACCTAGTTTGTTGCAAATGCGAATGGTGTAATCCCTGGCTATGATAAGATGCTGCTTGGTGGTAGCAGTAATGAGCCAGTCGTCTAAATATGGAAACACCTGGAATCCTTTTTGTCTCAGATGAGCCGTGACCACTGCCAAACATTTGGTGAACACCTGGGGGGGCTGTGGTGAGACCAAAGGGCAGGGCTCTGAATTGGTAATGACTGGCTCCCAGCCAGAAGTGGAGAAACCTCCTGGAGCGCCTGTGTATCTTTACATGATAGTACGCATGCTGAAGGTCTAACGAGCACATCCAGTTGTCTCTGCCCAAGAAGGGCAGAATGGACTGCAGCGTCACCATCTGAAATTTTGTCTTCTGCACATACTTGTTTAGTCTGCTGAGGTCCAAAATGGGTCTCCAGTCTCCTGTCTTTTTTGGTACCAAAAAGAACATGGAGTAAATTCCGGATCCTAGCTGGTCTGCTGGGACTGCCTGGATGACTCTTTTTTCTAACAGCTTTTTTATCTCTAGCTGTGTCTGACCCCTTTGTGCGGGTGGTACGTCTGGGAGGGGTCTCGGCAATTGGATCGGAGGGGAAATGAAGGGGATTTTGTAACCCTCGGATATGATCAACTGTACCCATTTGTCTTGAGAGAGGGATTGCCAGGCTTCCAGGTACAGAGATAATCTTCCCCCGACTGCCTCCGAAGGTGGACAGTCGGGCAGCTTCTCAGGGATGCTGAAAGGGTTGGTCAGTGAAAGATTCCCTGGAACCTTGGTTCTGTGGACCCCCTCTGCCCCTGGGGCAGTGTCTGTTATTGTTCCCCCCTCTGCCTCTGGGGGGAAGTTCACCACGTGTGGCAGGCACGACTCCCTGTGGTTTGCAGAACCACATCTTTCCACCCTTCTGACCTTTAGGGTATGGTCTAGATGGTGTGGAAAAATGGACTCCCACGGCAGAGAGAGTCTTACCATCTTGCTTGCACCTGGTGAGGGTAGTCTTCACCTGAGGTCCAAACAACTCTGAACCATCAGAGGGGGTGTTGGTGAAGGACGCCTTGAAGGGATCAGCAAAATTACAGAGTCGCATCCAGGCGTGACGTCTCAATGCAACACCTGTGCCTGCAGCCCTACTCGCTCCATCGGCTGCATAAGAGATAAGCCGCATGGAGGAGTTGGCAATGGAATTCAGGGTAGCCAGCTGGGAGTTAATCTTGTCCTGATAACCCGCAGCAGAAGGATCCTGTATGGTTTCACCCAGTTCTTTGAGCAAATCTCTCTGAAGGCGGGTCAAATGACATAAATAGTTCAGCGACCGCATGGCAAAGGTTGCTGAAGCAAATGTCCGCTTCCCATACCTGTCCATAGTCCTAGAGTCTTTGTTAGGAGGATGAACAGGTACAGTAGGATCAGCTAATTCCTTCTTAGTGGTGGCTGCTACCACCATAGCATCTACCGAGACACCCTTGGTCAGAAATGGTTTGTCTACCAGAGCAGAAATAAATTTAGAAGGCCTCCTAGGGGTAGGTTCCATCAAGTCAGGAGCTGCCCATGCCTTTCTGGCCACTACTTCCATCAGTGGGTCGAAAGGAGGGGACACCCAGGAGGTGGAAGGGCGAGACCCAAAAGCGTCAAGGTAAACCGACTCGTCCTCAGAGGGTTTGAGGGTGGACCAATTCCCCCTCTGTTTTAGGATTTCTAGGATGTCTGAAAAGGAGACATCCTCAGAGGGCATCTCGGGGAACCCTCCGACTCATCCAAGTCGGTGTCCGAAGTGAGAGACTCGGGGGAGTCCACGTGCTTCCTCTTGCACTTTTTTTTCCTAGGGGGTTCCCCTGAAACTTCAGGGGAGGCCTCGGATGGGGAAGAGACACCCAAAGTGGGTACCCTGCGCTTTGGATCTCTGCTATCAGTTTCAAGAGGATGACCAGAGACCGTAACAGGCACTGTAGAGGGAGGAGCTGAAGGAGCCAACCTTGGAGCGGACACCGGATCCAGCACACTCCTCATCACCTCAAAGGCTCCCCTGTGAGGCAGCGAAGACCGCCCTGGCTCCGAGGATACCAGGACCGCCCCTGGCACCAACAGAGAAGGCTCCGAGAATGATGTCGGGGCCGAACTAACCAGAGACGATGCTCCGAGAGGGAAAACGGGGTTGGACAAGGGTCCAATGCCACTCGCCCCCTCAGAGCCGACGATGGAGTCTCGGCATCCAGACCTCTCCATGGATGGCACCAATGAAGGGGTCGTAGCCAACGATGTCGGAGCCGAAGGTGGTAGTATCAGCTCTGATGTGGGCAAGGTCCTGGTTCTGACAAACTCCGGCTCCGAACTCAACTGAAGAGTCGGAGGAGGAATCGAAAGTGGTACCGAGGGAGCCACAGTCTGATGAGATGGGCTTGAATTATTTGGGCCAGTGCCTGGGACTTGAGTAGTCTACTGACCACTCTCTCAATGTCATGGTCGGACAGCCTGGAAGATCTGGAAGAATGAGTCCTATGACTCCGCTCCGACAGTAAGGGCGATGTTGGAGCCGATCTAACGGACTCTACTGAGGGCGATCTAGAGCGCTTGTGCGCTGTTGTCGGCTCCGAAAAGGGTTTCGGAGCGGGCAAAGTCTTGCTCGCATCGGATCCGGCCGGAGCCGATGTCAGAGCACTTTCGGTTCCGCCAGCCGTCGACTCAGAAGCTGGAGCCAAGGGTTTGGTGGGCTTGGGCGACTTCCCCAAGCCCCTCAAAATCAACTTATTACGGCGTTCCTGCAGGACTCTTGAACTAAATCCGTGACACACGGAACAAGAATCCTGCAGGTGCAAGGGTCCTAAACAATAAACACAAGAAGTGTGACCATCTGTCAGAGACATCTTCTGACAGCACGAGTCACACTTCTTGAATCCTGAAATCTTAGTGTCTTTAGACATTATGGGGACACTAAGAGTCAACACAGTCAGCACTCACACTCAAAATCTAACACAAGGGGAGAAGTTAAAGGACTGACAAACACACACACTAAAAAACGGAACTATAGGAAAACTATAGAAAAGCTAAGGCCCGAAGGCCTGTCTAAGTTTGACTAAAAAAGGGGGGGGGGCTTAACAATTTTTTAGCTAATAAGATTTTAGGATTAGGTAATACAATGGGGAATATATTAAGATAGGGAATCTAACCTTTTACCTAAAAATACTACACAAAAAGTTCTTAACTGACCTGAGCCGGTAAAAACGCAACCTCGCAGCGAAGCGGCAAACGAGATCTGGGGAGTTAGCGCATGGTATTGTGGGATATAGGGCTGCCTCGAGCCGGTAAAAATAGCTCTCGAGCTATAGTATAGGCAGAGTCGGAGCAGAGGATCGGCTCCAAACCCATCCAGCAAGAATGAAGGCGAGAATGACAACTTAACATATCATATTACTTAACCTTCCCACCCTTTATTCTGAAACTAGTTAATAATTCTAATTATTTTACTTTCTATATTCCAAGTTTGATTATGCAGTAGTTCCCGGTATCTGAAATTCCACACTATCTATAAAGTATTAACTGCTAACATTTTTTAACACTTATATACACAACCCATCTATCTTAGGACCACTACTATTCACAATCTTCACAAATGACCTCCATACCTCCACACAGCATGCATCTATCATTCAGTATGCAGATGATACATCTGTGCTGCACAAAACATTCCCACCCTCCTGCAAACAACTCAACTAGCATTCTCTGATGTTCAAAACTACCTAACCAAAGCCCAACTTATCCTCAATCCAAAGAAAACTCAGCTTATGATTATAACCAGTTCTAACAAAAATACTGATAACAGTCAATTCACTATCTACTCCACAAATGCTACTGCAATCGCTCCAGTGGCATAGGCTAAGCTATTGGGAATAACCATAGACTCCCACCTAAAATTTGATAGTCATCTCAACTTAACTATTAAAAAAGTACATGCCAAACTGGGATCACTCTACCGTATCAAACCATTTCTTAACAACAACACAAGATCAGCCATTGCTCGCTCCCAACTTCTATCCACCCTACTCTATGCATCTCCCATTCTGACTATTCTCAACAAAACTGAACTAAGCAAAATGGAAGCCTGCTATAACAGAATTGCCCGCTTTGCTGCAAATTGCTCATATAGAACTCATCACTGTACTGCTTTGAGACAGCTCCACTGGCTTGAACTGCCCAACTTCCTAACCTACAATCAGATCTGCCTCTGTCATTCTATCTACTACCTCCCCAATAAGTGTCCTGCCCTCAAAAACCTAGTACAACATCACTCAGCCAAAAGGCCTCTTAGATCATCAAGCAATTTACTACTAGAAGTCACCAACAGCTACAATAGCTTTGGAGATACACTATATAGTAGTT
Organism: Protopterus annectens; assembly: GCF_019279795.1. Classification (NCBI taxonomy): domain Eukaryota; kingdom Metazoa; phylum Chordata; order Ceratodontiformes; family Protopteridae; genus Protopterus; species Protopterus annectens. The sequence continues at coordinate 1,656,721,375 of NC_056741.1, read as the reverse complement.
CAGTGGCTAATAAATGGAACTCTGTCCCCACTAGCATTCAAAACACATAATCCAAAGCCTCCTTTAAAGACCTCATCAGGCAACATCTCAAGCAAAGTTGGCAGTGCCATGATTGCACCCCAGGCTAGTGAAAGCGGATAAGGTACACATACTACACCTAGAGTACTTGATTAAGATTGAAAACTATTCTCACAAACACTGGCTAATCTACAATGTATGTACTGTACCTGTGTACTATGTATGTATTCTACCTATGTTCCAAATATCAGCTGTACACCACAAATCTATTAAGTACCTTTATTTTTAAATATTTTTTGTTTGTTCTCTCCACTGTAACTGTTGATGTGCTGCATACCACTGTAAAAACATGTCTTTTATAATTTGTGTGTATACTGATCATGTCTAAATGTATCTGTAATTTTTCTATGTGGAGCTTTTCTCCCCGGGCCTCTGCTGAAAAAGGGTCTTTTCGGCTCAGTCAGATACCCCCGGTTAACAAATGTAAAATAAGTAAAATAAAATAAATATAAAATTATGATTTAAGATATAGGCAAATATACATTAACAGAAAAGAAAACAAATCATATTGACACTTTTTCCTTTTACATACATTATATATTGCATATCTTTTTTTGTAACTACTGTCAGTCCAACATTACACAAATTGTTAAATTCCTGCCTTCCTTTAAACCTCACTCTTCCACCTAAACATTATTCTACAGTATGCACAAAATGCACATACACAATTTTACTTGAGGTAAAATTCTCACATACAAACAAGGTTGTCAAGAACCAACACACACACACATACCTATGCAAAGGCACTAAAAAGAAAACTTTCCAAACCTCAAGGAACTCCTAAGCCTATAAAAGGTAATGAATGTCTATCCTCAGCAATCTCTAAAGCACTCACCAAAAGCAACATCACACATATATCTACACCCAGTTGGGCCCCAAGAGCAAAGTCCATAAGGCAAGCCAACACATTACCCAGGAATCTTGTCATAGGGGACTCCATTGAATGACACACACATGCCGCACTCACCAAATTAAACAAGGAGAAAATAATGGTTAGCTGTTTATCTGGAGCCAGGATCTGCCAAGTTAGGCATGCACTCAAGTCATTACACAACAGGAACCAGTACGATTCTATCATAGTCTATGTGGGTGTTAATGACCTGAGACTTACTTTTCTGGACTATATGAAAAGACACAATGTTGATCTCTCCAAATATGTGTCTCAATCAACTATGTGCCTTGGATTCAGCAGCATTCTACCTTCAACACGGATGATGCCACAGTATGAACAAAAGATCTTTGACTTCAATAACTGGCTTTCCAGGGAGATTCAATGTGTCAGCATGGGATGACATGGTTAAAAATGATCTGCATCTGCCCCCCATAGGCTTCTGAATATTGCTAAAACTTTATCCATTCCCTTACAGCCTTTATTAGGCAATGCCAAATTGACAAACCTACAGAGATAGCAAATAAAACTCAAAATCTAAAGGTGTTACTGCTCAATGCTAGGACCCTAAACAAAAAAATCCACACCCAACAAGCTCTCCTTACTCTGGAGAATATAATCATCTGTGCCATTTTAGAGACATGTTTTAAGTCTACAGAAGATATTCTGACAGTGCAAGGCTTCAGTGCCTTCCACACTTTAAACTATCTGCTACATAGACAGGGACAAAATGTGGATGAGTCTCAATCTATGTTAGCAAGAAGCATAACTCTACATCGGTTGAAAAGGATGATGGCCTGGAATTTATCCATGTGAAAATCACCAGAGACAAAGTCCCATTATCTCTGTCTAGGCATGCACTCACATTACCTAGAATCCCATAGTTCATACCTAGACCTACTGAAGACACACACCATTAAACCAAATACTCTAAACATGGGAAAATTTAACTACATATCTATAGACTGGGAAGCATACACTGTCTCATACTTGCAGGCACAATGATTCCGGATTTTACTAACACAAATACCCTTGACCATACAGTGCACACACTCACCAGATGTTCAAAAATACTGGACCTGGTACTCACCAATATGGGAAGCTGCTGCAACCCACCCCCATCCCATGTCACATCCTCACTGGTGAGGTCGGACCACAAACCTGTGTCCTTCAAAATAAAAATCAACTTGGTAATCCTAGTAAACCCTGTAACATTAGAAACTATTCCAAAGCAAACTGCACCACATTAAGCAATAGTTTATCAAAATCCAGTACCCCTCTCAACCCACAGTTCACAACAATCTATGTGGAATTGTTTTCAGAGACTGTGTAGAACCATGTAAATGGCTGGATAGAAGCTGCTGTTACCTTCTAGAAGAAAGCACAAAACATACTCTAAAAATAAACAACACTGGTGGAATCCTGACCTTAATAGGGTATATAACAAAAGGAAAAAGTCATAACTAAAATCAGGAAAAGCAACTCCCATACCGATAGGTTGTCAGTCGAACTGGTGGTTAATGATGCCACCTTCTGTGAGGAAAGCAACATAGCAAATCTGCTGGCTGACAAATTCAGCTCAGACTTCACTCCCCCACTCCCACCACCTCCCGCCATGAAATACCATCTAGTATAGCCCCCGTCAAGCATTAACAGGGAACAGGTCCTGGTGGTACTCTCAAAGGCCAAAATACACAGCCTCACTGGGCCCCACCAATATGTCAGGATGGCTCCTAAACAGCTGGACACATAACATATCAGGCTCACTTGAATTGGTCTTCAGCTTTAGCCTGGAAACAGGCTTTGTACCACAAGAATGGAGGACTACAATGGTTATCCCACTTCACAAGGGTGGACTATCAACCATCCCCGGGAGCTACAGGCCTGTTAGTCTGACTATTCTAATATGCAAAGCCATGGAGCGAATTATCATGAAAATGATCAACAAAGGCAACCTTCAGACACTGGACCCAACACAACCGGCTTTGTCAAAGGAATATCATGCCTACTAAATCTGCTGGACTTCTTTAAGAAGCTCACCAAGACAATGAATTAAGGGAAAAAGGTGCATACCTTCTACCTCTACCTGGCTAAGGCATTCAATACAATACCCCACTCAGGTATAGGTGACAAACTCAGTGAACAGTGCATACACCCCTACATAACTCACTGAGTTGCCATTTGGTTCACAGACAGGACCCAGGAAAGTCAGGATTGGTTCTACCACCTCCACTAAGAGAATGGTCAAAAGTGGGGTATTTCAGGGCTCTGTGCTGGGACCGTTCATATTTGGCATCTACTTCTTGAAGGTAAAGGCTAATGTCAAGGGCCTTTGGCTGACCAAGTTCACAGATGACTACAAATTGGGAGCTATCACAGATTCCCCCATGATACAAACATCTTACAAGAGGGTCTAACACAGACAAATGGCTGGTGGCAAAGTCATGGACTAAAGCTCAATGCCAAGAAATGTTTTGGGAAAACTGCCACCCAGGCTAATTATTCCATTTATAAGACAACCCTAAGATTTGACTCAGTAGTCAGGGATCTGGGAACATATGTATACAATAATCTTGCTTTTTCACCAGCATGCAGTCAAGGTAGTAAGAAAATCATTCTATGTTGCCCAACTTATAAGTATGAGCATGGCATCAAGGTCTAAAGATATCATAGTACCATTTTATTCGGTCCTTATCCGACTCATCTCGAGTATAATGCCCCCACTTTGGCATGTACTTGACCAAACATATGCAACAGTTGGAACACCCACAAAGGTTCCTTGCCAGGAGAAGCCAGGGTATAAACAAATTGCCCTATACAGATCGCCTTACAACTCTCTCTCTCTCTATACTCTGTCTCCTACAGGTTACCGAGATGTGTTCTATGCCTGTCATGTTCAGATCCATCTCTGATGGACCTTATGCATACCTGCAAAATTAATAGCATCAGAACCACTAGACCCAAGTATTTAAATTTTGCTTGCAACATAAATAAGGCATGTTGGCAAGATAGATATGTGTCTCAAGAGGACTTCCACACTCTGGAACAGGCTCCCCATCCATGTGAAGCAGAGTCCATCCCTAACCCTGTTATTCATAACCTTGACCAGTGGATGAGAAATCGGAAATTTACCCCAGGTGTAGCTCCCATGTCTCTGATACACAGTGGCAGACAGCAATGCCCAAACTAACATATTCCCCCCCAAGAAACTCTAGAAACTTCCTAGCATATCCCCTCCTAACAAATGCCCATGACACACATGGTGACAACTGGGTTGGATTGCATGGCTAGGCTTAAAAAGGCCCTGGTGGTCATTAGCCTAGTATATAGCTATAAACCTATGTATCATTCCTACAAATTTCCATTAACTTCTATGTAATTTGCTCCTTCACAAAGATCCCCTTTTTCAGTTCTTTTATCTGTTTTATAATATTCAGTATTTCAAATGTAGTTGGTTTAGACTTTGATTTCCAGTTTCTACTAACTGCTTTTTTGGCAGCCAGCAGAATTAAACATGATAAGGCCTTACAATGGCTAGGTAATTCAGATCCTTTATTCCAGCTCAAAAGAAAAATTTCCTTAGTTACAGCCATTTGCTCACTCAATATTTCTGACAAGAGTATCCTGTAGGGAATATTTTAAAATCTGCCAACTCATTACACTCCAAAACATATGTTCCCAGTTACTGCTTTCTTCTCCATCACACCTCCAACATTTGCTATCTACCTGAGAAAAATCCTTTGAAGTCTGTTTCGGGTATAAAATACATATGTAGACACTTCCAAGCAAAGATCCTAAATCTTATGGACTTTGTTGAACACTTATGTTCATAGGTTCATACTACGCTATCTGCCCTAGGGCATTTATAAGCCTAGCCAGAGTGTGTTTGGCTTTCGCCACCCATTTTAAATTAATTTTGCTATGCCCTTTTTCGAGGTTAGTATACTGTGCCTCTGTCTAACAGTGACACAGAAGTGATACCCGGGGTAAACCTACGATGTCCCATCCACTCATCAAGATTCCTCTTGAAGAGAGTCAATGAGGGACTCTGCTAACCTGGAATGGGATTTTATTCCAGAGTGAAGGGAGCCTCTGGGTTATGAATCTGTCCCTCCAGCATGTCATATTTATTTCAGTGCTGAGGTTCAAGTCTCTCGAGCGAGTAGCTCGATGGGATTTGGATTTTCTGAGGTGCAGCATGTCCATTAATTCCGGGTTAGACATGGCTTTATACGTCAGGCACAGATCTCCTTTGAGCAGGCGGCATGCCACTGAGTAGAGCTGGAGTTTCTTTAATCAGGCAGCATATTGCATCTGTTTGAGCCCTTTGATCCTCTTGGTGAGGTACTTTTCGGGTCTTTCCAGTTGCTGCAGGTGTCTGGTAAGGTACATCCCAAAAGGGGCATTGTACTCAATTATGGGCCTGATGAGGGATGAGTAAAGAGGCACGATGACCTCCCCTGATCTAGATGTGAATCCCTTCATGATTAGGTGGGCTATATAAAATGTTTTTCTAACCACTTTGGCCACGTGGTTGTCAAATGAGAGATTGCTATCAACTTGGGTCCCCAGGTCCCTAATTACTTCTTCTGTACTTAATGGATTACCACCCTATGTGGTAATTTGTGGGCACTTTGTTTTTGCCAAAGGGGATGACTATACACTTTTTGGCGTTTAGCTTGAGGCCATGGCTCTGGCACCAGTTGTCTGTTTCTATGAGGCCCTTTTGGAGGATGCTTGTGTCGGCTGGAGAGTCGATTATGGCACCCAGTTTGCAGTCATCTGCGAACTTGGTCAGCCACAGTCCTTCCGTGTTGGCCTGTACCTCCGAGAAATATATGCCGAACAAGAGAGGTCCCAGGACCGAGCCTTGTGGGATGCCACTTGTAACTGGTTTGGAGTCTGACATGGCTTCAGCAATTCTAACCATGTGTGTTCTGTCCTTCAGCCAGTTTGCAACCCATCTAGTGACATAGGGGTTTATATTTAAGCTGGTGAGCTTATCTATAATGCCCGAGTGGGGTATTGTATCAAAGGCATTTGCGAGGTCCAGGTAGGCTGTGTGGACCACCTTCCCCTCGTCAGTGGCCTTGGTGACTGTTTCAAAGAAATCAACCAAGTTTAAGAGGCAGGATCTGCCCTTAACAAAGCCGAACTGGGTAGGATCCAGTGTCTGTAGATCCCCAATATCTTTATTTATGAGGTCCATGATGATCCTTTCCATAGCTTTGCAGACCAAGCTAGTCAGGCTTATGGGGTGATAGTTTCCAGGATCCATTGAGGCACCACCTTTGTGGAGAGGGACCACTGTTGCTGTATGCCACTCTTTGGGTACATATCCTGTAGTAAGGCTGAGATTGAACAGTAGTTTTATGTTTGGGTTTAGCTCTTCTTGGAGTTCATGTAGGACGCAGACCAGGACACCATCTGGTCCCATTGATGCTGTGTTTTCTGCTTTGGAGAGGGCAACTCTTACCTGAGCATCTGAGATGTCAGGGGGGCAGCACTCTGCTGGGACAGATATTTGCCCTTTTATTGGGGGGGGGGGGAGTTTGCGCTGAACCTGTCAGCTAGGATGTTGGCAATGTCTGTGGGTTTGATGTTTTTTTTGTCATTTTGGAGTAATTCTGAGCATATCTGGGAATTCCCACCAAGGTTCCTAACATAACTAAAGAAAGCCTTGTGATTATCCTTAGTGTCCTGTGCAATTTGTCTCTCGAAACTGGCCTTAGACGATTTTATGAGTGCCCGTAGTTTTTTGCTAATACTGATCAGAGATGCCTTCCCTTTTTGGGATTTTGCTCCATCATGTAGTAGCTTCCTCCTTCTATTGTATAGTTTGTTTATGGCTGGAGTCCACCAGACAAGACGTCTGCCTTTGGAGGATTGGGTCTTGGTTTTATTTGGGATTGCATGATCCATGCATTCCTGAAGGTGTTCATAGAATGCGTTTATAAAGGATTCTGCGGTCTGGGCCATATTTTTCACAGGCCCGGGGGCTTTGAAGGATTCCACCTCGGTTTTGAGGAGTGTGAAATTTGCTTTAGAAAAGTTTTTCACTGTGGTTTTCTGGGCAGGGGGTGGGGTCGGGATGTGAATATCCAGTGAGATTAGTTTATGGTCTGATCTTACCAGTGAGGGATACACTTCTGGTCTGGAGCATAGAGTCCCTATGTTGGTTATGATCAGGTCCAGTATGTTTTCCTCTCTTGTGGGAGTACACAGAAGAAGTGCCAATGAATCCACAAGCCACGTAGACCTTAACGCAGGTTTATTGGGTTCAATAAAAAAAGCGTTTTCGCCACTACTATCGAGTAGCTTCTTCAGAGGTACAGGAGCCAAAAGAAGCTGCAAGCTCTTTGGTCCTATTTAAACTCTAAAATCAATTACATATCAATTAAACAAATCAATTATATACATCACTTCCTGTTCGTGAATAATCAAACATTTTAAAAAGAAAGTATCTGTTAAAAAACATAACATATCACAGTCCCCTTTATCAACAACCAAAAGTGACATGTGAAATACTTAGTAAAATACTAAACAAGTGGTCTAACCTGATTAAAATAAAGCACCAAGAAGTATATAAAACCCTTAAGAAATTCTATTGTTATTTTAATCTTATTTCTATTATTAACATAAAAATATGTAAAGTAAAAGAGCTTCCTTCTATAATACTGAAATTTTTTATATGTAGTACTGTAATATTGAACTTTATGTTAGAATGTCACCATTTAAGTCAGTAGTAAGTTCAAACTACCCACACTAATATAGCTTAAAAGAATGTAGCCTAGGTATATGCTTACAAGTTTAAGCAAGAGCCATTCAAAGAATAAAATAAGTTTATGACTACAAAATTATCTTAAATATGCTCTATACTTAAGTACTGGAGCAATGTTGCAGCTCTCATTTAATCCTGGGAAATTAAAAGCATTAACCTTTAGTTGCCATTCCAGCTCACGAATCTCTAATAAGAGAGGAGTTGGCCCACCTCTAATGGAATTAGGAATACAATCAATTCCCATGTACTCAAAATTATGGCCTGGGTAGTTTTCTACATGTTTCGCCAATGCGTTTTCTGTTTTCCCATTCTTTATGGCATAACAGTGTTGGTAAACCCTTTCCCTAAACTTTCTATCGGTTTTCCCAACATAGAAAGCTGGGCAGCAAACACAAAAGGCCATGTAAATAATAGATTTTGTTTCACAATTAATCTTACTGGTGATTTCATATTTTTTATAGCTGAAAGTAACAGAATTACCTGTACGTATAACATTGCAGTAATTACACCTTCCACACCTAAAGCAGCCCTTGACTCTATTGAAGGGGTCACTGGCTTGATTTCTTTGTAATAGTTCTTTCAGGTTCCTACCATTTCTATGTACTATTTTTGGTGTTGCCCCGAGTTTCTCAACTAAGAAGGAATTAGTAGTAATAAAATACCAATTCTTTCTAATAATCTCTGAAATTTGTCTAGAATCCAGACTAAAAGTAGTTATAAAACTTAGGGGGTAGCTCTTAGAAGGTTGTTCTATGTTAGGGTCCCTACAACTATCCATATCAGTGCTCTCAAATCCTCCTTCAATGTTTTCAAGCACATTCAAGCGGTTGTTATGTATCAATGGTTTGCAAAAGCCATTTGATCTCTTGACCGAAACCTCATTTACCAATTCTTGTATGATAGTATTAGGGTACCCCCGTTCAGTAAAGAATTCAGTGAGTAAAACACATTCATCCTCGAAGTCTCCATTTTCACTGCACATTCTCACAGCCCTAACTAACTGTCCCTTAATAATTGCTCTCTTCAATTTGTAAGGGTGAGAGCTGGAGAAGTGTAGGAAGGAATTAACATAAGAATCTTTTCGAAAAATACTGGAGACAAATTTCTGATTGAGTAAGTCCTTTTTCAGTTTTACATCAAGGTAGTTTATTTCAACACTGGAGAACTTGTATGTAAATTTCAGGAAGGTCGTAGTTTGATTAAGGTAGCAAACGAATTCTTCTGCCTGATAGGCATCACCTTTAAAAAGGATGAAAATATCATCCAAAAATCGGGTATAGTAGCCAACTTTTTCTACCCAAACTGGGTTGTTAACTACAAATTGCTTCTCCCAAAATGCCATGAACAAGTTGGCCACTATAGCACCGCAGGGGGAACCCATTGCTACCCCATGTTTTTGAATGAAAACCTCATTCTCGAACATAAAAAAGTTAGAAGATAAAACAATGTCAAGTAACTCAATCACATTATTAATTTCATTCCTGGGGGCATTTAACTCAATAAGTAGGAGCTCCAACCACTCAATGGCCTCCAAGTGAGGAATGGAGGTGTACAGGTCGACAACATCAACTGTGATGAAATTAAAACCTTCATCAAACCCAATTTGGTTGATGTTGGACAGGAATTGCCATGAATCCCTACAAATACTTGGAACAGACTTTAAGTATTTGGAGAGCAAGAAGTCAATGTATTGAGCACATGGGTTCGAAATAGATGACCTTCCATCTACTAAAGCCCTCATAGGAGGGTCCTCAAGGTTTTTGTGAACCTTGGGGATCCCAAACATGACCGGTACTCTAGGTTGAGAAATGGCTATGTATTCATAGGTATCTAAATCAGTCCTACCTTCTATGAATAAGTCCCTGTAATACCCTCTTGTCCTTTTGGTGTTAGTATTCATTTCATTAAGAGATGAATTTTCATAGGCGGGGGTGTCCAAAATTCGTAACATTTTTTCTGAATATTGGTTGTTCTCCAAAATCACAAGCCCCCCACCTTTGTCGGGCTTAATGACCCTGACTGAGAAACCCACCCCCCCCCACCTTTGTCGGGCTTAATGACCCTGACTGAGAAGTCACGTAACCGATTAAGGGCTAGTAGTTGTTCCTTGGTAATATTGAAGGTGTTATTTCTATACAAGTGGGATTTATCCAAATGCCTGATGTCTAATTCGCATGCATTTTCAAACATGCGCAAGGCTACATGTACAGGTGGATTGAAAGAACTAGGCATTTTTAAAACAGAGCAAGTTCTATCATCAGAATTGTTAAAAAGCAGTTTTAAATTTAACTTTCTGACATAACATTTCAGATCTATTAGAACCTTAGCTATGTCAAGTCGCCTAGAGGGCACAAAGGTGTTACCCCAAGGCAAGAAGCTCTATTAGTTCCTGTTCAAAAATTAACGTAGAGTAATTATAAATAGTAAAATCACCTTTCAAATTGTGTAAGATTGAGGGGCCCCCCATCTCAGAAATTGGTGTAATAGTACTACCTAATATTTCCGGTTCCTGTACTTCTTCTTGAATCCCTGATTGGACTGGTTCCCTAAAAAAACCTTATTAGGGTTATTAACATCAGTCTCTTGGGTACTATTATCAAAGTTCTCGGTCCGGGTCTGACTATTACCCACCTTATTTCTGTTTCTATTACTTCTCCTTGGACCATTCTCATTCTCTGTAACTGCAAGTTCCACACTTTCACTATTTTGGGAAGCATTCGTTCCACTAGTGTAGTTATAACAGCACCCTCATTCTCGCCGTCAAAACATTTCAATTTTGGATGGTCTGATCTTACCAGTGAGGGATACACTTCTGGTCTGGAGCATAGAGTCCCTATGTTGGTTATGATCAGGTCCAGTATGTTTTCCTCTCTTGTGGGAGTGGTAACAAGTTGTTCCACAGCATTTGAGTTTATAAATTCTAGGAACCTTTGGGCTAGGGTGTTGGAGCTAGAGTAATGCTCCCAGTCTATGTTTGGGTAGTTGAAGTCGCCCAATATAATGGTGTTTGGAGAGACCTTCATATTTTCCAGTGTTCTCAGGAAGGCCGAGTGGGGTTCCTGGGTTTGGGAGGGTGGTCTGTAGCAGGCTATAAACTGGAAGGCAGTTTTACCCACTGTTAGTTGCACATGGATAGTCTCTGATGCTTCATGCTGTGCCACCAACCTGGAGGTGTGGGTATCTTTGATGAATATTGATACCCCCCCCTCCTTTTGTGGTTCGGTCCAAGTTTTGGGGTGGAAAAGCATGGTATGAGGTATAACCTGGTAGTGCTGGGGTGCTCTCGGGAGCCTTGAACCAGGTTTCTGTTACTGCACAGATATCGATGTTCTCCATGCTAAGGAGAGTTTTGAGTGCGTGCATCTTGAGGTTTAGACTTCTGGTGTTGAGTAGCATTACTCTTAGTTTCTTATCCCTTGTGATACCTATGGAGGTGGGTTTGTCTTTTGAGCCTTGCCTAAAAAAGGCACTATGGGGGAAGCAAGAGTCTTTGCCAATATCCGAAAGCCCAGGGTGACAGGTGCAAGCCGTCCCTAGCGAAGCATTGTGGCTTGTCGAGCATGTCATCCCAGGCTGACAGGCATTGGATCCCCTTTGAATGACACCAATACTTAAGCCAATTGTTGAAATTGATCATCTTGTCTTCATATTGTGGCATCATTCTTGGTGAGGGTAAGATGCTACTCAAGGTCAGGGTCATACCGGCCTGGGCTACATGCTCAGAGAGCTCCTCTATGTCTCTTTTCATGTAGTCCAGGGAGGTACGTCTCAGGTCATTCACACCAGCATGGACAATGACCGAGTCATATTTGTACTTGCCTTGGAGTGACCTGAGTGCTTGTGTTATGTGGCGGATCCTAGCACCTGACAGGCAGCTCACCGTGACCTTCTTGTTCAGCCTGGTGAGCGGGATGTCAGTGTGCCTGACGATAGAGTCACCTACTACAAGTGTATCAGGTGTGTTGTTTAGCCTTAAGGGCTGTGATTGTTCGGCACACTGGCTTTGTGAGCTACGTGTTGCACGTGTTTTGTTTTGGGGTAGCAGTTGCTTGGGTGTCTGCTTTGGAGGTCTCTGCTGCTTAGGCAGATTTTTATTTAGAGCCTCCGAGAATGTTTTTGTGTGTTTATGTGTTTGGTTTGCTGTCGTGGTAGGTCTATGTGAGACTGGAATTGTAGTGAGTGTGGTTTCCTTCTCCTCCTGACTGGTTACGCCAGTACTGAATTGAGAGAGCTTAGCCTCCAGTTTGACTATATGGTTGCATCTCTCACATGTGTTGGAATTTGTTGGGAGGAGGAGAGGGTTGTCTGTGTACATGAGGCAGTTGTAACATTGCCTCAAGATTCCCAGACTCACCAGCTGGACCGGAGAGGAGACTGACAACTGACCTTTGGACATGCTAGAATAGTATTGGGAATTCCTTTATAATTGAATAAAAGGGCCAATGGGGAACAAGGTACTCAAGGGAGTTTGTGAGGGTGTAGTGCTTTTAATTTTTTAGTGCTGACTTATATAATTGCTTTAGTGAGCAAGTGCCAGGTAACTTAAATGCAATGTGTTACAGGTAACTTAAAACGACAAACAGTAACTTTCTTTCAAGTGAAACAAGGAAATAAGTACAGTAAGCAATGCAGATATCACTAAGGATCCACAGAAGCGCTGAAAAGCCGCGTTTTAGGTGGAATTAGCATTTCAGGGAAATAACAAGCAAACAAACAACAAGCATACAAACAAAGCTAGATTCAGCAGGCCTGGATCTAGTCTATGCTACAGCAAACAAGGTGTACCAATTTCAGTAAGAAACAGTTCAAATATGCAGGCACTATAAGCCTTTAACCAGAAATTCCCAGCTCAGAAGGGCAGAGTCCAGTCTCTCCTCCCACAAGAGTGCAGACCACGAACCTTCTTAATGTAAAATAACTGGCCTGAAGCCCAAGTGCTAAAACCAGAACTAATACACTTTTAGAATAACAGACACTGAGCCCTCAATCAGCAGTTCCCAACTTAGAAGGATGTAAACTACCTGTCCTGCCACCACAGTGCAGGCCAGAAACCTTCCTAATGTAAAACAACTGGTCTGAAGCCCAAGTGCTTAATCCAAAAGACTTAGAATGATAGCTACACTTTAATCAAGTTACTACCAAGCAGTAATAAATACAATTGAATACTTTAAAGAATGCCTGGATTAGTGCTCAAGTTATACAAACAAAGCTAGATTCAGCAGGCCTGGATCTAGTCTATGCTACAGCAAACAAGGTGTACCAATTTCAGTAAGAAGCAGTTCAAATATGCAGGCACTATAAGCCTTTAACCATTAATTCCCAGCTCAGAAGGGCAGAGTCCAGCCTCTCCTCCCACAAGAGTGCCGACCACGAACCCTCTTAATGTAAAATAACTGGCCTGAAGCCCAAGTGCTTAAACCAGAATTAATACACTTTTAGAATAACAGACACTGAGCCCTCAATCAGCAGTTCCCAACTTAGAAGGATGTAAGCTACCTGTTCTGCCACTACAGTGCAGACCACAAACCTTCTTAATGTAAAACAACTGGTTTGAAGCCCAAGTGCTTAAATTAAAAGGCTTAGAATGAGTTACACCAAGCAGTAATAAATACAACGGAGTACTATTAAGATGACGCAAAAGCAAAATAAAGTAGGAAGAAACACAAATACAGTAAAAGAAGATATAAAAAAAAAAAAAAAAAAAAAAAAAATTGAGTGAGCAAATGAGATGGGCCCAAGAGTTACAGGACAGAAACAACTGCAAATGCAGGCCTTCACATCAGAAAGTTGAGAGAGATGGAAGACCGCCCAAATGGCCAATAACTACAAATTCTGGGCCAGAACCACTCCTTATGTGGTAGACAGGTTACCTAATGCTTACCACTCCCACTGATAAGCTAGAAGGCTTCCCTCCAACACAGAAAGGCTTGGGGGGCTCAGAAGCTTACAAACAGTCCTGGATACAGCAAATCTGTATCTGGAACACTAATTACAGGAAAGGTGGGAAACAGGCTTACAATGTTTTTTTTTTTCAGAAAAGTAGCAAAAACAGTAGTAAAAACAATTCACATGCAGTGCAAGCTGGCACACGAGGTATGTAGCAATATTAGTCCACACACAGTTTGAAAAAATTTAATTAAATTAAAAAGGACTAAAAGCAAGTGCAGAAAGGGTTTATTAGGTAGAATGCGGTAAAGAGATGGGACTGGGGGAGTGTCCTAGATCAAATCTACAGTGGGGCAGGCACTGCAAAAGCCACCCAATTTAAACTACAACCAAGAACAGTGAGGGGGGGTGGGAAAGACAGTTTCAACAGAGATGTGAGGAATCACAGTGCAAATTTATAAAACCAGAAAAACATATACTGATCTCTGCATATTTGCCGAACAGTAAGACAACAAATATCTAAGCAACAATTTAGCTCTATAATACAGAATAATACAGAAAAATATACTCAGCTCTATAGATTTGCAGATAGTCTTGTAAGGCTCTCTCTCAGTGCACAGTTTCCAATTTAAATGCAGGCTGTTATTAACAGGTCAAAATTAAGGGAACTCTATATATTTGCAGATAGTCTTTGTAAGGCTCTCTCTCAGTGCACAGGTTCCAATTTAAATGCAGGCTGTTATTCCTTGGGGAACATACATATATGTCCTCCCATTGTTTTCTTGTAAATTGGTTTTCTAGTCTCTCTTCCCAATCTTTTCTCCAACTGATTCTTAAATCTAACATGCAATATTTTATATGCCCTTCTAATCATCCCTTCTTAAACAGCAGCTTTTGCAGCTTCTGTTTTATATTCAACTAAGAACTCTTCCAGAGTAGATCTTTCACTTAAGATGCCCTTATCCCTTTCTCTTTGCCTATACTCTGATATTAAACCCTGGTAGGGAAGGCAGTTTCTAGCCCACAGTCCAAGTGTCTTCTTGGCCTCATCCCACACTATCACTTTTCCTGTTCTAGTTATTTGCACCCAATAACCTGGTTCCTTTTCCAATTACTTCAGTAAATTCCAGCCCCCTTCTTGTCTATTTTCTGTATCTCAACTTGCAGTCTTGTCTATTGGCAAAATCTCCTTTCTCCATTCTCGTGATGACTTTGTTCTTAGGATACTTTCTACTACTTTATGAATATAACATTCTCTATGATTATTATTCTCCTTAAGGATATGCATCCAAAATCTAACTCTGTTTTTGAACTTCCCTCGTTTTATCATTATCCCTTTCCATTTTGAATTATAACCACCTGCTTATGTTACATATATGAGCCTTAACTGTGTAGCTCTAAAATATCCCTTCAACTCAGGTAATTATAAACCACCTTATTCTATTGAAAGGATGAAATTATCTTTCTTAATTCCTGCCCTCTTCCTCTCTCATATAAACTAATTCAACTCTTTGTTAACTACTGTCTTCAGTTTCTTCTCTGGTTCATAAAAATATGCCTGATCTGCATATAAAACTAAAGGAACTAAACATTTTCACTGCTTGTATCTTACTATCCATAAATAACAGCTTCCAGGTTCTCATTTTTATATTATATTTCAAAGGTTCTTAGGCATATACTAGGCTAATGACCACTTTATAAGCCTAGCTGTGCGACTCAACCCAGTTGTGTTACTATGTATAATAAGAGTTTATTAAGAGAAGGCATTTTAGTTAGGACATTTTTAGGAGTTAAACATGTGGTATGTTACTTTGGGCATTGCTGTCTGCCTGTGTCTATCAAAGATGTGCGGGCCAGATCCAGGGTAAATTTCCAATTTCCCATCCATTGGTCAAGGTTACGCTTAAATAAGGTTTGAATAATACTAGGCTAGCTGCCTTGTAGGTCATTTTAAACCTAGCCGATTTCCATCAGAAGTGAGATTCACTATGTACCTTGTATTTGTGAAGTAAGCACCTTGACCATTACACTAACCCACAACCCTTTTTGTTTAGTCTGTACTCACATGTCCTTAGCTGCTATAACAGAATTCTTTTTAATCCATAATCTTAAATACTTCATCTTATCATGCTCCCATAAATATGGGTATTACTGAATCAACTCATGTGTGGGTACATAATTTACAGCTATAGCCTTTGTTTTATCTTCATTCATTTTATATCCTGAAAAATACTGGAAAATGTCTCAAAATATTCCACAATGCTGAGGGGTCCTTTTCTGGATTTATCAGGTTCAAAATAATATAATTTGCAAATAAGGCCAACTTTTCATGATTAATATACCAAAGATATCCTTGCATTTCTGAGTCCCTTATTTTCTTTGTCAATGGCTCTAAATATAAAGTAAATAATAAGGGGGAAAGAGGACCCCTCTGCCTGGTTTCTCTACTCAACCATAACCTATCAGAGAGGAACCCTCCCTTTTTAATCCTCGCCTTCGACCATTCATATATACTCCTAATTAACCTTATTATTGTATGAGGGAATGTAAATACTTCCATTGCCCTACTCATAAAATTCCATCTTACTCTTTTGAATGCTTTGTCTGCATCAAGACCCACCAACAGTGGTATTTTCTTACATTCTGCTTCTCTCTGGATTATCATTGTTCTTTTAATGTTATCAAATGTTTGTCTCCCCTACAAAACAAACACCTTGATACATGTCTACCAATTTTGGCAACACTTTTGTCATTCTTTTAGCTAGTATAGACATAAATACTTTATAAATATGGCTTAAAATTGAAATGGGTCTATATGAAGATGGGTCTGATGGGTCTTTACAGTCTTTAGGTACTACAGCCATGACAGCTTTCTTCCAGGATGTTGGTGCTTCCCCTCTTTTTAAAGTACATACTCTAATCTGGCCCAGTTGTAAATTTTGTCCAAGTTTTTACTACTAAATTCACATAATCCATACCAAACATTTTCATAAATATCTTCAGAAATGTAGGTTGTTTTGTTATATTTACCTTTTAAGGTCCTCTTGATACATCCTCACTATTACAAATCAAATTCAAGTCCTCACCTATAAGTAATTGTCAAAGGAAAAAACTTCAAAGACCAATGCACGTAAGGTTCAGTTAAGGCACTTTAATTTACTTGCAGCAAGGAGACAAAAACATGCAAATACAAGGATTTGTCTAACTACTAACAGGAAGTATGTTCATTCTTATACTGTTTTACAAGACATGGCCTTCTAAGCGGACGTAATCAAACACAACTTTCAGTATTGTTCTACAGCAGATGTTACTCAGATTTTCTGCTGACATGACTAGATTTGTGAGAAACTTTTCAGAAAAACAACCTGGCCTTGGTGACTATTAATCTGTTTACAAGCGTCTATTGTACAGTGTTACATTTCAAGGTACTCTTCTAATACAGACACAAGCAAATGCTGATTGCAGTTCATATTTTCAAGCAGGCTTTGTACTAATTATCTATAACTTCTACAGCTGTGTATTTTCTCATGGCACAGCGGAACTTCTTGTCTAGGTTTATACAAGTAGTATTGTTCTATTCATTATTTTCCTAACGCAAGCAGAAATCACCTGCTTCTCAGTAAATTTCCAAGGCATAAGCAAGATTTTAGCTAACAGTACAAGGTCAGAAGGCAACTGCAGTTTGTACAGATTTATGCAGTATGAAATAGAATAAATGTGTTAACCCTTTTCAAGCACTAAATGCACTAAGCATATTGCTAATGCACACATTAATACAAATTTTTCTAATAGTAATGTTCCCTGCTGAAAGCTGATTATTTCTGCAAACATTTTCTTAAACTCTACATCAGCAGTTTTTGGTGGAATATAAATTCATGCCAGCATAATCATTTTCCCTTGCCAAAGTCCCCTATTAATACAAATGTACTATTATTGTCTTTTTCCCTATTCTATCACTACTGAAGCCCCTCTAGCAATTAGTATAATTATTCCCCTTTTCCTTTGTTCCTTGGTTTTCTGCTGAACTTCCATTCTGAAATCCTTTCTTTGTGAAATACATCAGTTCTTTCCAAATCTGTCTCCTGCAGCATTGCTATTTGCACTGAGAATTTCTTAATATATTTCAATATTTTTTGTCTATACCTGTAAGACCATTTATTTTTCCAGGATAATATGGACAGCAAAGCTATTAAGCCAAAAAGCTATTGTTCCCACCTAGTATACATGATAGTTTTTCTGAATGTGCATTTCCAACTTTTGTGTTGCATGCAGCCCTTACTGTTTGGCAGGCTGATCTTTTATATATTTGTTTCTTCTTACCTCTATTTGAACCTATGTCACATATTTCAAGACTTTTTATTTTAATGACAGCCCTCAAACAAAAAAAAAACTAAATTCATTTTCACAGTACCTCATCCCCTTTTAACTTAGAACACACACACAAAACCATGGACATTTAACTGTCAAAATAGGCACAATTACCCCAAATTGACAGCTCCACCAACAGGTACTACTTATGCTAAAGCCCATGTTACAGCTTATATGGATTTCTGTCTATTTTCTTATTTCTTTTCCCCATCCATATGTAAAAAACAGCTTGTATGCTTTCAGAAAATATTCATTTTTAGCCTTAAGAAAAAGTGCACTGGCAATCTTTAAATAAAAATAAATTGCACACATTTCTATTAATTGCATTAAATTATTAAGTCTGTTAAGGAAGCTGGTATGCCTTATTCACTTAGAAGAAAAATATATTAGTGCAGGGACTCCAATTTGCAGTTCCAGCAGGAAACAATCTCAGAAACACTCAAAAGCTGTTGAAACATTTGGTTTTAGTACTTTCATTTTAATACAAAATTTCTTCAGATAAAACAGTAAAAATCCAAACACATTTGAAACGTAGCTTATATAACATCCTAGGTCACATGAAAACCAAGCCCTCTTTCATTCATGAAATTTAAAGCTATACACCCCAATTAAAATCTTTACCCCATAGCTTAAATTACATAGTGTTCCATGGGTATTAAGCATTGCAAAAAGAAGTCACCCAAACTTTGTTTAACATAACAAATTAAATAATCATGCTCTGAGACTGATGATGCCAGACAAAGGTGGGGGGGACTAGTTATCACAGATAAGGCAGATTATAACAGCAGGATGCATAGTCTGTTGGCAGGTGATTTTTTATATCAAGGTTTCTTTACACAAATTGACTACTGCATATAAAAAAGTCAGGGACATCCTTAAGAACTTATTTATTGACCAGCCAATTGATGTACATGAATTTAATTTTCTGAATGCACCATCCCCAACTATACCTATGATCTTTGAGGTCCCACAAATTCACAAGTGCATCCAAATAACCCCCCCATGTGACCCATTGTCAATAGCAGAGGGTCTATCATATACCTTTGCATTGATCTCTAGATGAAAAACTAAAGCATCTAATCACACAAGAAAATTACATTTGTAAAAATTCATGGGATTTCCTCAGTAAAATTAACTCTCTGGAGTATAATGACAATTTCATCTTTGTAACAATGGATGTAAAGGATCTCGACAATGTTATTCCCTATGATGTCAGTCTATAATGGTTCACAAAATACTTCAGGATGAAATCAACACTTTCAAACACTATTAAAGATCACCTTAAAGAATAATTATTTTATCTTTGATCATGGGTATTTCTTGCAATCCACAGGGGTTGCTATAGGTTCTGCATGTGATGGGTTCATGGCAACTGTTATGTTGAAATAGGTAGAAAAATACCTTTTCAAGTCAAAATATTCATGAACTTCTGTAAAATGTACACACGCTATTTGGATGATATTTTTCTTATATGGGAAGTACCTAAACCAAACAACTGATTTACTTAAATTCACCTTTGAAACCAACATTTCCACTATTGCTTATTTGGACATCTCCTTGACCAAGGATAAGATTCATATCTAAAATTCACCACAAACAAACTTTTTCAAATACCTATTTACACTATTCCAGCTCCCTCCCCTTTCAGCAGAAGCATACAGTGGTCAAGGGTCAGTTCGTAAGAGCTCCACACATGGTATAACAATTAGAAGATTTCTGGACGAATGTGAACACAACAGGTCCATGTTTCTGGCCAGAGATTATCCATCCAGTCTGGTCAATAAGGTGATGTATGAAGTCAGCAACAAATGTTAGAGGAATGTTTTTGCACCCATTATCCAAGATGAGCCCAGCATAAAACATTCCAAAGAAGAACCACCTCTTTTTCCCTCTCCCATACTTGAAGCAGGGGGTACAGTATGGGTATACATTCTACAAGCCTCAATTACAGTGGTGCCTTTGTTACTCCATGCAGTGTGAATAGCTGAGATATAAAGAGAATTTTGAAGAACTGGGCTCTGTTCAAGAAGGACACAACTATACTGAATAAGGTGGGTGACAAATCAAATATAGTGTATATTCTATTGTGTATTTGTGGCCGTAACTTAAAGAAAATAGTCGAACATTTGTAGAATGGCAAAGTGTGGCTTCTTTTCCATTTGCAAATTTATAATGGTATGTGAAGAATTCAAGGTCGGTAACCAGACTTTCAAATTAAAAGGCTCATTTAACTATCACACTAGTGGCATTGCATATGCTGCTCTGTGCCAAAATTGTCCAGAATTTTACACGGGGTAAAACTGAATGTAAATTAAACGACCGTGTCTCTGAGGGTCTATATCACTACATTGCACTACCAGTTCAGCAAATGGAATTTCTTCAGAAATGCCAGTGATCAAATTCCACTCATGTTGGGGGGGGGGCTGCTAATTATGTATACCAGCTCCGAGATCACACTACAGTAAGGAAAGGGCAAATTTCCAGATCCACACTGTACTGCGATCTCAGTATGAACAGTTTGATGAACAGCATGTTTCGATGTAAGTACACTGAAAATGCCAGTCACTGAACTTATTTTTTGCTGAACTGATATAGACCCATCTATGAACATATAAATGACATCAGACTTAACAAGGGAACAAATGTTTTAGCCAAACATGCTGCAGACGTTCCAGGTCATTTTTTTTTTTTATTTCTGATCTTTGAGAAAATAACAAAAAGATGAATGTATCAGTCCATGGCAGCTGTAGCTAGAAAAATTAGCTACTTTGGCAACTCAATGTCCATGCTACTTTGGCAACTCAATGTCCATGCTACCAGCTGGCCCAGTGTTTACTTAAACTTAATGCTTTAAAAAGATAAAATAAAAAATGTAGGTTATTTCTCATTTTTCAGTTGTCTTCTTATAGTTCCTTATTACTATATGTTGCTCTCTATATGAATATTTTTTGAATATTTCTTTGAATCTTTTTGCTGTGTAATAACACAACTCATTGGGAGCAAGTTTTTTATGCTTTTATTATGCCTTTCATGATTTGTTTATGGTTTGTTTTGTTAAACTAAGTTTAGGAGAATTTTTCTTCAATTCTTAACACCCATGGAAAACTATGTAGTTTAAGCTATGCAGTAAAGATTTTAATACGGTTGTATAGCTTTAAATTTCATGAATGCAAAATGGTGCGACTCTCAAGTGACCTAGGATGTTATATAGGATCCATTTCAAATCTGTTTGTATTTTTAATGTTTTATCTTAAGAAGCTTTACTTTTATTAAAACTAAAGTGCTAAAACTGAATGTTTCAACAGCTTTTGAGTGTTTTTTGAGATTGTTTCCTGCTGGAACCATGAAGTGGAGTCTGTGCAGTAATGTTTTTTTTTTCTTCTTGGTTTGTTTAGCTTATTTACTTCCCATAATTTCAGACTTTATTCTCCACTGAATTTCTTGCAAATATACCTTTAAAATTTCCATTTTCCTCAGCAAATAATGATCAGAACTCTGAAATGAATTGCTTGCACCTGCAGACAGCTCATCTCTATGAAAAAGCAGTCAGCAATGAATCTTAGAAAAAAATGCACAAAATGCCTTCCGCTGCGGACTTCTTGTTTCCAACTGAACACATGCTAATGCACGAAAAAACTAATATCTTTGTAGATGTAAAAACTCAGCATTTGCCATGGCTTTTGTGATTTTTGTCTTAATTTAAAAGCCTATATCCTTACAAAAATTGTTTATATCTTAAGCCAAGAACATTACTCTAAATATTCATCCTTGTAAAAATAAAAAAAAAATTTTGATTCTACATATAATAAAATATCAAAACTGTTTGCTGGAACTCAAAGACTCCTTCCGACAATATAAACAAGATAATCAAAGTCAAGAACGAGAAGGAGTCACCACGAAAAAAAAGCCTCCGTTGGAATGATGTTGTAAAATATTTAATGAAATAAAACACAGTGAATAAGCCAGATAGCCAAGCTATGCTTCCTCAGATAATCACATTTCTGGTACAATGGGTGCTCATTTAAATACAATAAAAAACACATTTTGGCGGGAACATTAAAACAATCAAGCAATTAATCTTGTAACCAAGGTTGCAAGTAACACGTTTGCAAAAGTTCAGACACCAACAATCTTCAAAATACAAAAAGCTCTCACAGTTTGAAAACTCTCACTGTTTTTAAAAAATGCAATATACTCACTGTTTAAAAAAGTTTAAACCATCTACAAACATGTATCAGGGAGACGGTATGTTAAACAATTATCGTGCACTTCCTATAAAGCAAACTATGCATGAGCACATCCTAAACTAACCAAATTAAACAGCATTGCTAAAACAACAGTCAAGTTATCTTCCCATTCATTGAACAAGATGTTGCTATACCAATGTAATTAAATTACATTTCTGGTAATATCAGTAGGAGGTTGTTTGTGATAAAGCAGCTAGCGACAGCCAATTCACAATGATGTTTGCTTAAATAATACACCAATCATACAAAAATCTTAAAATGTAAACATCTTACTGAATCCATTATATGTATCAAGGAAAATGTTAAAATCATTATAGGATCAATAACTAAACTAAGTCAATAACTGATTATACTGCAAGTGCATGAATAGTCCAAGAGTAGAGAGCTGGACATGCGCATAGACATAAATTCAAAGACATAAGTTTTAGAAACATTGTTCCTGACATCTAGCAGTATCATTTCAATTCACCTGTCAGACAGATACCGGCAAGAATGTGTATACAGACATTAATGGAAAAAATTATATTATTCATCTCTACCTTCAGCCATGTAGTTCTAGGAAAGATGTAGGGAGGGTAAAACAAACCAGAAGACCCTCTGAAAAACATTACTACAGATTTGATGTAACTGCGCGAGAAGAAAAATTCTTACTCGCAACAGCGTCTCCGTTGTATGCACTGATGGTCGCTCTCTTTGTGTCAGATTCCATACCTAATGCAAAATAACGTAAGGTGAACCTCACTTAAAGGGCCATACATCCTTGAGGTATAGATCCTAATAAAACATCTTAAAAAACCATATAAACTATCAGATCATTCCTCAATATGAAGACAAAAAGTGTATAAAAATGTATATAAATATGCTAGACCAAGGCAAATAAGCCAAATACAAAATAATAAACACAGTTAAACCAGTACAGAAATAGGCAGCTGACTGTGTGTAAAAACATAAACATAGATGAACTCTGGTAACACTAAAGCAAGTACTCTAGAAACATAACCATCTTAACGCTGTAAGTTGTATCAACGTAAATGCAAGTCTGACAACCATAGTGTCAAACATTATGGTGCCTAACATGTGCAATAATTCAACAACCGTTCCCTAAGGACTCAGTTGTCAAACTATAAAGGTCTACTGTTCAAGATGGGTTTTATAGACAAGAATTGGTTTAGACCGGGATCAGTTTGCGCTTTCAGTAGAAGTATCCATTTTAACTCCAAGCATGCTAAATTGTTAACAGTATCACCTCCTCTAAGATTTTCCCTCATAACTTGTAGCACCTTAAATGTAAAGTAATGGCAATCATGTTCAATAACATGTTTCGCAAGTGCATTTTGGTCATTTCTCTTCCTTATGTCATATAAATGGTTGTACAATCTGTCCCTTAGTCTCCTTTTAGTAAGTCCGTAGAGAACGCGGGACAACATTCACAAGTGGCCAGATACACCAAATTTGTGCTATTACAATCGTGAAAATGGTTTGGGTGGAACCTATATAAACCATGGGGGTGTTCAAAATTTGCTCGTGGAAATGTGTGGACATATGACATTTCCCACAGGGAAATGTTCCTCTCTTATTGGAAATCATGACATTGCTAGTAGGATTGTATTTGTCTATACATAGTATTTGTTTAAGGTTGCTACAATTCTTATAGCTAAAGGTCGGATGTCTACCAACCATCCGCGTGATGTCGGGGTCCATGTTTAGAATATTCCAATTTTTCTTAACTAGATTCTGAATATTGGAAACGTCGCTCGTGTATTTCAGTAAGAAAGATATAGTACCTGAATTATCAAGTTTCTTGTTGTTATTAAATGTTGAGCGGTGTAAGTTGTACTTAGGAATGTGTACTTTAGGGGATAAACCTAGTACCTTCTGTTTACAGTCTCTTAACAAATTGCTGTTGTAGCCTCTATCTCTCAGGAGTTGCTCTAGGAAGGTTACTTCTCTCAAACGATCAGTTTCATTGGTACATATCTTAGCTAATCTATTCAGCTGACTAGTTACGATACCTGAGAAAGTGTGCCGAGGGTGCATGCTTTCAAATCTAAGGAGAGAGTTCTTCCATGTGGGTTTCCTGTAAAGTGATGTGCTGATGTTATTGTCTGCATCAAACTTTAAAGTTAGATCTAGGAAATTAGCTTCTGAGCTCGAAGTCTCAACAGTAAATTTAAGGAAAGAGCTCATGGACTCTACATCTCTAACAAACTGGATACAGTCACTATGGCTGCCTTCCCAGATAAAAAGTACATCATCAACAAACCTCTTGTAGAGTTTGACATTGCTAAACTGGGTATGTTTAAACAAATGGTTAATTTCCCATTCAAAAACTACCAGGTTTGCATAGCTGTTAGCGCAGGGGGTGCCCATGGCAACCCCCCACTTTTGCAAATAGATGTTATCTTTGAACAGAAACACGTTATTGTTAAGTACCAACTCTAGTAGATAATTGATCAGTGTCTGTCTATTGTTGGAATATTGAGACCTACTGTGTAACAACTCACTGATAGCTTGCTGGCCTAGTTCATTAGGTATACTTGTAAAGAGACTGACCACATCCATCGTTACCAAAAGGTAATGAGATGCATCTTTGTCAAGTCTAAAGTCTCTCAGAGACTCAATCAACTGATATGAGTCCGACAGTATATTGGGAATGTCATTCACAATTGGTCTCAACATGCATTCTAAAAACGAAGAGATGGTATAAGTGCACCAGCGCTCACTTGCCACTATTGGCCTCATGGGTACAGGAGTGGTATTTTTGTGAATCTTGGGCAAACCCTTTAATATCGGTAACTTGGGATATTCAATCATGAAATACTCATATGTCTCACAGCTGATTTGTCCACAAAGTAATAAATCATATAAATCTGCTTGTATTCTTTTTACTAAATTATCAACAAAGGTCTTGGATACTACAGAATAGGTGTTAGTATCTGCTAGCATACATGTCATGGTGGTATCATATTCAACAGTGTTGAGTAGGACCACCGCCCCACCCTTGTCTGCAGGTTTGATGGTTATAGCAGGATCATTTTTCAGTTGTTTGAGTGATCGCTGCTCTAATTCTGTCATGTTGAAGAATTTACATCTCCTCTGATTATTTGCAAAGTAGTCATAGATATCCTTCTCACATAGCTTACAAAAACATTCCACATCATGTGGGATGGGTGGCATGTAATTACTTTTGCGTTTAAAGAATTGTTTAACAACATCTGTTTCCATGGCAGAATTACCTTTAAAAAACAGTTTTAAAGCTAGATTACGGCAAAACAATCTAAGATCTAATAGAGTCTCATTCAAACTGCTTAGTTGGGAAGGTATAAAATTTAAACCTTTGTTGAGAAGTGTAACCGCAGATTCTGACAAGGAGATATCAGAAAGGTTACAGACTAAGTCATTCAATTCCTTTGTTTCCTCGTCTGGCCGTGCTTTTCTTCTGACCCCTTCTCTGGGGCCCCCTGCTGTTGGAGCGGCCTCTCCATGCCGTCTGTTGTTTGACGGGAAACGGTAAAAAATGTGTGGATGTACTGGCAGTGTCTTTAGGTCTAGCTCCAGACACCTTGTGAATTTTGTCGGCTTGTTGATTAGGAAGGGGTGTAATGCTCACATGGTTCCCTCTAGTGGGACTGCTATTCTGTGCTGATGTAACAAGAATATCATCGGATAGAGAGTTCTCATCAGGAACAAAGTGTGTGACATTAACTTCTGCTATATTAGATTGAATAGTGGTAGTCTGTGAAGATGCCCCACTATTTGTCACAGCTGAAGAGCGAGTAGTTCTGGGCCAGACAAATATCTGACCATTAGCAAAATCATTAGAGTCTCTAATGAGTTTTCTCTGTTTCACTTGTCTAAGTCTTTCGCTAAACAAGTGCACTTGTGAGCGAATGCTATCTAGCCTTTGTTGAAAATAGGCTGTGTTGTAAGAGTCATTAAAATGACGCTGCTGTAAGTCAACTTTGTTTCTAAGCTCCGTCTCCAACGGAGCAAAATAGTCCAGTAACAGTTTGATATAATTGAAACCTAGACCTATGTTAAGGTCTTGCCATTTACGTAACAATGTTGGATGGCTGTCCCCATACGTCGGCATGCAAAACACTCGCATGCCGCGAGGAATGACTTTAAAGTGGAGGCATGCCTCAAGGTGTAAGCGCTGCCATGCATACCTCTGTAATTTAAACAAATCGTCTTGAAAAGTTCTACTTAGAGCATTAAACTCAGTTAGTACCTCATTGTTGTTAACAGCACTGGCCGGAGCGGACTGATTGGATATGTCCAGAGTCAATAAAGGGTTGGTATTCCGATGTAGAAGTGATTCCCATGCCGGTAGCACGACCTCCCTCGTCTCTGGTCTGAAGTCCAACTCAATATCGGTCGAATCCATATGTAGAACCAGGAACAGCACACCAATACAGGAAAATAAAATATCAAAACTGTTTGCTGGAACTCAAAGACTCCTTCCGACAATATAAACAAGATAATCAAAGTCAAGAACGTGAAGGAGTCACCACGAAAAAAAAAGGCAGCCATAGTGATTGTATCCAGTTTGTTAGAGATGTAGAGATGTAGAGTCCATGAGCTCTTTCCTTAAATTTATTGTTGAGACTTCGAGCTCAGAAGCTAATTTCCTAGATCTAACTTTAAAGTTTGATGCAGACAGTAACATCAGCACATCACTTTACAGGAAACCCACATGGAAGAACTCTCTCCTTAGATTTGAAAGCATGCACCCTCGGCACACTTTCTCAGGTATTGTAACTAGTCAGCTGAATAGATTATCTAAGATATGTACCAATGAAACTGATCGTCTGAGAGAAGTAACCTTCCTAGAGCAACTCCTGAGAGATAGAGGCTACAACAGCAATTTGTTAAGAGACTGTAAACAGAAGGTACTAGGTTTATCCTCTAAAGTACACATTCCTAAGTACAATTTACACCACTCAACATTTAACAACAACAAGAAACTTGATTATTCAGGTACTATATCTTTCTTACTGAAATATACGAGCGACATTTCCAATATTCAGAATCTAGTTAAGAAAAATTGGAATATTCTAAACATGGACCCCGACATCACGCGGATGGTTGGTAGACATCCGACCTTTAGCTATAAGAATTGTAGCAACCTTAAACAAATACTATGTACAGACAAATACAATCCTACTAGCAATGTCATGATTTCCAATAAGAGAGGAACATTTCCTGTGGAAATGTCATATGTGTCCACACATTTCCACGGAGCAAATTTTTGAACACCCCATGGTTTATATAGGTTCCATCCAAACCATTTCCACGATTGTAATAGCACAAATTTGGTGTATCTGGCCACTTAGAATGTTGTCCCGCTCTACGTGGGACTTACTAAAAGGAGACTAAGGGACAGATTGTATAACCATTTATATGACATAAGGAAGAGAAATGACCAAAATGCACTTATGAAACATGTCATTGAACATGATTGCCATTACTTTACATTTAAGGTGCAACAAGTTATGAGGGAAAATCCTAGAGGAGGTGATACTGTTAACAATTTAGCATGCTTGGAGTTAAAATGGATACTTCTACTGAAAGCGCAAACTGATCCCGGTCTAAATCAATTCTTGTCTATAAAACCCATCTTGAACAGTAGACCTTTATAGTTTAACAACTGAGTCCCTGGGGAACGGTTGTTGAATTATTGCACATGTTAGGCACCATAATGTTTGACACTATGGTTGTCAGACTTGTATTTACGTTGACATAACTCACAGCGTTAAGATGGTTATGTTTTTAGAGTACTTGCTTTAGTGGTACCAGAGTTCATTTATGTTTATGTTTTCACACACAGTTAGCTGCCTATTTCTGTACTGGTTTTACTGTGTTTATTATTTTGTACTTGGCTTATTTGCCTTGGTCTAGTATATCTATATACATTTTCATACACTTTTTGTCTTCATATTGAGGAATGATTTGATAGTTTATATGGTTTTTTAAGATGTTTTATTAGGATCTATACCTCAAGGATGTATGGCCCTTTAAGTGAGGTTCACCTTACGTTATTTTGCATTAGGTATGGAATCTGACACAAAGAGAGCGACCATCAGTTCATACAACGGAGACGCTGTTGCGAGTAAGAATTTTTCTTCTCGCGCAGTTGCATCAAATCTGTAGTAATGTTTTTCAGAAGGTTTTCTGGTTTGTTTTACTCCCCTACATCTTTCCTAGAACTACATGGCTGAAGATAGAGATGAACAATATAATTCTTTCCATCAATGTCTGTATACACATTCTTGCCGGTATCTGTCAGACAAGTGATTTGAAATGATACTGCTAGATGTCAGGAACAATGTTTCTAAAACTTATGTCTTTGAATTTATGTCTATACGCATGTCCAGCTCTCTACTGTTGGACTATTCATGTACTTGCAGTATAATCAGTTATTGATTCAGTTTAGTTATTGATCCTGTAATGATTTTAACATTTTCCTTGATACATATAATGGATTCAGTAAGATGTTTACATTTTTAGATTTTTGTATGGTTTGTGTATTATTTAAGCAAACATCATTGTGAATTAGCTGTCGCTAGCTGCTCTATCACGAACAACCTCCTACTGATATTACCAGAAATGTAATTTAATTACATTGGTAGAGTAATACCTTGTTCAATGAATGGGAAGATAACCTGACTGTTGTCTTAGCAATGCTGTTTAATTTGGTTAGTTCAGGATGTGCTCATGCATAGTTTGCTTTATAGCAAGTGCACGATAATTGTTTAACATACCGTCTCCCTGATATATATTTGTAGATGGTTTAAACGTTTTTAAAACAGTGAGCGTTTTGCATTTTTTAAAAAACAGTGAGAGTTTTTAAAACTGTGAGAGCATTTTGTACTCTGAGGATTGTTGGTGTCTGAACTTTTGCAAACGTGTTATTTGCAACCTAGGTTACAAGATTAATTGCTTGATTGTTTTAATGTTCCCGCCAAAATGTGTTTTTTATTGTATTTAAATGAGCACCCATTGTACCAGAAATGTGAGTATCTGAGGAAGCATAGCTTGGCTATGCGAAAGCGCTTATTCACTGTGTTTTATTTCATTAAATATTTTACAACATCATTCCAACGGAGGCTTTTTTTTCGTGGTGACTCCTTCACGTTCTTGACTTTGATTCTACATATAATATAATCAGTGCACTTTGCCATCTCACCCCACGCCAGCAGCCCAAATCACATCATATTCATATTCACAGTAAACTTGATTGTCGAGCCTTTCTCCTGTTGTTATGCTGTAAAGTCTATATTTCTTAAAACTAAAACAAATACTCGTTTACATCAATATCTTTAACACATACAACAGTCACTAAAATGACTCTTCCTCCACATTTAAAATACCCCTGACTACACACTACCCTCAGCTGATAGATCTTGAAGGGTATCTCCGAGCTCGAGATCCCCTCTGAAGCCGGGTAAAATGACATAGGTAGTTCGGTGACCTCATACAAAAGGTCGCTGAAGTGAACATTCGCTTCCTGGATCTGTCCATCGTCCTAGACTCCTTGTTAGGAGGATGGACAGATGAAGAGGTCTCTGCTAACTCTTTTTTGGTGGCTGCTGCTACCACCATGGCATCAACAGGAACACCTTTGGTAAGGAACTGCTTATCCTGGGGTGCTGTAATGAATTTACCAGGTCTCCTCGGAGTTGGTTTCACTGTATCCGGAGCTGACCAAGCCTTTCGAGCCACCACTGCCATAAGTGGATCGTAAGGCGGAGAAACCCAGGAGGTGGATGGTTGGGAACCGAACGCATCCAGAAATACAGACTCATCCTTGGTAGGGGCTAGGGGATTCCAGTTCCCCCTTTGCTTAAGCATTTCTAGGATGTCCAAGAAGGAAACATCTTCAGAGGGGGATCTCAGGGACCCTTCCAAATCATCTAAGTCTGTATCAGAAGTGACAGACTCAGGGGAGTCAATTATCTTCCTCTTGCACTTCTTCTTATGAGGGGGCTCCTCTGAATGATCAGGGGAGGCCTCAGAAGAAGAGGAAACACCCAATGGGGTACCCTGGAGCGTCGGCTCCCTAAGCTTGGGGTCTGGAGGAGGAGCAGAGGTTGGCACAGGCACTACAGGGGATGGAGCCGGTGGGTTCGATAGTGGAGCTGACTCAGTGGCCAGCACACTCCTCATGACATCGAAAGCATCCCTGCTATGATGCAGAGAAAGCTCCAGTTCCAAGGAAATCGGAATCTTTCTCCGCACCGAGGGAGACGGCTCCGAGGCCGATGTAGGAGCCGAGCTCACCTGCACCGAAGCTCCGAGGGGAGAATGGGGTTGGACAAGGGTCCGATGCCACTAGCCCCCTCGGAGCCAACGAGGGAACCCCGGCGCCCAGATCCCTCGATGGATGGCACCACCGAGGGGATCGGAGCCGATGTCGGAACTGAAGGAGATAGAATTATCAGAGCCGACGGTTCCACTACTCGAACCCCAATGAACTCCGGTTCCGAACTCATTGGAGTCAGAGGAGGAACATCGAGATAAGTGGATGGAGCCGACACCTGTTGACGAGGGCTGGACAACATCTTGGCAAGTGCCTGTGACTTTAGCAACCTACTGACCACTCTCTCCACATCGTGATCAGACAGCCTAGAGGAGTGAGAGGATCGGTGACTGCGCTCGCTCTGAAGCAAAGGAGACCGAGGAGCCAAATGTACCGATTCCAGTGAAGGGGACTTCAGCCTCTTGTGGCTCTGCGAAGGCTCCGAAGTCCCTGATGGAGCGGACGGGGAGATAGTCTTATCGGTGCCAGCCGGATCCGAAGTAGAAGATAGAGTCTGAACTGAGGATGGCTCCGAACTTGGAGCCGATGGCTTGGTAGATTTAGGGGATTTCACAGGCTGAGAGCTCTTGGCCAGTGAATCCTGGGGTTTTAAAAGACCCCTAAGAATAAGCTTATTCTTACGCTCCTGCAGGACTCTTGGATTAAAGGCATGGCAGATAGAACAAGAGTCCTGCAGGTGCACAGCGCCTAAACAATAGACGCAAGAAGTGTGCCCATCTGTCAGAGACATTTTCTGACAGCATGAGTCACACTTCTTGAATCCAGAAACTTTGGATTCCTTTGACATCCTGAAAGAAGGAAACAACAAATACAACAACAGCTGCCAGAAGCAAAATACAGTCTACACAAAAAACACACTCTACTACAAGACTATAGCTAAAGTTTTTTTTTTTTTTTTTTTTTTAATAGGAAAGCCTCTAACTTAAACAGCTAGCCTATGAAAGAAAGGTAGAAGGAAAGCCTCTAACCTAAATGGCTAACCTGACAAGAAGAGGTAGGGGGGTGGGGGAGAACTCTAAGTTAAATGAGTTCTACAAGGAAAAGAAGGGATACTATAACTAAACACTAGCTATCATAAAAAACAAGATTAATCGTTAACAATAAAACACTGAAAATATAGAATTCTAGTAGGAAAGTTATACAAAAAACTTTATACGAGCCTGAGCCAGAAAAACGACACCTCACAGCTGAAGCGGCAAACGAGATCTGGGTAGCTATCGCTAGGCATAATGGGATAAGGGGTAGCCTCGGGCCAGTAAACAGCTCTCGAGTTACTGAAGATGGTCGAGTCAGAGCCGAGGATCGGCTCCAATCCCAACCAGAAAGAATGAAGGCGAGATAGACAACTTAACATCTGCTGTTACAAATTGATAGACAACTTAACATCTGCTGTTACAAATTCCTTAATAATAAACATCATGTCCTTTATATTTTCCCCTCAACACCATAAATACCTTCATTAGTTTTATTAAAATTTTGTTTAATGTTTTTGCAATAATTTCTTAACTAACTTATGATTTGTGTTATTTAAATCAAAGGTCCCCAATTTTTATATAGTTTCAATTCTATTTTTATATATAAACTTCATTATTCCTTCACATATCCTTTTTACCAGAAATACCCTGTTATAACCACAAATTAATCACTCTTACAATTATTTCAAGTTTCTCATTATTCACCATCTTACAGAACTCATACTCCAAGCCATCGGGTCCTGGCATACTAACCTTTTTAATTTTTTTAAACTTCCTTCAAATCCTGAATCTCTACTCTGCTTATAATTTCCTTTGCCACAACTTTATTTTTTAACATCTCACGTTTCATATGGTGGGAGGTTGGCATAATGGTTAAGGTGTTTGCCTTACAAACACAAGGTACAGGGTTTGATTCTCACAGGGGGTAATTGGCTAGGCTTAAAATGGCCCATAAGGGCAATTAGCCTAGTGCTAATCTATGAACCTATGTCCTTATATCATATAACTCTGAACTGTATCTTTTATCTCTATTTATAATGTTCCTAATGTCATATACTTCTGCACCATCCTCTAATACAATACTAGTCATTCTTCCCGCATCTTTAAGTTTTCCTCTTAAAAGAAGACGCATCTTCACTTTTCCATTACAACATAAATGTTTGCTTATATAATAAAGGTTTCTTGTAAATTCCCATGTCTAATTTCATTTTCTTCATCCACGTTGCCCCTCCCTTTACATCCTAAACATTTTTCATATTCCAACAGGATCGTATTATATTTTCCTTTTATTAAAAAAAAAGTTATCACATCTAATGCAGTCTTTCCTGTACTTTTTCTTAAATATAATCAACCACTATTCCACAAATTTATTAAAATGGCAACAATTGTAAAATGGTCTTACCACAGCTGTTCTATTTTCCTTCTAAAAATCTTCTTTCACTACTACTTCTAATAGTTTTTATTCCTTTACTATCTTTAATATAACCTTCCATATTGGAAATCTCTGACCTGCACAGTGATCTGTAAAGGACAGTCCATATAAGTTTGATTTGTTTTAGTCTAACTATAACTACTGGATACTAACTATAATTACTGGAGGGATAGTTAAGATGCAAAACAAAATGGTGATTAATGGTATATGAAGGTGATTTATGTGTATTAACAAAAGGGAGAGGGGGGATTATTATAGAAAAATGTTTGGGAAAGGTGGGTTTAAAGATTAGCCAATGCAAGGTGGGTTTAAAGATTAGCCAATGCAAGTGTAAGGGTTTTGGCGGTACAGTGAAGTTTTTAAAAAAGATTAAAAACGTTAGTATGCCAGGACCTGATGGCTTGAAGTATGAGTTCTATAAAATGATGAATACTGATTCCTCTAAACCTTAAACAAAGTAATATAATTAATTTATTTTCTTAACCTTCCTCTTTTAAAACTCCTATTCTTACCCAACTGCATTTGTCCCATCTTAATCAGGTGCCTTATCCATACATTTTTACTTTATTTTCCTGAAACTTTTCTTAGATCACAATTAAAATCACCAGCCACAAGTATATTCATTTCAGGTTTAACAAATTTCCTTATTTGTTCAAAAAAATTCCCTTTTCTTACTTTGTGTATCAGCATAAACCTGAGTTACTCTCCATACCTGCTTTCCCATCCATTTTGTCACATGCAGTACCTCTACTGGATTTAACTGCTATACAATCAAATATTAAGTCTTTCTTTTTAATTAACAAAAATGTACTCCATAACATACATCCTCACCA
This sequence comes from Protopterus annectens, assembly GCF_019279795.1. Classification (NCBI taxonomy): domain Eukaryota; kingdom Metazoa; phylum Chordata; order Ceratodontiformes; family Protopteridae; genus Protopterus; species Protopterus annectens. The sequence goes on along the minus strand of NC_056741.1, from coordinate 1,656,687,564 downwards.
AAGCTCCATTTTCTTTCTTTCCCTCCATAGAACTTTGCTTGCCTTTTTTTCTTATTATCCAAGGTATGTACATTTAACATATAATACTACACTTCTGACTTTTGACACCCTGACAGAATGCTTAGCCTTCTTTTATTCACTGATAATACCAGTAGCACTCAATGAAAAAACTTTTAATTTAGTCTTTTCCTTTCTTTGCAATTTTCTTTACTAATTTTATTTTTCTCTTTTGTACCCTTTCCCCGGCGGTCCTCTTTTTACCATTATTCTTATCTCTTCTTCATCCCCTCCATCCTGTCTTAAATTTTCAAACTGATTTTGGACATCAGCATTCCATACACTGCTTTCTATCCCCTCCTCATTCATACCTTCAGCCACTTCCTTATTCAGTTATTGAAAATGTATTTTCTGCTCACAGTCAGCCCTTAATTTGTTTTCTTTATTTCCCATACTATTGTTTTCCTCCACATTTACAACTTCACAGTCAAACTAGAGATGATCATTTCCTCCAAATTTCCTACAGTTAACTGTACAATTATTTATTCCGTAGCCAATCTCACCACACAGAGCACACTTCTTCTTAGGACATTGCTATATCAAGTGCTCAACAGAACCACAATGGAAGCATGTCTTAACAAACATATTGTCCTTCATAATAACAATTGAAATATGTAGTACTTTTCCGTCTTTATAATCTAAACACGTGTTTATTTCCCAACCAACAACCTATAACTTTTGTGCATCATAAATCTTTTTTTTTACATTATAAACATTATTACATTTTCCCTCAAAAAGTTGTTAAAATCAGTTTCAGTCACTAGTGCAGTCTGAAACTGGACCCTTCATTTTCTTTTTAACATTGTGTATGCTCCTTTAGTTACAATATGTTCCAAAAACATCATCACAAACTTCTCCACAAGAAAAAATCTTAAATGTAATGTCATTAAAAGATTCAGAGCCAATGTGAATAAATGTTCTTACGTCCTCGGGGCAAAAGCCCAGGGGAACTACAAGGCTATCACACACAAAGTGCATACTCATTTCTCCCTCTTTTGATTCATACCTCACTACAGTCTTATACCTTTCAAACACATTAAATACATTGTCATTTATACTGAAATTACCTTTAGCACTCACAGAAGCATATATTCTCTTTTATGAAGCTATATCACCTCATTCCTTGCCTTAACCTTATTTATTAACATTAATTTCATCATTCTTTATCTCAATAGCTTGTCCTCCAACACCAGGCAGCATTATGCTTTCTTTTGCTACAGTTTCTATTCCTTCATGAAAATGATCTCTTACAATATCTGACCACGAAGCAGGCAGCATATCATTAGACTCTTCCTCACTAATCATTTTACATAAAACTGCATTTGTCAATCCACCTTGTTACACTTCATTAATCTTGATATGCTGTACTCCACTACCTGCATAATTTTTATCCATCTCCTACTCACTGATTTCTATCACTTCATCTTTCTTTGCTGCAACATTTGACATACTCATTTATCTGTCAGCACCTCATCCACCTTTGCTTTCCTGGTGACAGTCTTGTAGCAACATTATCCAGAAAAGAGTAGGGGAAGTTATACAATGCCCTGACCAAATTTCCCCTAGTAATAAAAATACTAATAATCTCCGCCCTGAAAAGAGGTCACTAGCCTATTGGGACTAAGAAATAAATGGTCTTGTACTACTGCACAAATGCAAGTAGCAGTAAGGAATAGTGGAACAAAACAAGTATTGAGCTAAATCATTTAGTATAAATACTGAGATGATGCTAGTCAGGTAGCAAACCTGCTATTTACCAGTGTCATCCAGGGAGAACCAGCTAACTGGAACTATTGGTTTTGACAGGTGTTCATGATGTAAATACCCTCACATCTGCAAAACAGCAGCAGGATTGTCTCCAACAGACGGAAGGAATATTGTAGTTTTCAACTGGTTCCTCAAAAAGTTTGGACTATTGACTACCATAATTTTGGACTGCGGATTACCACTGTAATCCAGCTATTGCTACCTTACTTGAGTTTCCTTTGCAAAAGATTAGAACAGTAGTTGAGTTACTGATTCCAAATAATTAAGTAGAGTGGAGCTGTGCATTTTTCCTGCTTTATGCAGATGTTTACTAAATTCTTCTTATTTTTTATCTCAGTGTGGCTGTAACACATTCAAGAATTATTCACATTAGCAAAGTTTGTTTCAGGTACACTCATTCTGCATTAAGTACAACATGTGATTTGGGTTTCTGCCACATTTATTTTCATTACTGATCTAATTTTCAGTGAGACTTTATAACATATCCATGTTTTTTACTGCTAAATGTAAAAGATGTGTCCTTTCTTAATTGTCCCCAAAAGACTACACAACTTCCAGCATAAAAGTCAATGTTTTGCTCTTCATACTCTTTCATGACTGTGTGTGAACTGTTGACAGTAGGAGGATTTTTATTTTTCCTTTGTTTACCGGGATTGTCTGAATGGGTTTAGTAAAAAAAAAAAAACAGATGCCTTACGCAGACCATCTCAAAAAACTCCAGCTTTACTCAGTCGTATATCGCCTACTCAGAGGCAATCTCTGCCTAACATATAAAGCTATGTCAAACCCAGAGCTGTTGGACATGCTCCACTTAAAGAAATCCCAATCCCTCTGAACTACATGCTCTAGGGACCTAAACCTTGTCACCACAATAAACAGAACATGCTGGAGGGATAGATTCCTGTCCCAGAGACTTCCCATAATCTGGAACAGACTACCTATCTATGTCAAACAGAGCTCCTCATTAGCACTCTTCAAGAAAAACCTTTATGATTGGATGGGTAACAGGAAATTCACCCCGGGGATCGCTTCTGTGGCTCTGCTTGACAGGAGCACAGGAAAATAATTTTCTTGGTGGCGAAAGCCAGGGTACCTTTTTGTCTAGGCTTGTATAGGCCCTAGGGCCAATAGCCTAGTACCTACCTATGCAGCAATAGACTGTGGTTAACAGTTTTTAAAGCCTTAGTCATATCAATGATCAATCTCCTGTTAGACAGGGTTGTTCATGTTATTGAATATGGTATCAGTGGCTGTATATGGTGCAGTTGTAGCCTTGCAGAAACCCAGCTAGGCATCACAAAGGCAGTCATATTTGTTTATGTGTTCAAAAATTTGCTTGTACAGTAATTTCTCTATTATTTTAGCTAGAGAACATAGATCAGCAATTTGTCTGTAGTCTTTATATTCCTTTGAGTGTTTATTCTTTGGTAGAGGAAAATAATTATTATGGAGTATTTAAAAGACCGTGGGAAAGCACCAGTAGATTAACAGGCTAAATATATGGGGAGACGGTTAGCAATGACAGATGATGCCTTTTTGAGAGACTAAGGGTATAATGCAGACACTGATGTTTCGGATCTGGTATCAAAGTTGTTCAGGGCTTTGGTTACTTTCTTGACAGTTATTCGTTTAAAGCAAAAGATTGCACTGTATTGGACTAAGGTATACATATCTCCTTCTTCACAAGTCAGATTTGTTGTTGAATTACTTGACAGGGATAGGAAATTGTTAGCTATATTTTATAAGGTCTGAAGAAGTGCACTCATGAGAAGTGCATGAAAGCGCTTACAATAAATTTTTTCAGTTGACTCGTGGACTTTGGTCTAGCGGATTTCCTCTTAATCTGTTTATTTGGTTTGTGGTTTTGTTTGTTCTTACATGGTTGAAAGAGTGCAGAAGTAGCTACCGACCTAGTGGAATGGGCTTTAACAGGGTTAGGAAAAATTTTGTTCTTAAAACTGTAAATGGAGGATATACACTGTGAAAACCATTTGGATAAGGTAACTTTGGGCACTGGTTGGCCTTTTCTAGTATCAGAATAAGAAATAAACAGCTGATCTGACTTTCTGATTTCTGAAGTTCTGTAGAAATGTAATTGCCTATGAATGTCCAGAAGATGCAGTGAATATCCCCCTTTATTTTGGAAGTTCGTAAAGGAAACCGGCAGCTCGACAGACCGATTGAGGTGACTTTCTGAGACAACTTTGGGTAGAATGACGAATTAGTGCGTAAAGAAACTCTGTCATTATGAAATACTAGGTATGGTGGCTTGGCAGATAAAGCTTGTAATTCCGAAACCCTCCTTAAAATAATAGCCACTAAGAGGACCCTTTTCTAGGACAGATACTTCAATTCACAGGTAGCAGATGGTTCAAAGGGAGGACAGATAATGTTTGACAAAACGAAATTCGGATCCCAAGGTGGTGATGGGTTTTTATATGGAGGTCTTATCACTGTAGTTCCTTTCAGGAATGCCTTACAAAGTCTGTTTGAGATGATTCCAGAACCATTTTTCTCCTATATGAAAACTGGAAATTGCTGCCAACTGAACTCTAATAGTGGCTGCAACAGCACTCTCATTGAAAAGTTTCGCTAAAAGTTCTAGTGTAGAATGTATGGGCACAGTAAAGGGAAATATCTGGCTGTTGCTGGCCCATGCAACAAATCTCTTCCATTAACCTCTGTAAAATTTATGTGTAAATGATTTATGGGAAGATAACAAAATATGTTTAACTGGAGAGGACAGGAGAGGAAACCTGGTGATCAGGAGAACTGGAGCAGACAAGCTGTAAGTTTGAAATTGTTCAGATTCGAATTAACCATTCCTGGAGGTCAGAAGGTCTGGAGCAAGGTCCAGAATCCATGGTCCGCCCCACACATGAGCCTGAAGAAAGGGGAACCAGATTTGTCGAGGCTGATAGGGAGCAATTAGGATTATTGTCATCTCCAACAAAACTTGCTTTCTGCAAAAATTTGGTTATTAGAGGGACTGGCAGAAAAGCATAAAGCAGTCCCAAGGGCCAATCGTGAACAAGTGCATCCCTTGGTGACTCCTCTGCAGGAGGGATCAGGGCAACATAGTTGCTGCATTTGGCACTGATGGGCAATGCAAACAGATTGCAGCAAGACTGGCCCCATTTTTGGAAGATCTCCTCCAAAACTTTCTGGCTGAGGGACCACTCATGCGGCCATAAAATGGCTCTGCTCAATTTGTTTGCAATTATATTGGATTTCCCTGAAATGTGCATTGTTACCAGAAAGTGATTGGAAGATGTTGCCCATTGCCAGACCCTCAGGACTTCTCGGTAAAGTTAGTAAGATCTGATTCCTCCCTGTTTATGTACCAGACCACAGCCATGTTATCAGATTGGATTGCTATCATTCCTAGAGGGAGGGAGTCTTGAAATGCATGCTACCAGAAAGTGGTTGGAAGATGTTGCCCATTGCCAGACCCTCAGGACTTCTCAGCAAAGGGGGTAAGATCTAGTCCCCTGTTTATGTACCAGACCACAGAAATGTTATCCGATTGGATTGCTATCGTTCCTAAAGGGAGGGAGTCTTGAAATGCTTGCAATGCCAAAAGCACCGCCCTCATCTCCAGGACGTTTATGTGCAAATGAGCCTTGTGTTGTTGCCAAACACCTTGAACTGTCTTCTCCACATAAGGCCCCCCCACTCTATCTGGGAAGCGTCCATGGTCACTGTGGCTTGGGGATGTGGGGGAATGAACTAACGGCCTTAAGAAACTAATGGAGAGTAAATCCACCAGTGGAGATCCTTTTTGCAGGAACTGGTTATCATGATTTTGTGTGTCATAGGAAGTTCCAGAATTAACCATTGTGTTGAAAGTAACCACTGAAGTATTCTCGTGTGGAGACAAGCTAGGGGAATGAGAACAACTGAAGCAGCCATTTTTCCCAGTACTTGAAGAACTCATTTTGCAGAAGCTCGTTTCTTCCTGATTAACAGTCTTACATAATGGTGAAGATTGTGTACTCTGTCTTGTGGAAGTTTTGCTATCATTGTAGTTGTGTTTAACTCTGCTCCTGGGAAAAACAAGCTCTGACATGGCTCTAGAGCAGACTTTTTGTAATTTCTGGTAATACTTAGGGAGGAACAAAGTTGTAGAGTATAGTCCCTGGCTTGTAGCAAATGATGCCTGGTTGGGGTGATTATGATCTAGTCATCCAGATATGGAAAAAACAGGAATCCTCAATGTTTCAGGTGAGCTGCCACTACTGCCATGCATTTGGTGAACAGTCTGGGGGCTGTAATGAGACCGAAGGGCAGAGCTCGAAACTGGAAATGGCTGGCTCCTAGCTGCAAGTACAAGTGCCTTCTGGATTTCCTTTCCATTCGAATGTGGTAGTACATATCCTGAAGGTCTATAGAGCACATCCAGTTGACTATTTCCAATAATGGAAGTATTGACTGTAGTGTACCATCTGGAATGTGGTCTTTTTCACAGATTTGTTTAGATTACTAAGATCCAAGATGGGGCTACAGTCCCCTGTTTTCTTTGGAACTACAAAGAATCTTAAGTAAGTTCCAGATCCTCTCTGGTCTGTGGGGTCTTCTTGGTTGAATCTTTTTCTTAGCAACTTTTGAATTTCTAATGCTGCTTGTTCCTTCTGACTCTGGGTGGAACACCTGGAACTGATTTGTTTGCGGGAGTGGGGGAAAGAGAAGGGAATAATACATCCCCTGGATATTAGGTCCTGCACCCATTTGTCATTTATCTTTTGCCAGGTTTTGCAGTGCAGAGACAATGACCACCTGACTGCCTCCAGAGGTGAGCAATCAGGCACCCCTTCAGAAGCGCTGACAGGCCCTTCCAAAGGAAGATTCTCTGGAGCACTGATTCTGCAGGCCTCCTCTGCCATGAGGACAGCATCTTCCATTATTGTTCTCCCCTCTGCCTCTAGGGGAACTTTCCCCCTGTGTGTTCTGGAAGGACCTTTGTGATTTTCTGAACCACATCTTCCCACCACCTCTCCGACCTCTGGGAAAGGGTATTGTAGGTGTGGAAAAATGTACTCCAACCACAGACAAGGTCTTGCCTTCCTGTTCACACCTTGTAAGCATTTCTTTTACTTTAGGCCCAAAAACAGAAGAACCATCAAAAGGGGCATTAATGAAGGAAGACTTAAAGGGCTTTGCAAAAAGGCAAAGATGCATCCAGGCCTGCCTCCTGAGAGAGACAAGCTGAACCCGCAGCCCTAATCATTCTGCTACATAAGATACGAGTCTCATGGAAGAGTATGACTGAATTGATGGTGGTGAGCTGAGCAGTGACTTTATCTACCACTGCATCAGCTACAGCTCTTTGGAGGGAGTATGAAAGTTCCTTTAAGAGATCCCTCAGTAATCTGGTAAAATGGGTCAGGTAGTTCAGCGACCATAAAGCAAAGGTCGCTGATGAAAAGAAGTGCTTCCCATACCTATCCATGGTCCTAGAATCCTTATTCAGAGGATGGATAGAAGAACTGGTCTCAGATAGTTCCTTTTTAGTAGCCACCACGACCATGGCATCAACTGCTACACCTTTAGTTAACAATGGCTTGTCCTTTGGGGCAGTAATGTACTTATTTGGCCTCCTAGGAGTTGGTTCTAAGGAATCTGGGGTCTCCCAAACCTTCGGAGAGATTAAATCAATAAGCTCATCGAAAGGAGGGGTCAACCAAGAGGTTGAGGGGCGAGACCCAAAAGCCTTCAGGTATACTGACTCCTCAGTGAAGGGGATGTGGACTGCCAGTCACCTCTCTGCTTTAAAATTTCCAGGATGTCTCCAAAAGCTACATCTTCAGGAGGTGCCCATGGGGACCATTCTTCCTCATCAAGTTCAGTATCGGATGTGATCAATTCCTCAGGGGAGTCTAGATACTTCCTCTTGCAAGTCCTCTTCCGAGGGACCTCCTCAGTGGGGTAGTCTGGGGAAATTTTAGAAGTGGGGGTCCTCTGTTGGACATCCTGAGGCCTGGGGTCTCTGTGGTCCTGTGGACAGGATATGTGAAAAGACAAAGACACATGCACAGAACTGGGAGGAAGATCCAAGGTAGATTGTATCTTAGACTGGGATCTAGTCAAAACCCTCCTCATGATCTCAAAAGCAGTCTGTTGCTGCTCCGAGGAACACCCCGGATCTGACAAGAGGTTGTCAGGACTGAAGGAATCTTTGGTGCTGGAGACAGAAGCTTCAAGGCAGAGGTAGAAGCTGAACTCAGTGGTTCCCGTGGTTTTGGAGTCTTTTCAGGCTTGTTGGCTGTTGGTGAAGCACCCACCAAGAGGAGAAAACGCTGAGAGAAGAAAGGAGCCACTTTTGAGATTTTAAGTATTTTTCCTCTGTTTATTTACTAAGTTTTTCTGCATAGCTGCCTATTTTGAGCATTTTCTGGCTTGTTAAATTTGATTTCTGCATTAGTAACTGTATTTAGAGCACAACCTAGAGCTGCTTACTGAATTTCCTGTTTGCACTTATTTTTAAAATCGTTTTTTTCTCAAAACTTGCATTTTATCTGTCTTTGGCCTAGTACTCTTGTGTGGGGTCATTTACTGCACTGTTATAACTTGTTGATACTTGTGAACCTCTGCTATCTCTGAAAAAATAAAAAAACAAAAAAAAAATCTTGCTTTTTTCCCACTTTTCTGAGATTTAAAAAAGTTCAGTTACAGGCTTGCTGTTCTTGAACTGTTTGTAAGTTTCTGTGAGGCCATTTTTGCTTGGGCTAAAGGGATGTCTCTCTGTTGATCAGTGGCAGTGAAAAACATTGAGCAGCCTGCCTGCCCCTGTGGGAGTGGTTACTGACTTGAAACTGTAGTTTTATTGGCCATTTTGGGTCAATTCCAAAACTCCTTCATCTTCCTCTCTTAAAACCCTCTTTTGCGGTTTTGTGCGTTTTTGAGCATAAGCCAACAGCGGGCAGCGCCCTAATTGGGTTTAAACTATTCCTGGCTCCACAAAGTCTGCTCTTCACTTTTTCCCTTAGAACTGCTCTATCTCTCAATTTAAACACCATATTCTCATTCTAAGGCCCTTCACTGGTCCAATTAAGTAATCCTACAAGTTAGCACTATTAAACCATAAGCACTACTTACTCTTATACTCTCTACGATTACCCTGTCCTCTATTGGTCAGTCTTAAATTCAGTTTCCCTATTACTCTAGCATGTCCAAAGGTCAGTCAATGGTTTCCTCTCCAGTCCAGCTGGTGAATCTGGGAATTTTGAGGCAACGTTACAACTGTCTCATGTACACGGACAACCCTCTCCTCCTCCAAACAGGTTCAAATATATGTGAGAGATGCAACTATTTAGCCAAACTGGAGGCTGAGCTCTCTCATCTCAAAACTGGTGTAACCAGTCAGGAGGAGAAGGTAACCTCACACAACACAATTCCAGTATCACATAGTCCCACCACATCAGCGAATCAAACACAAAAACATACTCGGAGGCTCTAAATAAAAATCTACCTAAGCAGCAGAGACCTCCAAAGCAGACATCCAAGCAAACGCTACCTCAAAACAAAACACACACAACACACAAAGTCAGTGTGCCAAGCAGCCACAGCCCTTAAGGCTGAATAACACACCTGATACTCTTGTTATAGGTGACTCTATTGTCAGACACACTGACGTCCCGCTCACCAGGCTGAATAAAGAGAAGGTCACGGTGAGCTGCCTGTCAGGTGCTAGGATCCGACACATAACGCAAGCACTCAGATCACTCCAAAGCAAATACAAATATGACTCAGTCATTGTACATGCTGGTGTGAATGACCTGAGACGTACCTCCCTGGACTACATGAAAAGAGACAGAGGAGCTCTCTGATCATGTAGCCCAGGCTGGTATGACCCTGACCTTGAGCAGCATCTTACCCTCACCTAGAATGATGCCACAGTACAAAGACAAAATGATCGATTTTAACAATTGGCTAAAATTATGGTGTCATTCAAAGGGGATCCAGTGTCTGTCAGCCTGGGATGACATGCTCGACAAGCCACGTTGCTTCGCTAGGGACGGCTTGCACCTGTCACCACTGGGCTTTCGGATATTGGCAAAGGCTCTTGCCATCCCCATAGTGCCTTTTTTAGGCAAGGCTCAAAAGGCAAACCCACCCCCATAGACAGCACAAGGAACAAGAAACTAAGGGTAATGCTGCTAAACGCCAGAAGTCTTAACCTCAAGATGCACGCACTCGAAGCTCTCCTCAGTATGGAGAACATCGATATCTGTGCAGTGACAGAAACCTGGTTCAAGGCTCCAGAGAGCACCCCAGTACTACCAGGCTATACCTCATATCATGCTTTTCGGCCCCAAAACCCGGACTGAACCACAAAAGGAGGGGGAGTTTCCATATTTATCAAGGATATCCACACCTCCAGGTTAGTGGCATTGCATGAAGTATCGGAGACCATCCATGTGCAACTAACAGTGGGCAAGACTGCTTTTCAGTTTATAGCATCCTACAGACCACCCTCTCAAAGTCAGGAATCCCACTCGGCTTTCCTGAAAACATTGGAGAACATGAAGATCTCTCCGAACACCATTATATTGGGTGACTTCAACTACCCAAACATTGACTGGGAGCACTACTCAAGCCCCAGCACCTTAGCCCAAAGATTCCAGGAAATTATAAACTCAAATGCTATGGAACAACTAGTCACCACTCCCACAAGAGAGGACAACATACTAGACCTAATCATTACCAACATGGGGACTCTATGCGCCACACCAGAAGTATATCCCTCATTGGTAAGATCAGACCATAAATTAATTTCACTGGATGTCCACATCCCAACCCCACCCCCAGCCCAGAAAACCACAGTGGAAAAACTTCTCAAAAGCAAATTTCTCACTTCTCAAAACCGAAGTGGAATCCTTCAAGGCCCCAGGGCCAGTGGAAACTATGGCCCAAACTGCAGAATCCTATATAAATGCATTCTACGGACATCTCCAGGAATGCATGGATCATGCTATCCCAAACAAAACCAAGACCCAATCATCCAAAGGCAGGCGTCCAGTCTGGTGGACCCCTGCCATAAATAAACTGTACAACAGAAGGAGGAAGCTACTACATGATAGAGCAAAATCCCTAATAGGGAAGGCATCTCTGATCAGTACTAGCAAAAAATTACGATCCCTCATAAAATCCTCCAAGGCCAGCTTCGAGAGTAAAATTGCACAGGACACCAAAGACAATCATACGGCTTTTTCAGTTATGTTAGAAACCTGGGATGCAACTCCCAGACTTGTTCTGAGTTGATTCTAAACGACAAAAATACACTGAACCCACAGACATCGCCAATATCCTGGCAGACAGGTTCAGTGCAAACTCCCCCAAAAGAGCAAGTATCTATCCCAGCAGAGGGCTGCCTCCCAAACATCTCAGATGCTCAGGTGAAGGCTGCCCTCTCCAAAGCAAAAACACTGCTTCCATGGGACCAGATGGCGTCCCAGGTTGCGTCCTACATGAACTACAAGAGGAACTAATCCCTCAAATAAAACAGCTATACAATCTCAGCCTCACTACACGATATGTGCCCACAGAATGGCGTGCAGCAACAGTGGTCCCACTCCACAAAGGTGGAGCCTCTACGGACCCTGGAAACTATCGCCCCATAAGCCTGACTAGCTTAGTCTACAAGGCTATGGAGAGGATCATCATGGAGCTCATAAACAAAGACATTGGGGACCTACAGACACTAGATCCTACCCAGTTCGGCTTTGTCAAGGGCAGATCCTGCCTTTTGAACCTGGTTGACTTCTTTGAAACAGTCACCAAAGCCATAGATGAAGGGAAGGTAGTCCACACAGCCTATCTGGACCTTGCAAAGGCATTTGATGCAATACCCCACTCGGGCATCATGGATAAGCTATCCAGCTTAAATATAAACCCCTATGTCACAAGATGGGTCGCAAACTGGCTCAAAGACAGAACCCACAGAGTGAGAGTTGCTGGAGCCATGTCAGACTCAAAACCGGTCACAAGTGGCATCCCACAGGGTTCTGTCCTGGGACCACTCTTGTTCGGTATATATTTTTCTGAGGTACAGGCAAACGTGGGAGGTCTATGGCTCACCAAGTTCACAGACGACTGCAAACTGGGCGCCATAATCAACTCTCCAGCTGACACAAACATCCTTCAAAAAGGTCTCACAGAGACAGATAACTGGTGCCAGTGCCATGGTTTAAAGCTAAATGCCAAAAAATGTATAGTCATACCCTTTGGCAAAAACAATGTGCCCACAAATTACCACATAGGCGGAAACCCATTAAGTACAGAGAAAGTTATTAGGGACCTGGGGACCCAAGTTAATAGCAATCTCTCCTTTGAAAACCACATTGCCAAAGTGGTTAGAAAGACCTTCTACATAGCCCACCTCATTACGAAGGGTTTCACATCTAGATCAAGAGAGGTAATCGTGCCTTTATTCATCCCTCATCAGGCCCATCATAGAATACAATGCCCCTTTTGGGATGTACCTTACCCAACACCTGCAGCAATTAGAAAGACCCCAAAAGTATCTCACCAAGAGGATCAAGGGTCTCAAACAGATGCCATATGCTGCTCGGTTAAAAAAACTCCAGCTCTACTCAGTTGCATACCGCCTACTTCGAGGCGATCTATGCCTGACATACAAAGCTATGTCAAATCCAGAATTAATGGACATGCTCCACCTCAGTAAATCTAAATCCCTTAGAGCCACATGCTCGAGGGACTTGAACCTCAGCACAGAAATAAATAGAACTTGCTGGAGGGACAGGTTCATAACCCAGAGGCTCCCTTCACTCTGGAATAGAATTCCAGTTCATGTGAGGCAGAGCACCTCACTGAATCTCTTCAAGAAGAATCTCGATAAGTGGATGGGGGATCATAGGTTTGTCCCAGGGATTACTCCCATGTCACTATTAGACAGAGGGACAGTAAACTAAACCTTAAAAAGGGCACAGTATACTCAAATCAAGGGGTGGTGCAAGCCATACAGAATCGGGCGAGGCTTATAATTGCCCCAGGGCAGATAGCCTAGTATGAACCTATGAACCTATGAACTCACCCACACCTAAGCCCCCAGAGGCAGGGTCAGATCAAGAGAGATCCAAATCAGCTCTGCGGACTCAACTGGAGAGTGTCAGCTCTGAGAAGTCTCCTGCTCTGACTGGATGGAAATGCTCAGGGCAGACATCATATCCAAGGAACCTATGGGTCTCGGATCTGAAGGCTGAGAGGGTGGCCTAATGGTTAAGGTATTTGCCTTACAAACACAAGGTGCAGGGTTTGAGTCTCACAAGGGATAACTGGCTAGGCTTAAAGTGGCTCACAAGAGCAGTTAGCTTAGTATGAACCTATGAACCTGAAGCAGACACAAGTTGGACATCGGAATCTTCTGGCTCCAAAACCAGGGGACAGATCAGAGGAGGAGCAGGCACTGAAGGGGAGGACTGAGTCTGATCTGATTCCTTTAGTTTCGGATCCAATAACTGCTTGGTCAAGGCTGGTGTCTTTAGCATCCTCTGCACTACCCTATCCACCTCTTTGTCAGACAAACTCCTGGTAGACTGAGCAGAAAGGGTTAGAGACCTTGACGTTGTCAGAAAGGGAGATGGGAGCCAAGAAGGTATCTGTTACAATGAGGGTGAACAGCTTCGCTATCTAAATTCTGTGTGTGTCAAAGAGGTCAAAGCCAAGGGTTCCAGCTGCTCTGATGAACTCTTGGATCCAGCACTGACTGTCAGCTCACAGGGTTCTGTTAGAGCAGACAGTCTAGGAGCTTTTTGCTGTGGCTCCGATGAAGACTTCGGTGCCAGAGAAGCACGTTTTTGAGATTTGTCAGACTTTGTGACAGACTCCAGTGAGATAACCTCAGAGAAAGGAGTTTTCAGTAGTCCCTTCAAAATAACATTATTTTTGCACTCCATAAGAGCCCTTTGGTTAAAACCATGGCATATGTAGCAAGACTCTTGGAGATGAAGAGGCCCCAAGCAATATACACACAAAGTGTGTGAATTACTAAGGGGCATCTTCTTTCCACATTGCTCACATTTCTTGAAATCAAGAGGTTTCCTTCTTGCTTTTGAGACATTCTTAACACGTAACAGAATGGAATTAAAGGAGAATCAACACACAGAGAAAGGTGCACTAGAACAGTCCTCTAATTTAAACGGACAGAGGAAAGGAAGTTTAGAAAGATAAATCTTAAAAGTTAAAGATGGCAAAACACCTTTTTTTTTTTTTTACAAGAAATCATCGTCCTCTAACTAAAACAGATGAGAAAGGAATAAGGGCATAGAAATTTAAATGGACCCTAACAGGGAAAATAAACAGGCTGACACTCGCTCTATACTAACAAAAAATAACTGGGTAAGGATATATAAGCTATATAAAATACAATAAACTGTAATAAACTGTCTAATACAAAGATAAACTTTGAAAAGTAAAGCACTAAGCCCACAGCTTGCTTCAGAACCTTCTTCGCAGAGTGGCAAATGAGATCTGTGAAGTTAGAGAGTTGTATTACGGGTAAGGAAAAAGCCCCACGAGCTTTGCTGAAGGCCTCAAGCTTTTGAAATGGCCAAGATGAATCCAATGGATCAGATCTGACCCATCAGTGAAAATAAAGGAGAGACTGACAACATCACATCATATTTTTTAACAGACAGAAGAGGAGGTGGAATGGAGAATGGGAGATCTGGTTTCTGACAGAACTGATATAATCATCATAGAACCTTCCTTTTTATAAATCTCAAGGTGGTAATCCGAAAAGATAGAAGGTGTAACAGACCTCAGGTAGCACTGGATTTTTCTCATGTGAGGTCTGGCCAGGTTAATCATAAGAGTCATAGAAGCCATCTGCCACAGAATTCTGAGACATTGTCTGGCAGATACCTGGCTTTGATTTGAAAAACTCTGGAAGAACTTTTGGAACATCACCACTTAGGTTGCAAAAAGAAAGGCTCTTCCCTGTGCAGAATGCTTCAAACATCCCATGAAAACAATTCTATGAGAAGGGATGAGAGATTTCTGTAAGACTACTTGAAAATCCAGACTGAGCAGAAGATTTTGAGCACTTGCTGAGGAATCTTCACAACTGGAAAAAGAGTCATAAGACAATAATTCAAATATGGAAAAACCTGAATACCAAAGGGTAAGACAGAGAATTGATAATGTGAGCCAGATACATACAATTTTTAAAAATGTTTGAAATGTTTGCCAATAAGAATGTGATGATAGGCATCATTTAAGTCTAGCTTTACCATGAAAGTTAGTAAAGGGACAAGGGTTAACAGGTTCTGATCATATAATATTTTTGAACTTTGGAACCTTTTTATTTATTTATTGATATTTCTTTACCAAGAAAGTCCAACTGGGAACAGGTGCCCTTTTTCAGTGGAGTCCCAGGTAGAAACGCTCTGAGGTATCATATTTAATGCAATCAATATTTACAATAACAATTTTTATAATCAGTTTCAGTGAATACATAGCATAATAGTATAATAAAATTTGTATTGATATTCACAGACATTAAATTTCCAAGCCTTGTAGTGAGACTTTACAGATAGAAAAGTGGTATGTAAGATAGGTCGGTGGAATTTAATAAATACAATACAGTTAGGTATTAGAGGAGATAAGCAAGTTCGAGTGTTAACAGAGAAGTAGTGATGGAATAGTAATTTGATTGTGCTAATTAGAAGTAGGTACAGTATTTTAAAAAGTACACTAAAGTGAGGTATTAGAAGGGGATAAGCATGTTAAGTGATTTATTGCTTTAAAGGGAGGTATAGGAAAGGTGATGAAGAATGTTAAAGAGCTATGTCCCAGACAAGCACAAGTACACCTAAAGCACAGGTACAATGTCAGGAAGCAGACAGAAGTCTTTTAGTAATGATTTAAAAAGATGGTGGTGTGCAATAGACCAGATTGATATACAAATTTTATTCCAAGTTCTAACTACATTACTGGAATAAATACTGACTGCAGCAGCCATTTGTGGTTTGTAGATGGTAAGCAGCTTTTTATTACTTGACCTGACCAAGGGTGATGATTTGGAAGATAGTACTGTAGTAGTGGTCTAATTGCTGGACAAGAGGATGGGGTATGGATGATTTTATGGGTTAAAGTGAGTCGAGTACAAGATAGGTGGTGAGGAAGCTTGAGACAGTTAATTATTTTTAATGCTGAACAGTGGTGAGTCCAATAAGGTTTATTGCAGGCGTATCTGGTGACTTTGCTTGGCACTGTTCAAGTTTACAACTAAGTGAAGCTTGTAGGTTGGTCATGATAGGGCTCCATATAGGAGAGATGGTAAGTGGCAGCTAGAGTTAAGTTGGCTGAGTCTATAAGGAATGTCTTTACTCTAGGTAGGATGCCTAGTTTTTGATGGGTTTTCTTGATGCTGTTGTGGATATGTAAATCAAATTTAAGATTGTCATCAATTGTCATGCCAAGTAGTTTTGTGTGTTTTGTAACTAATCATGGTATTTATGGAAGAAATTTTAAAGTTTTTTTTCCGTTATGGAAATGAGATTTTGAAAAAAGAGAAGTAATTTAGTTTTTTGGGAGGGAATGTAGTAGCAGATGATTACTGTGTAGCTAACTTTCAAAAGAGTTAAAGGCTTCTTGAGTAATTCTCTAAAGATGTACTAGGTTGTCGGAAATGCATATTAAGGTAGAAACATCAGCATATTTTATGAAGGAAGCTTACTGAGAGGATTTATGTGCATTGTTACTGACTATATTAAAGGGAAAAGAGTAGACATTGTCAAAAGACTAAAAGAGATCTAGCCCAGGCCTGCAGGTCCCTTCTTTCGTTGGTCCCCAGAAAAATTCTTGAGTAAAACCCTTTACTCTTCTGGTTCTGTTATTCCCTGAGATGATGTTTGTTCCAGAACTGGGGGGGAAAAGGTATAAATGGTTTGTTTGTTGGACAAGAGCAATCCCCTAAAAAGAAGGGAGAGACTCACATTGCCAAGTATACCCCTGCTGAATTAGTTTGAGAACACATTTGCCTGAAACAATCTAGTGCCACAAAGGCATATTTTGACTTAGAAAGAGGGACAGATTGCCAGAGTGGGAGTGGGTGAGGAGAACCTGAAGAGGCAAACAGTATAACTTTTTGGACTGTCCTTGATTTTCAGAGGTGTTCTCTTCACTTCTGGAGCATCCTTGACATTGCTTTTTTAAAACCCTGTTTGTGGTACCTGTTGCTTCAATTTCTTTTTGAAAAGAGTAGCTGAGGTGGAAGGATTTTTTTTGCCTTAAAAAAGGAAGACTGGAAAATGTGGGTAACCTTAAATCGCCTTTACCTCTCATCAAATCTCTTAACTACCTCAGCTACCGAAGGGCCAAATAGGACTTCTTTGTCCAAGGTAAAATTTAAAATTTCAATTTCAACATCTTCAGAAAGATTTTAAAAACAAAACCAAGTAAATCTTCTCATGACTGAACCAGAAGCAGCTGCCCTATTGACAGTATCAGCAGCATCATGCCTAATTACATGAACATGAAGAAAAAATAAAAAAGCAGTATTAAAAAAAATTCACCTCAGAAGAAGGAAGTTGCCTGTTAATTTTTTCATGTTATTAAAAGACAGAAGAAAAAATGTTAGTGTGTGAGCCTAACAGTTTAAAATCCTGATAGTTAAACTGGCAGAAGAAAAAACTTTCTTATCAAATTTCCTTCCCATCCTTGTCAGAGGAAACAGGATAAGCACTAACAATGTTTAGCAGAAATACATTTGGATAACAAAATCACTGCAGGATCTACTTTAAGTCTGATGAACCTTACATAACTTATCAGACTTCTTAGGATGAGGAGGTTGACTATCAGGGAAACTACAAGCTGTCAAAAAAACATTTGCTTGGCGTGGCCAAGGATGAACACAGGATAGCAGCAGATTTCTTCAGCTCCACCAATTTCATTACATTGACAGGAATTAATTACTTAAAAAATTAATTCTTGAAGTAATTTTCTTTCTAAATATGTTTGTTTTATATAGTTCTTGAACTATATCTAAAAAAGAAAGGAAATCTTAATAATATTCCTGTCAGAAATTACTTTGGAAATTTTCCTGTCAGTTTATCAGTCTGAAATGATTTCCAGTAAGACAAATTCTCAAGACTCCAGCATCAAGAAAGAACTTCAGTCTCTGATAATTATAGTCCAGCAACGTACTGCTAAGATGGATAAAATGGATACTAAAATAGACACTTTCATAGAAAAAACTACAAAACAAATAGACTTGTTACATATGGACCTGCAACAACAGAAGATCCAGATGACAGGCATAGAAGAAGCTGTGAATGACATGGAAAATAAAATACAAGAACAGGAAATCAACATTGAGTTTCTGCTGAAACAAAATACACATTTACAAACAAAGCTGGATGACCTGGAAAATAGATCTAGGCGCAATAACATTAGGATTTTTGGACTGCCAGAAAATATTGAAGGTAACAATATTACTTCTTTTTTAACAACATGGCTCCCTAAAACTTTAGATTTACCAGAAGCATTCTCTTTTGGTATCGAAGAGCACATAGATCTATAGCTAATACTAACTCTAACAAAAACTATCCTAGATCAGTTATAGTTAGATTTCTATCATCTTTTGATAAAGAGATGGTTCTTAAATCTGCTTGGGCTAAAGCTCCTGTTAAGTTTAATGAGACAACTGTGCGTTTTGACAATGACTATTCTTCCATGGTAATTGCTAAAAGAAAAGTTTTTCTGCCACTAATAAGGGAGCTTAAAAAGCACAGTTTAAAACATACCTTCTGTTTCCTGCCAAGCTTAAAATCTTCCTTCCTGATGGTCCTAAGGTCTTCGATGATTTAGACTCTGCTTTACTGTTTGTCAAAGAAAAAGGATTTTGGATAAAATAGAAGAAATGGAATGGGCTAGTTCTTCATTAAAGAGATTGGCAACTGAAGCTTCCTGGAAGACTTCAGAGAAGAAGAAGAGACTAAAAACAAATGATTTGTTATATGTTTTTTCTCTCTCACCATTTTAGTTCATTACTAATCTTTTTGAATATAGTTCCTGCATTTCCAGAAAGCCATATTTTGGAAAAGATTTAATCAAAGTTATTCTCTATGTGCAAAGAAATGTTTTGTTTCATAACCAGTCAAAATGCCTGAGGATTTAATGGCAGGCTGTGACTCGATTTGTTTTCTTTCTGAAAAAGTAAGGTTAGTAATTTGATACATTTTTTATCTTTACTTTTTTTCCTTCTTCTTTTATTATTTTCTTTGTTTAAACAATGACATTCTATTTAGATTATGTAGTGGGTAAAGGGTGGGGAGGGCAGGAGAGAACAGTAATGAAAATATCATTAATAGAATAATAACATATTTATTTCTTGTAAAAGTTTATAAGTTCTTCAAATGCTATTTCTAATTATACTTTCTTGATTATACTGCTTATGCTTGTTTGTAAATAATCTGTCATGCTTTAACTAATAATAATCAGAACTAAATAAGAGTAAATAATATGTTTTATTTTTAACTCTATTAATATAAACAGTAAGTAACATTCCATTGTATATACTTCTTACAGCTTTCTCTTACATTTTTTATTTCTGCCTCACCCTTTTATTTTCTACTCTCTTTTCTTTTCTTTATTAATATATAGAAATGCTTTAGACTGTGTGGGCACAGTGAATAATAGGATTTGTATGAAAATTGAGTTGGGAGAAGAATGCTGAGTTTTATTGCTTGTTGGTAATTTTGAGTTTAATTTCACTTACATAGAGGCTGTGATGATCTGTGGAATACATTGTGGAGGTTCTGTCATGTTTAGATGCATTTACACTGCTAGATGAATGTTTGTCACTAGTTTTTAATAAGTTTCCCGCCAAAATGTTAAGAGAGACAATCTGGGATGTGGGCTGTCTTATGCACAATGTCTTTGAGTTACCTCAGAATCTTCAAATCACAGAATTCTCACAGAGAAACTGAAAGCAGTTAGTATAAACATTGACAAGGTTATCACACTGACACACCACAGATTCAGGAAAAATACTCTGTTCATAAAATATGTCAGTTATAATGAGTTTAAATGATGTAGTTTCTTGTAGTAAGTAAATGTCTTATTTTAGAAGGCATAAAAAATGAAACATTTATTTAAATGTTTTTGAAAATCTACTTAACAGCAGCATAATAATCTGTGTTAAAAATTTGTGTTCCAAACATATACTTTACTATAACTCATTTAATTCATCTGATTGACAAACATAAATAATCTTATAACTCTATTCTGGAAGAAATGTCATGTGATATATTTTAAAGCAGTAGGTTAGCATGATTGTAAAATCTGGTTACCAATATGTGTTTGCTGTGCATTATTTTGTATAAAGCAGACAGATTTACTCTAGGGACAGCAAGTAGGATAGTGCTCTACTAACACACAACTCAGTGAGATCAGATATATATATATATATATATATGTGTGTGTGTGTGTGTGTGTGTGTGTGTGTGTGTGAGTGTGATGGCTTTTTTTCTGAGAATCTGCATAACTATCCAATATGATTTATAATAATTTCTATGAATACAATATTTTACTCTATTGATAAAATGAATGTTTGCCACAAGTTTTAATAAGTTTCCGCCAAAATGTTAAGGGAGACAATCTGGGATGTGGGCTGTCTCATGCATAGTGTCCATGAGTTTCCTCAGAAGCTTCACTCACAGAATTTTCACAGAGAAACTGAAAGCAGTTAGTATAAACATTGACAAGGTTATCACACTGACACACCACAGATTCAGGAAAAATACTCTATTTATAAAATATGTCAGTTATGATGAGTTTGGATGATGTAGTTTCTTGTAGCAAGTAAATATCTTATTTTAGAAGGCATAGAAAATGAAACATTTATTTAAATGTTTTTGAAAATCTACTTAACAGTAGCATAATAATCTGTGTTAAAAACTTGTGTCCCAAACATATACTTTACTATAACTCATTTAATTCATCTGATTGGCAAGCATAAATAATCTTATAACTCTATTCTGGAAGAAATGTCATGTGATATATTTTAAAGCAGTAGGTTAGCATGATTGTAAAATCTGGTTACTAATATGTGTTTGCTGTGCATTATTTTGTATAAAGCAGACAGATTTATTCTAGGGACAGCAAGTAGGATAGTGCTCTACTAACACACAACTCAGTGAGATCAGATATATATATATATATATGTGTGTGTGTGTGTGTGTGTGTGTGTGTGTGTGTGTGTGTGTGTGTATCTATATATGTGTATGTGTGTGTGTGTGTGTGTGTGTGTGTGTGTGTGTGTGTGTGTGTATATGTGTGTGTGTATATGTATGTGTGTGTGTCTGTGTTTATGTGTGTGATGGCTTTTTTTTTTTTTTTTTTTTTTTTTTTAGGTAATAACGCGGTGTTTCTAAGAATCTGCATAACTATGCAATATGATTTATAATAATTTTTATGAATACAATATTTTACTCTATTGACAATAATGAGTTTAAGTAAATGCTCATATACAAACAATTCAAGATTTTTTTGGAAGCTGTTGATAGAATTCACATGACAGAAAATAGATGCATCTTAATGCATGTAATGTCTGAATCATATTAGCCAAAGTTTTTGATTTAAATGAATGTTAGAACATAATTTTCTCTCCTCTTGATTTCTAACATTAAGATTATTTGAATGCTATTAGAATTCAAGTGTTATATATTACATAGATCTATATATTAGCATGAACAGTTTTTAAAAAAAAAAAAAAAAAAAAAAGTTTATTTTAGTTTATATGATGCTGTTTTACCAAATGTGTAGTTTTGTCTTGATAGATAATTGAATTGAAAACTGTTAACCTCAGTTAAATATAACTAGTATTAAATTGATAAGGTGGTAGCTGAGGTACGGCTGCTTAGGGTAGGGGGTTAACTTGAGTAGTAAATACTGCTCTAAGTTGGAGTTTTCAACTCCAGGCGGGATGCAAGGTTTAATCCTTACATTATTTTCACTTGTTCATTGTTATATGTATATAGTTTTGACATCCACAATATATTTTGTACACTCATTGTCACTACAAACAAAATTGAATCCTATACAAAATCCCATAAGAGATTTAATAAATACAGCTATATTTAAAGTTACACCTAAAAGAGGAGATGTAACATTATTTATCTTGTTATTTGTTATTTCGATCATAAGATTCTTGAGTTTTAAAAATGCCAAATGATATCTTTAAAAGGAATTTCTTTAAACATTAATGGATTGAATAATCCGTGTAAAAGGGCAAGCCTAATAAGATACATTAATCTACACAAGGCCAATCTAGTCTTCCTGCAAGAAACCCATCTCTTGAAAAAGATATTGATAAACTAGCCACTAATAAGTATGCAGTATTGGTTAGTTCAGAGCACACTCAGAAAAAAGAGGAGTGGCTATTTTATGGAATAAAAGTATGCCCATTCCTAAAACCATTAAGTCTTATCAGGATGACAAAGGAATGTTTTGTATGGTTACAATACAAATTAATGGGAAGACTTACACTTTAATTAATGTATACTGGATACCTGGAATTGGTATTAATACAGTGAAACATCATATTGATAAGATCATATCATTCTCTATAGGGATATTATTTTAGCTGGTGATTTTAATTGTATACTACATGAAAGTGATACTACCATTATAAAGAAAAGAAGAATTACATCTAATGCAAAACATTTAAATGATTTTGCTAATTCTTATCATTTGAATGATATTAATAATCAGATAGAGTCAAAATCATTACCATACACCTTTTTTCTAACAGATACAAAACTTATTCAAAAATAGATAGGGTCTTTATTTCTAACCAGATGGTAACAGATTTAATTAATTCCAAAATCATTTCATGTCCTATATCTGATCATAACTCAATTGTTTTTGAATTCATGATAAAAATACTCATAATGTTCAGATCAAAAGGATACCAGCATACTTAACTCAGCTAAAAGACTATAAAGAATATATACTTTCAGAAGTACATTTTCTAGACATAAATAATACTCCTGAAGTCTCCATTGTCTATGTTTGGGATGCCTTAAAATCATATCTATATGGACAAAGTATCAGATGGTATAATAACAAAAGGAAATCTTGGGATAAGGAATTGTTAGATATTCAAAGTAAACTAGACTCTTATAAACATAATAATAAAGAAAATATTATGGACAAGAAAGTTATTTTTAGAAATAAACAAACTAAATGAGAAATACAAAGAAATTTTAACTCATAAAGTTAAAATAACTTTAGAGAAATACAAGTTTTTGTCTTATTCAATAAGCCCCAAATACTCACATAGACTTAAAAATAAAACAAAAAGATTGAATAAACAAAACCATATCAAAGAAATCTTTTCTCTAAGGAAAAAGAAGAATGTTTCTAGTATACCAGAAATACTGGATGAATTTAGAAATCACTTTCACAAGATTAACCATAACAACATTAACATGGAACCTAAAGATAAAATAAAGGAGTTTATAACCACAAACATGAATAAAAAGCTTAATAAACAACAGATTAAACTATTGGACAAGAGTATTTCATATACAGAAGTTATTACACAAATAAATAAGCTTAAATCAAACAAAGCACCGGGTAATGATGGTATTATACCAGAGATATATAAAATCCTTTCTAAAACTACATATTAATTAATACATAAGGTTTTATTCTGGCCCAAACTGAGTTAATAACCCCCATCTTGGCAATATACATTTATTTCACCAATTTTAAAACCTAATAAAGATCCAACTAGATGTTCTTCATATCGACCCATCTCATTACTTAATGTTGATTATAAAATGTTTATGAGTATTTTTGCTGATAGATTGAAGACAATTATCCCGGCATTATAGACATAGATCAGACGGGCTTCATTGTAAATAGAAATACTTTTGATAATATAAGAAGAACTTTAACATTAATTGATTTTGCAAATAGGAAAAAGAAAGATTTAACACTTATTAGTCTTGATATAGGTTCAGCATTTGATTCAGTAAGTTGGGACTATCTGTTTACCTTACTGAAGTGCACAAATTTCTCTGATGCATTTGTAAATTTAATTGAGCATTTATACAAAGGAACGCTGGCTTATATTAAGGTAGGAACATATGTTTCACAAAAATACCCATTCTTAAAGGTACAAAGCAAGGATGTCCACTTTCTCCACTATTATTCACTTTAGTAATGGAGCCTTGGGCTAATTTGATTAGAAACAGTACTGACATAGAGGGTTTTGAAATAGAAGAAAATACAACATCCAAAATTCAACTTTTTGCAGATGATGTTCTAATTACATCAGCAGGATCTAATTCTTCTATGCAGTCTTTATTTGATAAAATGATGAATTTTAAAAGTATTTCTGGTTTAATATTCAATGAAGAAAAAACTAAAATACTACCTATATATACACGAAAAAATACTCTCATTAGTGATTTTACTAAATATGTACCTAACTCAGGTCAGATAACTTATTTAGGTATAATACTATCTAAAGATATTAAATCTATTATATATAATAACTATAATACCTGTTTTCTTAATATACAAAATCTTTTTAATACCTGGAATAATATGTTTTTTACTATGGAGGAGAGACTTACAATTATTAAAATGATAATATTCCCCATCAATAATACTTTCACCTACAAAAATAACTATCAAGAAACTGAATACACTAATGTTAAATTTCTTATGGGCACCTAATAGACCTAGGATTGCATTAAAGAAACATACTAATAGCTGGTCTCAAGGGGGTATTTCTTTTCCAGACTTTAATTTATATATTATCTCTTCTATTATAAAAGTTATTACTTTATTAATAGATCGGTCATATGTCATAACGGAAAGATTATTGGGAGCTAATTAGTATGCACTTCATGAAAATCTCCTTAACACATAAAAATATGATTATAAATAACTCCATGTTGTGGTTGCTAAAGGAATTTTGTACTTCACCTATTACACCTAAACATATGGTCTGTTACCCATTAAATATTATTATTAGTTATCGTAACTTTATATTCATGCACCCTAAGTATAGGGAATGGAATTTTATTGTATTCCTATAATTTATACTCAGGGTATGCTTATGTCATCTACTTCTGAAGGAGCTCATTTAGCTATAGATAATAATCTAAAGTACTGGTATCAGCTGATATCTGATAATAAAGTTAAAAATCTAGATTTCTTAAAACAAGAATTTGATCTAAGAGAAACTTGCTGGTTAGAGGTTCAGATTTTTAGACAACATCTCATTGATAGAATAGATCTAATGTCTATAACAGTTAAAGAATCTATTCCAAAACTGATTGATTACTTGATAATAAATTTACAGCATAAAGTTTCTGATAAAGGTAAACTTTCATATATACATAAAATTATCAGACAAGAAACTTTTTACAATGTAGATTCATACTGGAATTATTTCACCTCTATTAATGGGGACCCACCAACTCAACAAGATAAACAATATATGTTCTTCTTTATCTCCTGAAGAACTTCACTCTTCCACCCAAAATGTCTTTTCAGCAGCGGAAAAATGGTTCCAACAAATCTGTCTCCTCCTTAATCCCAAAAAAACCAAATTATTACTTTTCACCCCAACTCTTAAATCTGCCCCTATCTCCTTTTCCATTGTGTCAGGCAATGGCACTATTATTAAACCTGATTGTTCCACTAAACTACTAGGCGTTACGATAGACAATCAACTAAACTTTGACTGTCACATTGATCTAACCATCAAGGCTGTTAATAAAAAGATAGGTGCCCTCTATAGACTTAAGCCCTTTCTTACTGCAACCACCAGAGTGTCTCTTGCCCAAACTCATCTCATCTCTACACTATTGTATGCCTCCTCATTTATCAACATTTCAAAAGCTAACCTTCAGAAACTTGCTACTGCCTACCATAGTATTGCCAGGTTTGCTACAGGTTCCCCATTCCGTACTCACCATTGTCTTAATCTCAAAAACCTTAACTGGCTTGAACTTCACAATCTAATTCTCCTACATCAATTAGTCATCATTTATAAAATTCTCCATTACCCTCTAATACACCCATACTAAATAACCTCATTGCCCCATACAAAATCTTACTTCCCTCGCTCAGCCAGCAAACTTCTAGTAGCTACTCTCAAATCTCATAATAAAGCAGGTGACTCCTTATTTGCTAATGCTGTCGGCTCATACTGGAATAAACTTCCCATAGAACTGACCTCTTTAGGCTCATCTCACCTTTTCAAAAAAAAACTAAGAAACTATTTTCAATCCCACTGGCTATGTCCCTGCTCTAATCCTGACTGTGCTCAGCAAACAATCCCTCTCTACAGTCCGTCACTATCACTACTTCTATCACTCTAGTGTAGTGTACCTAGCATCCCACCTGCTTATTAATTTTTCCTATACTATCTATTCTCTTATACTTGATATATCACTGCAGCCTGTTTCATCTCCCTTTTACTTAGCCAATAGGCTGATCACTGCTGTGCAAATCTCTATCCTAAAACTAGTGCCCGGCACTACATGTTTTATCCTAATTTGTTATTAGTGTAAATATTTATAGACTCTTTATCTGTTATTGTTTTTCTCTCCTCCTCATTTTTTAGCAGTCCTACTATTGCAATTGTTATGGGATTATGATTCCTCACTACTGTTTAGTTCTTGTTAAACTGCCTCTGCATTGTTACTCTACTACATGAAAATGTTCCTTTTTTGCTTACATGTTTTTCATATTTTTTGTGTATTGTAAGTTACTAGTATATAGTGGAGCTTTTCTCCTCGGGCCTCTGCTGAAAATGGACATGTATCCAGCCAGACTAGCCCGGACAACAAATGTAAAATAAAATAAAAAAATAAAATAAATATATATTGGAATCTGCTTATAGAACTACATCTTCCATTGTCTGGAGACTTTATACATGGAAATTTTTACATAGATCTTTTTATACACCTTTGATGATGAATAAAATTAATAATAAAGATAATCTATGTAAGAGATGTAATGTAGAAATTAATGCTGACTGGGCTCATATGTTTTATGACTGTATGAAGTTGAAAGAATACTGGAAGTCAATTAATGAATTTTTGCAGGCTCTTTTTACAGATAATTTCATTATTTCTAAGTCTCTTATATTATTCAACACACCTGTACCTCAATGTGTTAAAAAGATTAAGCTTCCCTTGTTATGGTCTATCCTAGCAGTGGCTAGGAAAATAATAACTAGAAATTGGATTTCAGATACACCTCCTTCGTTCAATGAATTTAAAATGTTATGAATATAATGTGTCATATGGAAATAAGCACAATTAGAATGAGAACAACTAGAAAAACATCACATTTTATTGTATGGGATAATTTACAAAATTTGTTAAAAAATTCTAATTTCAATAGCACAGTATTTTAGTTTAATTAATTGATCTGATTGTAGTGGATGTCTTTGTAAATACTTTAGTTGTTTTGTTGAATATTATAATAATACCTATTTTTAATTATTTGTATAAAATTGTTATGATATTTCTCTTATATGTTAAAACAATAAATTTGTTTTAAAAAAAAAAAAAACATTTGCTTGAGCAAGTAAAACAGGAGGTACAGCTGCAGGCTGAAGAATATCCAAATGTAACAAATTGTAATATTATTGCTACACAATAGGAACATCATTCTGTTCCCAATGAAAAACTTATTTCAAGTTTCAGCAACCCATGCAGAAATACTAAGTCTCAGATATTCGGGCCAACATTTTGAAAAAAAAAAAGATATTCGGGCCAACTGAGGGCTACCTGCAGGCAGATAACCCAAGTGTGATGACTGCAACAGTGAAACACGAATAACATCTTCCCATACCATAGCGTATGAGAATGCGGTTTGCACTTGCACTTCCTGTTTCTGGTCAAAGCACAGAGGTGGTTCACAGGAGCATGAAAAAACATGACAAGTCGAGAAAGAGTAAAGGCGATGGTTGGTGAAGGAGATAATGTCAATGGAAAAGATGATGTTTTGGAAGTGAATGAGTCCAATCCTTTGCAGAGTGATGTGATGACAGAGAGAAGCGGTCAGCTAAGTGGGATTTGGAGCAGAGTGCCAAGTTAAAGGTGAGAGCAGCTTTAAAAGATTCTGAAGCGTTGTTTCAGGGTGAATTGCAGGATGGCTGTATGATTACAACCCTCCCATCAGGAAGGCTGCAGGATGTTTATTTGAGGGATATGTTGAGCCAATGCAAACCAGACAGTGAGGTAGCAGCTTTGTGGGGAGAGATTATGGACAAAATACAAGAAAAGGAGGTAGATGATATTTTGCAAGAAAATAAGTTGCATATGTGGATGGTGAAAGAAGGGGAAAGATAGGTAGAGATGATAAGAGAGACAGCAAGGAAAATCTTTGTGGTAAGACTGAGCAGTAAAAAACAAAAAGAACTTGAAAGGTGTGAGATTTGGGACAATGTAATTTCTCCTTTGGGCATTTCTCCTAAGGAGGTAAGAGCATTTATACACATTAATAAAGATATTTATTGTGACATTCTGTTTGAGATAGGACAATATACAAATACCTTTTTAGAACAATTTGAAATAAGAGAAACTATAATCCATGGAACATATATGTGGCAAAAACATTCACTAGAGAGATGAAAATGTAATTTTTGTGCAGTTTAGGATGTTTGTTGAAAAAGAAGTGTTAAAAGACTTTTTAAAGACTTTATGTAAAGATATCATGGGCACTCTGATGATGTAAGGTAGTGCCAGCTATGCCAGAGAGAGTAGGGCAGTGCATGTGTAACATATGCCAACATAACTAGCTGGAGTTTTGTAAAGCATTTTATGTTATTTGAATATCAAACTGATTTGTACAGATGCTTGTGTTAAAAATGTATTTCTAAAGTTATTTGTGTTAAAATGTATCAACAGTGGGTCCTGCCAGACAGAAAAGGAATATACATGTGTGTCAGCCTGCATTGCAACAGATGAAATGTATATAATTTTAACAGAGGATGCTGGAAGGGAAAGGGACAAGTTCAGCCCAGCTAACCTTAAGGAAAATAGCCTGAAATTAAATGACTTGGTTTAGGTCATAAAGATTTTATCTCACAGGCTTGAATACAGCCAGAGACGCAATGTCTGGGAAAGGCCTGGGCTCTTAATGTCCTCAGTGGTGAACTAATTGCTACCCTGGGGTGCCAGAGAATGACGGGTTAGTCTCTGCAGGAAAGAAGAAATAGTTGGAATTGTTTTACAGTCTCCAGATGCCAGAATAATCCTTAGCAAAGTTCTAGGTGTGTATTGTGACACATCTGTGCTAAACCCTGGCTCATGTTCCAGTAAGGGGATAGTGTGGGAACCACAGAATCAAGTGACCAGATGCAATGTCATTCTGCAGCCAGCACTGAAATTGTATTTAGATACTAGAGAGATATGTGACAGGTAATAGCTAGCCTAGCTTGAGCATTTTCTGGCTTGTTAAACTTGATTTCTGTATTATTAGCTGTATTTAGAGCACAACCAAAAGCTGTTTGCTGAATTTCCTGTTTGCACTTAATTTTAAATCGTTTTTTTCTTAAAACTTGCATATTTTCTGTCCTTGACCTAGCACTCTTGTGTGGGGTCATTTACTGCACTGTTATAACTTGATATTACTTGTGAACCTCTGCTATCTCTGTAAAGAACAAAAACAAAAAATCTTGCTTTTTCCCACTTTTCTGAGAGTTAAAAGTTCAGTTACAGGCTTGCTGTTCCTGAACTGTTTGAAAGTTTCTGTGAGGCCATTTTTCTTGGGCTGAAGGAGGGTCTCTGTGTTCATCAGTGGCAGTGACTAACATTGAGCAGCTTCCCTGCCCCCGTAGAGGTGGTTACTGACTTGAAACTGTAGTTTTATTGGCCACTAGGGGTCATTTCCATAACTCCTTCATCTTCCTCTCTTAAAACCTAGTTGCCTCGTGGTTTGAGCGTCTTTTCAGGCTTGTTGGCTGTTGGTGAAGCACCCTCCAAGAGGAAAAACCACTGAGAGAAGAAGGGAGCCACTTTTGAGATTTTAAGTATTTTTTCTCTGTTTATTTGCTAAGTTTTTCTGCATAGCTGCCTAGCTTGAGCATTTTCTGGCTTGTTAAACTTGATTTCTGTATTATTAGCTGCATTTAGAGCACAACCAAAAGCTGTTTGCTGAATTTCCTGTTTGCACTTAATTTTAAATTGTTTTTTTCTTAAAACTTGCATATTTTCTGTCCTTGACCTAGCACTCTTGTGTGGGGTCATTTACTGCACTGTTATAACTTGATATTACTTGTGAACCTCTGCTATCTCTGTAAAAACAAAAACAAAAAAAAAATCTTGCTTTTTTCCCACTTTTCTGAGAGTTAAAAAAGTTCAGTTACAGGCTTGCTGTTCCTGAACTGTTAGAAAGTTTCTGTGAGGCCATTTTTGCTTGGGCTGAAGGAGGGTCTCTGTGTTCATCAGTGGCAGTGACTAACATTGAGCAGCTTCCCTGCCCCCCGTAGAGGTGGTTACTGACTTGAAACTGTAGTTTTATTGGCCACTAGGGGTCATTTCCATAACTCCTTCATTTGTCCTCAGAGGAGTGGTTTAAGGCAGTAACTTGTAGCTTATTGGCCATTTTGGGTCATTTCCTGTCTTTTCCAGCCCCCTGCTATAAAGCACACTTTAGCGTGCATTAGCGCGATTTAGCACGATTTAGCGCGGAGCTGCCACTGTTGCACACTAGGGCAGCGCCGGTTAAGCAGGTTTAAACTATTCGGGCTACCTAAAGTCCACTCTTCAAATTTTCCCTTAAAACTACCTTCCTCGAACTATACTACTGATCTAATCAGCGTATCCTATAACTAAAAAGATCATCTCTACTTGACTCTAAGTAGACTATTCTCTATCTGTTAAACGTAGCACTTGCTCCTACAGTACTTATTACCTTGATACGGCACTCTTGTCATAGATAGTACCCCAAAAAGGCAACCCCCCCATTTCTCGGTCACCCACGTCCCCGGAATCTTTTTTAAAGTTTTTTGTCTATTCCTTCTAGCATGTCGAGGGATCAGTTGCTAGTGTCCTCTCCTGCTCAGCTGGTGAACCTGGGAATATTGAGGCAATGTTACAATTGCCTCATGTACACAGACAACCCTCTCCTCCTCCCACAAAACACAAATACATGCGAGAGATGCAACTATATGGCCAAACTGGAGGCTGAGCTCTCTCAACATAGGACTGGCAAGACCAGTCAGGAGGAGAAGGTTACCACACACACTATAGACCCAGTCTCACATAGTACCATTACAACCTCAAATCATACACATAAACACACAAAGACATACTCGGAGGCTCTGATCAAAAATCTACCAAAACAGCAGAGGCCACCAAAGCAGACACCCAAACAACCACCACCTCAGAACACAACACCTGCAACACATAGACCTCACAGTCAGAGTGTCAAACAGTCACAGCCCTTAAGGCCAAACACAATGCCAGACACACTAGTCATTGGTGACTCCATAGTCAGACACACTGACGTCCCGCTCACCAGACTGAGTAAGGAGAAGGTCACAGTAAGCTGCCTGTCGGGCTAGAATCCGCCACATAACGCAAGCACTCAGGTCTCTCAACAGCAGGTACAAATATGACTCAGTCATTGTCCACGCTGGTGTAAACGACCTGAGACGTACCTCCTTGGACTACATGAAAAGAGACATTGAGGAGCTCTCTGATTATGTAGCCCAGGCAGGTATGACCCTGACCTTGAGCAGTATCCTACCTTCACCAAGAATGATGCCACAATACAGAGATAAGATGATCAGCTTTAACAATTGGCTTAAACACTGGTGTCATTCAAAGGGGATCCAGTGTCTGTCTGCCTGGGATGACATGCTGGACAAGCCACACTGCTTTGCAAGGGACGGCTTGCACCTGTCACCCCTGGGATTCCGGATATTGGCAAAGGCTCTTGCCACCCCCATAGTGCCTTTTTTAGGCAAGGCTCAAATTCTAAACCTACCACCCTAGAACACAAAAAAGGAAAAAAACTAAGGGTAATGCTGCTCAATGCCAGAAGTCTAAATCTCAAAATGCACTCGAGGCCCTTCTCAGTATGGAGAACATCAATGTCTGTGCTGTGACAGAAACCTGGTTCAAGGCTCCTGAGAGCACCCCAGCGCTATCAGGTTTTACCTCATATCATGCGTTCCGGCCCCAAAATCCGGACAATACCAAGAAAGGAGGGGGGGTATCCATATTCATCAAGGACACCCACACCTCAAGACTGGTGGCAACGCACGATGCATCGGAGACCATCCAGGTGCAATTAACCATAGGCAAGACTGCTCTGCAAATTGTAGCATGTTACAGGCCACCCTCACAAACTCAGGAACCTCACATGGCCTTCCTGAAAACACTAGAGGGATAAATGTATCACCAAACACCATCATACTAGGTGACTTCAATTACCCTAATATAGACTGGGAACACTACTCAAGCCCAAACACCCTAGCCCAAAAGTTCCTGGAATTCATAAACTCAAATGCCATGGAACAACTAGTCACCATCCCACAAGAGGAGATAACATACTTGATCTCATCATCACGAACATGGGAGCACAATGTTCAACACCGAGGTGTACCCCTCACTGGTGAGATCAGACCACAAACTAATCTCGCTGGAGGTCCTCATCCCACCCCCACCTGGAATAAAAAAAACCACACTAAAGAAGTTGTCAAAAGGCGACTTCACAGTTCTAATGAATAGTTTGGTCTCCTTTAAGGCCCCGAGCGTGGAAAACAGTACTCAAGCCGCTGAATCACTTACAAATGCCTTCTACCAGCACCTGCAGGACTGCATGGATAAGGCAATCCCAAGCAAAACAAAGACTCTTTGTACCAAAGGCAAGCGTCCAGTCTGGTGGACCCCAGCCATAAACAAACTCTACAACAAAAGGAGGAAGCTACTACAAGATAGAGCAAAATCCTTAAAAGGTAAGACACCCTTGATCACTATAAGTAAAAACTAAGAGCTCTCATAAAATCATCCAAAGCAAATTTCGAGAGAAAAATAGCTAAAGACTCAAAAGACAATCATAAGGCCTTCTTTAGCTATGTTAGAAACCTGGGAGGAAACTCCCAGATATGCTCAGAGCTAGTTCAAAATGATGTGAAGATTACTGATCCTACAGACATTGCCAACATACTGGCTGACAGGTTCAGTGCAAACTTCTCCCTCTCCCCAAAAGGAGAGATATCTATACCAAATGATTGCAGCCCCCAAACATCTCCAGCCCAAGTGAGAACTGCTCTCTCCAAAGCAAAAACACAGCATCCATGGGACCTGATGGTGTCCCCGGCTGTGTGCTCCATGAACTCAATGAGGAATTAAACCCACAGCTAGGACAGCTGTTTAATCAAAGTCTTACCTCTGGATACGCCCAGGGGTGGCGCACTGCAACTGTGGTACCACTTCACAAAGGCGGTGCCTCCACTGACCCTGGAAATTACCGCCCATTAGCTTGACAAGCCTTATCTGCAAAGCCATGGAGAGGATCATAATGGACCTCATAAATAAAGACATAGGAATTTGCAGACTTTGGATCCAACCCAGTTTGGCTTTGTCAAAGGCAGATCATGCCTTTAAACTTGGTTGACTTTTTGAAACAGTCACCAAAGCCATTGATGAGGAAAGGCAGTCCATACAGCCTACCTCGATCTGGCTAAGGCCTTCGATACAATACCCCACTCGGGTATCATTGAAAAACTCATCAGCTTAAATGTCAACCCATACATCACAAGATGGGTTGCAAACTGGCTGAGTGACAGAACCCACAGGGTCAGAGTTGCTGGCGCCATGTCAGACTCAAAGCCTGTCACAAGTGGTGTCCCACAGGGCTCAGTCCTGGGCCCACTCTTGTTTGGCATCTACTTTTCCAGTACAAGCAAACACAGGAGGGTTATGGCTGACAAAGTTTGCAGATGACTGCAAACTGGGCGCCATAGTAGAAAACACATCTGACACAGATATCCTTCAGAAGGGTCTCACAGAAGCGGATAACTGGTGCCAGAGCCACGGCCTAAAGTTAAATGCCAAAAATGCATAGTCATACCCTTCGGGAAAAACAAGGTTACCCTAGCTACCAAATAGGTGGCAATCCACTGAGCACAGAAGAAGTTATCAGGGACCTGGGGACCCAGGTTGATAGTAGTCTGTCATTCGACACCCATGTAGCTAAAGTAGTTAGGAAGACCTTCTACATTGCCCACCTTATCATGAAGGATTCTCATCTAGATCAAGGGAGGTCATAGTCTCCTTTACTCATCACTCATCAGACCAATGATTGAGTACAATGTCCCATTGAATGTATCTGACCCGACACTTGCAGCAGCTGGAGAGGCCACAAAGTTCCTCACCAAAAGGATAAAGGGTCTCAAAATCTGTCCTATGCTGCCCGACTGAAAGAACTCCAGCTCTATTCAGTCACCGCTTGCTCAGAGGTGACCTTTGCCTAACATACAAGGCCATGTCAAACCCAGATTTGATGAATATGCTTCACCTCAAAAATCTAGATCCATCAGAGCCACAAGGGCGGAGACTTAAACCTTGACACGGCTATTAATAGGACATGCTGGAGGCATAGATTCATCACCCAAAGACTCCCTATGCTGTGGAACAAAATCCCGGTACATGTGAGGCAGAGCACCTCGCTGGCCTTGTTCAAGAGAAATCTTGACCAATGGATGGGAGATCGCAGATATACCCCAGGGATTACCTCAGTGTCACTGCTCGACAGAGGCACAGCAAAATAATGGGTATAGTTCCCCATACTAAAGGGGTGGTGTAAGCCACAAAACGATGGGCTAGGCTTGTAAATGCCCTCGGGCAGATAGCCTAGTATGAACCTATGAACCTATGAACCTAATACTCAGCACTCTGTTTTACAATTGACAAGACTACTCACCCACTTCATCTTGCCTTGCTTTAGTAAGTAACATAACTAGGGAACAATAATTCAGTCAGTTAGGAAAATATAGTGAGATTAGCTAAAAGTATTGTTTTTCTGTATCTGTCTGAGTCTTTCCATGTGTGTTATTTTTTATATTTCCTGTGAATTGAAATTCTGATGATAATTGCAAATAGTATTCTTATATTTTTTTATTTATTATTACATATACCTAAACATTTTATTGTGGCAGGTCTTTTAGAAAATACCCTTGAGAGTACTTGCATTTATTCAGTGGCACTGTAGCATCATGCTCCTGAAAGTTTTGCCAGTTGGTTAATACTGCCATTTGTATAAGTATTAATTTTAGAGCCTTAAAGTAGCTGGCTGGTGGCAGTGAATCTATTTAATAGTGTGGTTGTTGGTGGCATAGTGGGCAAATCTGTGCCAGCTTTTCCCAGGTGTGTGTGTGTGTGTGTGTGTGTGTGTGTGTGTGTGAAAATCAAATCTCAAAGAGTGTGTATGTGTCAGCTTACTTGAAAAAGGGATACAGAGCACTAATTTCTGCAGAGAGAAAGGTGATATCTTATTTGGGGCCTGGAGAGGAAGCCCAGCCCCAGGACTGGAGTGTGCCCCCTGTGTCCTCTTAAGGGAACATGTGCTTGATGCAGACAGCCACATCTAAAAATACTGTATGTATCTATTTTTGTTCTAAGTGAATTTTCCCCACTGGTGTCAGTGGTAAGGATTGAGGCCCCTTGATTACTGTCCCAGAAGAGGGATGTCATAAGCATTACAAAAGTTTACTATAATGGAGGTTTGTGGACTAGGGGATGGGAACATGGTATCATTTTGAAAATGGAAAATGAGAAATGTATTCATCTTCCAAGTATGACAAATGTGGAAGGAAAAAGGGATATTGTAAAATATAGGGGCCAACCAAAAACACATTTTGTGCAGTATAGATGATCATTTAATTAGTAAATATGGCAAAAGAAAGTTTTTTATTAGTTGTAAATCAGAGCATGAAACTATGAAATGTAGGAAATGTGGACAAACAGAACATGTATGGGTGGACTGTAAAAATAACATAGAAGCCAAAGAACAAGAGCAAAAGCAGAAATGAGAACATAGCACAGAATGGAATTTAGAAAAAACAATGAAGAACAAATAATAGTAGAAGAAAATAGTAAAGAAGAGAAATTAGTGCATGAAGAAAAATAAAAAACAAAGTGGAGGGAATAATACAAAAGTCAAGTAAAGATGACTACAAATAGGAGAATGGTTAAATGAGAAAATAATTCCATAGGGAAAAGGGTGAAAGATAGAAAAAAAGAAGTTATGTCTTACTATAATGTTCTATCTGTGTTGTGGATCTTCATCTATTCTTGACTAATAGGTTACATTTCTGATCCTCAGAACCAATCCAGCTGTCGTAAAGCTCACGTCAGCCAAAACAACTCTCGAGCTACAAGTCTGCTCACAATACCCTTCTTCACATTACCTCAGATCGAGTTTGCCAATAATTAGACATTTGGATAATGTATAAAGAGTACGAGTCAGAAGCATTGTCCAAGGCATTCCTAACAACAAGACCCAGGACAGGATGTCACTCCACCAGAAACCTACAGGAGGGGGCAGGCAGGAGTGACGTATGAATGATGAAGATCGACAACACAGATGGAACGTTATGGTAAGACATAACGTCTTTATCTGTTGTTGTCAATCTTCATCTATTCTTGACTAATGGGACAGAGTCCCCAGCTACCCTGAATCCTGGGAGGCCCTATGGAAGGACATTCCTGAGTACCACAGAACCAAATGATGCTCTTCCCCTGGAGACCATATCCAATTTGTAATGCAAAATAAAGGTATGAGGTTTAGCCCAAGTTGCAGCTGCACAAATTTCTGACATGGAAGCTTTGGAATTAAAAACAGCAGAAGTCGCCATTGATTTAGTAGAATGTACTTTAACTGGCTTAGGAAGTTTCATGTTCATTTTCGTGTAAATGAAAGAAATGCAATTTCTTAACCATTTGGACAGAGTCACCTTAGATAATGGTCTGCCCACAGTTGCATTGGCGAAGGATGCAAAAAAGAAGTTATGTACTCAGCATAACATTTCATCTGAGTAGTTAGACTCAGTCATTGTCCACGCTGGTGTAAACGACCTGAGACATACCTCCTTGGACTACATGAAAAGAGACATTGAGGAGCTCTCTGATTATGTAGTCCAGGCAGGTATGACCCTGACCTTGAGCAGTATCCTACCTTCACCAAGAATGATGCCACAATACAGAGATAAGATGATCAGCTTTAACAATTGGCTTAAACACTGGTGTCATTCAAAGGGGATCCAGTATCTGTCTGCCTGGGATGACATGCTGGACAAGCCACGCTGCAAGGGACGGCTTGCACCTGTCACCCTGGGATTCGGATATTGGCAAAGGCTCTTGCCACCCCCATAGTGCCTTTTAGGCAAGGCTCAAATTCTAAACCTACCACCCTAGAACACAAAAAGGAAATAAACTAAGGGTAATGCTGCTCAATGCCAGAAGTCTAAATCTCAAAATGCACGCACTCGAGGCCCTTCTCAGTATGGAGAACATCGATGTCTGTGCTGTGACAGAAACCTGGTTCAAGGCTCCTGAGAGCACCCCAGCGCTATCAGGTTTTACCTCATATCATGTGTTCCGGCCCCAAAATCAGGAAAATACCAAGAAAGGAGGGGGGGTATCCATATTCATCAAGGACACCCACACCTCAAGACTGGTGGCAACGCATGATGCATCGGAGACCATCCAGGTGCAATTAACCGTAGGCAAGACTGCTCTGCAAATAGTAGCATGTTACAGGCCACCCTCACAAACTCAGGAACCTCACATGGCCTTCCTGAAAACACTAGAGGGATAAATGTATCACCAAACACCATCATACTAGGTGACTTCAATTACCCAAATATAGACTGGGAACACTACTCAAGCCCAAACACCTAGCCCAAAAGTTCCTGGAATTCATAAACTCAAATGCCATGGAACAACTAGTCACCATTCCCACAAGAGGAGATAACATACTCGATCTCATCATCACGAACATGGGAGCACAATGTTCAACACCGGAAGTATACCCCTCACTGGTGAGATCAGATCACAAACTAATCTCGCTGGAGGTCCTCATCCCACCCCACCTGAAATAAAAAGACCACAGTAAAGAACTTCCCAAAAGCCGACTTCACACTTCTAAAGACTAGTGTGGTCTCCTTTAAGGCCCCGAGCCGTGGAAAACAGTACTCAAGCCGCTGAATCACTTACAAATGCCTTCTACCAGCACCTGCAGGACTGCATGGATAAGGCAATCCCAAGCAAAACAAAGACTCTTTGTACCAA
This sequence comes from Protopterus annectens, assembly GCF_019279795.1. Classification (NCBI taxonomy): domain Eukaryota; kingdom Metazoa; phylum Chordata; order Ceratodontiformes; family Protopteridae; genus Protopterus; species Protopterus annectens. The sequence goes on along the minus strand of NC_056741.1, from coordinate 1,656,649,435 downwards.
AGGCAAGCGCCCAGTCTGGTGGACCCCAGCCATAAACAAACTCTACAACAAAAGGAGGAAGCTACTACAAGATAGAGCAAAATCCTTAAAAGGTAAGACACCCTTGATCACTATAAGTAAAAACTAAGAGCTCTCATAAAATCATCCAAAGCAAATTTGAGAGAAAAATAGCTAAAGACTCAAAAGACAATCATAAGGCCTTCTTTAGCTATGTTAGAAACCTAGGAGGAAACTCCCAGATATGCTCAGAACTAGTTCAAAATGATGTGAAGATTACTGATCCTACAGACATTGCCAACATACTGGCTGACAGGTTCAGTGCAAACTTCTCACCCCTCCCCAAAGGAGAGATATCTATACCAAATGATTGCAGCCCCCAAACATCTCCAGCCCAAGTGAGAACTGCTCTCTCCAAAGCAAAAACACAGCATCCATGGGACCTGATGGTGTCCCGGCTGTGTGCTCCACGAACTCAATGAGGAATTAAACCCACAGCTAGGACAGCTGTTTAATCAAAGTCTTACCTCTGGATACGCACCCAGGGGTGGCACTGCAACTGTGGTCCCACTTCACAAAGGCGGTGCCTCCACCGACCCTGGTAATTACCGCCCATTAGCTTGACAAGCCTTATCTGCAAAGCCATGGAGAGGATCATAATGGACCTCATAAATAAAGACATTGGGAATTTGCAGACTTTGGATCCAACCCAGTTTGGCTTTGTCAAAGGCAGATCATGCCTTTTAAACTTGGTTGACTTTTGAAACAGTCACCAAAGCCATTGATGAGGAAAGGCAGTCCATACAGCCTACCTCGATCTGGCTAAGGCCTTCGATACAATACCCCACTCGGGTATCATTGAAAAACTCATCAGCTTAAATGTTAACCCATACATCACAAGATGGGTTGCAAACTGGCTGAGTGACAGAACCCACAGGGTCAGAGTTGCTGGCGCCATGTCAGACTCAAAGCCTGTCACAAGTGGTGTCCCACAGGGCTCAGTCCTGGGCCCACTCTTGTTTGGCATCTACTTTTCTGAAGTACAAGCAAACACAGGAGGGTTATGGCTGACAAAGTTTGCAGATGACTGCAAACTGGCCATAGTAGAAAACACATCTGACACAGATATCCTTCAGAAGGGTCTCACAGAAACGGATAACTGGTGCCAGAGCCACGGCCTAAAGTTAAATGCCAAAAAATGCATAGTCATACCCTTCGGGAAAAACAAGGTTACCCCTAGCTACCAAATAGGAGGCAATCCACTGAGCACAGAAGAAGTTATCAGGGACCTGGGGACCCAGGTTGATAGTAGTCTGTTCGACACCCATGTAGCTAAAGTAGTTAGGAAGACCTTCTACATTGCCCACCTTATCATGAAGGGATTCTCATCTAGATCAAGGGAGGTTATAGTCTCCCTTTACTCATCACTCATCAGACCAATGATTGAGTACAATGCCCCATTTGGAATGTATCTGACCCGACACTTGCAGCAGCTGGAGAGGCCACAAAAGTTCCTCACCAAAAGGATAAAGGGTCTCAAAATCTATCCTATGCTGCCCGACTGAAAGAACTCCAGCTCTATTCAGTCGCTACCACTTGCTCAGAGGTGACCTTTGCCTAACATACAAGGCCATGTCAAACCCAGATTTGATGAATATGCTTCACCTCAAAAATCTAGATCCATCAGAGCCACAAGGGCGGAGACTTAAACCTCGACACGGCTATTAATAGGACGTGCTGGAGGGATAGATTCATCACCCAAAGACTCCTATGCTGTGGAACAGAATCCCGGTACATGTGAGGCAGAGCACCTCGCTGGCCTTGTTCAAGAGAAATCTTGACCAATGGATGGGAGATCGCAGATATACCCCAGGGATTACCTCAGTGTCACTGCTCGACAGAGGCACAGCAAAATAATGGGTATAGTTCCCCATACTAAAGGGGTGGCGTAAGCCACAAAACGATGGGCTAGGCTTGTAAATGCCCTCGGGCAGATAGCCTAGTATGAACCTATGAACCTATGAATCTGTGGGTTCCGGATCCAATACGGATCCAAGCCGGCAGCTTATCAAGCTAAAGATCCGAGCTCCAAGCTCCTTCCCCTTACCGATACTACACTGCAACCTCCTTCCAATCCTCAAATCGAGTTTGCCACCCACTGCGTGACACACAACAACCTAAGATACCAAAAACCTAACCCGAAAAGATAAACAGGCTCATCAGACTCAGGACATCAAGCCCAAAAGCAGAAATAAACCACCAAGGTCAGGGGGAAGGAGGGAGGGAAGGTTGCTGACAAATGAAGTCTAACTACTCAGATGGAACGTTATGGTGAGTACATAACTTCTTTATCTGAAGTAGTTAACTTCATTTGATCATCAACCTGTGGGACAGAGTCCCCAGCTACCCATAATCTTGGGAGGCCCTTAAGGAAGGATATTCTGGAGCACTGCAGAGCCAAAAGAAGCCCTTCCTCTAGATACCATATCCAGCTTATAATGAGTAATAAAAGTGTGAGAGGTAGCTGCTGAACAAATGTCATCCAGGGGAAACTCTAGACCAGAATGCAGCAGACGTAGCCATAGAACAGGTAGAATGAGCATGAACCCCTTTTGGTTCTGGTAATCTAAGTTCTTTATATGCTTGTAAAATACAAAGCGAAATCCATTTAGCGAGAGTCACCTTCAAAACCGGTTTCCCTAAAAAGGGTTTAGCAAAGGAAACAAAAAACTGATCAGATTTACGGAAATATTTGGACCTATGTAAGTAAAAACATAACTGCCTGTGAACATCCAGCAAATGAAGTTTGTATTCCCCTTTATTTTGAAATTTAGGGAAAAATACAGGCAGATTAATAGACTGATTAATGTTTGACTCCGAAGCAACTTTAGGAAGAAAAGACGGGTTAGTCCTGAGAGACACCCTATCCTTATGAAAAACTAGGTGTGGGGGGTTCATACATAGGGCTTGAAGCTCCGACACTCTCCTGGCTGAAGTGATAGCTACCAGGAAGGCTGTCTTCCACAACAAGAATTTCAAGCCAACTGATGCTGCGGGCTCGAAAGGAGGCACAACTAAGGCCTGAAGAACCAAGGTCAAATCCCATGAAGGGGAAGGGTATTTGATAGGAGGTCTCAGTAGAAAAGTACCTTTGATAAAGGTCTTGCAAATTCTGGCAGCAGCTAGAGAACCTGAATTTTCCCCTACATGAAAATGGGATATAGCCGCCAGCTGGACTTTCACTGTGGAAGAGCTGGCCCCCTGCTGGAAAATATGAGACAAAAAGTCTAACACTGCTGGAACTGGAGCGGTAAAAGGATCCAAATTTGTCTGAGAAGCCCAAATGGAAAAACATTTCCATTTACTACTGTGCACTTTCCTGGTAGAGGACTTGTGTGTCGCTACCAGAATGGACTTAACTGGAGATGAGATACCGGGAGTCCTGGCAACTAATGGAACTGGAGCAACCAAGCTGTGAGCTTGAGGCTGTCTAGATTCGGAGGAGGAATTCCCGAGGGATGACGAATGAGATTCGGAATGGGATCCAATATCCAAGGTGGAGCTAGAAGACGAGACCGTAGGCAAGGGAACCAAACTTGACGAGGTCAGAATGGGGCTACGAGGATAACCCTGCTCCCCAACCGACGAGTTTTCTGTAAGAATTTTGTCATGAGAGGAAGAGGGGAATATGCATAAAGAAGACCAGGTGGCCAAGCATGGACAAGAACGTCTCTGGGGACTTCCTCTGTCAGGGGAATCAGAGTGAAAAACTCACTGCACTTCACGTTGGACGATGATGTGAAGAGATTGCAGCAAGGCTGACCCCACTTGAGGAAGATCTATTCTGCTACATAAGGATTCAGAGACCACTCGTAAGGCGAAAGGATAGTCCTGCTCAATTTGTCTGCCAAAATGTTGGACCGACCCGGGATGTGCATTGCTATCAGAAAACAGTTGGTGGACATTGCCCATTCCCACACTCTCATGGCCTCTCATCAAAGTGGATAGAACCTGGTTCCCCCCTGCTTGTTGATGTATCATACCACTGACATATTGTCTGACTGGATCAAGAGAGGTATGAAAGGCCTGCAATGCTAAAAGGACTGCTATCATCTCTAGTACATTGATATGCAGAATGGTCTCGCTTGGGGTCCACGTACCTTGGACAGTCCTGCCTGAGCAATGCCCCCTCCACCCTAAGCGGGAGGCATCCATGGTCACCGTGGCTTGGGGCAGAGGCATAACAAAGGGGCGTTCTTCTTGCAGATCCTGGGATTGAAACCACAACATGAGAGAAGCTTTGCAGACTTTGCTTAGAGGGATCGGAAAGTCTACATTCTGATACAGTAGAGACCACTGAACTTGTAACATCAACTGTAGCACCCTCATATGCAGACATGCACAAGAAATCAGATTTATAGCTGCTGCCATGGACCCTAGGGCTCTCAGGACTAACTCTGCTGGACATGCAGGAGTCTGAAGAAGCGTCAAGACATGAAGGGCCAGGCTCCGAAGTCTGTCTGGAGTAAAAAATATCCTGGCCTGAAGAGAATCTATTCTTGCCCCTATGAAGTCCAGAATCTGAACAGGTTGAAGAGAAGACTTCTTGAGGTTTATTGTAATACCCAGCCGATTCGACAACTGAAGAAAGAAGTTTCTGGCTAGCATAAGTTGATGCCTAGTGGGGATGGTGAGGAGCCAGTCATCCAGGCACGGGAAGACCTGAATGCCCTGAAGCCTCAAGTGGGATGCTACAACTGCCATGACCTTGGTAAACACTCTGAGGGCTGTGGTGAGACTGAAGGGTAGGACCCTGAACTGGTAGTGACTGGCTTCTAGCTGAAAGCAGAGGAACCTTGTGGATCGCCTGTCCATCAGGATATGGTAGTACGCATCCTTGAGGTCTACCAAGCACACCCAGTCTTCCTCCTGCAAGAACGGCAGGATGGATTGTAATGTGACCATCTGGAACGTCTCCTTGGCAATGGACAGGTTCATCGTGGATAGGTTGAGGATTGGCCTCAAGTCCCCCATCTTTTTTGGCACCAAAAAGAACCTGGAATAGATGCCTGATCCAGACTGGTCTGGAGGCACTGGCTGGACTGCTCTTTTGTCTAGCAGCTTTTTGATTTCCAAAGCTGCCGCCTCCCTTTGAGTGGATGGGATGTCCGGGAGGTGCCTTGTGGATAGGGGACTGTTTATGAAGGGAATAGAATAGCCTCTGGATATTATTCGAAGCACCCAGTGATCTGATGTTATAGACTCCCACCGGGCTAGCTGCCTCAAAAAATGCCCCCTGACTGCCTCCAGAGAGGAGCAGTCAGGCAACTCCTCAGGGCTGCTGCGTGGGTCGGTCAGAAAAAGGTTCCCCTGAACCAAAGTTCTTTGGTCCCCCCTCTGCCTCTGGGCCGGTGTCCACCTCTGCCTTTAGGGTAGGAGGAGTCTGGTGCTTTCCAGGACTGCTGAGACTTCCAGAACCACAGCTTCTTCTGCCCTCGCTGGTTCCTGGAGAAGGACCTTTGAGGGTTGGAGAAGCCGATCCCAATGGCCAACAGCGTTTTCCCATCCTTCTCACTCTGGACTAGCGTATCTCGGATGGTCTTCCCGAACAGGGTCGAACCGTCAAAAGGGGCATTCGAAGGACGCCTTGAAAGGTTCTGAAAAATCGCAAAGCCGGAGCCAGGCATGATGCCTCATGGCAATACTGGACCTGGCCACCCTAGTGGCTCCCTCAGTGGCATGAGAGAGTAAACGCATGGACGTATTTGAAACCGACTTGAGAGTAGCCATATGAGCCGAGAATTGTCCATTTATCCTCGGTCGAAATGGACCCTGGGGGAGTATCTGCATACTCTTTCACAAGGTCGCACTGAAGTCTAATTACGTGGGCCATGTAAATTCAGCACTCTTAGAGAATAGGTAGCTGAAGCAAACGTCCACTTTCCAAAATGATCCATCACCCTAGACTCCTTGTCCGGAGGATGGACCGAGGAACTTTCCTGGACCATTTTCTTTTTGGTGGCTGCCACCACCACCATGGCATCAACTGGGGAAACCTTACTCAAAGTGGGCTTGTCAGCAGGGGGGCTCAATACTTTTTCTGGTCGTTTGGGTATTGGCTCTACAGTGTTCGGTTCCTTCCAAGCTCTGGTGGTAAAGAGGTCCACCAGAGGGTCAGCCGAGGGGGACACCCAAGAGGTAGATGGGCCTGCGTCGAACGCCTTCAGAAGTACCAACTTGTCCGAGGAAGGCTTTTGGGTGGACCAGCCCCCCCGGCGAAGAATTTCCATTATGTTTCCAAAGGAGATGTCTTCAGGGGTGATCTGGGGGAACCTTCCCTTTCCTCCAAGTCGGTATCCTCAGTGAAGGACTCAGGGGCGTCCATGTGCCTCCTCTTGCACTGGCATTTGCAAGGGGCCTCCTCGGGGGGGGGGAGCTCTCTGCAGAGGGCTCACAAACAGTCACATATTCCTCAAGGGGAACCGTCTGGGGCATATCGGACACAGGCTGTCCCTGGGAGGACTTGATGATGGAAGACAAACTCAGCTGTGAGGGAGCAGGGGTGGACTTCAAGGAAAGTGTGAGGCGTCTCGATCCTCCAGAGAGTACCCTCTCCACAACATCAAAGGCCGAAGGAGAGCCAGCTTCCCTGAAACTATTGGGGCATGTAGCCATGCTCCTCAGATCTGACGAGGAGATTGGAGCCGAGGCCGGAACAGTCAGACCCAGAGGGATGGTATGCCCCGGCCACAATGGGTCCAATGACACACACATCACCTCGGATCCAACGCCCAGATCTCGGCTCCTTGAGCTCAGATCCGACAAGGGAACAGACAAACTCGAGGGCATGGCCGGTGTCGAGGATGGAGGAACCATCGGTGCAGACCCCCTGACTCCATGGCTCCTCGGATCCAGGGACTCCGAAACCCAAGGGTGGATCAGAGAAGGAGCTATCGGGGCAAACGTCGGAGCTGAAATCCCCACTCCGGCTGGAGGATAGGCCACAACACTCCCATCTGCAGTTGAGTTTGCAGGAACCTCATCATCCGGTCCATGTCAGCTTCAGAGAGGCTCCTTGTGGATCTTGAGGACGCCACCGACACCGGCTGGGAAGGCCGATGCGAGGACGACCTTGAAGTGGGCCGAGCCTCCTCCTCTGGCTCCAGGGAGAATCATGGAGAACGGAGCCGAGGGGAAGATAGCCTAGCAACTTTCTCTGGAGTAGAGATCACTTTAGTGGGGGGGGGGGCCGACGGATCCAAGTGCGCTTGTCTCTTGCGACCCCTCTCACTGTCTCTATCTCTCTCTTTTTCTCTCTCTCCCTCTCTCTCTCTCTCTCTCTCCTTTTCCTTGTGTTTCTCCTTCCTGGCCTCTCTCTCGCCCTGTTTGGAAGTGGGAGTAGGAGTCCTGGACAGGGGAGGAGGGCCAGAAGCCTGAACAGCCACACCCGTGGCTGAAGAAGATGAAGCAAAAGAGGTGGCTGATTCTGCTGGTAGAAGACCAGCCAGAATCAGCTTGGTCCTGCAATCCTGCTGGGCCCGGGGATTGAATGCTGCACATATTTTGCAGCCTGAGGTGACATGTGGAACCCCTAAACAAACCACGCACAGAGTGTGACCATCGGCTGGCGACAGCTTATGGCCACACTCTGTGCACTTAGAGAACGTTGTTTTTTGTGACTCTGACATACCTATACTAACAAGGATAACTAGCCAAGCACACACACACACACACACACACACACACACACACACACACACATCAAAGGTGGGAAGAGGAGGCCTACACTGGATGAAAAGTTATAAAACTTTCATTTTTTAACTACTTTTTTTTTTTTTTTTTTTTTTTTACAAAAAACCCAAGGTTAAAGAGGGAAAAGATTAACTAATTACCCAGACACACACACACACACACACATACACATCGAAAGTTTAACAAACCCGCTTTAACTGCCTGGAGCTCAAGAATCCTGTCTTGATGAAGCCGCGACAAATGAGATCTGAGGATTGGAAGGATGTTGCAGTGTATGGGTAATGGGGAGGAGCTTGGCGCTCGGATCTTTAGCTCGGTAAGCTGCCGGCTTGGATCTGTATTGGATCTGGAACCCACAGGTTGATGATCAAATGAAGTTAACTATTTCAGATCAACTGCTCAGATCATCTAAATTACTTAGTTCTGTCTAGGTAGAAATGCAACTGATGGTGTACATCCAGAAGGTGAAGGCAATACTCGCCTTTGCTTGAAGAATTTGGAAAGGATACCAGTAAGTCTATGGACTGGTTGATAATGGTCTCCGAAATCACTTTAGGAAGAAATGTTGGGTTCATTCTAAGCTTTAGAACATAAAGCCTGGAATTCGGAGACTCATCTCACCAAAGTGACAGCTATGAGAAGTAATATCTTCCAAGAGAGGAACTTTAAATCACAGGTAGCTGCAGGCTCAAACAGAGGTTCAGTAAGTGACTGTAGCACTACAGTCAAATCCCAAGGTGGAAGGGGATCTTTAAAAGGGGGTTTCAGACATATTGCATCTTTAAAGAAAACTTTACAAAGTCTGTGAGACATCAAGGGTTGGTCTCCAAACCCATTGTAAAAATTCAAAACAGCAGCTAAGATAACTCTGATCACAGAAGCAGAGATGCCTTTATTAAAGATGGCCATTAGGAGGTCCAGGATTTTTTCTGCTGGTGCTGAAAAAGGGTCTAGACCATTATCAGAAGGCCAAATACAAAAACGCTTTCATTTGCTTAGGTATAGAGTCCTAGTGAATGGTTTATGTGACACCAACAAAATGTGTCGCACAGGGGACGGTATATCATAACACCTGGTGACTATTGGAATTGGAGCAACACAGCTGTTAGCTTGAGAGTCTGAATAGTGGGATACACTAGTCCCTAGGGATCGGATAAGAGATCCGGAACTGGGTCCAGAGTCCAAGGGCGGCAAAGAAGATGAGGCCAAAGGAAGGGGAAACCATATCTGTTGAGGCCAATAAGGAGCAATGAGGATCACTTTGCTTCTCTATCGAGCTGCATTCTTGAAAAAAAGAGGGATCAGAGGAAAGGCATAGAGGAGACCGGGGGGGGGCAATCATGGAGAAGAGTGCCCCTGTGTGACTCCTCTTGAGGGGGAATTAGGACAAAGCAGCTTCTGCACTTGTTGTTTAGGGGGTGAAGCAAATAGGTTGCAGCAAGCCTGGTCCCAGCAAAGAAAAATCTCCTTCGCTACTCTGGAGTTCAGAGACCACTTGTGAAGCATGAGGATGCATCTGCTCAGTTTGTCCGCTATCACATTTGAACTCCCCGGGATGTGCATTGCTATCAGAAAGCGGTTGGAAGTTACAGCCCATTGCCAAACTCAATGGGCTTCTCAACACAATGCGTAGGACTTGCCCCCCCCCCCTATTTGTTGATGTACCAGATTACTGCCATGTTGCCCAATTGAATAGCTATCATCCCCAGAGGTACGGCATAATAAAATGCTTGCAACGCAAGAAGCACTGTTCTTAACTCCAGTACACTGATGTGCAGGTTGGCCTCAGAGGGGGACCAAGTGCCTTAGACTGTCTTCCCTAAATAATGTCCCCCCACCCCATCTGGGAAGCATCCATGGTCACTATGGCCCTGGGCTGAGGGAAAACAAAGGGGTGGCCTTGAAGAATCTCCTCTGAATGCATTCACTAGGTTAAATCATTCTTGTATTGACTGAATATGAAAATTAAATGTTCCATGGGGTGGGTCAGGATCAACCATTAGCTTGTTAGTAACCACTGAAGAAGCCTCATATGGAATCTTGCCATTGGGACTAATGTGATAGCAGCTGCCATGCATGTATCTTGTTTGAGTGCAGAAGTGGATGAACCTGTAACTGAATTTTTTGTAACCTGGGTCAGAGAAGAGATGCTATGCAAGAAGAAGTGTTGAGAAAAGCCCTGATAAATTCTATGTCCTGGGTGGGGGTTAACTGAGATTTGGCAGGGTTGACTGCTATGCCCAATTGGTGGGACAGGTCTAGTATAAAGTCTGTAGTCTGTTGTAGCAGATGCCTGGTGGAAGCGGTGAGTAGCCAGTTGCCTAGATAAAGAAACAGTCGGAATCTGTGCAGCCTCAAATAAGTGTGACCATCACCATACACTTGGTGAACAACCTGGGAGCTGTGGTGAGGCCAAAGGGCAGTGCTCTGAACTGGAAATGACTGGCTCCTAAGCAGAAGCGGAGAAACTTTCTCGAGCATTTTTCCACCTTTATGTGGTAATACACATCTTGAAAGTTGACAGAGCACATCCAATTGTCTTTCTCTAGGAAGGGGAGAATCGACTGAACCATGACCATCTGGAATTTTGCTCATTGAACAAACTTGTTTAGAATACAGAGATCTAAAATTGGTCTCCAGTCCCCAGTTTTCTTTGGTACTAAAAAGAATCCTGAATAAAATCCGGATTCTCTTTGGTCTGGTGGGACTTCTTGGATTACTTTTTTTCTAGCAGCTTTTGAACTTCTATTTCTGCTTAAACTCTCTGACTGGGTGGGATGTCAGAGAGTCTTTGCTGGAGTTTTCGGGGAAAAGGTGAAGACAATAAAATAACCTCTGGAAATTATCCTTAGCACCCAGGCATCAGTAGTTATGTGTTGCTAGGTGTCTAGGTGCAAGGAAAATCTTCCTCTGACTGCCTTCAGAGGTAAGCAATCAGGTCTGCTTTCAGGATCGCTGGTAGGGTTGACCAGAAAACAAGTACCTGGTGCCCTGATTCTGCGAACCACCTCTGCATCTGGGACAGCGCCTTCCATTGTAATTCCCCTCTCTGCCCCAAGAGGAGTCCGAACCATGTGTGTCCTGGAAAGACTTCTGCGGCTTTTTGAACCACATCTTATCACTCTTTTGATTCCTGGAATAGTGTCATTGAAGAGTGGAAAAATGTCTGCTCACAGCAGACAAAGTCTTTCCAAACTTTTCATGCCTGGATAAAATTTCCTTTACTCAGGGACCAAATAAAGAGTAACCGCCAAATGGAGCATTGACGAAGGAAGACTTGAATGGTTTCGCAAACTCACACAGGTGCATCCAAGCATGTCTTTGAATAGCAACGCCTGAAGCTGCTGACCTGGTCACCCCTTTGGATGCATGTCCAATGAGCCTCATGGACGAGTTCAAAATAGACTCCAGGGTAGCTAGCAGGGAGGCCACTTTTTCTTGGACCCCCTCAACAACTGCTCCTGCCACAATATCTGATAGCTCCTTGACCAGACCTCTTTGAAATCTTGTAAAATGTGCCAAAAAATTGAAGGACCTGATGGAGAAGGTTGATGAAGAATAGAGCCACTTCCAATTCTGTCCATCACCCTGGACTCACAGTTCAAGGGATGGACAGTAGAATTTTTCTCAGTTCTTTCTTGGTGGTGGTCACTACCACCATGGCATCAACTACTAAGCCCATAGCTCAATGTGGTTTGTCTTCAAGAGCAGAAAGGATTTTGTCGGGTCTCCAGAAGACTGGTTCGACAGAGTCAGGAGCCTTCCAAGTCTGCTGAACAATCAGTTTAATTAAGTTGTCCGTGGGCGGGGTAACCCAAGAGGTAGACTTGTCAAGCACCAAAGGCCTGCAAGTACACGGATTCCTCAGAGGATGCATCTTTTGGGCTTCCAGTCACCCCTCTTTTTAAGGATTTCAAGAATGTGTCCAAAGGAGATGTCTTCTGGAGGTGACCATAGGGAACCCACTGCATCATCTCAATCCTTGTCCTCAGTGATGGATTCTTGTAGAGAATCAAGATTTTTCCTCCTATGCAAGCTCTTCTGATGAGGCTCCTCAGTGGGATCATCTGAGGAGGACTTGGAAGAGGGTGTTCCTCTGACAGGCAAGTCTTGAGAAACCGGTGCTCGCTGTCCAGGGGCAGGGGTTCGTGTCAGAACTGAAAAACCTGTGGTCACAATGGTAGACTCCAGTAACCCAGGAGTCACCTGGAAAGAAGCAGTGGCTAAAGTTTTTTCCATAGCCTGAAAGGCAGGGCTCCCTGAGGAGGAATAGATGCCTGGAACAGAGACTGACTCAGAACCAGGGGCACACCCTACCCAGAGAGCCCCACCAGACAGACCAGAACTCAGGAAGGGTCCACTGCTGTCATAGCTGTAAGAGATACGGATGGCTCTGTAGAAAAATTCGGAGCCAACTCAAACCCTATATCCTCAATGGCAAAGACACGGTCCTGGGGACCCGACGGTGCAGATGGCACAAAGGGGGCCAGAGCCAGACTCGGTGTCGAGGACAAAAGTGTAGTCTATGCCGAAGTCATTGGAACCTGGGAAGTTGAAGCTGATGCCTCTGTCTGTGCTAAGGTCAAAGGAGGAGTATAATTGGGTGTGGATGGAGAAAAATCACATGCTCCAGAAAACAGAAGAGGGAAGACCCCAGGCTGCCAAGATCTGATCCACCGACCTGACAACATCCATTTCAGAAAAACTTCTGGTGGAGCACATCGAAAAGGCTGAAGGTCCCTTCAGCCTTTAAGAATGGACTAGGCAATTGTCCATGGAAAGGGTCTATAGATGGCGAATAGGTAAGACATGGGTTCTGAAACTAGCATTAGCTTCAGCACCATCTGTTGCGCCATAGGAGAAAGAGTCAGCACTGAAATTGAAGCCCTAGAGATGGTCAGAGCCGTAGATTTAGGACTCTGAACCACAGACATAGCTGGCGTAGAAGGTACCAAAGAACTTTTCAGTGCTGGAGGCTTTAACTGTTCCAAAAGCTTCGGAACCTTGGTTTTCTGTTCTGTGGCGGAACCCTCAGAGGCATGCTTATGCTTTTTAATGCTTGGTGCTGAACGAGAGGACTTAGAGCCAGATGCCAGAGGAGACTAGTCAGTTTATTTCTTCTCTCTGCCAGGGTTCTATTACTAAAGTCCTGGCAAAAGGAACAATTCATACTCAAGTGGGGAATACCCAAACAGTAAATGCATTTTTCATGAGAGTCTGAGCTTGGCTTCTTCCTGCCATACTCAGTACATTGTATAAAGCCTATAGTAAAAGATTTAGGTTTCTCTGCCATATTCTATCAAAGGGAAGGCAGAAGGACAGAAAAAAGCTCACACGCCCACACACACACACACACACACACACACACACACACACATACACACACACACACACACATACACACACACACATACACACACACACATACACACACACACACACACACACACACACACACACACACACACACACACACACACATAATGAAAGCAGAGAAAGTCTACCAACAATTATTGAAAAGTTACCACAACAGTAAAAATACAGAAGGGACTACCAGCAATGGTAGGGGAAACAGAACTACCAGTGGAAAGAGGAAAAAATACACACTCAAGGGTAGACCAGACACTCAAACAAGAAAAAAGCTATAAAGTAATTAGTTATACAATAATTATAAAGTACTTCGCTAAGAGAGAGAGTTGGCTGACGTGCCTTATTCGTAAGAGCAGCAAACGAGATCTGAAGTAATGCGAAGAAGGGCATTGTGGGTAGATTTGTAGCTAAAGAGTTATTTTGGCTGAAGAGAGCTTTACAACGGCCAGATCGGTTGCGGATTGAAACCATAACACATTAATCAAAAATAGATGAAGACTGACAACATCAGATAGGAAGTTTAAAAGTGCAGTTGTGAAAGAAAATAAAAAAGGCAAAAGACAGAAACAGAACAATTTATATAGGAAGAAAGGTGAAAATTCTAGACATAAATGTTAACAGTATAAAAAAATAACAGATGGAATGTTATGGTGAGACATAACTTCTTTACCTGATGTTGTCAATCTTCACATAATCCTTGACAGTGGGGCAGAGTCTCCAGCAACCTGAACCTTGGGAGGTCTCATGGAAGAATATTCTGGAGGACCATTGAGTTGAAGGATGCCCTTCCCCTAGACACCAGATCTAGTTTGTAATGAATAACAAAGGTATGAGGCAAAGCCCAAGTAGCCACTGTACAAATGTCATCTAAGGAAACATTGGAATGAAACACTACATGGGATATGGCAGTTGCAGTGATGGAAAATAAGAACTATTTAGATACTGTTGATCTTCGGTTGGCTCTTGACTGTTGTTTAAATGTTTACTGTTACATGTTGTGTTGTGATGTTATGTTACTGTGCATAAGCTTGGAGGAACGAAATTTCGTTCAGCTATACTCTGTATGGTTGAATGACAAAGTTTTCTTTGCTTTACAGGTGCAGCTACTGCTCTGGTGGAATGTCCATTTACTGGTCTTTGTAGTGGTAAATTGCTTTTGTTACAGGCAAAGGTAATACAGTCCTTAATTCACTTAGCTAAGGTTACTTTTGACACAGGTTCCCCTTTTGCCACTGAAGAAAAGGAAACAAACAATTGATCTGATTTTCTGAACTCTTTTGACTTAAGTAGAAGCAAAGTTGTCTATGAACATCTAATAAATGGAGATAATATTCCCCTTTGTTAGCATAATTGAGGGAAAAATGTAAGTTGAATAGTCTGGTTAAGGTTGGATTCCAAAATCACTTTGGGCAGAAATGAAGGATTAGATCTCAAAGAGACCCTGTCTTTATGAAAAATTATATAAGCAGGTTTAAATGATAGAACTTGAATCTCCGAGATCCTCCTGGCTGATGTGACGGCCACCAGGAACAATGTTTTCCAAGAAAGGAATTTTAGATTACATTTGTCTGAAGGTTCAAAAGGGGGATAAAATAGTGATTGGAGAATTAAATTTAGGTCCCATAGAGCTGAAGATTCCTTATAAGGGGGGGGGGCTGAGCATCATGGAACCCTTCAAAAAGGCTTTGCAGAGTTTATGGGACATCAAAGACAAGCCTTTCATACCAAAAATGGAAATTGGAGAGCACAGCTAGATGCACCCGAATGGCAGATGCTGAAGGTCCTGCTTCAAAAAGTGTTGACAAGTAGTCTAGTACCTTATCAACTGGAGCCAAGTATGCATCAGTATCAAATTTAAACATACACAGACAGAATTTGTGCCATTTGATGCGGTATAGTTTTCTCGTGGAAGGTTTATGATTAGCCAA
This sequence comes from Protopterus annectens, assembly GCF_019279795.1. NCBI lineage: Eukaryota > Metazoa > Chordata > Ceratodontiformes > Protopteridae > Protopterus > Protopterus annectens. The sequence goes on along the minus strand of NC_056741.1, from coordinate 1,656,634,388 downwards.
AACGATCCATTGAGTTGGAGAACTGAAAGAGGAATGCCTGACAATTATAGGAATTGGAGAAGCCATGCTGTGAGCTTGAAGTTTTGTAGATTCGGGTGAGCCATCCCATATGGGTGGGATAACAGCTCTGGAGCTGGATCCAGATTTAAGGGTTTCCAAACTAAATGAGGCCAGAGAAAGGGAAACCAGATTTGTCGAAGCCAGAATGGGGCAATGAGGATTATCTTGTTCTTCAACCTGATGGCTTTCTTCAGGAACTGGGATATAAGCGTGATTGGGGGAAATGCACAAAGAAGACGGAGGGGGGCAATCATGAAAAAGAATTAACTAACGCTGTATACAGCTGAATAAAAAGGCTATATAGAAAGAAAAACAAGAAGAATGAAACTTACAATAAAAAAACTGCTTCGCTCGAGAGCTAAAAGGAGACTTGTTAATGGCAAACGAGATCTGAGGTCATTTGTTGAGGAGCATTGTGGTTAGAGCTGAGCTTGAGAGTTTTTGGAATGCGAGAGCTGGAAAAATGGCCAAGTTGGTTCCTAGAGTTCAGAACCGAACCCACTCTCAAGGATTATGTGAAGATTGACAACATCAGATGGAATAATATAAGAACAGAAATAGATTATTTTATAATATCTGATAGTTTGAAAGTTGTACAAGAAGGAATAAAAGTAACAGCTTTTTCAGATCACTTAATCTGGATAGAAGTGGGAAAACAGAAGGATATATAAGAGGAAGTAAAGATATTAAAAGAGTAAATGAAAATGAATCAAATCAGGAAGACAAACGAGAGATTAATCAGTTATGGCAAGATCGTGTAGATATGAAATATTTTTATGAAGATTGGATGAGTTGGTGAATAAGTTTCAAAGAAAAATATAAAAAGTGTTTCTGGAATGTCACAATATAAGAAGAACGAAAAAAGCTAAAGTACATACAATTGAGTCAGAAAATATTTAGAGAAGTATTAAAAAAAGAGAAGCAGATATATGCAATGAACCAGAAGAAAATTAAAAAAAATGTTATTTAAGCAAAAATATTTCTTACAAGGAAAAAAAGAAGAAGTTGCACCATCCTTAACTAAGATAGTAAAAGAGAACAAGAGAATTATAAGATGGGAAAGGGGAAACAGTGATAACAAAGGAGAAAATATTTGAGGTAATAAGAAAATATATCGAAAATGCATTTGGAAGAAATGAGATAAAAGGGAGACAAAAACAGAAAGTTAAAATACCAAATAAAGAAGATAACAAAGGCCTAGAAGAAAATATAAGGGTGATAGAATTTAATGACACTTCAAAAGAAATAAATATGGAAAAAGCTACTGGACTGGATGGGATTGAATATCATATGTATAATAACATGGAAGAATGGCAAAAAGTGTATTTTGTGGAGGTAATAAATGAATGGTTAGGAAAAGGAGTGGTAGAAAAAGAAATATGCATTGGAGTAATGAAATTTATATGGAAGAAAGGAGAAAAAGAGGATATAATAAATTGGAGACCACTAGGTATTGAACAATACAGATTATACGATATTTATGAAAATAATAAGGAAAGTTTAGGCAAGTAGATAGGTAAACTACTTGAATATACAAATTTTGGGAAAAGGAAGTCTAGATTTATTAATGATAGTGAGAGAAGTGATAGTTGATATTATAAATTAAAAGGTTGAAGCTACAGTTATGGTATAAGATTTGACTAAAGTATTTGACAGGATGATACATGATGCTTATGGGATATATTGAAAGAATATACTAGACTAGACAAAATAATAAAAAAAATTGCTTTAGTGTATGAAAATAATAATGTGAGAATAATACTGAATGGATGGTTAAGTGAAGAAATAAAAATAAGATGTGGGATACGGCAAGGATGTCCAGCAAGTAACATTTTATTTTCACTGACTATGAATGTAGTAGTACACAAGATGAATAGAGAGTTAAGAATAGAAGGATATAAGATGACAGAAGTCCAATTACTAGTTATTCTTACCTATGCAGATGATATTCTTTTAATTACTAAGAATAAAATTCGAGTGGATGGAAGAGGGGATTAAGCAATTAAATCAGTATCTAAAAGCAATTGGATTATATATAAATACAGAGACTACTAAAGGTATTAGATTAACAGACAGTATAGAAGGCATTCAATTTAACGAAGAGGTTATAGATATTTTAGGGATAAAGTTTGAAATTAGTCTGCATAAAGAGCAACAATGGGAGAAGGTTATACAAAAATTAAGAAATATATGTATGTTTTGGAAGACATATAAACTGGCATATAGGAAGAAAGCATATTTAATAAATTCAATCCTTTTGGGAAAATTTGCATATTTAGCAATTGTATATATCATTCTGTTAAGGTAAGAAAAAGAATTAATGTCTATTATATTTTCATGTATATGAAGATCAAGGTTAAACACCGTTAGAAAAGGGGCTTTGTATGTTAAAGAAGAAGAAAAAGGTGGATTAGGATTAATTAATCTAATTGTTCATGCAGCATCTCTGAAATTTTACAAGGTTTTTACAGGCTTGAAAGAAAGAGATTAGAGAGTTAAAAATAAGTTATGTACCTACCATAGTGTTCCATTTGTGTTGTCTATTTTCATTCTTTCTGAAGTGATGGGTTTGGATCCAATCATTGGATCCAGTTCGGCCATTACTAAAGCTCATGGTAACCAAAAAGCTCTCAAGCTTCTCCCTTACCCATAATACACCAACCCTAAGCTACCTCAGATCTTGTCTGCTGATTTTCTTTTACCAGATAAGGAATGTTTATCATGCATAAATATAGGAGACGTAAAATTGCATGTGTTCATTATAGAAAAAACTATACCTGGAGCTCAATATTAAGTACAATGATGTCCCTCTAACAGCTCATATGTCCAGACGTTTGTGAACAGAAAGGATGGGGGCTGGTGGACTGGAAGTTGAGGAAGAATGAAAATGGACAACACAGATGGAACACTATGGTAAGTACATAACCTCTTTATCTGATGTTGTCAATTCTCATTCTATCCTCAGCTGATGGGGGGGGGGGGACTCTAAGAAAAGATATTCTCAAGCACAGCTGAACCAAATGATGCTCTACCCCTAAAGACCAGATCCAATTTGTAATAAGTAATAAACAAATGGGGAGTAGCCCAAGTTGCTGGCACATATGTCATCCATGGATACTCAAGATAGAAAAACTGAAGCTGCCATGGACCTAGTTGAATGAGCTCATATAGGTTGTGGTAACATAATACCCAATTTGCTACAGATAAATGAAATGCAATCAGTTAGCCATCTAGCTGAAGTTACATTTGCAACTGGTTTACCCAATTTCAAGTCTGCAAAGGAAACAATTGATCTGTTTTTCTGATGTCTTTTGTTCTATGCAGGTAAAAATAGAATTGTCTGTGAACATCCAATAGATGCAACATGTATTCACCCTTGTTTGCAAAACTGGGAAAGAATACTGGCAAATTAATGGATTGATTAAAATTACATTCTGACACCACCTTGGGAAGGAAGGAGGCATTTGTCCGTAGCGCCACTCTATCCTTCTGAAAGATCTAGTATGGAGGTTTTGAAAACAAGCTTGAATCTCTAAAATTTGTCTAGCAGAGGTAATGGCTACTAGAAAAGCAGTTTCCCAAGTAAGATATTTAAGTTCACATTTAACTGCTGCTTCCAAGGGGGAATGTATTTGTGCCTTCAGCACCAAATTGAAATTTCATGGAGGAGTAAGGTCCTTAAAAAGAGGTCTCAAAAGAAGAGTTCCTCACAAGAAAGCTCTGAACAATTTATGAGAGGCTACAGAAGAACCTTCAAATCCAATGTGAAAATCTGATATTGCTGCTAACTATAATGGTTAAGGAACTAGCCCCTTCTTCAAAAAATAAAGCTAAAAGCTCAATTATGCTATGTATCAGGCTCAACATGATTTTGTTCTGCCTAGTAAACAAAACCTTTCCATTTACTTGTATGGAGTTTTCATATTGAAGGTTTATGAGAAGATAAAAGTGTATATGTCACACAAGGAAGACAGCATTAGTTGTTTGGCTATTAATGGAATTGGAAAAACCAGGCAGTCAGCCTGAGGTTTGAGAAGTCAGGATGGATCATGTCAGCCGGGTGATAGGAGGTCTGGAGTCAGATCTAGAATCCAAGATTGGCGAAGTAAGTTAGGCCAAAGGAAAGGAAACCAATCTGCTGAGACCAGTAAGGTGCAATGAGGATGACTTTGCTATTCAACCTGACAGCTTTCTGCAGAAATATTGGAATTAATTGGTAGGCATAAAGTAGACTTGGGGCCAGTCATGAACTACAGCATACCTTGGTGATTCCCCCTGCGGGAGGATTAGGGCAAAGTAGCTGCTGCATTTGTTGTTTAGGGGAGAAGCAAAAAGATTGCAGCAAGGCTGGCCCCATTGATGAAAAAATCATTTCCACCACATTCTTGTTGAGAGACCTCTTGTGAGGTAGAAGAATGTACCTGCACAAGTGTCTGCTATCACACTGGAATGTGCTTTGCTATGAAAAAGTGGTTGGATGAGACCACCCATTACCACACACTCTTCCTGACACAAGGGGTATGATCTGGTCCCTCCTTATTTGCTGATGTACCAAACTACTGACATATTATCCATTTCAATTGTAACTGTCCCCAAAGGGAGAGCATTCTGGAAGGTCTGCAGCACTAAAAGCACTGCTCTCATCTCTAGGACACTGATATAAAAATTGGCCACTTCGGGGGACCAAGTGCCTTGGACTGTTTTCCCAAGAAAATGCCCCCCCCCCCACCTCAACTGGGAAGTGTCTGTGGTCACTATGGCCTTGGGCTAAGGGTGAATGAATGGATGGCCTTGTAGAATGCTGAGAGTGAATGAATGGACAGCCTTGTAGAACCTGATTTGATTGAATCCACCACCTGAGATCTCTCTTGCATGTCATAGCGATTCGTATCTGAGTTGACATGGGTTGGTAAAGTATAGACCACGGTGTTGCTAGCATCCATTGGAGAATCTTCATATAAAATCTGGCTAAGGTACTAAGGTTATTGCTGCTGACACTGACCCGACAGCATGAAGGACCAAGCGGGCTGAAATCTTGGTTCTCCAGTTATTTTTCTGATCTGATAGTTTGTACTCTTGAGTGAGGCAGTGAAGCTACCATTGACTTTGTGTTGAAAACTGTTCCTATGAATTTCAAATTTTGAGTTGGGTCTAGTTGAGACTTATTGTAGTTTATGGTTATTCCCAGATGAGAACTAATCTGGAAAACCTGATTTCCTGCCCTTAGTGGTGCTGCGGTAGCGTTGTCGCCTCACAGCAAGACGTAGTACCGTTCGATTCTCAGCTAGAGCGTCTTCTGTGTGGAGGCATGCATGAATGAGCATGCCTTCGTTGAAGATTGTGCGTCAGGGCTGGTAACTCAGCACGTAAATATCCACTACCAAACATTAGCGGACCGGAGTTCCGCTGTGGCGATAAGCCGAAAGACACAACAACATCAGCTGATGTCTGGTTGGGGAGGTAATGAGCCAGTCGTCTAGATATAGAAAAACCTAGAATTCCTGCTGCCTCAAGTGAGCTGCTACTACTGCCATGCATTTGGTGAACACCTTGAGAGCTGTGGTGAGACCAAAGGGCAAAACCCTAAACTGGTAATGATTGGCTCCCAGCCAAAAGCATCAAGTACATTCTGGATCATCCGTTCATCTTTCTGTGACAGTACACATCCTGAAGGTCCATCAAGCACATCTAGTTATCCTTGCCCAGAAAAGGGAGAATGGACTGCGTGGCATCCTCCTCTGGGCCAGTGACCAAGGAGCCTCAATCCTCACCACTGACAAGGGTGGGGAAAATTCACTGAGAAATACAAAATAGACACACCCAGTATTTTCAGATGCATCTCTCTGCACCAAGTACAATTTCCCTTAAGAGCACACAGGAATGCACACACCAGTCCTGGGGCTGGGCTTTCTCTCCAGGCCCCAAATAAGACAACCCACTGACTCCGCTATAGAGCTGAGTCCTCAGTCAGGTGTTCCAAGTCCTCCACCACTCTCCCTGTGAAATCAGTGCTCTCAGTGTCCCTGTTCAAAGTAGCTCACACACACACACACACACACACACACACACACACACACACACACACACACACACACACACACACACACACACACACGCACACACACACGCACACACACACACACACACACACACCATGGAAAGGCTGGCACAGCCTACCCACCGATACCACCTCCAGCTAGACTATAAGATGGATTCACTACCACCAGAATACCCAAAGCCAGCTACTCTAAGGCTCTTATCAGGGTACCCAATTACACTTGGTAAAATTACTACTTGTACAAATGGTAATATTAACCAAGCAGCAAGACTTTCAGCAGTGTGGAGCCATAGTGACACTAAATAAATGCAACTACTCTCAAGAGTTAAATATTTTCTGAAAAGACCAGCCACAATTGAAAGGTTTAGATATATTTCATAATAAAAATATGAAAATACTGAATATCTATTTACAATAAACACCAGATTTTAAATCACAGGAAATATAAAAAACAACACAGATGGAAACAGACAGACGCAGGAAAAAAAAGAGGTTATGTCTTACCATAACGTTCCATCTGTGCTGTTTATCTTCTTTCATTCATCATTGATGGGTTCGATTCCAAGCCCTTGGAACTGAGTCTGCCTAATACCAAGCTCGCGCCAGCCAAAACCCTCGAGCTAAGCTTCTACTCACAATGCCCTTCTCCCTGTTACCTCAGATTGAGTTTGTTCATGTTGTATAAGTAAAGCAGAGGCCATTTCTGTGCAAATGCCCTAAAACCCCACTTTGAGCCAAAGTATCCCCCAGGAGCCTTTGGCGGGGGAAGGAGAGTGGGAAGTGATGAATGAAAGAAGATCAAGAACACAGATGGAACATTATGGTAAGACATAACTTCTTTATCTGATATTGTTAATCTTCTTTTCATTCATCACTGATGGGACAGAATCCCTAGGTACCTTGTAATCCTTGGGTGGCCCTTATGGAAGAACATTCCTGAGAACCATTGAGCCGAAGGCAGCTCTCCCTCTGGAGACCACATCCAAGTTGTAATGATTGATAAATATGTGGGGTTTAGCCCAAGTGGCTGCTACACATATATCACCCGTAGAAGCTCTGTAATGGAAGGCTACAGATGTTGCCATAGATCTAGCAGAATGGGCTTTAATATTCTTTGGCACAGGTTCTTTTGCAGCTGAATAAATGAAATGTATGCAGTCTCTTAACCATTTAGATAAAGTGACCTTGGCAACAGAATTTCCCATTTTAGGCTCAGAAAAGGAAATGAAAAGTTGGTCAGTTTTACAAATTGCTTTGGTCCTGTCTAAATTAAATCTCAATTGTCTGTGCACATCCAAGGAATGCAGGCAGTATTCCCCTTTATTAGAAAAATTCGGGAAATATACTGGTGAGTCAATAGTCTGATGTAAAAATCAGAAACAACTTTGAGGAGGAAAGATGGGTTTGTCCAGAGCGATACTCTGTCCTTATGGAAGATTAGTTAGGATCTTTTGGTGCATAAAGCCTGAAGCTCAGAAATTCATCTGGCTGACGTGATGGCTACCAGGAAGAGGGATTTCCACGACAAGAATCTGAGAACACATTTCACTGCAGGCTCAAAAGGAGGTTGAGTCAAAGACTGGAAAACTAACACAAGGTTCCGTGGCTCTATAGGCTGTCTGATTGGAGGCCTAATGTGAGAAACTCCTTTGAGAAATCTTTTACATAAACGCAGTGATATTAGGGGAGTACCATCAAATCCATTATGATAGCTTGAAATAGCAGCTAGGTGTACTCGTATGGTAGAGGCTGCAGCCCCATCTTTGAAAAATGTAGATAGGTATTGTAAAACTGCTGTAACTGGAGCTGAATACGGATCTAGCATCTTTTCCTTTAACCAAACAGAGAATCTTTTCCATTTGTCAAGATGCAGTCTTCTGGTGGATGGTTTATGAGAGACCAGAGTAATGTCACAAACAGGTGAGGTGAGATCATCCTGCCTGAAGCTAACGGAAGTGGAGAAACCAAGCTGTCAGCTTGAGACTGGACAGGTTCGGATGACTCAGCCCTTGGGGGTGAGAAATTAGGTCTGAAAGGAGATCCAGAATCCATGGTCAACATTAACAGATGAGGCCGATGGAAGGGGAACCAAACTTGTCGAGGCCAAAATGGGGCTATGAGGATCACTTTGCATTTCAACTGAATGGCTTTCTTTATGAATTGGGGTATCAGAGGGATGGGGGGATAGGCATATAGCAATCCTGTGGGCCAATCGTAGATCAGAGCATCCCTTGGGGACTCCCTCTCTGGGGGGAATAGGGCAAAATAGCTGCTCCATTTGTTGTTTGATGGGGAGGCAAATAGGTCACAGCAAGACTGGCCCCAACGGCTGAAGATTTCTGCCACTACTTCGGGATAGAGAGACCACTCATGAGGCAAGAGGATGCATCTGCTCAACTTGTCTGCAATCATGTTGGAAATCCCTCAGATATGCATTGCTATCAGAAAGCGGTTGGAAGCCATCACCCACTGCCAAATTCTCATGGGCTCTTGACACAAGGGATAGGACTTGGTTCCTCCTTGCTTGTTAATATACCAGACTACTGACATGTCTGACTGAATTGCAATCATTCCAGAAGGCAGAACATGTTGGAATACTTGCAAGGCTAAAAGCACTGCTCTCAGTTGTAGAACACTGATATGCAGGTTGGCTTCCAATGTGGACCATGCACCTTGGACTGTCTTTCCCTGGAAATGGCCCCCCACCCTACCAGGGAAGCATCCGTGGGGTCACAATGGCTTTGGGATGAGGGGGTTGGAATGGACAGCTCCAAAGTTCTGTGTCTGGCCTCATCCACCAAAGAAGGTCCTGTTTGCAAGAATTGGTTATCTGAATCCGAAAGCATAGAGGATGGTAATTTGGAAACCACTGAGAGAGAAGAAGCCACTGAAGTATTCGCATGTACAGTTTTGCAAGAGGCACTATTGTTATGGAAGCTGCCATGGATCCTAGAACCTGAAGAACCTCTCTCACTGAGACTTTATTTTGACAGACTATCACCTGTAGCTGAAGCCTCAATCTCTGAAGTCTGTGAGCTGGGAGCGACACCAGACAAGAGCGGGTGTCGAAGACTGCTCCGATAAATTCTATTTTCTGGACCGGAGCAAGACTGGATTGCTCCCAGTTTACAGTTATCCCCAAACGTTTTGTCAGTGAAAGGGTGTAATGCAGGGTTGTTATTAGAAGATGCTTGGTGGGGGTGGTAAGGAGCCAATCGTCAAAATATGGAAACATCCAGAATCCTTGTAGTCTCAAGTGAACTGTAACCACTTCCATGCACTTTATGAATATTCTGGGGGCTGTAGAGATTCCAAATGGCAGGGCACAAAACTGGTAATGATTGGCTCCCAGCTGGAAGCGAAGGAGACTCCTGGAGTGTTTGTCCATTTTGATGTGGTAATACACGTCCCGAAGATCTATTGAGCACATCCAATCACCTTCCCTTAGAAAAGGGAGAATGGACTGAACCATGACCATCCAGAATTTGGTTTGGGCAACAGATTTGTTTAAATTGCTGAGATCCAGAATGGGTCTCCAGTCCCCTGTCTTTTTTGGCACCAAAAAGAATCTTGTGTAAAATCCAAATCTGCATTGGTCTTGTGGGACTAATTGGATTACTCTTTTTTTGATGCAGCTTGTTTATTTCTGCAGCTGCTTCTTCCCTTTGACTGGGTGGAATGTCGGGAAGTTTTGCTGGAAGCTTTGGATAAGCAATGACGGGAATGGTGTAACTTCTGGTTATGATCTTCTGCACCCAACGATCGGTGGTTATTGAATGCCAGGCAGCTTGGTGCAAAGAGAAACAACCCCTGACTGCTTCCAGAGGAAAGCAATCCAGCCGCTCTTCAGGAGCACTGATGAGGCTGCCCAGAGAAAGAATCCCTGGATCCCTGATTACGTGGACCCCCTCTGCCTTGGTAGGGGTGTCTTCCAGAATTGTTACCCCCTCTGCCCCTGAGGGTATCATCACCACTCGTGGCACAGAAAGGACCCTGAGATTTTTTGTGCCACATTTTGCCACTCCTCTGATTCCTGGGAAAGGAATGTTGAGGGTTGGAAAAATGTAGAACCACAGCAGACAAGGTCTTACCATCCTGCTCACCCCTGGCCAGAGTGTCCTTCACCTTGGGGCCAAAAAGGGAAGATGCTTCAATGGGAGCATTCAGGAAGGAAGATTTGAAAGGGTCCACAAGGTCACAAAGGCACATCCAGGCATGGCGTCTCATAACTATGCCTGAACCCGCAGCTCTAGCCGCCCCTTCGGTTGCTTGGGAGAGCAACCTCCGGGACGAATTGGAAATAGATTCCAGGGTTGAGAGCTGTGAGGCAACTTTATCCCTTGCCTCGTCAGATACCTGCCCTGTGAGTGTTCCAGAGAGTTCAAAGATCAATTCTCTTTGGAGCCTCGTAAAATGTGCCAAGTAGTTCAGGGACCATATGGCTAAGGTCACTGAAGCAAAGACTTGCTTACCCAATCTGTCCACGGCCTGGGACTCTCTGTTGGGCAGATGAACAGTAGAACTCTCCTCAGTGAGATCCTATTTTGTGGCTGCTGCTGTGACCACCATAGCATCGACTGGTAAACCTCTGGACCAATGCGGGTTTTCCTTGGGTGGAGAAAGAATTTTGTCAGGTCTCCGAGGGATTGCCTCAACAGAAAAAGATGTTATGTCTTACCATAATATTCCATCTGTGTTGTAGATCTTCATTCATTAATTACTGTAAGGACTTTGGTTCCGTCCTCGGAACCGACACGGCCGGTACCAAGCTCTCAGCTAAGACCTACCCACAATGCCCCTCGCATAGTCTCTTCAGATTGAGTTTGCCTGCCCTTATAGTATAGAAATAGTAATAGTGACTGTAGGAGGCTCTGTCTGAGCAGATACCTTAACTAATAAGGAGATCCTAAAGTCCACCAGGAGTCCAGACAGGGGGAAGGAGGGTGGAAAGTAATGAATGAATGAAGATCTACAACACAGATGGAACATTATGGTAAGACATAATTTCTTTACCTGATGTTGTAAATCTTCATTCATTCCTTACTGTTAGGACCAAGTCGCCAGCTACTTGAGTCCTGGGTGGCCCTAAGGAAGGACATTCCTGAGCACCATAGAACCAAAAGATGCTCGTCCCCTGGAGGCCAAATCCAATTTGTAATGAGTGATAAAGGTATGAGGTCTTGCCCAAGTGGCTGCTGCACAAATATCATCCATAGAGGCTCTGGAATGAAAGGCCACTGAGGTAGCTATCAATCTAGTAGAGTGAGTCTTTATCTTGGAAGGCAAGGACACTCTGTTTTGATGGTAGATAAAAGAAATGGCATTTCTGGGCCAAGAAGATAGTAATTTTGGAAACAGGCTTACCCATTCTGGGTCCTGCAAAGGCCACAAACAATTGACCCATTTTTCTGAAAGATTTAGTTCTCTCCAAGTAGAAACAAAGTTGCTTATGAACATCGAGGGTATGCAAAAGGTATTCCCCTATATTTGAATGGTGGGAAAAGAAAACCGGTAGGTCAATAGATTGGTTAATGGAAAAAACAGAAATGACCTTGGGCAAAAAGGAGGGGTCAGTACGTAGAGAAACTCTTTCCCTATGAAAAATCAAGTAAGGTCTCTTGACACTCAAGGCCTGCAACTCAGACATTCTTCTCGCTGAGGTAAGGGCTACCAAAAGTAGAGTTTTCCAAGACAAAAGTTTGATATCACAGGAATTAGAAGGCTCGAAAGGAGGACTTGTTAACGACTGAAGCACCAGAGTCAAGTCCCATGGCTTTATAGGAGGCTTGACAGAAGGTTTAATATGTAATACTTCTTTCATGAAGGTTTTCCACAGTCGGTGTGACATAGATGAATTGTCAGTTCCACTGTGAAAGTTTGCAATAGCTGCTAAATGGACTGCAATTGTCGATGCTGAAGCTCCTGCGTGCAACAGGGTAGTGAGGTATTTAAGGATCTTCTGAATAGGCATGGAAAAGTGGTCTACGTTATGTTATTTGGCCCATCTAGAGAACCTAGTCCACTTACTGGTGGAAGGTTTGTGCGAAGCCAGAAGGATCTCGCAAACAGGGGATGAAATATCAGGTAGCCTGGCAATCATCGGAAGTGGAGAAACCAAGCTGTGAGCTTGAGACTGTAGAGATTGGGGTGAATCAGTCCCTGAGAATGAGACAGCAGTCCTTGGGATTGATCCAGGATCCATGGGCTGTGAATCAGGTGAGGCCACAGGAATGGGAACCAGACTTGACGGGGCCAATAAGGGGCAATGAGGATCACTTTGCTTCTCAACTTTGGAGCTTTCTGAAGAAATTTTGCAATGAGGGGAAATGGGGGAAATCCGTACAGTAGACCCGGGAGCCAAACGTGCGTCAGTGCATCCCTCGGTGACTCCCCTGAGGGGGGATCAGGGCAAAGAAGCTTCTGCATTTGTTGTCTGGGGGTGAAGCAAACAGGTCACAGCAAGGCCTGCCCCAGTGGCGGAAGATTTGAACCGCTATTATCGGATTGAAGGACCACTCGTGAGGCATCAAAATGTTCCTGCTCAGATTGTCTGTGATAAGACTGGAACTCCCAGGAATGTGCACTGCTATGAGAAAGCGGTTGGAAGCCATCACCCAATGGCAAATTCTCATGGCTTCCCAACACAGGGGGTAAGATCTGGTTCCGCCTTGTTTGTTGATGTACCAGATGAGTGACATGTTGTCCGACTGAATTGCAATGCTCCTGAAAGGAAGGGATGTGTGGAACACTTGCAACGCTTAGAGAACTGTCTTCAATTCCAGGACATTTATGTGCAAATTGGCCTCCATGGGGGACCAGGTGCCTTGGACTGTCTTTCCCTGGAAATGCCACCCCCACCCTAACAGGGAAGCATCCATGGTCACCATGGCCCTGGGCTGGGGAAGACAGAACGGTCAACACCAGAGATTTGTTTCTGGCTTCATCCACCATAGCATTTCTTTCTTGCAAAGGTTTGTAAGGCGTATCATGTGGTTGAGTGGGTGGGTTAAGATTGACCATTGTGATGAAAGGAGTCACTCTAATAGTCTCATGTGCAACCTCACCAGTGGTACTAAGGTAATGGCTACTGTCATACAGCCCAATAGTTATAGTACAAGGCATGCTGGTACAAATGTCTGTGGAAGGTAGACTTGAATCTGATTTCTTATTTTTGAAAGCCTGTGAGGAGGAAGGGAAGCTTGACAGGACGTTGTATCAAAGATCGCACCAATGAATTTCAGTGCTCTTGTTGGAGACATGTGTGGTATGTCCATGTTGATTGTGATACCTAGGCGAAGAGCAAGGCCTTTAGTGCAAAAGAGACTGAGAATGAGAAGATTCCTGGTCGTGGCGGTAAGGAGCCAATCATCTAGATATGGAAACACCTGGAATCCTTGTAGTCGGAGATGTGCCACTATGACTGCCATACATTTGGTGTACACTCTGGAGGCTGTCAAGAGACCAGAGGGCAGTCCTCTGAACTGGTAGTGATTGGCTCCCAGCCAGAAGCAGAGAAATCTCTGGGAGCATTTGTCCATCTTTATGTGGTAATATGCGTCCTGGAAGTCTATACAGCACATCCAGTTGTCCTTCCCCAGAAAGGGGAGACTGGACTGTACCATGACCATCCGGAATTTTTGATGTTTGATGAATTTGTTTAGTAAGCTGAGATCCAGGATAGGTTTCCAGTCCCCTGCCTTTTTTGGCACTAAAAAGAACCTCAAGTAAAACCTGGATCCTCTTTGGTCTGGTGGGACTGGTTGGATGACTTTTTTTCTCAGCAGTTCTATGATTTCTAAGGCTGCAGCCTCCCTCTGATCGGCTGGAACATTGGGGATTTGTTTTACAGGTCTGGGAGTAAGGTTGAATGGGATATGATAGCCTCTGTATATTATTCTCTGCACCTACACATCCATTGTTATGAGTTGCCAGGCCTGTAGGTGCAGATTATAGGTTCATAGGTAAGTACTAGGCTATCTGCCCATGGGCATTTATAAGCCTAGCCACAGAGTGATGGCTTTCGCCTCTCCATTAGATTAGTAACCTGGGCCTCTGTCAATAGGGCTCCTGAAGTGATCCCAGGGTAGAATTTATGATTACCCATCCACTCATCAAGATTTCTCTTGAAGAGGGTCAGAGAGGAGCTCTGTCGAATATGGACTGGGATTCTATTCCAGAGTGAGGTGAGTCGCTGGGACAGGAATCTATCCCTCCAGCATGTCCTGTTTATTGTTGTACATAGGTTCAAGTCGCTAGAACGAGTGATTCTGAGGGATCTCGTTTTTCTGAGGTGAAGCATGTCCATTAGTTCAGGATTTGACATGACCCTATAGGTCAGGCATAGGTCACTTCTGAGCAGACGGTAAGCGACTGAGAAGAGCTGGAGCTTTTTTAGTCGTGCTTCATAGGGTAATTGTTTAAGGCCCTTAATCCTCTTAGTGAGGTACTTCTGTGGTCTTTCTAGTTGTTGCAGGTGTCTAGTGAGGTACATCCCAAATGGGGCATTGTACTCTATTATGGGCCTAATGAGTGAGGAGTAAAGGGGCACAATCACATCCTTGGATCTGGATGAGAAACCCTTTGTGATCAGGTGTGCCACATAGAAGGATTTCCTGACAGTTTTGGCTATGTGGTTATCAAAGGAGAGCATGCCATCTACTTGGGTAGCCAGGTCCCTAATTACTTCTTCTGTACTTAGTGGATTCCCATCTATGTGGTAGTTTGTAGGTACTTTGTTTTTCCCAAATGGGATTACTATGCATTTTTTGGCATTTAGCTTGAGGCCGTGACTTTGCCATCAGGTGTTTGTCTCTGTGAGACCCTTTTGCAGGATGTCTGTGTCAGCTGGGAGAGTCAATTATTGCACCCAATTTACAGTCGTCTGCAAACTTGGTTAGCCACAGTCCCTCTGCCTTTGCCTGTACTTCGGAAAAATATATACCGAACAGGAGGGGTCCCAGGACTGAGCCCTGTGGGACTCCGCTTGTGACTGGTTTAGAGTCAGCCTGCCACTCTTACCATGTGGGTTCTGTCTGACAACCAATTGGCAACCCACCTCGTGACATAGGGGTTAATATTTAAGCTGGTGAGTTTGTCTATGATTCCTGAGTGTGGGATGGTGTCAAACGCCTTAGCAAGGTCCAGATATGCTGTGTGGACCACTATCCCTTCATCTATGGCCTTGGTGACTGTTTCGAAGAAGTCAACCAAGTTCAGGAGGCAAGATCTGCCTTTAACAAAGCCAAACTGGGTGGGGTCCAGTGTCTGGAGGTTCCCAATGTCCCTGTTAATGAGCTCCATGATAATGCATTCCATGGCTTTGCAGGCCAAGCTAGTCAAGCTTATAGGGTGATAGTTCCCAGGGTCAGTTGTGGCACCACCTTTGTGGAGTGGTACGACTGTTGCTGTATGCCATTCTTTGGGTACATAGCCTGTAGAGAGGCTGAGTTTGAATAGTGATTTGAGATGGGGGGTTAGTTCATTTTGAAGCTCGTGTAAGACACAACCTGGGATAGCATCTGGTCCCATTGATGCTGTGTTTTTGGCCTTTGCAAGGGCTGTCTTTACTTGTGTGTCTGAGATATCTGGTGCTAGCCCCTTTGGTGGAGATGGGGGATGAAGTTTGCACTGAACTTGTCAGCCAGGATGTTGGCAATGTCGGTTGGTTCAGTGTATTTATGGCCATTGTGCACTAGCTCGGAGCATATCTGAGAGTTTGCCCCTAGACTCTTGACATAGTTAAAGAAGGCCTTGTGGTTATCCTTAGAGTCACTGGCTATTTTTCTTTAGAAGTTGGCCTTGGATGATTTAATGAGGGAGCGCAGTTTTTTACTGATGTTAATCAGAGATGCCTTCTTATTTTGGGATTTTGTTCTATCTTCCAGGAGTTTCCTCCTTCTGTTGTAAAGTTTATTTATGGCCGGGATCCACCAGACTGGCTTCCTCTTTTTTGAGGAGTTGGTCTTGATTTTACTTGGGATGGCGCGGTCCATGCATTCTTGAAGGTGTTCATAGAATGCACTTGTATAGGACTCTGCCGATGGGTCATCATTTTCCATTTGATTGGGAGCTTTGAAACTTCCCACCTCGGTCTTGAGGAGTGTGAAGTTGGCTTTAGAGAATTTTTTTACCTTGATTTCCTTGACTGGGGGGGGGGGGGTCGTGATGTGGATGTCCAGTGTGATTAGTTTGTGATCTGATCTTACCAATGACGAGTTTACCTCAGGTGTGGAACATAGGTTCCTCATGTTTGTGATGACCAGGTCCAGTATGTTGTCACCTCTTGTGGTAGTGGTGACCAGCTGTTCAAGGCCGTTTGAGATTATAAACTCAAGGAAACATTGGGCTAGGACGTTTGAGCTTGAGTAGTTTTCCCAATCAATGTTTGGATAGTTGAAGTCACCCAGTAGCATGGTGTTGGGTAGAATCTTCATACTTTCTAATGTTCTCAGGAATGCTGCGTGAGTGTCCTGAGACAAGGTGGGAGATCTGTAGCAAGCTATAAATTGAACAGTCAATTTACCCGCTGTCAATTGTACTTGGATGGTCTCAGATTCCGCGTGCTGTGCTACTAACCTGGAGGTGTGGTGTTCTTGATGAATATGGACACACCCCCTCCTTTTGTGTTTCGGTCCTGGTTTTGGGACCTAAAGGTATGGTAGGAGTTATAGCCTGGTAGTGCTGTGGTGCTCTCTGGAGCCTTGAACCAGGTTTCTGTCACTGCACATACGTCGATTTCTTCCATACTAAGGAGAGCCTTGAGTGCGTGCATTTTGAGGTTTAGACTTCTGGCGTTGAGCAGCATTACTCTCAGTTTTTATTATTGTTGTTTATGGAGGTGGGTTTGTCTTTTGAGCTTTGCCTAAAAAAGGCAGTATTGGGGCGGCAAGAGTCTTGGCCAGTATTCAAAAGCCCAGGGGTGACAGGTGCAATCCGTCTCTGGCGAAGCAACGTGGCTTGTCAAGCATGTCGTCCCAGGCTGACAAGTACTGGATCCCCTTTGAATGACACCAGTAGTTTAACCAATTGTTGAAACTGATAATTTTTTCTTCGTATGCTGGCATCATTTTGGGTGAGGGCAGGATGCTACTGAGAGTCAGAGTCATACCAGCCTGGGCTACATGGTCAGAGAGCTCCTCCATGTCTCTTTTCATGTAGTCCAGGGAGGTACATCTCAGGTCATTTACGCCAACATGTACAATGACAGAGTCATATTTGTACTTGTTGTGGAGTGACCTGAGTGCATGTGTTACGTGGCGGATTCTGGCACCCGACAGGCAGCTTACGGTAACCTTCTCCTTGTTTAGTCTAGTGAGTGGGACGTCTGTGTGCCTGATGATAGAATCACCGATTACTAGTGTGTTATTTAGCCTTAGGGGCTGTTTTTGCTTGGCACACTGACGTTGTGACGTATGCGTTACCTGGTTTCTGTTGTGGGGTGGGTTTGCTTGGGTGTATGCTTAGGAGGTCTCTGTTTAGGCAGGTTCTTATTTAGAACCTCTGAGTATGTTTTTGCGCATTTCTGAGAGTTGTTTTCTGGTGCAGCTATGGCTGGTCTATGTGAGTCTGGTAATGTGGTGCTAGTGTTGCCCTTCTCCTTGTGACTGGTTGATCTAGTCGTGGGTTGAGAGAGCTTAGCCTCCAGTTTGGCTGTGTAGCTGCATCTCTCACATATGTTTGTGTTGGTTGGGAGGAGGAGGGGGTTGTCTGTGTACATGAGGCAACTGTAACATTGCCTCAGGATGCCCAGATTCACTAGCTGGACTGGTGAGCACACCTGAAGCTGTCCCTTGAACATGCCTGAATAGATGGTTGGGACTGTATTGCTGATTGGATGAATAAAGAGCCTTATACTTCCTGCGTATAGGGCTGAAGTGCAAGCTGTAAGCTAGTGCTAGTTTTAGTGAGTTTTAGTAAGTGCCTGTCTTAAATTGCCTTATTTCTAGTGCTGGGTTGGAGTGTTTCAAGTTTCAAGGGAAAAACTGAAGTGCAGACTTCGTGGAGCCTGGAATAGTTTAACCGCAGCTAAACAGCGCTGCGCGGTGCGCAAAACTGCGCTAAGCGGTTTTTATACCAGGGAGATCAAAAAGGATAGAAATTAGCCCAAAATGGCCAATAAGCTACAAGTTGCTGGGCTGGGACCATTCCTACAGGGACAGATAGGCTGCTCAGAGTTCCCTCTCTCACAGTGAACAAGAGGCCACCTAACTATCCAAGTATGATATGGGCAATGCAGGAACCTTTACCACAGTCCTGGATTCAGCAAAGCCTGAAAACTGGACTAGACTAGTTCAGAAAGGCGGGAAAACAAGGAATTTTTTTTTTCAGGAACAACAGAAATGCAGAGCTTAAATTACTTTAAATACACAGAGGAGGCTAGCGCACTTGAGTGTGTAACCTGTGACTGTGTTACAAGTAACTTAAATGCGAAAATGACAAACAGTAACTTTTTTTTCAAGTGAAACAAGGAAATAAGTACAGTAAGCAATGCAGATATCACTAGGGATCCACAGAAGTGCTGAAAAGCCGCGTTTTAGGTGGAATTGGCGTTTCAGGGAAATAAGCAAACAAACAGCAAGCATACAAACAAAGCTAGATTCAGCAGGCCTGGATCTAGTCTATGCTACAGCAAACAAGGTGTATCAATTTCAGTAAGGAGCAGTTCAAATATGCAGGCACTATAAAGCCTTTAACCAGAAATTCCCAGCTCAGAAGGGCAGAGTCCAGCCTCTCCTCCCACCCCGACTGCTTCCAGAGAAATCTCTAGCACCTTGGTTGCGCTGACCCCCTCTGTCTTCCAGATGAGTTGCCCCCTCTGCCTCGGGGGGGGGGGGTTGCTCATCAGAGTGTCATGAAAAGATCCTTGGGACTTCTTGAACCACAATTTTCCTCCCCTCTGATTCCTGGAGTAGGATCTCTGGGGGGGTAGAAAAACATATGCCCACAGCAGACAAGGTCTTTCTGTCCTTCTTACTATGTGATAGTGTGTCTCTTACTTTGGGTCCAAAAAGGGAACATTCGTCAACAGGCGACAAAGGAAGATTTAAAAGGGTCCGCAAAGTCACACAAATGCATCCAAGCATGCCGTCTCATGACTATACCCGATGCAGCTGCTCGAGCTGCCCCCTTGGTAGTGTGAGAAATCAAGCGCATTGAAGAGTTTGAAATGGATTCCAGGGTAGCTAGCTGAGAGGCAACAGTATCACGGACCCTTCTCCCTCATCATAATCAGTGTCATTGGTGATGGATTCCTCAGGGGAATCAAGATGCTTCCTCTTGTAAAGTTTCTTCCAGGGTGGCTCCCCACTGGGGTCTTCTAAGGAGGACTCCAGAGAAAGGGTTCCCTTCAAGGGAAGGTCTTGCGTCTCCTGTGCTCGAGATCCCAGAGTAGCAGGTTGGGACAGCTGCATGCTAGAGGAGGCTTCTGGTTCTGATGCCAGTGGTGCCAACTGTGAGCCTGTTGAAGCAAGGACCCTCTCCAGCACCTGGAAAGCAGACCCGCCTGAGGAGGGATGGGTGCCCGGAACCGAAAAGGATGACCTCGGAACCGGGGTCACACCCCACCCGAGGAGCCTGCCTCCAGGTGAGAAGCTCCAAGAGGACTGGTAACTACCAGGAGAGCTGTGGCCACAGACGGCACCACAGAAAAAATGGCACCAAACTAGGTGCCACGGTGCCAACAGCCCAATCACTGCTCCACGAGTGCACCAGTTCCAAAGGAGCTGTTGCACCAAGAGTAATCAGTGCCAACAGGGAAGCCTCCGCTGTCGGAGCCGAGACAGACTGCACCAGGATGGCAGTCGGTACTAAAGTCTCCAAGACCTGGGAAGAGGTCGGAGGAGGATAGACAGGTGAATACACCATGAGAACTTCTGTTCCAAGAGGGAGGGAAGACCTAGTCAGGGTGGGTAATCCTCTAGCTGCCAAAAGCTGGTCCATAACCCTCACTACATCTTGTTCCAAAAGACTCCTGGTGGATCTGAAGGAAGGGGCTGATGCAGATTCTGGTCTTTCAAGAAATAGACTAAATTGTTGTCCCAAAAAGGGGTCATAAGAGGGAGAATACCTGGTTCTGGGAAGGTGCTCGATCTTCGGAACCGAAGGTGTCATTATCAGTAGAGCCGTGTAAGATATCGGCACCGGGGATGGTGCCGATGCAGGTACAGTGGTGGTAGCCTGTGTCAAACAAGGTTGGCACCGAGGGGGATGGTGCTGAAGCTGGTACAGTGGTATGAGTCTGAGTCAGAATTAAGGACGGCACCGAGGGAAAAGACAGGGACCCTGGTGCTAAAGCTGTCTGCGCTGATGGCACGGGAGAAGTGTCGACTCAGATCCGAGGAGGATGGGGACATAGGAACCAAAAGACTCCATTTCTCCCTATGCTTTTTGACATCCTTATGCTTAGGAGGTGGTGAGACCTCCATCCCAGAAACAGCCTCTGCAATTTCAGCATACCCTTTGTAATAAGCTTGTTCTTGCATTCAGCCAATGTATGGTTGCTGAAGCTAGAACAAATGTCACAAGAAATGTTAATGTGGTCAATGGCCAAACAATAATTACACCGGGCGTGACCGTCAGAGTTGGGCATCTTACACCCGCACTTATCACACTGCTTGAACACAACCTTGGCCTTATCTGACATTATAACACACTAGTACTACCACACAACAAAACTATCTACCAAACAAAAGAGAGAAAGGATACAGAGAGAAGGCTTTTTTTTTTTGTAGTACAGGTAGCTAGGAAAGGAGTACCAACAATGGTACTAAGAAATACCAAAAAGGTAAGAGAAGGGCCTACTAAGGTAGGGGAGAGGGAGTAGTACCAACAATGGTACGAAAGAAGTACCAAAGTAGTGGGTACGGTTTTGTCAGGAAATGAAGAAAGTAGAAATGAGAAACAACTTTAGATGAGAAAAACTGGCAAATAAACACTAATAACTAGAAATAACCACAAAAAAAGCTACACTTAGCTGAAGAGAAGGCTTGGCACGTCTGACGAGGAACACAGCAAACGAGATCTGAAGAAACTATGAAAGGGGCATTATGGGTAGGTCTTAGCTGAGAGTTTATGGCTAGTGCGAGCTTGGTACCGGCCGTGTCGGTGCCTAGGACAGAACCGAAGGCCTAACAGTAAGGAATTAATGAAGATTTACAATATCAGATTCAGGGTTCTTCCAAGCGCACTGCACCATGAGCTGAACTAGCTCATCTGCAGGCAGGTCATCCAAGACGTAGATGGCCAGGCACGGAAAGCCTGCAGAAACATGGACTCCTCAGAAGAAGGGTTAGAGGGCTTCCAATCACTGTTTCAACATTTCAAGGATGTTTTCAAAGGAGACATCAGGGGGTGACTGTGGGGAACCCTTCACCATCATCAAAATGAGGAAGGACCCGAAGAAACACTCAGAAATGTGACACGAACTGAGGAGCCTGCAGCCCAATCACAGGGTTGAGGAAGGACCGGTTTAGTGGGAACCTCAGACCAAAGGGGCAGTCCCAGAGCCCCAGTGAGGTCCACTACAGGCACCGAGATGAGGGGTTCCGAGAACAATGTCGGAGCAGAAGGCTTTGGAACCAGTATGGTCAAAGGAGGAGAATAGGATGGAGTCCGTGGAGAAGTCAACCCAAGTCCAACAGGGGGTTGGGTCCTGGAAGGAGTGGGTGTCCCCCTGGCTGTCAACA
The DNA here is from genome assembly GCF_019279795.1 of Protopterus annectens. Lineage (NCBI taxonomy): Eukaryota > Metazoa > Chordata > Ceratodontiformes > Protopteridae > Protopterus > Protopterus annectens. The sequence continues at coordinate 1,656,612,587 of NC_056741.1, read as the reverse complement.
GCTGGTCCACAAGATGCACCACATCAAGTTCTGAAAGGCTCCTGGTGGATCTAGTGGATACTTCCAATGGGGAGTAAGGTTGTTCTAGGAATGGACTGTACACCTGCCCTAGAAATGGGTCTATGGATGGAGAGTATCGGGTCTGTGGTGTGGAATCTGCCGGCACCGATGTCTCAAGTTTAGATACCTGAAGTAGTGGAGTCAAAATCTTAGTTATCTGTACCATAAAAGGGCTCAGTGCCGATGGGGCACTTGGAGCTGACACTGACGGTTCGGTCATAATTGCAGAGATAGGCATCAAAGGCGTGCACTGTGCCTAAGCGGCACTTGGTGCCCAGGTCATAGCAGTCATTGTAAGGTCGATAGTGCTAGAGACAATATCGGAGCCGAAGCTGGCACAGATTTAGTAACAGTTGTAGCTGGAGCAGAAGAGGTCGGTGCAGATGAGGCAGACTTATGCTCCGAGGATAACTTTGGCACTTTAGATTTCACAGATTTGCCCTGGTCACTGGATTATGAAAACGGAACCAAATGGAACATTTTCTTGTCCTTAATAGGAGGGGGTGAGACCTCCATCACAGAAAGGGCGATTTAAGTAGGCCTTTCAATCAACGTAGTCTTGCGCTCGTTCAAAGTGTTTTTGACTGAAACTTTGACAAATCACACAGGGAGGTTGCACCGAAAGATGGGGCACCCCCAAACAATAAACACAATCGTCATGAGAGTCACTATTTGGAAGTGTACCCTTACAAGAATCACGATGTTTGAAACCCAATATGCCCTTTTTATCAGACATCATGAAATTTACACACACAACAACCAAGGTAGAATACTATAGGAACAATTTTTAAACTCTGCTATCTCCATGTCTAAATACAGACAACACCTAAGAAATACGTCAAAAAAACACCCAACTATTCAGATAAAAGGGAAAGAGAGAGTGAAAATACAGTGATGGTATTCAAGGAATACCATCAGGGTATAGAGAGAAGGCCGTACCACCAATGGTACTTAAAAATTTACCAAGCGGGTAGGAGCAGGAGTGAAAGCACTAAATATAAGTGCACGAATATATAATTATCAATATAAACCACAAACGGGTGGAAAGGTGACAAAAAAAACCTAACAAATATCAAAAAGTTTTTTACTTAGCTGAGAGCTCGGCTAAAATGCAGCTTTATGGCTACATGGCACACGAGATATGAGGTAACAGGGAGAAGGGTATTGTGGGTAGGATTAGCTCGAGAGTTTTTGGCTGGCGCGACCTTGGTATTATCAGTGATGAATAGGAAAAAGATTAACAACATCAGATCAACATTTAGCAAGTCTAACTATATTTTCCTAACTGACTGAAGAATTAGTGTTCACTACCTACTTGCTAGAGCAAGGCAAGATGAAGGTGGATAAGTCTGTGTTGTCAGGTCCCAAAAAACAGAGTGCATCTATCACATCTCTCACTAGTATTCAAATACCATTTCTGTGCTGGCTACAGAATGAAATCACATCTGGGCACCTGACTCTGTTCTTCGCACACTACCCCCTCACAAACAACTGAGCCAGGACCTGGCACAAATGTGTCACAATACACACATAGAACTTTAGCTAGGTTTATTACAGCATCTGAAAACTATAAAACAATTCCAACACTTCCACCCTTCCTGCAAAAACTAGCAGCCCAACCTTTTCACAAATATTGCATCTCTGGCTGCATTCAGACCTGTCAGATAAAATATTTATGGCCTAAACCAAGTCATTTAATTTCAAGCTATTTTTCTTAAGGTTAGCTGGGCTGAGCTTAACTTAGGTCTTTTTCTAGATGGCTCCAAAGCCTAGGTGGATGAAGTAGAAGGCTTCGGAGATGAAAGCTTCATATCTATAGCTTTACCTTTGGGAAATTGAGCCCCAGATATCACTCCTTCACAGGAAGATGGCAATAAATCTTTTAAAATTAGCTTATTTTTCCTCTCGACAAGAGCCATATGGTTGAAATTATAACAGATCAAACAATCTTCTTGTAAGTGTTGTGGCCCTAGGCAATTAACACATAGTGTGTGGGCATTTAACAGCCCACAGTTGACATACTTTTTTAAACCCAGAGGGGCCTTTTTCCAAAATTTCAGCAGTAATTACAAAAATGGGGAAAGTTAAGTAATGCAGGCTTTTTTTTTTTTTTTTTTTTTTTTTTTAGAAGAGAGAAGGCAGGGAAAAATACCAACTATGGTACTAAGGACTACAAAAGAGTGCAGAAGGTAAAATGATGGAAAGGGAAATCACCAATGATAAACTATACGATAGACAGAGAGAGGAAGAAATTACCAACAACAGTAATTGAAGAGATACGGAAATGTATGAAGGTAATGGATGACTAATATGGAAAAATATTTGGAAATATTAGTAAATGTTACAAAATATTTGAGAATATTAGAAAATATAAAGTTTTTGAAGATGTAAATTGAAGGAAAATATCACTTATGAAAGCTTGAGAGCTAGGCTGATCACATCCTTTGTGAAAATTGCAAACGATATCTGGGGTAGCTTAAGGTTGGTGTATTATAGGTAAGGGAGAAGTTCAACAGATTTTTGGTTACCACAAGCTTTATTAACAGCAGAGTTGGATCTGAGAATCGGATCTGAACCCATCAGCTGAGGATAGAATGAAAATTCACAACATCAAATTAAATGTTATAATGAAAGAAAAATACAGGGACATTTGAGGAAAAAAATGGGTACAGGGAAAAATGGAAAGGTTATTTAAATGAGGAAATGAAAGAATATCAACATACATTTTTTATGGAAATTAAATATGAAGAATGTAGAAAAAAATAGGAAAGAATGGTATTTGAATAAACAGTATATCCATGGAGATGCTTAAAATATGAAAAAAAGAAGAGCTATTAAAAATAAGATTTGGGTGGTGCAAGAAACATTTGAATGTAAAGATTTTTTGTGGAGATTGACCATAAGTAAGTTCCCTGTTAAGGCTAATGCACCACATAACAGAATACAAGAAAGAGTATGCAATTATTCCAGGGAAGTTGAAACAATAGCCTTTTTTTCTTTCTTTCTTTTTTAATTGTAAAAGAATAAAAGAAATGTGAAAGAAAATATGTGAAAATAAGATACTGGAAGACATTAAAAGTGTAGAAGATTTAAATATGAATATTACTGTAATAAAAGACAGAAGGAGGTGAAAGAAAGTGCTAAAAATGTTTTACATTTCATGGACTATATGAAATGAAAGAGTAAATTAAATTAAATTTAATGGAAAATGGATATTGTCAGACATTTTTGAAGAATATATATTTTTGGTTGTAGAAAAAGGGGTGGGGGATTGGAATGTGTAAGGATAAGAATCAAAGCTCAAGCAGATTGGACCTCATTCACTCCAATGGAGCTCAGGAAGTTTGCATTGTAACTTCCAATGGATGGAGCCTAAATCTTTTGACAGAATCAAATTATGTCTTTACATTTCAAACAAATGTACTACAGTGGTGGTGCTGCAGTAGCGTTGTCACCTCACAGTAAGACGTCCTGTTCGAATCTCAGCTAGAGCGTCTTCTATGTGGAGACATGCGTGAATGGGCGCACCTTCGTTGAAGGTTGTGCGTCAGGGTTGGCAACTCAGCACGTATAAATCTACTGCCAATCATTAGCGGACCGGAGTTCCGCTGTGGCGACCCCTTACCGGGAATAGCCGAAAGACACAACAACATTTCAAACAAATGTTCACATCTCTGGAACCATAGGGATTATGAAAGAAGTATAAATGGCAAACTCTTCAGCACAAACTATTTTCATAGTGGTAGTATTCTTTAGGTCCTAGGTCTTAAACTGAATGTTATAAGTCACAGTAAACACAGTAACTATTACATTTGTAATATTTTTTAAACAACTTACAATATCTCAGCAACCATTCAAGTTACGCATATACTGTCAGCAGCATTTTATTCATCTAGCTGAGAACTTTCATACGAGGCCAAGGAGTTTTGCCTCTGTTACTTGGTTGTTGAGATATTTAGAAAAATGTGAAATTATATCTAATATCATAAAAACAACACATATCTATTTACTTGCACTAGACAGAGATCAACTATTAATGCAGTTGAGTTTGCTGTTGTGTACACTTTAAGATGAAATCTTCTAAAACCTTATATATAGCACGGTTGTGGAATTACTGATGCAAATATGAACAAGCAATATTTAATGCCTAGATATGTCAGAAGTCATTAACTACAGATGCACCTGGGGGCGTCACTCAGATATAATGAGTTAATGTCTCATCTGAAGGACCCTCTGGCCATCTCTTTTTAGCACCTTGCTTGCCATATGTTTTTTTTTTTTTTTTTTTCTTATTTGACTCTTTTATGAAAGAGGGGATCCTATAAGATTTCTATTAGGGACCTAAACAATCTGAGAAACTCCATGAATCAATTTTCATCTGTCACTGTATTACTTGTAAACTTGGGTAGCAGATGAGCCAAGCAATCATCCTACTGAAAGCAGAATCTAAGATTTCAGACATCACCTTATCATTAAACTTTTGGTTATGTACCAAGCATATCTTTTTAACATTGTAGCAGTAGCAATGGCCTGCTACAGTGTTGAAAAGTAGCAGTGGCCTAGACAGAGTATCTGCACAATCACACATTCTTCAAAGCATGTTTGGATACCTGGGACAAGGTAGAAACACAGTCTGCTACAAAAATAACTTTCTTCTGTAGGAAATGAAGTAGCAAGTTCCCTCAGAGTATCTATGTAACAAAGCATAAACTTCCACGTGTACGCTTGACAAAGAAGAATTCTGAAAGATGAAATGGAAGAAGAAAAATTCTCTTACACAGGTGGTCCAACACCTTACCTTTCTCGTCAGCAGGTGAAAGGTTTATGTTCAATACCAGTCTATGCCCAGCAATAAATCCAATGGATATTGCAACCGAGTCTGATCTAAGAGGTAAGACAAAAGAATTTTATTGGTCTAAGGCACTTTATGCTTCTTATCTTTTTTTAGGAGCTGACAGACGGATGATTTCACATCCTCCAAAGCTGGCAGTACAGGAGGCAAGGGTGAGGAATATCCATTCATAACATTTCATAATATCTTCTCAGTTACCATAAAAATACATCATTCATCCTGGCTGTTCTCTAACTTAAAGAGAATTCATTGATATTTTCTTCACAGTCAGAAAGCAGGGCTTGTGAAGCTGAAGGAGAAGAAGCCCCATCTCTGTCATGATCATAATTATCAAATTCAGTATCATCAGACTCACTTTCCACAGGAATTTCTTTACAGGGGATGCTAACTAGTAATGGCTTCTAGACAGCAGGATTCACAGCCTGTTATGTATGCTTTGCTAAGGTAAGAAAATCATCTTTCTTACCTGTAATTATGTCTTGAGACAAACTTCATCTTCTCTTTTGGCTGTTCCCGTTAGGGGTCGCCACAGCAGATCATCTCTTTCCATTTCTTTCTGTCCTCTGCATCTTGCTCTGTCACACCAACCACTGGCATTGTCCTCTCTTCACCACATCCATAAACCTTATCTTAGGCCTCTCTCTTTTCCTCTTACCTGGCAGCTCAATCCTTAGCATCCTTTTCCCAACATACCCTGCATCCCTCCTCAGCACATGTTCAAACCAATGTAATCTCGCCTCTCTGGCTTTGTCTCTAAATCATCCAACCTGAGCTGACTCTCTAATATACTGATTCCTAATCCTGTCCATCCTTGTCACACCCAGCACAAATCTTAACATCTTTAACTCTGCCATGTCCAGCTCTTACTCTTGCCTTTTTGTCAAAAAACCCATATAACATAGCTGGTCTCACTACCCTCTTGTTGACCTTCCCTTTCACTTTTACTGGTACCCGTCTGTCACAAATCACTGCTGACACTCTTCTCCATCCATTCCACCCTGCCTGTACTATCTTCTTCACCTCTCTTCCACACTCACCATTACTCTGAACTGTTGATACCACGTACTTAAACTCATCCAACTTCGCCAGCTCTACTCCCTGCATCCTTGCTATTCCTCTATCCTCCCTCTCATTCACACACACATATTCTGTCTTAGTCCTGCTGACCTTCATTCCTCTCCTCTCTAGAGCATATCTTCACCTCTCCAGGGTCTCCTCAACCTGGTGCCTAATCTCACTACAGATCACAATGTCGTCTGCAAACATCATAGCCCACGGGGCCTCCTGTCTGATCTCATCTGTCAACCTGTCCATCACCAATGCAAATAAGAAAGGGCTCAGAGCTGATCCCTGATGTAATCCCACCTCCACCTTAAATGCCTTAAAGTTATGTCTCGAGACAAACAATATTTAATATTTTTATAGGAGTCCCTATGGCAGAAGACCTACTTGAAGAAGGGTTGCTGACCAGATGGTTTCTTTCCTCAGTTACCCTGTGAAAAATCTCCTGGAGTGTCTCCCAGCACTAGAGAAGAAGGTTATTCGATGGTAGACAAAACTACTATACCAGAGGAAGCCGGAATGTTAAGTAGGTGGCCTGAGAAACAACCAATAATGATTGCAGGTCCACCCACTATTAGCTGAGATATAGACTGAGCCTGCAGCCATGGCAAGGGTTCCTTGGTAAGTAATTTTGTTTTCTTTCGGGGAATGGCAGAAGCTGAACCAATAGGACAATAGTAATTATAAATGCTGTAGCCAAGGAAGAGAAGCCATAAACAGTAAGCATTGCTAGAGCGAGTCAGAGGGTAAGTTGCCACTCAAGCAGCACACTAATACTCACCCTTCTTGATCCAGCCCCTTTACACAGTAAAAGTACAAGCAGCACTCAACTTCCCTGTCAGTACAGCTTCTACTAAGAATAAAATGTTGACAGTAAAAAAAAAAAAAATGGTAGGTATGTTATCATGAAGTGAGCATAAGTACTACACTATAAAAATACACCCCTGCCTGTCCCAAAATAAATCTTTTGGTTTTAAAAGTTTATACAAGCAGATCATATAGTTAATTGAAATTAGCACTTAATTAGCTAAATAACACAGGTAGGTATAAATAGCCGTCCCTAACAAGAAATTTCCAATATTAATAAAAAAACGCCAGGCTTCTTAAAGGGGAAATACTGCTTTTAGCCAAAAATGTAAATTAGATAATATTTTCTTAAAAGGGCAATGAAGTCTGTGTGGAGGAGTTCCCAACAGTGACTAATTTGTCAAAAATAAAGCTCTTAGCTGATTGCTAACCCAGTGAAGCCCAAGAGATGCTTCTAGAGATGGCAAGAAAGTACTGAAGAAAGCTTCACTCTAACTGTGACCTCCATGGGTCTAGCTAATCAGCAATCAGAATGAAGGCATGGGGGACAGAGCTTTGTGAAGCTGGCAAGTTATCCTTTCTTGGGCAGAGAAACAACCCATATAGCCTAAAGGCTACTGCAGCAGTGGGAATAATGAACATCTGATTGTTCAGGTGCATCACACCTTCCACTATACGGCACCATAGCTTCATTTTCTGCAGTACCAAGTCATCTATATCAGTCAGTCCAGTTGGGCTTCTCAAGGAGAATCTCTTCTTCTTCTCTAGGTGGCAAATCAGTCCAATGTTCCCATTCCAGGAAATAAATAACACTAAAGTTTAGCACTGTACTTAAAGGAGAACACAGTAAATAACACAATGGAATCCAGAGCTGGACACAAGTATATATTTTCATACCCTTTTACTGACAGTCCCAAATATAAAGATCCAATAACAAGCTCACATTGTTCTGTTTGCTGCATTCAGAGTCTTTTAGATGCTTTGGGGTTGCGCTGAGACACATTAGTTACATAAAATGTAAGGATGTGCAGATTCGCCTCTTCAAAGCAGAAAACACTATCTAAACATAATTTACTTTTGTTTATTTGGAACACAAAAGCAGAAATGGTGATTTTTGTTTGCTACAACCTAGAGAGCAGGATGGATACCTTTTTTGCTCACCTTCCCTATGTCTCTGCATCCACCTAAAAAAACTGCATTAATGGAACCAGTTGTTAATGCTTGCAGTCTGAAAACTTAGACATGAAGAGATGGTACTTCCTAATTAGTAAACTTACAGAAGAATGATAATGTAAATATCTTACAGTGAGTCACTCTCAAAAAGAGAAAGATTAAAAGAAAGTCATAACATAAAAGGAAATATTGCCTTGTGTGTGGAGACATGCACACACAAACACACACATATGTATATATATATATATATATATATATGTGTGTGTGTGTGTGTGTATTATATATATATATATATATAGAGAGAGAGAGAGAGACACATATGCATACACACACAAGAAAAGAGAGAGAGAGAGAGAGAAGACAGAGTTAGAGTATAAAGCAGTCATAGCACAGTGGTTATGCTGTTACACAGAGATGTAGAGAAACCTGTTTTTGGCTGTTCCCACCTTTACAATGCACTAAGAGGTCCTGCATGACAGCATAATCTCTCTGTTGCAAGAATATGCCAGAGTGATAAATTAAAAAAAAAGGTGCAAGTAAGAACAGAGCATAGCAGAACTTCCATTAATGACAAAGTGAAATAAACTAGGAGCAGTAAAAACATGGTAAAATGTTGAAATGAAAAGGATGATGCAATACCATGAAATGTCATCTCCAAGGACAGAGTCTATTCCCAATATGTCATGGCTAACCTGCCAGAGGATAAAAATAAATCCTCCCTGTTACTCTTATCACCATGGCACCATCAGTAGAAGGGACCGAAAATAATTTAAGGTTAAATAACAACAATTTATTTCAAAATGAAACTCATTTTCATTTGAGAGATACCAGGTTCTTGTACTTCTAAACACTGCATGCAAAACACATGCATCAGATCTTACAGTTAGAAACTAAGCAATGTTGCTTAGACTGGCTTGAGTCTGTGAGGTCCATCAGGCTGAAGCCTATGTTCACAGAAAGAATTAAATAAAAAATGCTTATAGGTGTATAAATTCATAGTAGATTACTTGGAGCACTTACAAGCCTAGCCACTTTAACCTCAAGTTGCCTCAATTGTCCTTGGTTAGATGGATGTAATTTGCAGAGTGAGTCTATGATACAACACAGACTATTCCTGTCCATGAGGTACGTAGGTGCCACCCCCAGAGAGAATTTGTGGTCCCCCATCCATTTGTTCAGGTTGTGCTTGAACAGAGTCAGTGAGGAGCTCTGCTTCACACAGGGTTGCCAGATTTCCAACCAGCCAGGTAGGGACGACAAAAAAAAAAAAAACTCTTTCACGGCAAGTGAAGAGCAAAAAAAAAGGTCTTTAATGCGGAACAGAGTTCCACATTAAAGAACAGTAGCTCTGCACTAAACACGGAGCTTCTAGTGTTTAATGCATTGCAGTTCCGCATTCAACACAAGTAGCTCCGTGTTTAGCGATTTTTGATTGGCCAATATACCGGCATACGGGCCAATCAAAAATAGTTAAACACGGAGCTACTTCTGTTTAATGTGGAACACAAGAAGCTCCATGTTTAGCAATTTTTGACTGGCCTGTATGCCAGGTATACGGGCCAATAAAAAAAAACAAAAAAAAACAAAGCGAAGGCTGGCCGGGATTTAAACTGCCAGGGCGGGACTCGGGATCAGGCTGCTGATCTCAGGACAGTCCCGCCCAAATAGGGACGTCTGGCAACCCTGGCTTCACATGAACTGAAATGTTATTCCAGAGTAGCGGCAATCTCTGGGAGATGTATCCTTCTCTCCAGCATATTCTATTAATGTCACAGGCTAGGTTAAGATCCCTAGAGTGAGTAACTCTTGTGCCACTTGATTTGTGGATGTGCAGCATATCCATCAGGGCAGAATCAGAGACTGCCCTGTAGGCCATGCACAAGCTGTCTCTCAGCAGCCTATATGACACAAGAGTACAGTGACAGGGCTTTCAGTCTATCTACTGCATTTTCTTGGTGAGAAACCTCTAAGGTCTATTCAGCTGCTGCAGGTATCTAGTGAGGTACATGCAGAAGGGAGCATTGTACTCTATTAATGGTCTGATGAGGGTCGAATACAGTGGAGTTATAACATCCTTAGACCTGGATGCGATGCCCTTATATATGAGATGCATGATATAGAAGGCTTTTCTTACCACTGCGGAAACTTGGTCGTCGAAGTTCAGATTGCAGTCTACCTGTGTTCCCAGATCTCACACCACTGAGTTTGAATGTAGGGGGCTGCTGTCAATAGAGTAATTAGCAGGAAATTTGGCATTGCCAAAGGGATAATAATGCATTTTTTTTAGTTTAGTTTTAGACCGTGGCTTTGGCACTGGTCATTTGTCTGTTAGCCTCTCCTGTAATATGTTAGCATCTTTGAGGGAATCGATGATTGCACCCAATTTGCAATCATCAGCGAACTTGGTAAGCCAAAGGTCATCAACAATAGCCTGGCCTTCCAAGAAATAGATTCCAAACAGTAAAGGGCACAGCATAGATCCTTGTGGTATGCCCTGGTGATGGATCTATTGGTAGAGGTGGAGTAATCAATTTTGACAGTGTGTGTTCTGTCTGTGAGCCAAATGGTTACCCATCTAGTGACGTAAGGGTTAATCCCCAGATGGGAGAGTTTTTCAATGATACCTGAGTGGGGGATTGTGTCAAAAGCCTTGGGTAGGTCAAGATAGGCAGGATGCACTGTCTTACCTTCATCCAGGGCTATGACGACTTTCTTGAAGAAGTCTATTAGGTTTAATAAGCATGGTCTACTCTTAACGAAGCCAAAGTAAAGTAAGGGGGTTAGGAGGGTGGCCTAATGGTTAAGATGTTTGACTTACACACAAGGTGCAGGGTTTGAGTCTCACATGGGATAATTGGCTAGGCTTACAACGACTTGCAAGGGCAGTTAGCCTAGTACTAACCTATGAACCAAACTGGGTTGGGTCTAGAGTTTGAAGGTCGCCTATGTCCTTGTTGATAAGGTCCATGATGATTCTTTCCATGGCTTTGCAGATGAGGCTGGTTAGACTTATGGGTCTATAGCTCCCTGGGTCAGATGATGGCCCCCTTCATGCAAGAGGGTTACTGTTGCTATTCTCCACTCTGCTGGAATAAAGCCAGTTCTCAGGCTATGGCTAAAGAGAATGCCAAGTTGGTCCACTACGTCCTATTTTCGATTGCTTAATAAGCAACCTGGGATGTTATCTAGTCCCATTGAGACCATGTTTTTGGCCATGGAGAGTGCAGCTATGACCAGATCTCTAGATGGCTGGTGGGGGCAGGGGGTGAAGTTTGCATCAAATCTGTCAGCTAGTAGGTTGGCAATTTCCTCTGGTGCAATATGAGTGGTACCATCTACTACCAGTTTGGCACATAGCTGGGCATTCCTTTTTAGATTTCAGACATAGTTAAAGAATGCTTTATGATTATCCTTAGCTAGGAATGCTATTTTACCTTTGTAATTAGCTTTAGAGGACTTTACAAGATTTCTGATTTGCTTGTTCAAGCTGTGGAGGGACTTCTCCCTTTGCTGAGTCAGTTCCCTCTTGTTCTTAAACATCAGTTTCTCCTTTTCTTTATATAACCTGTTTATACTTGAGGTCCACCAGGGTCGATTGTTTTTTCGGGGGGACCTGGTATTAATCCAGTCAGGCACAGCCGAGTCTATACAGTTGCTTAAGTGTTTATACAGGGCATTTGTGTACACCTCTGCACAGGAATCATTGTTGTCTGTGATTGCAGGGGGTATAAAAATCAAACTTTTTATACCATTGCTTACTAGGCTGTATTTGCTTTGGAAAAGTTTTTTAGTTTTTTTGCTCCTGTGGTGGTGGTGGTGGTGGTGGTGTCAGATTCAGTAGTTACTTCGAACAAGACTGATTTATGGTCCAATCTCACCAGGGAAGGCATCACATAGGGGGAGTGCAGTGACCTCCTCCCCCCATGTTGGTGAATACTATGTCTAGGACATTTGGGCCCCTTGTGGGGGTGCAGACTACCTTTTCCAGAGCATTTGTATTGACAAAGTCGAGGAACCTCTGAGCAAGCATATTCATGCTCATGTATGTCACCCAGTCGATGGAAGGATAGTTGAAATCTCCCATAACTAAGGTGTTGGGCTGTATGGCGAGTGACTCCAGTAAGTCCAAGCAGGGGTGTGCTTTTCTTTGCTCATGGTGGGGGAGCTATAGCTAGCAATGATGTGGTAGGGTATGTTACCTATAGTTAATTGGACATGGAATAGTTCAAGAGACTAGTACTGTTTGACCAGTCTCAAGGTGTATTTGGCTTTAATGAAGATGGATACACCTCCACCTTTGGTTCTTTCACACTTACTTTGAGGTCTGAACATGTGGAAGGCATTGCAGCCTTGCACAGCCAGGGTGTTCCCTGCTCAATAATGAAGTCTGACTGTAACATCAGTATTGACAACGCATCACTGAATTTCCTCGTGTGGAATCTAATAAACAGTACCATGATGATGGCAGATTATATGAACCCCACAATCTTGATAGGCACTGTGAAAAAAGGTGCAGAATCAGTGAATTAAAATATAAGAATCTTTAGACTAGCAGGATCAACGGTTTGATAAAACTGAATTTACAACAATAAAAAGAAGGTACCAGTATGATTCCATCATAGTCCACGTAGATGTAAATGACCCAAAATGTTCTTCCCTGGACTATATGAAGAGAGACACAATGGAGCTTTCAGACTGTGTGTCTTCGGCCTAGAGTCTAGAATTGAGCAGCATATTACCATCATGGAGGATGATGCAACAATATGAGCAAAATATGATTGATTTCAACAAATGGCTGTCTTTCTGGTGTCATTCTAAGGGGATCTGATATTTGTCAGCTTGACAGGACATGCTTAACAAACCATGTTGCATTGCCAAGGATGGTCTGCACTTCTCCCCTCTAAGCTTTTGAATACTAACTAAAACTTTATCCACCCCTATAGTGCCTTTTTTGGATAATGGCAAACTGGCAAACCTACCAACATAGTAAAATCATCTCAACTAAAACTCAAGGTGTTACTTCTCAATGCCAGGAGCCTAAACAAAGAACTATACTCCCTCCAAGCCCTCCTCACACTTGAGAATATAGAGATCTGTGTAGTTACAGAGATATGGTTTAAAGTGGTAGAGACTACCCTGGCAGTGCAAGGTTTCAGTGCCTTCCACACTTTTAGACCAGTAGCTGCACAGACAAGGGCAAAAAGTGGAGGTGTCTCAATATACAACAATAACAAACATACCTCTAGGGTGGTCAAACAGGATGACATGCTGGACTTCTTCCACATGCAGATCACCATAGACAAAAATCCCCTACCATATCCTAGCCAGCTTTAGGCTATCCTCCATGTCCCAAGAAGCTCACAATGCATACTTGGACCAACTGTAAACACTTGCCATACAACCTAACACCCTATTCATAGGAGACTTTAATTACCCCTCTATAGACTGTGAATCTTACATGGTTTCAAATCTACAGGCACAGAGATTCCTGGAATTTGTAAATACAAACACTCTTGCCCAAACAGTGAACATGTCCACTAGAGGCTCCAACATACTGGACCTTGTGCTTACAAATATGCGAGAACGCTGCACCCCACCTTATTTCATCCTCCCTGGTAAGGTCCAACCACAATGCTGTCTCCTTCAAAATCAACTCCATAATCCCATTAAAACCAGTAACAGTTAAGAGCCATTCCAAGGCAAATTATCTTTTATTAAGTGACTGATCGCCACGATTCCCTGCCTCACCAAACCCAGAAAACACAGTAGTCTATGCTGAAATGTTTTAAGAAATGCTGTACAACCATGTCAATAGCTGCAGAGAAGCTGCTGTACCTACCAGAAGTAAGCACAGGACTAGCCCTAGAAACAAAATTCATGATGGCATCCTAAATTAAACTGGATATACAATACAAGGAAAAAAATGGCAAAAATAAAAAATGGTAATTCCCATAAAGATAGAAGATCTCTCAATAGGCAACTAAGAGAGCTAATTAGGTAAAGCCAAGCCACCTTTGAAGTTAAGATTACCTCCCAGGTGAAAGATAACTATAAGGCCTTCTACAGATATGTGGGAAACTTCAAGGGCAGCACACAGCAATGTGCTGAATTGGTGGTTAATGGTGCCACATTCACTGAGCCTGGGAATATAGGTAACCTATTAGTGGAAATGAGAAGTTATGTACCTACCATAACGTTCCATGTTAGTTGTCTTCTCTCGCCTTCTTTCTTGCTTGATGGGTTCGGAGCCGATCCTCGGCTCCGACTCGGCACTTGCTAAGCTCGAGAGTCACTTTTACCAGCTCGAGGCAGCCCCATATCCCATGATGCAAGGCGGTAAGTACCCAGATCTCGTTTGATGACAAAAGGCAATAGCACCTAGCATAATAACTTCCCAAAGGAAGAAAGAAGGAGAGAAAAAACCTGAAGGATGGTAGAAGGACCAGCTTTGTATGGTCCTCAGCATAATAATCCCTTGTAGAAAGGTCTGTCCAGGCCTGGGGGAAGGAGGGAGAGTCGCAAGAAAGAAGGCGAGAGAAGACAACTAACATGGAACGTTATGGTAGGGACATAACTTCTCAATGTTAAGTTGTCAATCTCGCCTTCATTCTTGCTTGATGGGACCACGTCCCTAGCACCTGTATCCCGGGTGGCTCAATGGAACAGACTCTTGAGAACTGTAGAGCCAAAACTGGCTCTGTCCTTGGAGGCCAAATCCAATTTGTAATGGGAAACAAATGTATGAGGAGTGGCCCAAGTGGCTGCTGCACAAATAGTGTCTAATGGAAGTCTAGCTTGAAAAGCTGTGGAAGTGGCTAAGTTTCTGGTTGAATGCGCTTTAGGTTTCGAGCACAGCTGTTTTCCCCTGAGCTGATAAATTTCAGAGATGACAGAAGAAAGCCATCTAGACAAGGTCACTTTTGAGACAGGAAGGCCTTTCTTGTTATCAGCATAGGAAACAAAGAGTTGATTGGATTTCCTGAATTGTTTTGTTCTGTCCAAATAATATCTGAGTTGGCGGTGGACATCAAGATAATGTAATTTTGTTCCGATCTGTTTGAATAGTTTGGAAAAATACAGGGAGATCAATAGCCTGATTCAAATTAGTCTTTGAGGCGACCTTAGGCAAAAAGGACGGATTAGTTCTCAGTGATACCCTGTCTTTGTGGAAGACCAAATAGGGGGGGGCGAACAGAAAGAGCATGAAGTTCAGACACCCTCCTGGCGAGTAATAGCAACCAGGAATAAAGTTTTCCATGAAAGAAATTTCAGGGAACAAGAAACAGCTGGCTCGAAGGGAGGAAGAATCAAGGATGTCAGCACTAAATTTAGGTCCCATTGAGGAGGAGGACTCCTGACTGGAGGTTTCAGGAGGAAAATTCCTTTCAAGAAGGCTCTACAAAGCCTGTGGGACATAATGTTGTGATCTGCGAACCCGACATGAAAGTTCGAGATAGCAGCCAACTGAACTTTGACTGTGGAAGAAGAGGAGCCCGGTGAAAAATCTCTGCTAAGAAATCCAAAACAGCTTGTACTGGAGCAGTGAAAGGTTCAATATTCTTGGCTTTAGCCGAATAAGAAAAACATTTCCATTTGCTAGTATAAATCCTCCTAGTAGAGGATTTAAAAGCTACTATGATGTCTCTAACAGGGTTAGAGATCATAGGAAGCCTGGCTAAGGAAGGAAGTGGAGCAACCATGCTGTGAGGTTGAGAGAAGGGATAGATCGGTGCAGCTGACCGGATTGGTGAATCAGAAGATCTGGCACTGGGTCCAGATGCCACGGCTGCACCAAAAGGTGACGATGGAGGAACGGAAACCAAATTTGTCGAGGCCAATAAGGAGCAATGAGAATCATTTTGGCTCTCAAATCGGTTGCTTTCTGGATAACTTGAGGGATCAGAGGAAAAGGAAGTCCCTGGGGCCAATCCTGGGTCAGAGCGTCTCTGGGGGGATGGCCTGGCAGTGGGAAGAGAGAGAAGAAGTCTGGGCATTTGCTGTTTTGGGGAGTAGCAAAAAGATCGCAACATGGGCGACCCCATTCCAGAAAAATCTCTTCCACTATAGATTGTTTGAGAGACCACTCGTGAGGCATGAGAATAGCTCTGCTCAATCTGTCCGCTAAAATGTTGGTTTTCCCAGGGATATGCATTGCTACCAGAAACCGATGAGAGGAGATCGCCCATTGCCAAAGTCTGAGCGCTTCTCGACACAAGGGGTAGGACATGGTTCCGCCCTGTTTGTTGATATACCAAACTACAGACATGTTGTCTGTGTGGACTGCAATTGTCCCCAAGAGAAGAAAGTCGTTGAGGGCTTGCAACGTTAAAAGCACTGCTCTCATCTCTAGGACATTTATGTGCAGGTGGTATTCGAAAGGTTGCCACGTCCCATGAACCATCCTGCCCTGATAATGCCCCCCCACCCGATCAGGGAGGCATCCATAGTGACAGTGGCTACCGGGGATGGGGTACAAAGTGTCTGCCTTGGTGAATCTGGGGAGAAGTAATCCACCAAGCAAGATGATTCTTGCATATCTGTGTCACCAGAATTTGGTGACGCATCGGAAGTTGTTGGTAAGACCACTGAGTGAACAACATCCACTGAAGAAGGCATGTAGAAGCGAGCAAGGAAGAAGGGTAATGGCCGCAGCCATGAGGCCTAATAACTTTAGAACCAATCTGGCCTGTACCTTCTTGCTGGCTAGAATGATCCTGACGTGACTTTGAATGTCTGAGATTCTTTGATCTGTAAGGGTAGCTGACATCCGAACAGTGTTTAAGTTTGCGCCTATGAAAGTAATAGACTGGCAGGGCAATAAGGAGGATTTTCCTGAGTTGATCGAGATGCCCAATTGAGAGCAAAGATTTATTGTATAATCCCTGGCTTGAAGAAGCTGATGCCTGGTGGTGGCTGAAAGGAGCCAGTCGTCGAGATATGGAAACACCTGGAATCCTTGACATCTCAGGTGAGCCGTTACCACTGCCATACATTTGGTGAACACTCTGGGGGCTGTAGTGAGACCAAAGGGCAGGGCTCTGAACTGGAAATGACTGGACCCCAGCCGAAAGCAGAGAAATCTCCTGGAGCGTCTGTGAATTTTTATGTGATAGTACGCATCCTGAAGATCTATTGAGCACATCCAGTTGTCCTTCTGTAAGAAGGGCAGAATTGACTGAAGAGTGACCATTCGAAATCTTGTCTTCCTCACAGACTTGTTGAGTCTGCTGAGATCCAATATTGGTCTCCAGTCTCCCGCCTTTTGGGGACCAAAAGAACCTTGAGTAGATTCCGGCTCTGAATGATCTGTTGTAACTGGCTGAATGGCTCTTTTGCAGTAGTTTTAAGACTTCTAACTCTGCAATTTCCCTTAGACCGGGTACATCTGGAAGGGAATTTGAGGGATAGAAAGGACTTTCCTCGAAAGGAATTTTGTAACCCTCGGATATGATCGACTGTACCCATCTGTCTTGAGTGAGGGAATGCCAGGCTTCTGGGTACAGCGATAGTCTTCCCGACTGCCTCCAAGGATGGACAGTCGGGCAACATCTCAGGGATGCTGAAAGGGCTTGTCAGAGAGGCTCTCTGCTTCCCTGGTTTTGTGGACCCCCTGCCTCTAGAGTGGCGTCTGTTGTTGTTACCCCCTCTGCCTCTAGGGGTAAACTGACCACGTGAATCCGTCGTGACTCCTTGGGATTTGCGGAACCACATTTTGCCACCCTTCTGCCCTTTGGCGTAAGGTCTAGAAGCCGTGGAAAAACGCACCCCTCCGGCAGAAAGAGTCTTGCCGTCCTGCTCACACCTGGTCAACGTTTCCTTCACTTGAGGGCCAAACAAAGCTGACCCATCAAAGGGAGAGTTTGTGAAGGACGCCTTAAAGGGATCTGCAAAATTACAGAGCCGCATCCAGGCTTGGCGTCTAAGAGCCACACCTGTACCTGCGGCCCTACTCGCTCCATCTGCTGCATATGATATCAGTCGCATGGAGGAGTTAGCAATAGAATTAAGGGTTCCTAGCTGTGAAGCAATTTTTTCTTGAGCCCCTGCAGCTGTCGGATCCTGTACTACTTCACCTAGCTCCTTAAGGATATCCCTCTGGAGTCTGGTGAAGTGACATAGGTAGTTCAGCGAACGCATAGCAAAGGTCGCTGAAGAGAACATCCGCTTGCCATACCTATCCATGGTCCTAGAGTCCTTATTAGGAGGATGGACAGGTACGGAAGGATCTGCAAGTTCCTTCTTAGTGGCAGCCGCCACCACCATGGCATCAGCAGGGACACCTTTCGTGAGGAATTGCTTGTCCGAAGGGGCAGTAATAAATTTAGAAGGCCTCCTAGGGACTGGCTCTACAGAGTCAGGAGCAGCCCAAGCCTTCGAGCAATAACCTGCATAAGGGGTCGAAGGCGGAGACACCCAGGAGGTGGAGGGCCGAGATCCAAACGCCTCAGGTATACCGACTCATCCTCAGAGGGATTATTGGAGGGCCAGTTTCCCCTCTGTTTAAGGAGTTCTAGGATGTCTGAAAAGGAGACATCCTCTGAGGGGGATCTTGGGGATCCCTCTGACTCATCTAAGTCGGTATCTGAAGTGATAGACTCGGGGGAGTCTACGTGTTTCCTCTTACAGGTCCTCTTGCGCGGAGGATCCCCTGACTGATCAGGAGAATCCTCGGAAGAGGGGGTTCTTCCCAGTGGGGAAACCTGAGGCGGAGGATCTCTGGGTCCGGGAGCAAGAGAAATGGCAGAGATATCGACAGGCACCATAGAGGGAGGAGCTAAGGGAACAGACTGCTGGCTGAGTCCAGTGGCCAGCACACTCTTCATCACCTCGAAGGCTGCCCTCCCAGGGAGGTCCGAGAGAACCCGTTCCGAAGAACCAGGAACTCCAGGGCCCACCGAAAGGGAAGGCTCCAAGGCAGATGTCGGAGCCGAGCTCACCAAGGGGAAGAGTGGGGTCGGACAAGGGTCCAATGCCACTCACCCCTCGGAGGAGACCAGGAAGCCCGACCACGAATCCCTCTAAGGAAGGTCTCAAGAGGAGATAAGAGTAGAGGCTGAAGGTGCAGAAGGGGGTATCTGTCCCTCAGCCTAGCAGAAACCATTCCGAAGACTTCAACTCCAAACTCTAGGGTAGAGTCGAAGGAGGAACTGCAATGGGTGTGGACTAATAGTCGCCTGTTGAGACGGACTATGTAGCATCTGGGCCAGTGCCTGTGATTTTAATAATCTACTGACCACCCTCTCTAAATCATGGTCAGAAAGCCTGGATGACCTGGATGATCGGCTCCGATGGCTCCGTTCGAGAGGAGAGGAGATGCGGAGCCGAGTATTGGTCCAAGGAAGGGGACCTGGACCTCTTCCTCGAAGGAACCATCGGAGCCGACGAAACTATGGAAGCTGTTGGAGCCGACAACTTTTCGGCACCGACAGAAAGTTTCGATGCATCGGCTCCTGCCGGAGCCGATACAGACATAAAAGTAAGGGTGTCGGAGCCGGTCGGCCGACACGGCCTGAGCCACATGGTGGTCGGAACCGATCGGAGCCGACACCGGTGACAAACCAGAATCGGCACCGATAGCCATCGGTGCCGAAGGTTTGCAAACCAGGATCGGCTCCAGCCGAGCGATCGCGACTCTGAAAGAGTCGGGGCCGAGGCCACAGGCTTGGACACAGAAGCCTGGGCCTTGGAAGACTTGGAAGTCTTGGTTGGAGCCGACTTAGCCGGAGAGCCCACCAGTTTAAGTAGGCCCCTCAAAATAAGCTTGTTTCTCCTTTCCTGCAGGACTCTCTGGCTAAAAGAATGACAAATCGCACAGGAGTCCTGCAGGTGGAGAGGTCCCAGGCAGTATAAGCAAGAAGTGTGACCGTCTGTCAGAGACATCTTCTGACAGCACGAGTCACACTTCTTAAAGCCTGAGACCCTTTCCTTAGACATGGTGTAACAAAAACACACACACAACACCTGTCCAAGAAAATATTATCCCAAAATGAAAGAAACACTAATCTCTCACATACACACACACACCCTAACAAGGGGGGGGATGGGATGGGAGAAGGCCTGACTAAAAATTTTTAAGGAGAGGGAATTCTAGTCAGAACGGGCTAAAACTAGTCTAAAACTGTTAAAATTAAAGTTTAAATAGAAAAAGGGGCAAAAACAGTAGTGTATAAATCACTTACCAGGAGCTGGTAAAAGGAGGACCTCATCAGCGAAGCAGCAAACGAGATCTGGGTACTTACCGCCTTGCATCATGGGATATGGGGCTGCCTCGAGCTGGTAAAAGTGACTCTCGAGCTTAGCAAGTGCCGAGTCGGAGCCGAGGATCGGCTCCGAACCCATCAAGCAAGAATGAAGGCGAGATTGACAACTTAACATAATTCAGTTTTAACTTTACCCCCCCCCACTCCCAATCATCCTCTCAAAAATACTGTCAAACATAACCCCTCCAACTATAAGTAGGAATCATGTACTGACTGCACTCTCTAAAGCCAAGAACACAGCTTCAATGAGCCCTGTAACATCTCAGGATGCCTCTTGAATAGTCTACAGTATGACTTATTAGGACTAATTAGGCCCCCAACTTCCCCTCACCCTATATATCTGAAGAGCAGGTCATTAAAGCCTTGTCTAAGGCAAAAAAAAAACACATGGCCAGCTTCAATAAAACCTAGTGTACATTATATGTATTCAATAAAATTCTTATCACATTTTTTGTGCTTTCTAGTCACTCAGAAAGATTACACTAAGTGTACCTGTAGTCTGCACTTTTTGGTAACCTTTATGAATCCCTATCAATACTTAAAGCTGCAAGAATATCAGTCAGAAAACTAAAATTAGGAAGAAGTTGTGCATCATGTCTGTGTTGTCTGCTCACTCAGAACAGTGTACACTTAGTGTAGGGTTTATTGAATCTGACCCACTGTCTCTATGGGACCAGATGGCATCCCAGGCTGTCTTCTAAACAAATAAAACAACTACTTGCATCACCATTAAGTACCCTATTCAATCACAGCCTAACCACAAGCTATGTTCCTGCCGAATGGAGAACAGCAACAGTTATTCCCCTCCACATAGGTGGCTTAGCAACAGACCCAGGAAATTACAGACCCATAAATCTGACCAATTTCATCTGTAAGGCCATGGAATGCATCATCATGGACCTCATAAATAAAGACATAGGTGACCTCCAAACCCTGGATACAATCCAATTTGGCTTTGTCAAGGGTAGATCCTGCCTGTTAACTCTGGTGGATTTCTTCGAAAATGTGACCAGGGCCACTGACGAGGGCAAATCTGTGCACACAGCATACCTCAACTTCGCCAAGGCCTTCGACACAATCCTACACTCAGGCATTACCGATAAACTTAGCAAACTGAATGCAAACCCCTTTATTGTAAGATGTCAGCTGGCTCACAAACTGGGTCACACACTATCAAAGTGGTTGACTCCACATCAACGACCAGACCTGTCACCAGCAAGATGCCACAAGGGCCAGTGCTGGGACCCTACTGTTTGGTATATACTTCTCAGAAGTTCAGGTCAAAACTAAAGGGTTGTGGCTGACTAAGTCTGTGGACGACTGCAAACCGGGTGCAATTATCGAATCCCCAAATGATGTCAGTATACTTTAGAAGGGTCTTACACAGACCAACGACTGGAGTTTTAGTCAGGGTCTGAAACTAAATGCAAAGAAATGCATCATCATTCTTTTTGGTAAAAACAATGTCCCTTCACACTATCAAATCAACAACAATACCCTATGTACCTACGAAGTGGTAGGGGATCTGGGATCACAAGTAGACTGCGACCTTAACTTTGACCACCATGTGTCTACTGTAGTAAAGAAGGCCATCTATGTAACACACTAGCAAAGGAGGTTATAATCCCTCTATACTCATCACTAACTAGGCCCATAATTGAGTATAATGCCTCTTTTGGCATGTACTGCACAAAGCACCTGCAGCAATTGGAGAGACCTCAGAGATTCTAACAAAGAAGATCAAGGGATTCCAGCACATGCCTTACACAGATAGGCTAAAGTCCCTGTCAGTATACTCAGCATCATATAGACCTCTTTAGGGGAGACTTATGCCTGGCTTACAGAGCAATCTCTGACCCAAACCTAATTAATTTGCTGCAAATCCATAAATCAAGCAGGACTAGAGCTATCCATTCCAGGGACCTAAATATGGCCTGCAACTTGAATAGGAAAAGCTGGAGGGACAGATTTGTCTCCCAGCGACTACCTTGTGTTTGGAATAGGCTGCCAATTCATGTGAATCAGAACAACTCTATGACACTTTTCAAAAGAACCTGGATGAGTGGATGGGGCACCATAAATTCATATAGGGGATAGCATCCACAACCCTCCTGGACATGGGCAATCACTATTAAATACAATCCCGGGTATTGATTAGAGTATCTATGCTATTATATTGGGATGAAATGGCTAAGCTTGAAATGACCTCTAAGTCAATAACCTAGTAACCTCCTATGATCCCTGGAGTCATTATTTAACTATATTCTTAAAACAGGCTTTGTGACACATGAATGAAGGACTGCAATAGTCACAACTCCTTGTATAAAGGAGGACCTTCAACAGATCCTGGAAACTACAAACTCATTAGTCTGACTAATCTTATTTGCAAAGCCATGGAAAGAATTATCATGGAAATTATCAACATGGACATGGGAAACCTCCAGACACTGGATCTATCCCAGTTTGGCTTTGTCGAAGGACGGTCGTGCTTACTGAATGCAGTGGACTACTTTGTAAAGGTCACTAAAGCAATGGATGATGGGAAAATGGTGCATACTACCTACCCAGATGTGGCTAAAGCAATTGATACAAAGCCCTACTCGGGCATTGTCAACAAACTTACAAAGCTAGGTATAAACCCCTTTATAACACACTGGATAGCTATCTGGCTCGCTGATAGGACCCAGGAGGTTAGAATCTGTAAGGCCAACTGCAGAAAGAGGCAGATCACTAGTGGAGTCCCCCAGGGCTCTTTGCTGAGCCCACTTTTCTTTGGCATCTACTTCTTGGATGTCAAAACCAGTGTTAAAGGCCTTTGGCTGTTCAAGTTTGAAGATGCTTGCAAACTGGGAGCAGCCATTAAATCCCCCCCCCAAGAATAAAACAGGAAGGTCTAATATAAACAAACACTTGGTGCCAGAGCTATGGCCTAAAACGCAATACCACAAAATGCATTATAGGACCTTTTGGGAAGTCTACCAACCCAGGTAACAACTTCATTAATAAAACACCCTTAAAAGTTGATTTACTAATCAAGTGATCTGAGAACTCATGTAGATAGTAACCCAGTCTTCGACCAACATGTGGCTAAGGCAGTAAAAAAATCCTTCTATGTTGCACAACTTATAAGCCATGGCTTGGCATCCAGGTCCAGAGAGACTATTCATAGAATATAATACCCCTTTGGTATGTACCTGACTAGTCATATGTAGCAATTGGAACATCCACAAATGTTCCTTACAAAAAGAATACAGGGAGTAAACACAATATCCTATGCTGATCACCTCAAAGTCATGTCTCTTCACTCGGTATCATACAGACTTCTGAGAAGTGATCTTTGGCTTGCATACAAGGCGTTCACGGACCCTGTTATGCTGACCCTTTGCATATCTGCAAAATAAACAGCATCAGAACTACTAGATTAAAAGACTTAAAATTTGCTTGTGACATAAATAGAACATGTTGGACAGATATGTTTCTTAGAGAATTCCCATTCTCTGGAACAGGCTCCCCATCCACATGAAGCAGAGTTCCTCGGTACAGCTATTTAACAGCAACTTGGACAAATGGATGGCTAACCAGAGAAATTACCCCTGGTTTGGTTCCTATGTCTGTGATGGACAGAGGCAGTCAATAAATCATCACCTATTACAAATCAAATTTGTGGGAATTTGTTATCCACACACACACACACACACACACACACACACACACACACACACACACACAATATTTTCAAAATGGGGAAGTGAGTAAATTGTGACTATCCACAATCAGATCCCCCATCCCAAACTTTAAGGTGCACTTCCTCTAGTTAGTCAAAAAAAAACAGACCTTACTACAGACCTAGTCAGCCTTTAAACATTTCAATGGGAATAAATACCTCTAAGCAGTCATGTCTCTGTGGGTGTTTACCAAACAGGAGTCATCCGCCACAACAAATTAAAGTTAAATAATAAATAATAAAGTTCTTTCACTGAAATAAATAAGTTAAAACAGTTATTAAAAAATAAATAAGTTAAAACAGTTATTAAAAAAAAGCAAACAGTGAAAGCTTGCACCACAAATTGAAAGTAAAACATTCAAAAGCAAGATAAGATTGTCACCAAAAACCTCTACAACATTTAAACCAAAATATGCATGCCCCTGGCTAGAACTTAAACTGTCCATTACTGATTCTGAATTTTTAGTCTAGAATGGAATGTTCAAAGACCTTACAGGTGGTCACTATGTCTGAATGGTGTCTCCAGTAGCCACTGTTGACTGACTGAAAAGTATTAATAAATAATCTTCTCTCTATATAAATTTCCACACAAATTTCCTGTGACTTTACTCTGAATTCAGAAGACATTTTTTTTTGTTTTCTTAGTTAAATGTCCAGTGAGGAAGGGTAAGAGTCAACAGGACAGAGTCCACATAAGGAAACCATCATGCGACCTGGGGTATCATCCTCCAAGCATTCTCTACAAACATTTGTGATATACATTTCCACAAATAAATTACACTCAGTTAGCATTTCTCAATATCATTCCACTTCTTTCACATCTCTCCTCCTTCCTTCCAAGACTCAAGAAACAAACGTTGAGGTGAAGAAACATTTAGAGTCACACTCACCCAGCTTTTTTTTGTTTGCTAAGATTATGTTTTTGGTAACAGGATAGAATACTTTTGCCATTTTACCTAGCATCTCATTGCACTGACCATTAACTCTGCCCTTGAGTATCCATTGTGTCCCAGTGTCTACATGGTATTTTACCATTTGAGTACAGCTTAGCTTTATCTCCTATGTTAACAACACTTTGACACTGCCCACAAGTTCTGCAGTGCCCTTTTATATGTTTTGCAATTCTCTTTACATAAACTTCTTTTTTGTGTCCTTTATGCCCATATGGCCTGAAAAAGGTATATTGTGGGCTATAGCTAAAAGTGCCTGATGAAAGGTCCTTGAGACTTCTAATTGCTGCATCATTTCTCGCTCTACTGCCCCTTTAGGAGTACCCTTTCTGTACAACTACTACTACTTCTCAGCAGCTCCATGGCACAGAAGGATAAAGCTCCGACTATGTTGCAGATGACCAGAGTTTGATTAGCAGCTTGGGCACCTGCAGGAGCTATCCGGGGAAGATGGCAATGAACATATGTGGCCAGCTCACCTATGCTGGGGGGAGGGAGGTGGCTTGGTTTATCAAAATGGGTCACACCTAGTGGCAGTACTAAGTGTTACCCAGTGGAGACTGAGCCAGCTGAGCCTGTACAGTGACTGCGCTTAGCACCAGTACCCTGAAAAGAATCCATCAGGTGGAAGCATTTTCTATTTAGGGGAATGCAATGACAGGCTCAGCAGAGCAGCCAAGGAGGAGGGGATGCTCCATGTGGGTAGAGGTTAAGCCACTCCCACAATAAGCAAGCTAGTCTGCTCCCTACCACTTCTCACTGCAGTGCAGAGAGATAAGGATGCCCAGGAGGGAATGAATAGGCCATAGATCAGTCACCACAGCTGGAAATGCACAGTTACCATGGTCCCAGAATAAATGGGCCAATTGGGTTTTGATGGTGGAGCCAGTGGGCAGAATCACAGGGGAAGCAAAAAAAAAAACTTCTTGTAATATACAGACTGCCTCAGCCCTTGAGGATTATGAGCTACCTTGGCCATCTCAGAAAAGACTTGGCATCCAAGAGCTGTGTCTGTTTTAACTTTCTTCTCTTTGTAATCTTTCCTCATTTTCCTTCTAATGGAAGTCTAGTACTTTTCAATAAGTGTGTCTCAGAGGTGGAATCTTTGTTATTAACCATTTCACCTCCTAAAGTAACATGCAGAGTAAGCCCTGTACCTTTTGACAAACAAAGCTCTGGTTCAGGTTTGTCACTATCATTTGGCTCTTCTTCTGAAGTGGTCAAATTATCAGCCTTTATTGGAGCTGTGGACATTGCATCAGTCTCACCCCTGCTATCTTTCCTAAATGACTGCCTTAATCCTGGCTGCACGTAACTAAATGTACACACAGCAATGTATTATCAAAATCAACAAATACTGGAGCATCTGCTGGAATATCGTCAGACACGGGGGAAATAGGAAATTCACCCAAGGGATCACTTCTGTGGCTCTGCTCGACAGGGGCACAGGAAAATAATTTTCTTGGGTGGCGAAAGCCAGGGTACATTTTTGGCTAGGCTTATATAGGCTCTAGGGCCAATAGCCTAGTACCTACCTATGAACTTATGACACTACTACTGGACTGTCTCCCTGCTCACCTTCCCAGTCCAAATAAACCCTAACCCATGACAACTGAAAATGTATGCCTTTTGTGGCCCTAACTGGAATGGAGTGGCTGGGGAACTAATGCTTCTCTCTTTCAAATGTAGACCTAACAATAATTAAATCCAATACAGTGACTTTCTTGTCTGCCTTCTACTAGGAATGAATACAGGCCTCTGCTATAATCTGAAGCATTTGTAGTTTCAGTAAAAAACTAATACCATTGTGTTGCAACTTTCAGACAGTCTGCATTGCTTTTTGTGATTTAGATCCTTGATTTTTTTTTTTTTTAGTGGGAAAGTGTTGTGGTCACTAGTGTTGTGACAAATGTTTGGACAGGTACATACCAAATGGTGCATTATATTCAATGATTGGTGTGATGAGAGCTCAGTGCAGTGGAATGTTTACATTTATGGACTTGGATACCATACCTTTAGATATAAGCTATGTAGAGAAAAAGGTCTTCCTTACAATTGTGGATACATGGTGATCAAAGGACAGTTCATTGTTGACAGAGTTGCCATCTCTTTTGGCTTGTACTGAGGCACTTTAATAGCAGTTTTTACCTTTTCCCAAAAATAAATTCTTTATCAGCCGTCTCTGTCCTCTGAAGCCCCTCCTGTTAGCTCAACACATTTGCTATGACTCCTGCACTGTAAACATAGCACAATGTAATTACTCACTCCTACACCCACTTAACCATGAATAGGGACCTCTCCGGCTACCAAGTACAACCCCCTGAGATTTGTATAAGTGCACAGTAATCCATTTCTGTGAGCTATGGCTGTAATGCTGGTCTTTCAAGTGTACCTATATAAATTAGATCAGAATAGCACTTAACTGCTGAATGCAAGCTCCTTTACATCCACAGTCATGTAATTTTAGTAAGCTATTTAGTACTTTATGAGCTCTGTCGCCTGCTGCAATCTTTATTATTAAAAAGGCACAAAATGTAGCCAGTCCTCAGGAGTCTTCATTCTATTCCACTAAGCAAGAAACTGTGCCATAGGACCTGTTTCCCCAATATACATTTACTGAGAGGCTTCTCCTTTTTCTGTAAGAGGGTTCCTTTCCAACTTTACCTGTTTATACTGCTGGTATATATTAGCTACAATGTCCACTATCTTGTTTCCCCTTTTGAAACAGTAGGCAGAGAAAGAGACAGATAAAGTACAGTTGTGTACACTTACCATAAATGTAGATGTTCGAGTGTATTCACTGTTGCAGTCCTAACATATGGGTTTATCCAGCTCCCGGTAGCCCTCAGTCGGCCCGAATACTAGAGTCCTCGGTATATGTCATTGGCTGCCGTCGGCTGTAAACTGATGTCAGAACGTCAGGTATAAAGGGAGGCGGCCGACACCACTTCCTCAGTTTTTCTTGCCTTAGCTGTCAGGAGCCCCCAAAAGAAGGCTAAACCAGGAAGGAAACACCCTGGAAACATGCCATCCAAAAATAACATATCTAGTCTGTGCCTTAGGAAAAAAGGGGGAAGGGAGGGTGGGAAATCAGGACTGCAACAGTGAATATACTCAAACTTCTACATTTATGGTAAGTGTACACAACTGTACTATGTTCTTCATGTTTCACTGTTGCAGTCCTAACATATGGGTTGATTCCCAAAGCCCAGGAAAAAAACAAAAGGGGGGGGGGAAGAATCACAGATTAAAAGTTGGTAAGGAGGCCTTGCAAAACTGCAGTGGCAAAACCAGCCCTGGCTTTAGAAAACAAAGGTAGGTTGTAATGCTTTGTGAAAGTATGGACAGAAGACCAAGTAGCTGCTTCTAGAATGTCCTTAGTAGGCACACCTCTCAAAAAAAGCTGCAGAAGTAGAGGCTGCTCTAGTAGAATGGGTCCTAATACCCTGAGGGGGAACCTTCCCATGCTGCAGGTAACAAAAGTGAATACAATGAGCAATCCATTTGGAGATGGTTTGTTTCAAAATAGCTTTACCCTGAGGCCCAGGAGCAAAACTAACAGACAACTGCTCAGACTTCCAAAAGGGTTTAGTCCTATTTAAGTAAAATCTCAACTGTCTGTGCATATCAAGAGAGTGCAGAATCCTTTCCCCTTTTTCTGGGGGTTATTGAAAAAGGTAGACAGATGAATAGACTGGTTAAGGGTCAGACTGGAAACCACCTTAGGCATAAAGGAGGGATTAGTTCTCAGAGAAACCCGGTCTGAATGAAAAATAATGAAAGGTTCTACTGCCATTAAGGCTTGCAGCTCTGAAACCCTTCTGGCGGAAGTAATAGCCAAAAGAAAGGCAGTCTTCCATGAAAGAAACTTTAAAGCTGCAGAGGCAGTAGGTTCAAAGGGAGGAAGAGTAAGCTTCTCCAGGACAAAATTAAGATCCCAAGCAGGAGTAGGAGCTCTTCTGGGAGGTCTAAGATTGCTAGCTCCCCTCAGGAACTGCTTCTTCAAGGGGTGAGAAAAAACTGGTTGCTCAAAAGAACAATGAGCAGAAATTGCTGAAGCATGAATCTTAATTGAAGAAAAGGAAAGTCCACCATTAAGCACACCTGCTAGATAATCAAAAATGAGGGAAAGAGAAGGTTGGGGAAGACTCTTCTCCTGTAGCCTGCATTTAAGAGCAAAATCTCTTCCATTTATCTGCATAGGATTTCCTGGTGCTAGGCCTCCTGGCCTCATGAATAACTTCAACCACCTGCTGGGAAAGATTTAAAGTATTAGCCAGGCAGTTAAATGTAGAATTTGAAGATGAGGATAAAGAAACTTTCCCCCTTCCTGAACCAACAAATCTGGTACCAGGGAAAGATTCCAAGGCTGAGCTTGGGAAAGGCTGCGAAGAAGGGGATACCAATGCTGCCTGGGCCAATTTGGTGCTATAAGAATAGCCTTTGGTTTTTCGTCCCTTATCTTTAGCAGCAATCTGGGAAGAAGAGGCAGAGGAGAGAAGGCATAAATTGAGAGTTGTGTCCATGGGAAGGACAAAGCGTCCACACTCCATGCTTTGTTGTGAAACTCCCTGGTGGAGAAGGTTGGAAAGGGGTGATTGGTGTGAGAGGAGAAAAGATCTGATGGAAAATGATCTTGTTCAGTTGCCACTCGTGAGGATCCAGAACATGTCTGCTCAATTGATCTGCCAAGGAGTTTAGCCTCCATGGAAGATACTGGGCTATGAGATGTATGCCCATGGAAGCTGCTAAGGACCATAGTCTCATGCTGTGTCTGCACAAAGGGTAAGAGTGAGTCTCCCCCTGCTTGTTGATGTACCACATGACTGTGGTACTGTCTGTCCTGATCAGAAGAGTCCTAGGGTACAGTAGGTCCTTGAAAGCCAGCAAGGCCTGCTGCACTGCCATCAATTATTTTAAGTTTATGTGCAGATGAATCTGTTGAGTGCTCCAAGTGCCCTGTATGCCCCTGCCTTCCAGATGTGCCCCCCATGCATAATCTGAGGCGTCTGTGTTGAGAGTCTGGCTGGCCAGTGGTGGGCGGAAAGGCAGACCCTTGTTCTGAGAACAGGCTGTCGCCCACCAGAGAAACTCCATTTGTAAACAGGGAATAAGGGGAAGAATCAAGTCTAAGTCCTGTGCGTGTTGACACCAAAGGTTCTTGAGATACCATTGAAGTTTTCTCATATGCAGCCTTGCATATGGGATCATCAGGATACATGAAGCCATGAACCCCAGTGCTTGCAGGAATTGCCTTGCAGAGAGCTGGGCCATGCTTGCCAAGTTCTTGAAATAAGCCGACAGATCTTGTTGTTTGTCTTGAGGGAGGAATACCATCTGGGTGGCTGTATTCAGACTCGCTCCCACGAAAACAATCTCCCTTGTAGGAACCAGCTTTGACTTATTTTCATTGAGAGTGTAACCCCAAAGAAGTGAAAACGTTCTTCACGGAGTCCAAATCCTTTTTTAACTGTTCTGGGGAGTTTGCTTGAATGAGACAGTCATCCAGATAAGGATAAATCTGAGTGTTTCTCTGCCTGCAAAAAGCAATGGCTGGTGCCAGGCACTTTGTGAAAACTCTGGGAGCAGTAGATAAACCAAAGGGTAGTGCAGAGAATTGGAAGTGTTGCTCCCCAGCTCTGAAACGAAGAAACTGCCTGCAACTTTCCCTTACTGGGATGTGCAGATAAGCCTCCTTGAGATCCAAAGTTACCAGCCATGAATCCTTGTCCAACATTGGCAGTAAATGTTGAAGAGTGAGCATCTTGAATTTGGGAATCACCAGAAAAGTGTTTAGAATAGACAGATCCAGAATAGGGTGCCAGGTCCCCCTTTCTTTGGGTATCAGAAAAAGTCTTGAATAAAAACCTAGGCCTGCCTGATTTGCAGGAACTGGCTCTATAGCCCCCATAGTCAGTAGAGAAGAAATCTGATTCTCTACCTCTGCCCTGAGAGTTCTGGGAATGTCTGGGTAACCTTGTACAGCAGGGAAGGTGTGCAAATAAAGCTTGTAACCTTGGTTTACTATGTTGAGTACCCATCTGTCGTCTGCGATGGTTGACCATACCCCTGCGAACCTGGCTAACCTTACCCCCAAAGGAAACCCTGGGCCGGCAGAGGAAGGCACAAGAAGGCCAGAGTCATTGAGAATGCTTGCTTTGGGAAGCTGGCTTAGAACTCCCCAATTTAGCAGAAGAAAGATGCCATTGTTTAGCCCTTTGAGGGGCAGAAGCCTGCCCTCTGGAAGATCTGAAACCCCTAGGCCTAGAGCGACCCTGCTTGCCAGGATCAGGGAAAGACCAATTCTTGGAAGGATAATGCCTACTAAACCGAGAAGGCTGAACCTGAAGGAAATATTTTACAGCTTGCATAGATTTTGCCTTATCCTCCAACTTTTTCAGTACCTCCTCAGCCTTGTTACCAAAAAGGTTGTCTTTGTGCAAAGGAACATCCAGCAATTTAGATTTTACAGGTTCAGAAAGAGGCTGCTCTCTAAGCCAAGCATGCCTTCTAATAATGGAACCAGTGGATGCTGCTCTGCAGAAAGTCTCCAAGGTGTCAAAACCACAATGAAGAGAATGCTTATTAACCACAAAGTGGCAGAATTTAGTAAATCTTGTAAGCCGTTGATCTCCGACATGGAAGGAATATCCCCAAGCTTAGCCTTAATAGCCTCCAAAGTATGCTGCTGATATTTAAGCACGTGAAAAAGACAATTCACAGATCTAATGGCAAGAGTTGCAGAGGTATTGACCTTTTTACCCCACCTGTCCAAGGCCCTAGACTCTTTATCTGAAGGCACAGGGTTTTTAGCAATAGTGGCCTTAACACCCTTGGGACCCTGTGAAATAATCTCAGGATCAGTAGTAGGATTTTTAAAAAGAAATTGATGACAATCAGGAACCCCATAATACCTATCAAGTTTTCTGGGAGCAGGAGGAACAGAATTAAGAGTTAAAGAATTTTCCATGAAAACATCATCCACAACTTCCAAAACAGGAGGTATAGCCAGAGGTTTATGCTATGGCAAATCCAAAAATTCCCAGATCCTCTTCTTAGACTGAGGAAAATCGTGACTTTCCCATTTAAAGTGCTCCCTAAGAGTATTCAAAGTATCCCCAATGGAAAAATCTTCTGGAGGGGAGGCAGAAGGGATAGAGTCCTCAGCATCAGAATCCTCAAAGCCAGAAAAAAGTTGAGAATTTCCTTCCTCACCAGCAAAAATACTGGAAACCTCAGAATCTGATTCAGACAAAACATTAGGAGACAATTCCTTAGCCCTCTTGGAAGGGGGGGGGTGAGAGCCCTTAATAAGGGAAAGAAGATCACCAGCCATTTTTACCAACTGGGACTGAGGCACAGGAGGGGAGGCCGACGTCCGCTTGTGGGTAGATTTGTGGCTGAAAGGTTTGCTAGTAATCCGGAGGGACTCGGGAGGCCTAGCAACTGCAGAAGTCTGAGCTAAGGTAGCCGGTCTGGCTCTGGTATCATGTCGAAGAGAAGAGGCATCAGAAGCCAGTGCTTGAATAGCGGCTCCGGACCCATCTGAGGCGGCGACAGGTGGAGGGTCTGAAGACAAAATAGCAGCCTGCAGCATGGAGGACTCAGTAAAGGTCTCGGCAGAGGCCTGTGGCTGAAAATCTGCAGACTGTAGGGCCTGCGAAAGCACCTCACTAGATACTGCTGGGCTGACAACCAATTTCACTGTCGCATCGTCAGCAGCTTTAACCCTAGGCCTGTCGAGGTCCTTGTCCTTACGTTTCCTAGATATATCCGGTCGGGAGACCAGAAGATGCCATACTGACGAACTTAGGCCAGACTCCAAAATGCTTATATAAAATCTTAGCTCTATGGCGTATGGTACTCGTGTTGAAGGGAGCACAGAGATCACAGTTAGGGACGCCGTGCTCAAGGCCCAAGAAAGTTATCCAATAGGAATAAAAATCACGGTGCGGAATCTGGTTTCCACAGGCAAGACAGTTACTAACTTTATCTGACATTCGTTAAAGCAAGAAAAGAGGGTCCCCAACAGAGTATTTATCTGAAGGAGTCTTTAACATGATAGTCGGAATGCAGAAAGAAGGTAAACGGCCGACCAGCACTAGTGTGAATTGCATCTGCTTCAAGCTCCACGGCAAGAAAGACTGAGGAAATGGCATCAGCCACCTCCCTTTATACCCGACATTCTGACATCAGTTTACAGCCGACGTCATATGCCGACGACTCTGGTATTCGGGCCAACTGAGGGCTACCGGGAGCTGGATAACCCATATGTTAGGACTGCAACAGAGAAACACGAAGAACATCTCCTATGTCATTAGACAGAGAGAGAGAACGAGAGAGAGAGATATCCTATGTTATTAGTTTGGGAAGTCGGTTTCATTTTTAAGTTTTAGTTGTAAGAGTGCACTTCCTCAGTATTAGCACATTAGGTATGTCATATGCTGGCCATAGGGTTAGACGGTGTACTGTTGCACTTCACACCATTCTTCTGAACTGTTCAGCTACTGAATAAGTCTTTTAAGCAACAGCATTACGGATTGATTCTATAAGTCAGGAGTCTTTTACTTAAATTTTGTTTTTATCATACTAGTGGCAAGGCTAGTCACCCAGCAGTGTAAACATTGGCTCTAGAAGATGTAACTTTTGAGGAATTAACCCCATATGCTAAAATGGGAAAACGTATTGAGGACTGATGTATTTATTGCACTGGTATTTTTATTTTACCTGTTTTGTTTTTGTTCTTTTTTATCACAGGAAGCTAAGTCCCCTGTTGTGTAAGACATTGATAGCAAATTCCTGTACTCAAGATACATGCTCCTGGGACAGTTAAAATTGGCTGTCAAGCCAGGCTTTTTTTTTTTTTGATCCTTAAACTATACTGTACACAGACTTTTTGCAGAAACAAACTAGTCAATAACAAAACAAGAAAAGGGGAAGTTTCCAGTTTATTCCAGCACTCCTTAGGTGTCTTTTCATCAAGCACCAAAGGATATGAGCTGTATCTTTCAATCCTCTCCACATTTCAACTGTGTGAAAAGCATTTATATGAAACATCCATGTGTGCCACTGTCATCCTCAGCATCCTGAGCTGTCAGCCATGATCCATCTTGTGTAGCCTGAGGGAATCAGGGATAAAAGAGGACATGAATGGCATCACCACTGGAACAGTCTACTTCTTCACCTACTTTAATGGGGGATATTAAAGAAATTAGATTATGCAAATGTGTTATTACCCCCTACAGCTGCTAGTGCAGGCCACTGCCAATAGTTTTAGCTATTTTTCAGCAATGGACTTCCCAACATTGAGCCAGTTTTACCTAGATATTAACTATGTATTTTTCTGTAAAGACAAGCTCCTCATTCACCTATACTTCATCTCCGGCACCTCAATATTTAATATTGTACATCACAGAAACAAACAGACCTTGAAAACAGCAACATTCTTTGCCAAATGCACATTTTAGCCAAGTGCTGCTAAATCAGCACTTGCATCCCATGCTACTCACAGGACATTGGTAGTCTGTGATTCTGCTGTTTACTACCTCTCCTGTCACTGCATTTACTGAATGATACAATTTTTCACTTGGGAATGTAATACTTTGTTTAGTGCTTACTTTCCTTGGCAATTCTGATTCTCTGACTGACAGGTAAGTGTAAGCATTCTTATTGTGTTATTGTACTGATGTTACTCTAATGGACAGCATTTAACCGATAAAAAAAGTTTTCATCAGCTATTTCCACATATATGTAACATGCTGCCCAAACACTAAAAATTTGAAATAAGAGTGAGTCCTGAAACACAGAGAATTTATTGATTTATTTATTGGTTGACTGACCGGGAAAGTCCACTGGGTCAAGAACCCATTTTCAGTGGAGGCCCAAGGAGAAAAGCTCCACAATTAATAGAGTAAAATAAAATATAGAAACTTAATATAATTTATAAATGTAGAATACACAAAATGTAATAAAAATTATAAATGTAGAATACACAAAAATATAAAACAACAATATGTACCAAACTTATAAAAACTTAAATAGCTGAAAAAAATGGACTTGCATATCCTAAATCTGAGATGGACGATTCTCAGCATATTCTCTTTTCTCTTAAGTATGGTGATCTCAGAGTTAGTATATATAATGTTCAAGGGGGTGCAGAGGAGCGGGATTGTTTTAAAGAGAAGAGTGATGTTTGACCTTTGCTCTTCTGGATTTCAGACCCCCCCCCCCCCTTTGTGTTGGCACTCGGCATTTCAAGTGCTGGCATTTCAGAAGGAAGCCTGTCTAAATGTTTTAACTACCTGATTTACAAAATATTTAGATGTAATCTTGTCAGGCTTTTCTCATATTCTTTAGCAGTGTGTTACCATGTAATACTTGCTACATTTACTGCTAACCATTTATGAAACTGCTTTCTGCTACATGTGGAATTTGTCACTTAACTTGCATATTAATCTGATACTGCTAGGTGCTTTATGTTATGTGGGTTCCTATATCACTGCGTTCTCATGAAGTGTAATCAGCAGAATGCTCCATAGTTATGCCTTCCTTCCACACAAACCCAACATCTCTGACAGTTTTCTATCCTCCCAACTGCTCTATTTGTAACTTTGACAGTTCACCTACTATGGCTCTTCTGTCTCTTCCAAGCACATGAGTGCACACTGCAATCTTTACATCTGAATCAGTTCTTTAGCATATCACTACACACCACTGCTTTATGGCAACTTTGGATAGGGTGCTTGCTGCTGCTTTTCTCTCTCCTCCTCTTGTATGACTAGTTGTAAGTGTCTGAATGTCTTACTACACACAAGAGTTAACTGCATTCCTTCACAAATAGTTCTGGTAACCCCATTTTATGAGCAGTTTATCA
This sequence comes from Protopterus annectens, assembly GCF_019279795.1. Lineage (NCBI taxonomy): Eukaryota > Metazoa > Chordata > Ceratodontiformes > Protopteridae > Protopterus > Protopterus annectens. The sequence goes on along the minus strand of NC_056741.1, from coordinate 1,656,576,826 downwards.
TCTCCCATCAGCATCACATTTCTTGGGAGAGTGGATCATCTGTTAAAACAGCTTGAAATAGGTACTGATTTCTGTCTCAGGAGGCAATGTATATGTTTAACTTCATCCTTCCCCTTCTTACCATATAGAGTCAACCACACGTTTACAGTAACTCACCTGTCTAACATCCATATCACCACCTCACTTCTCCACCTATTACTCCCATTCAACACTAATATCCCTCCTGACCCATCCCTGAACTATGACACTGCATTTCCACACTCTCATTAGCTACCTACCTACTCTAATCCTGATTTAACTTTCCTTCTCATACTAATCCTTCTCACCCAGTCTCATTAAACCCTGCAGCTTTTCTGCCAAACTATCCTGCATACTTATGTCCTACGACCTGCACTGCCCTGTTACCCCATTCACTAGAAGAACAGTATGTCATCACAAGAAGAACAGTATGTCATCACAAGGACAACAGTATGTCAACATAAGAAGAACAGTATGTCATCACAAAAGCTACTTATCTTATTTGTTTTGTTAATCAGCTTGGGTTCTTGAGATTTTGTATTGTTTTGTCATATTAGTTTACTTGTTTGAGTGCCTAACAGACCTGCTAACCAAAATATCTGATCTAATCTCTATTGAAGTAACTGTTTTTTCCCCTTTCTTTACTGTCAGTACATCAGAGGAAGGAAGCTGGCTCAAGATGACAGTTTTTTAAACCTATAACTGGGCGCATCCTCTTCTTCCTCCTATTAATATCACATGGAGATGCTGGAACTAGTCTTGGTTCTCCCTTGTAATGTTCTCCTCTCACCACCCTTATGGAACCAAACTCAATTGCAGCATAAAAAATAAATGCCTTCAATATGAAGGCAGGATCATCATAAATAAACCTAGAAATAGTGGTCCTTAAATTACAGCTAAACCCTGACTCAGTCATAACATCAATACTTCCAGCTATCACTCACTCACTGTAGAGTACAGTCTAGATGAAATGCCAGAGGATGTACTTCTTGTGAAGCAAGCTTCCTTTCCTCAGTTGTTATAACATCACCTCATTTAAAAAGACAGTGACCCAAATAAGACTTACAGTGACTTCACTATTCAAAACATACCTCTTAATAGTCTAGAATTCTACAAATTGTACAGATTTTTGCCTTTAATTGTTGGTCTGTTCCTCATAAAATGTGTGAGTTTCTGGCAAATCATTGAGGACTGTAGCCAAGAAATGACAGCCATTTGAGTTTTAGACTTCATATCCTTCAGTTTATAACAGTAATATTTAAAACCCCATCCATGATTTTGGGCCTTTGTTCCCCCATTATTTTTGCTTTGTCCAGAATTCTTGCACTAAGAAGTTGAGAGGTACAATTGGAAAAAGTCTAAAGCTTAGATGACTGCTGTCTATAATTGTCTTCTCTTTTCCTACATACTACAGTTTCCATCCTGAAGTCCACTGCAGCTCATGTAATCAAGCTCCACTCCATGAAATGCACCAGGAATCTGCAAGCTGTAGCTCGTTGGCTTCTCTTTCTAGCTTTGTGAAAACACAGATATATTGTTAATTCAGTATTAGTACTATAATTTTAGTATATCCATTGACTGTGGACATCAGACTGTTATCACCTCCCCAGTCACCAAAAATAAAAGTCATGTACTCACCATAACTATGCATCTGTGTTGTGCATTTTCATTCTTCCTCAATGAATGTGTTTGGATCCGATCCTCAGATCCAACTCGGACACTTTCTTTAGATTCTAGGATCCAACTCTTGAGCTCCTCCCTTACCCATAATGCCCATGATTACTGTACTACCTCAGATCAAGTTTGCTGCTATTATACAGTATCACAACAAGGTATCTCAAGTCAGCTATGACAGAAAAATGATAACTGAAAGATCAGGAGCTCAAACAGGAACTGTGGTTCCAAATAACAATTCTGTTATGGTTTCTCAAAGACTTCAATAGAGGTAGATAGGAGGGAAGTTGAGGAAGAATGAAAATGGACAGCACAGATGCATAGTTATGGTGAATACATAACTTTTATATCTGATGTCATTTTCATTCATTCCTCAATGAACAGGACAGAGTCTCTAGCTACTATTATCTTGGGTGACCTTCATGGAAGGATGTTCCGGAGAACCTCAAAACCAAATGCTGCTGCTCTTTTCCTGCAGATGATATCCAATTTGTAATGAGAAACAAAAGGATGAGTATTAGACCATGTGGCAGGAGCACAAATGTCATCAATGGCAGCTTTAGCCTAAAAATCAGTGGATGTAGCCATTGACCTAGTTGAATGAGCTTTTGGTTATTTTAGTAAGGTTAAGCCTCTCAAGGAATAAACATAGGAAATAAGATCTGTTATCCATTTAGCAACATAGGAAATAAGATCTGTTATCCATTTAGCTAATGTAGTTTTTGAAACTGGTTTTCACATCTTGTTATTAGAGAAGAAAACAAATTGATCAGTTTTTCTAAATTCTTTAGTCCTAAGAAGGGAAAAACAAAGCTGCCTGCAAATGTCTAAGAGATGAAAGGTATATTCTCCCTTATTGACAAATTTAGGAAAGAAAACTGGCAAATTGATCAATTGATTGATATTTGATTCACCAGTTTTAATAGAAAAGAAGGATTAGTGCGTAGGGTAACCCTTCCCTTGTGAAAAATCAAATACAGTGGTTTTGAAGATAATGCTTGGAGTTCTGATACTCATCTTGCTGAAGAGATGGTCACCAAAAAGACAGTTTTCCAAGATAGAAACTTAAGGTCTACTTTAGGTGAAGGTTCAAATGGTGGATGTAACACTGTCTGTCATACCAAGGTCAGATCCCAAGGTGGAGTGGGATCTCAAATTGGAGGTCTGAGTAAAAATGTACCTTTCAGAAAGGCATTACATAACTTATATGAAGCTAAAGGAGAAGCATTACCTCCAATATGGTAGTTGGAGATGGCAGCCAGATGAAATTTAATGGTAGAGAAACTCACCTGGGTTTGAAAAATGGAGGCAAAGAAATCTAAAATAGCTGGGAATGGAGCAGTGAAACGATCCAAGTCTCGCTCTGAATGGCCCACAAAGAAAATCTTTTCCATTCACTCTTATAAATAGGTTCATAGGTGTGTACCAGGCTAAAAGCCCTGGGGCCTTTACAAGCCTAGCCCATAGGATTACCCCGGTATCGTGCCACTCAACCTTAGCTCCCAGTACCTCTGTCGAGTAAAGCAACTGGAGTGATCCCTGGGATGAATTTTCTATTTCCCATCCACTCATCAAGATTTCTCTTGAGGAGAACCAGTGAGATGCTCTGCTTGACATGTACTGGAAGTCTATTCCATAGCATGGGCAGCCTCTGGGTTATGAACCTGTCCCTCCAGCATGTTCTGTTGATTGTAGTAATGAGGTTGAGGTCTCTAGAGCGTGTGGTGCAGAGGGATAGGGATTTCTTTAGATGTAGCATTTCTAACAGAGCTGGGTCAGACATGGCTTTGTAAGTCAAGCAGAGATTACCTCTAAGTAGGCGATATGAAACAGAAAATAGTTGGAGTTTTTTTAGTCTGTCCATGTAGGACAAATGTTTAAGGCCTAGGATCCTTTTTGTGAGGTACTTTTGTGGCCTCTCCAGTTGTTGCAGGTGTTTAGTGAGGTACATTCCAAATGGGGCATTGTATTAAATGATTGGCCTAATGAGGGAAGAGTAAAGGGAGACTATGACCTCTTTCTTCCTGGATGCAAAACCTTTAGTATTGAGATGTGCCACACAGAAGGATTTTCTGACCACAGTGGCAATGTGGTGGTCAGAAGAGAGGTTGCTGTCAACCTGTGTTCCCAGATCTCTTATAATGCCTTCTGTGTTCAGTGGACTACCATCTATGCAATAATTCATGGGAACCGGGTTTTTCCCAAAGGGGAAGATGACACATTTTTTGGCACTGAGCTTAAAGCCATGGTTCTGACACCAGTCGTTGGTCTCAGTGAGGCCTTTCAGTAGGATGTCACCATCACTTGGGGAGTTAATAATCGCTCCCAACTTGCAATCATCTATGAACTTTGTCAGCCAGAGTCCCTTCGTGTTGGCCTGGACTTCAGAGAAGTAGATACCAAACTGGAGAGGACCCAGGACCGAACCCTGTGGGACTCCACTCGTGACTGGTCGGCAGTCTGACTTGGAGTCAGCTACTTTCACACTGTGGGTTCTACCTGTGTGCCAGTTTGCAACCCACCTAGTGATATAGGGGTTGATGCCTAGCTTAGTGAGTTTTTCTATGATTGCTTAGTGAGGGAATGGTATCAAAGGCCTTGGTCAGATCAAGGTAGGCTGTATGAACCACCTTGCCTTCATCCACAGCTCTGGTGACTGACTCAAAGAAGTTGACCAAGTTGAGCAGGCATGATCTACCTTTCACGAAACCAAATTGTGTGGGATTCAGAGTTTGGAGATTCCCTATATCCTTGTTTATTAGGTCCATAATGATGCATTCCATAGCTTTGCATATCAGACTCATCAGGCTAATGGGGCGATAGTTCCCAGGGTCTGTAGTCGCTCCACCTTTGTGGAGAGGGATGACTGTAGCAGTGCGCCATTTGGTAGGGTCAAAGCCTGAGGTGAGGCTGTGATTGAACAGGGTACACAGGTGAGGTGCCAGTTCACTCTATAGTTCATGTAGAACACAGCCAGGGATATTGTCTGGTCCCATAGAAGCTGTATTCCTGGCCTTGGACAGTGCTGTTTTAACCTGTGCAGCAGTAATACTGGGTGCCTGGCAATCTACTGGTATTGTGACTGGACCCTTGGGGGGAGGTGTAAAGTTGGCACTGAATCTGTCAGCCAGTATATTGGCAATATCTGTTGGCTTGGTATAGGAGGTACCATTGTGCTGTAGCTCAAACCAAATCTGGGCACTGACGTGGATATTCTTTACATAACTATAGAAGGCCTTGTGGTTGTCTTTACTATCTGCTGCAATTCTGTTTTCATAGCTAGCTTAACAGGATTTGATGAGGATTTCCTAGTTGAAGGTTTATGGGAAGAGAAAAGAAATTGATAAACTGGGGAGGAAAGCCTGGAATGTCAACCATGATGTCAACATGAGGCCTGTAATATCCAGATGAATCAACCCTGAGGAGTGTAACAGGAGATCTGGATTGGAATCCAGTGTACAAGGTGGAAATACACGTAAGACCATAGGAAGGGAAACCACACCTGCTGAGGCCAGTAAGGAGCAATGAGGATTACTTTGCCCTTCAACTGGTGTGCTTTCTGAAGAAACTTGAGTATTACAAGCAGCGAAGAATAAGCGTAAAGGAGACTGGAGGGCCAAACATGGACTGCAGCATCTCTTGGTGACTGTCCATGAGGAGGAATTAGGGCAAAGAACTTGCTGCATTTGTTGCTTAGAGGAGAGTTGAATAGGTCACAGCATGGTTGACCCCATTTGTGGAAAATCACGTTTGCAAATGACTTGTGAGGCATCAGGATGGTCCTGCTAAGCTTGTCTGCTAAGATATTGTATTTCCCCAGTACGTGTATCGCTACCAGAAATCAATAGGAGGAGAATACCCACTGCCAAACCTTCATTGCTTCTCGGCACAGGGATAGAATCTGGATCACCCCCCTGTTTGATGATGTACCAGACTAATAACATGTTGTCCATTTAAATAGCAATAGTTCCTAGTGGAAGAGAGCTCCGAAGGGTCAGCAATGCTAGAGGCACCGCTCTCATCCCTAGAACACTTATATGCAAATTGGTCTCTTCTTGGGACCATGTACTTTGAGCTGTCCATCCCAAGTAATGCCCCACCCCAACTGGGAGGCATCTGTGATCACCATGACATTTGGGGGACTAAGGATTAATAGGCGCCCTTGACTAATCTCTTCTGAGTGTATCCACCACAATAGGGATTTTCTGCAAACCTGACATAATTTTCTTGGATGTCACAAAGGATGTAGATGAAAAGACCATTGCACTGCTAAAGTCCACTGAAGAATTCTCATTTGGAGATGAGCAGTAGGTATTACACTTACTGCAGCAGCTGTAAGCCTTAGCACACTTTGAGCACTATTCATGCTGGGGGAGAAGGAAGAGAGAGAAAGTACAGTTATGTACACTTACCATAAACATAGATGTTTGAGTGTATTCACTGTTGCAATCACACTTGGGTTATCTGCCTGCAGGTAGCCCAGTCGGCCCAAATATCAGAGACTTCGTATTTCTGCATCAGTTGCTGTTGCTCCAGGACTGATGTCAGGTCATCAGGGGTATAAAAACAGGCAGCCGATGCTGTTACATCAGTTTTTCTTGCCCCAAATGTCAGAAGCCCCTCCAAATAGGGAGCTAAGGTATGGTGGGAAAAACACCATCAGTAAAAAGTAAATACCAATACCAATCCCCCTGTAAGGGGTGAGCAATAGACATAGAGAGGAGAGAGAGAGAGAGAGAGACAAGGGGGCTGGAGGGAGGGAAACCAGAACTGCAACAGTGAATACACTCAAACATCTACATTTATGGTAAGTGTACACAACTGTACTATGTTCTTCATGTTTCACTGTTGCAGTCATCACACTTGGGTTGATTCCCAAAGCTGAAGAAAGGGTGGAGCCAGTCAGAAAGAGTTGGGGCTGGCTAGTATGCCCTGCAGGATTGCTGTTGCAAAACCCTCCCTGGATTTGGAAAAGATAGGCAGGTGATAACGCTTGGTGAAGGTGTGTACAGAACTCCAGGTAGCAGCTTCCGGAATGTCCCTGGTAGGGACTCCCCAGAGGAATGCTGTAAAGGTAGAAGTTGCCCTAGTGGAATGTGTTCTGATCCCCTGAGGGGTTGGTTTCCCATGGTGCTTGTAGCAGAAATGAATACAGTGTGCTATCCATTTGGAAATTGTTTTGAAATGGCCTTGCCCTCTGCCCCTGGTACAAAGCTGACTAGTAACTGGTCAGACGTCCTGAAGGGCTTAGTCCTATCAAGGTAGAATCTGAGCTGTCTGTGCATGTCCAATGAGTGCAGGACCTTTCCCCTTTATTTTGAGGATTAGGGAAGAAGGTTGGCAAATTGATAGATTGGTTGAGAGCCACACCAGACACCACTTTAGGCATAAAGGATGGGTTAGTCCTGAGGGAAACCCTGTCAGCATGGAAAATAATGAAGGGTTCCACAGCCATAAGTGCTTGTAGCTCAGACACTCTTTTAGCTGAAGTGATGGCCAGAAGCAAGGCTGTTTTCCAAGAGAGGAATTTTAACTCTGCTGACACTGCAGGCTCAAAGGTGGGGTAGCGTGAGCTTTTACAGTACAAAGTTAAGGTCCCAAACAGGGGTGGGTGCTCTCCTTGGTGGCCTTAAGTTGTTTGCCCCTCTCAGGAACGGTTTGATGAGAGGGTGAGAGAAGAGAGGTAGCTCACTGTTGTAATGTGCCAAGATGGCAGAGGCATGGATCATAATGGTGGATACGCCTCTGTGAAGAAGATCTGCTAGGTAATCCAGGATTAGGGGTAAGGAGGGCAGTGCTGTGTCCTCTCTTTTAGACTGAGTCCAGGAACAATACCTTTTCCACTTATCAGCATAGGATTTCCTTGTACTGGGTCTTCTGGCTTCAAGAATGACGTCCAGCACCTGCTTGCTTAGGCTGGCCACTGGGGGAGAATTCAAGGAATAAGCCAGGCTGCAAGATTCATGGTTTGCAGTTGTGGATGCAAGATCTGTCCCCCCTGCTGAGTGTGGAGGATTGTGATCTGGCACTGGTGACAGGATGGCACCGGTGACAGGCTGCACAGTAGTGGATACCAGTGCTGGTGTGGCCAGTTGGGGGCAATCAGTATTGTCCTTGATCTGTCCTCTCTTATCTTCAGTAATATTCTTGAGAGAAGAGGCAAAGGGGGAATGCATAACTTGAGAGGTTTTCCCACTGGAAGGATAGGGCATCCACTTTCCAGGCCTTGCTGTGAGGTGTCCTGGTGCAAAATTTGCTGAGCTGGTGATTGCAGGGGGAGGCAAAGAGGTCCATCTCTGGGGTCCCCCATTTGTGGAGTAGAAGGCTGAAAGTGCTGGGGTCTAATTGCCACTTGTGTGGGTCTAGGAGATTTCTGCTTAAGTTGTCTGCCAGAGAGTTTTGTTTGCCTGGCAGGAATTGAGCTTGCAGATGAATATGCATGTCCAAGGCCATGTTCCACAGGGCCATGGCTAGCCTGCAGAGTGGGTTCCCCCCTGCTTGTTGATGTATCACATAACTGTGGTGTTGTCTGTTTTTATTAGCAGAGGTCCTGGTGAGAGTAGGGACCTGAAAGCTGTCAGAGCATTCTGAACAGCTAGCATCTCTTTTTGGTTGATGTGCAGATGAATTTGACTTGGCTCCAGTGGCCCTGAATGCACATTTGTCATCCAGGTATGCCCCCCCCCCCAGGCATAGTCTGATGCATCTGTGGTTACGGTCTGGGTGGCATGGGGTTGAGTAAAGGGAAGTCCCCTGTTGTGGTTGCATGCTGCTGCCCATCAAAGAAACTCTGTCCTTAGACAAGGTATGATAGGTATGACAGTTTCCAGGTCCTGAGTATGTTGGCACCACAGACATTTTAAGTACCATTGAAGTTTCCTCATATGCTGTCTGGCATATGAATCAGTAGGATGCAAGAGGTCATGAAACCTAGGATCTGCAGAATTTTCCTTGCGGATAGCTGGGTTCTGGTGGCCATTTGAGTGAAACAGCCTGTCAGATAGGCTTGTTTTTCTGAAGTAAGGAATGCCATCTGGGATGCTGTGTCCCAGCTTGCTCCCAGGAATGCAGTCTTTTGACTGGGGACTAGTTTTGATTTCTTGTCACTGACAGTGTACCCCAGGGAGGTTAGAAGGTTCTTTACAAATATCAGGTGCTGCAACAGCTGTTCCTGACTGTCTGTCTGAATCAGGCAATCGTCCAAGTACGAGTAAATTTAAATTTTTCTCTGTCTGCAATAGGCAATGGCTGGTGCCAGGCATTTTGAGAATACTCCGGTAGCAGTGTACAAGCCAAAGGGAAGTGCAGAGAACAGATAATGCATACATCCTGCCCTGTAATGTAGGTATTTCCTGCATGAGTCCCTAATAGGTAATGTGCAGATAGGTTTCTTTTAGGTCTAGGGTGGCTAACCAGGCATCTTTGGACAGCATAGGAAGAAGCTGCTGAAGGGTGAGCATTTTGAATTTTGGTACCACCATGAAGGTGTTTAGAATGGAAAGATCTAGGATTGGGTGCCAAGTGCCTTCTTTTCCACTACCAGGAAGAGTCTAGAATAGAATCCTTGACCTATCTGTTCTGCAGGAACAGGCTGAATTGCCCTTATGGAGAGCAGGGATTGAACTTGGTTTTGTGCCTCTGCCCACTGGTTTGCAGGAAGGTCTGGGAACCCTGTTGGGGTTGGCAGTGAGTGGAAGTAAAATGTGTACCCCTGGGATACAATGTTGAGGACCCATCGGTCTTTGGTGATGGAGATCCAGCTTTTTGCATGGTGGGCAAGTTTTCCTCCTAGGGGCATGAGCAGTTAGGCAGTGGTGAGGAGTGGAGTTGAGACGTCATTGTGAATTCTTTCTGTAAGGGGGTGGCTTAGCATTCCCTGTTTTTGAAGTGGAGGCACTCCATTGCTTAGATCTCTGCATACCCTGAGACTGCAGTGTGGGGGGTCTTGAGGGGGCTGGAAAGAACAAATGTTTCGAGGGGCAATGCCTACTGAATCTAGGAGGCTGCACTTGCAAGAAATCTTTGACTGTCTGCATAGATTTAGCTGTTTCTTCCATCTTTTATAAAACCTCTTCTGCTTTGGTGCCAAACAGATTGTCCTTGCTCAAAGGAGCATCTAGTAATTTTGATTTGACATGGTCTGGGGCAAGGTCTGCTCCTTAAGCCAAGCATGCCTTCTCAGTACAGAAGCAGTGACTGCTGCCCTGCAAGATTCTTCTAGGGCATCAAAGCCACATTGCAAAGCATGGTTGCTGACTTGGCTTGCAGAATGCATAAGCTCTTGTAATTCTTTATTTTCTGCACAATCTGTAAAGGTAGCAAATTTTTGCTTAATAAGTTCCATGATATGTTGTTGGTATTTCAGCATATGAAACTGGCAATTCAATGCCTTAATGAAGAGAGTTACAGAGGTGTATACTTTTTTACCCCATCTGTCTAAAGCTCGGGAATCCCTGTCCAAAGGGGTGGGATTCTTAGCTGTAGTTGCTTAGGCCCCTGGGAAATTACCTTTGGGTCAGTAGTAGGATTTTTGAAAAGAAATTTGTGAGAGTCAGGGACTCTGTAGTACCTGGAGCAGGGGGTAAAGTATCAGGAGTTAGACTGGATTCCATAAAAACATCATCCACAACATCCAGGACAGGAGTTATTAAGGTCTGTGTTGTGGCAAATCTAGAAATTCTCTGAGTATCTTTCTGGACTGAAGACAGCTTTGGCATTCCCAGTGGAAATGCTCTCTTAAAGTATGCAGGGTTTCACCAAAAGAAAAATCCTCTGGAGGGGAAGCAGAAGGAATGGATTCCTCTGCATCTGAATCCTCATAAGCAAATAAAGGCATGTCTTCATATTCAGAAACCTCAGAGTCATTGGACTCTTGGTCTGTTAAAGCTGCTGGGGACAGGTCTCTTTTTCTCTTAGCAGGGGAAGGCTGGCTTCCCCTAATCAGCATAATCAGGTCTTCTGCCATTTTAAGCATTTGATGTTGTGGCAAGGAAGTGGGTGCTTGAGTTTGGGTCATCGTTTTTTTAGGCGTAGCTAGTACTCTTGGTCTTAAAAACTCTGTAGTTTTAGACAGAACTGAAGACATGAAAGAAGTCGTCGGTTTGTGTCAAATATTGGTAGTGCAAAGAACTTCCTCGGAAGCCGGTGCCTGCACAGCGGCTCCGGACCCATCCAAGGTTGAGACATCCGCAGTTCCCTAGTCAAAGAAGAGTCTCGCAGCATACTGGACTCCAAACAGGTCTCGGTAGAGGCCTGCAAATCCACTGAAGCGGGCATCAGGGGCTGCAAAAGCACCTCACTGAGTACCGGCAAACTGGCGACTAGCTTAACGGAAGCATCATTGGCAGTTTTGGACCTGTGCAGTCTGTCTCTGTATTTATCCTTACATTTTTTCAGAAGATCGGTAGTCGGATGGCTTACTGAAGCCATTTCAAAATACGGAGATCGAGAGCGAAAGTATTTAACAACAATAAGGGCCCGACAACAATTAGCTTGGGCGTTGAACAAAGCAAAAAACCGACAGTGAGGTACGTTGTGATCTGGGCCTAAACAGGTGATGCAGTAAGAATGGAAATCTCAGTGTGGTATTTGCTTTCCACAGGCAACACAATTGTTAACTTTTTCTGACATCGGTTAGATCAAGAAAAAAGGATCCCCAACAAGGTACTTAGCTTTAGAAGCCTTCAGGGTGATTCAATTCGGAAATGAAAACTCAGGTAGCGGCCGACTGGCACTCGAGCGAACTGTTTCTGCTTCAGGCTCCTCGGCAAGAAAAACTGATGTAACGGCATCAGCTGCCTGTTTTTATACCCCTGACGTCAGTCCTGTAGCGGCAGCAACCATGCAGAAATACTAAGTCTCTAGTATTTGGGCTGACTGAGGGCTACCTGCAGGCAGATAACCCAAGTATGATGACTGCAACAGTGAAACATGAAGAACATCCTGACTGATATACAATTTCAAAGCAAGGATTCTGTTTTGAAGTGGAAGAACTAGACAATTGACTGTATAGCCAAGCCCCTATAAACTCAAAAACTTAAAGTGGTTGAAGTTGTGACTTTTCCAGTTTTATCATAATTCCCAAAGTTTAAGATAATGAGAGTAAGTAATCTCTGGCCCTTTCCAGTAGATGCCTGATCAGTGCTGTAAGGAGGTGGTCATCTAAACAAGGAAACACTCTGAATCCATACAGTCTTAGATGAGCTGATACCACTGCCATGCATTTGGTGAACACCCTGCAGGTTGTGGTGAGACCAAAAGGCAGGGCTCTGAACTGGTAATGACTGGCTCCCAGCTGGAAGCATAGGTATCTTCGAGAGCAGCTGTTTATTTTGATGTGCTAGTACATATCTTGAAGATTGACAGAACACATCCAGGGGATGTAGGACATCTGTAGGAGAGGCAGAATGGACTGAACCAAGACCATCCAGAATTTGGAATTCTTTACAAACTGTTTCAGATAACTCAGATCCAAAATGTGTCTAGGTCCCCTGTTTTCTTTGGCACTAAAACCAACTTTGAGTAAATTCTGGATCCTCTTTGCTCTGGGGGGACCTCTTGGATGACTCTTTTGCCCAACAGCTTTTGAATCACTGGAGCTGTTAACTCCTTCTGTTTGGGTGGAACATCAGAGAGAAATGAATTCAATATCCTCTGAATATGATCCTTTGCACCCATAAATCTTTTATGATGGTTATCCAGGCTTTTGGCTGCAAGGACGTTTCCCAACTGCCTCTACAGAGGGCTAGTCAGGCAACCTTTCAGGAATGCTGAAACTATCTGTCCAAGAAAGAATCTCAAGATCCTTGATTCTGCGGACCCTCTCTGCCACATGGATGGTGTCTTTCATTGTAGCTATTTCCCCCTCTGCCTCTATGGAAAATTCTCAGTATGAGTCTTGGAAAGGTCCTTGAGATTTCCTGAATCTCATCTTTTTACCACTGCACTGATTCCTAGAAAAGGGTCTCTGCGGGGCAGAAAAGCAGATTCCTATGGCAGATAAGGTCTTTTCCTCCTCCTCACTGCGGGAGAGTTTCTCTTTAACAGTTGGCCAAAACAAGGAAGATCCATCAAAAGGAGCATTGATGAATGACGCCTTAAAGGGCTCCACAAAATCGTACAACCGCATCCAGGCATGTCTCCTAATGGCTATGCCTGAACCGACAGCCCATGAAGAACCTTCAGCTGCATGCGAGATTAACCTCATGGATGTGTTAGTAATGGATTCCAGGGTGGCCAGTCATGAGGAAAAGGACTTCTATTTCTATGCGGACATGGACTCAGGGATAGAGTTAGAGAGTTGCTTTACTAAGTCCCTCTGTAACCTAGCGAAATATACCAAATAATTCAGCGACCATAAGGCAAAGGTCACTGATGCATACTCTTGCTTCCCAAACCTTTCCAATGCCCTAGACTCCATTCAGTGGATGGACAGAAAAGCTCTGTTCAGCTAACTCATTCTTAGCATCTTCAGCAACAACCATGTCATCTACAAGGACACCACCCTTGGTCCAGTGTTGCCTGTCAGTAGGAGTACTCAAAATTGTGTCCAGCCATTTGGGAATCAGTTCTACAGAGTCCAGTTCCTTCCAAGCTCTGTGTGAGACAAGGTCTTTAAGCTCATCCACAAGTGGGGCAACCAGAGACATAGATGGTCCAGACCCAAAGGCTTCCAAGAACATCAATTCCTCCTGGGAAGGGGTTTGGGAAGACCAACCACCTTTTGGGCATAGGATCTCTAAGATGTCTCCAAATGAGACATCTTCAGGTGGAGACCTATGGGACCCTTCCCATTCATCAAAATTGGTGTCTTCTGTGAGGAATTTTTGTGGGGAATCCAAATGCTTCTTCTTGCCCAACCTCTTCCAAGAGACCACCTCAGTGGGATGCTCTGGGGTGGTGTCGGAAGAAACAGGGAGTTCCCTATAGGGAACTGCTTGGAAGCTTATCTGGGCTAGCTGTCCCTGAAATGTAGGATGGGAAAACGCAGACACAGGATCTGAAGAGGGAACAGGATATGGATCTGAAAGAGTAAGAGTCAAAACAACTTTAAGATGCAAATAAACCCTCTCCACCACTTCAAAGGGAGAGGGACCAGGAGAAACCAAGGAAAATCACATCAGAGCCAAGACTCTCAGAGCAGACAATCCCCGGCCCTCTGCTCCATGAAGAGTCAGAGCTGAGCTATTCAACACCAAAGCTCCAAGAGGAAGCAAGAGCTCCAAAAACATTGGAGTCAAAGTCAACCCCTCAGATCCGATGCCAACGCTTCAGCTCCACAAGCCATAGTGTTCCAAAGGAGTAGGGGCTGACGACTGGATCAGGGAAGTTGCTGGCATGGAAGATAAAAGAATCTTTGGATCTGACAGTTTGACTCTCAAGGATCTTGGATCCAAGGGATCTGAAATGGCAGGTTGGATTGGAGAACAACTACAGGCTGGAGAGAAGGTTGAAGGCTCACGGATCCAATGAAAGACACAGCAGACAGGACCCCCCATCTGGATCTGTGTTCTTAGGAATTTTCTCATCACCCTATCCACCTCCAATTTGGAAAGACTTTGAGAAGACCTAACAGAAGAAGAAGTGGAATGTGGTCTGGATAACTTTTTGGGAGTCTTTTGCAGAAAAGGAAACCTTAATCTTGGGGATACCGGCTCTGTAGAAAATCTTTGGAGCACAGGGCCAAAGAGATTTGGCTATAGAAGGTATCAGATCTGAAGATTTCAGATCCAAGCTCTTAGAAACCTTTTTAGGATGCTCCAAAGAAGGTACAGATTAACTTGACCAGGCAGGTCCTTAGTTTTCTGAGAGAGGGTTTGAGCCCCTGAAGAAGTACCTGCAGAAGAAGGTGAGGCCAGAAGCAGGCCTTTTAAAATCAACTTATTTCTTCTATCGCTAATAGACCTAGCATTAAAGGCAGCAGAAATGGAGCAGGAGGTGCCCAGATGAGTTGGCACCATGCAATACACACACTCCCTGTGGGCATCAGAGTTGGAGATCTTATGTCCACAGGAAGTACACTTTTGAAAACCAGTAGGCTTATCAGCCATATTGCAAAAAGACAAGCAAAGTGTCTACACAAAAAGATTTTTTTTTAACTATATACTATACAAGAAAGTCGGGAAAAAAAAGAAAAAGATCTAAACACCAGCAACAGTAACCAGAGAACTACCTTAAGGTATACAAGAAAAAGGGAAAAAAAACAAACCATCAACAATGATAGTTAAAATATACTGAAAAACTCAGTAAAGAAAGAATTAGAAAGGTAAGGGAGATAGTCTTACCACTGTATAAGGGAAAATGGAAGTATATAACTATTAAGTCACTAAAACCCAACAAGGAGCTGGAGCCATCACAAACTCATCCAGTCTTGAAGAACTGCAAATGAGATCTGAGGTGATACAGTGATCAGTGGCATTATGGGTAAGAGGAGTCAGATCCTAGAATCTAAAGAAAGTGGCAGAGTCAGATCTGAGAATCAGATCTGAACCCATTCATTGGGGAATTAATTAAAATGACATCAGATCCACTGTTTTATTGGTGGTAGTAAGACCTAGTATGAGCCAGTAGTTATGTCTTTAATAAATTATTAAATGTTTATGTAAGTACCTGATATTGTATGCCAGTTGCTGATAAATGTGTTTGTAGGTGGTAGTTACCACTGAGACGAGGAGGGTGGATAGTTGGGCGCCACAGTCTGAATGCCAAAGAAGCTGAAAATTAAGGTACAAAACAGTGGTGTTACCAATACTTCTGTATGGTACAGTAACCTGGGCAGTGAAGGCAGACTGGGTGAGGAAGCTAGAAGGGATGGAGATGAGCAGATAATGGTGGTTCAGGCACATGTGCAGGAAAGTAGATGATGATTTGGTGAAGCACATTTGGTAGAGACAGGAAGAAAGCAAGACGAAATAAGGATATCCAACAAAGAGATGGATGGATTGTGCTAGAGAAGCCCTGTGAGAGTAAGGCATGACTCACAAAGAAGGTAGGATAGCGGAACAGAATCAAGAGAGGTGACAACCTGACCCCATGTAGAAAAATGGGGAAAAGGGGAGTTAATGATGATGAGGATGATGAATGGAAATAAGGTTAGGAAAGTCTATTTTTCAAAAATTAAATTGCAAAGCATTGCAGCTAAAAAACTTGTAGACCACATCATATTACCACAGAAAGAATGGATAAATGGTGCAATGGAAAACCAATAAACAAAAAAGCACCACCACGAACCAAGTAGGATAGCCTCGCTCCGTTTAATAGACAAGTGACACACATAAACGCAAAACACATATGAGTAATGTTTTCGTCATCAACTTCTTCAGATGGTTAAAGAATCCCACACATCCCCTTTATATATGACTTTGTTCATTCAATGATCCAACGGGAAAACAGATGTCATTAACTTCTTGGTAATCGGAGGTGTTATTGATTGGTATTTTAATCTTTTTTGGTTTGTGTTTCAATCTTCTGTTGGGTATTTTGTACTGTTCTGTAGGTATATACAGATCATATTACTAAAATAAATGCAGTCGTCATTAGTTGACTTTAAACATAGACATTTCATCAGACAATGAACTCCATATTAAAATATATATAGTATTTAGCCACACTGTAAAACATCAGTGATCTGTACTGTATCAATAATATTGGCATCATTTGCATGAAATAGAATTCCACTATTATTTTCCCAGTTTAGTTTTCCATTACTGTATGTACAGCAGTTAACATAAATTATCTAGTCCCACTGTTCAATGGCTTTAATGCTTACTATTCTCTGAATATTTATATCTTCTCATATCACCAGTCTGTCATATGGATCCCTTGTTACCAGTACTGTTCTAAGGCTGTAGTGTTAATACTAAAATCCAAATCTAGTTTAATGCACTAAGATTATATACTATTTGCAATAGTCAGAAAAATTACACTTACACAAACTACTGTTTGAGTATGAGAATTAAAAAATGTATGTACCTTGCATCTGGCAGATGTCAAGGTTATTATAAATATAAACCATGTTGTTTATATCTCTGTTATCAGCTGGTAACTTAGCATAACACTTACACTGAGAAGAACAGTTCTTCATAATAAAATGTGTTTAAGGTCAAATGTCATTTAGCTGTACTGAAAAATACATATGTCATTTAATCCCCAGTTAACAAACACATACATTACTGCCACAGTGACTTGTGTCAAAGAGGTCATTTCTAGTAAAGTACCCTTTACCAACAGGTTATATTGGACAATCAAGCTTTGTTAACCACAGATTCTCATTAGGTATCCTCTTAGAATAACTGCATGGTGTTTCACACACACACACACACACACACACACACACACACACACACACACACACACACACACACACACACACACACACACACACACACACACGCTTCTCTAAACATCATCCATTAATTTGTATTACTTACAGTTCCCTCACTTTGGTGTACACAAGCTTCAGGCAATTCTATAAACAGATAATCTGATCCCAGAACAATTGAAGCACACAGCTCCAGCAATCACCACAGTTTTCAACAGCTGGTTCCTGAAGAAAGTGCTAAGCATAAACTTTAATAAAACTAAAGCTATGATGGCTGGCATGCATGCAAAACTCAGAATCATCTTCCCACTGTTTGAATACTTTGTCTTCTACCATCCAGATAAAATGGACACTCTTCAAATATTTATATCACTCTCTAGTTTCCTTGCATATGCTCACTCATTATTCTAATAATCGACAAAATCAGCCCATTACACAGCTTTGTAGTACTTCCTGCATTTATCAACATCTTACATATGAAGGCAAGATCACTATTACCCAAGGAACTCTCTAAGCCACAATTCAGCTTATCCTGGCATATCATCTCCTATGTCACTACAACTAGTTGGCAGCAAACAGTGCTGAATGATGCATGCTGAATTCACTTAGGTCTTTACCACTGGAACATCAGTGCAAAAATGTTATTAATCAGCCGATCATCCATTTGTTCACTGACGTATAAACACTACAGTTATGGTCACCTCCTCTCACTGGCAGCATCCATTTCTTTTCACTGTTACACAGAACTCTCAGATAAATACCCACTTCGTTTCTTATTTTAACTATCAAATGTATGCATACAGTGCACTATTCACTATTTTGCACCCATTGATTGAGAATATCCCACATTAAGTTCACTTTATCAACATCCTTCTCTACCATAAAAAAGACAAAAAATAACTCAACTGCCATTGCCCAGAACTATATCTGAAGAGTCAAACAAAATTCTCTGTTACTCCATATTACGCATGGTGAAGTTTTATATTCCATTGATTATTTTTTCATGTACAGCTCTGGTGCTTAACTACATCTGAGCATAACTGCGGTAATACATTTTTTAAACAATGCACAATAAAGTAAATGTACAGTTGCCCTAATGAGAAATAGTGCAGTTGGAGGAATGTCCATTAAACTAGCATCTGAACAACCCTCGGTTCTTCTGCTAAGTTCCTAAACTTTGCTCTCCCTTTCAAGCCCACTGGCTTGTACTGCAAGCTACCTCTGCAAAGAATCCTCTAAAAAGCTACATTTATTTTGCACTTGACTATATCTCACAAAAAATATTACAGACAAATTGGAACAAATGTAGATACTGGAATGTCCCTGCAAGTTATTACTTTAAAAAGTTGCATTTAAATTCAGTGTCAAATTTAAAAATACACAGTGAATTTGTTTCTACGTCATCATTTTTTAATGATTCTTACTTCCTTTTACACATTATTTTTTTTCAGCATCCATGTGCACACTCTATCAGGTAGATGTGCCTCTTGCTCCTCCATTCCCAGTGTACGCTCATGTGCATGCGCTCTCAGGAAGATGTGCCTCTTGCTCCTCCCTTCCCAGTGTACATCCATGTGCACGCACTACCAGGTAGACATGCATCTTATTCCTCCTTTCCCAGTGTAAGCCACTATCTATTTTCTCTACCTGCAAAGCCATAATGAAAAACAACAGCTCAGCTGTAGGGATCCAGCCATTCCACCAGCCTCTACCAACCCAAACATTAAGGTAGCTACATAAATGCATTATTCTGTGCTACAATCTATTTTTAATTAGTGTATGCACTGTCTAGTATGCAATGTGTAACATACTATTAGCTGCATAATTTGTCTGAAACACTAGTAGCACTGTCAGTGTCACTAGGAATGTTCATACAATTAGTGCTGTGTGCTGAATGAAACACTTAGAGCAGCTGTTGGTATCTTATTATCTGCTAGATTATACAAATAGTTATGTTTGGTGCAAATAATAACTTATTCATTGAGATTTTAAAGTATGGTGCATACAGACTGGACACAAATTTGAATGTTTTATTTCTAATGCAAAATGTTGCTTTTGTTCACCAGTGGGACACCTTATAAATTAGATAAGTGAAAACTCTTAGATGCCTATTGGTTAAAAGAGAAGGATCTTCAGTGTTATATCGCTCAACTCCTATGACAACAATTCACTTTCTAATGACATTTTTAACCCATCTTACTCCAATAACTGCATTTTTAATCATGTCTCCCAGTAAGTCCACCTACTAAAAAGTACAGTTGTGTACCTACCATAAATGTAGATGTTCGAGTGTATTCACTGATGCAGTCATTACACTTGGGTTATCCTACCCGCAGTCGGCCTGAATTCCAAAGTCCTGGTCTGGCATCGGTTGCAGTCACCTCTTCTCTGACATCAGTGTGCCAGGGGTATAAAAGATGCAGCCAACGTCATTTTCTTCAGTTTTTCTTGCTCCAGATGTCAGGTGCCCCCAAAAGGGTAAGCTGTAAAAATTATGATCATAAAAATGCATGCACATAACCTTCCTCTACAAGCAAATACACCACATAGGTTGCATAGAATAGAGAAGTACAGATAAGTCCCAGCAAAGAAAAAAGGGGGATGGTGGGAGGGTAACCTGGACTGCAACAGTGAATACACTTGAATATCTACATTTATGGTAGGTACACAACTGTACTATGTTCATCGTGTTTCACTGTTGCAGTCATTACACTTGGGTTGAATCCCAAAGCTGAGGTTGGGTGGCTGGGCCTAAATAGAGTTTGGAGTGGCTATGAGGCCCCTGCAGAACTGCAGTGGCAAAGCCTGCTCTGGATTTAGAGTAGAGAGGTAAATGGTAGTGCTTTGTAAAAGTGTGCACTGAAGTCCAGGTTGCAGCCTCCAAAATGTCCCTGGTTGGTACTCCATTGACGAAGGCTGCTGAAGTGGCTGCTGCTCTGGTAGAATGTGGCCTAATGCCCTTGGGCACTGATTTGCCATGTTGTGAATAGCCGAAACGAGTGCAGTGGCCTATCCATTTTGAAATAGTCTGGTTTGAAATGGCTTTTCCTTGCGATCCTGCAGCATATGCCACTAAGAGTTGCTCAGTCTTTCTGAAGGCTTTAGTTTTGCCCAAGTAAAAGTGTAGCTGTCTGTGTATGTCCAATGAATGCAGAAGTCCCTCCCTCTTATTCTGTGGGTTTGGATAACAGGTAGGCAAATGTATGGTTTGGTTAAGAGCCACACTGGACACTACCTTTGGTATAAATATCGGGTTTCTCCTTAGAGAAACCCTGTCCTGATGGAAAATATTCCACAGCCATTAGTGCCTGTAACTCTGAGACTCTTCTTGCTGAAGTTATTGCTAGGAGAAGTATTTTATCTCTGCTGTATTGGCTGGCTCAAAAGGAGGCAGTGTGAGTTTTTCCAAGACAAAATTGAGGTCCCATGCAGGTATTGGAGCTTTCCTTGGAGGTCTTATGTTTTTGGCCCCTCTGAGAAACTGTCTTAGCAATGGATGAGAAAAAACAGGTGGGTCCGTATTGTAATAAGCTAAAATGGCAGAGGCATGGATCTTAATTGATGAGAAGGATAGGCCTTTGTCCAGCATCTCAGTTAGGTATTGCAAAATCTGAGGAATATTTGATACAAGAGTGTCAATTCCCTGAGCTTGGTTCCAAACACAGAATCTCTTCCATTTTTCTGCATAGGATTTTCTGGTGCTGGGCCTCCTGGCCTCCAAAATAATATCCATAACTGCTTTAGAGACGTGTGTTCTGAATGATTACATTATCCGCCATGCAGCCAGATTTAGGGTTCTGAGTTGGCTGTGCAGGATCCGAATGTTCTGTTGGGTCAGCAAATGAGGTATTAGAGGCAATGTCCAGGCTGGGCCTTGAGACAACCTCTTCAGGATTGTGTACCAGTGCTGGCGTAGCCAGTCTGGGACAATCAGTATAATTTTTGGCTTCTCTTGTCTGACCTTTAGGAGTACCTTGGAGGGGAGAAGCAGAGGAGGGAAGGCATATACTGTAAGGGCTTACAAGATGAATGAAAGGGCATCCACTTTCCATGCCTGCTTGTGATAAGTCCGAGTGCAGAATCTCTGTAGCTGGCAGTTGTGAGGGGAGGTGAATAGATCTATGCCTGGGCATCCCCATTTCCCTGTTATCATGTTGAATATTTGTGGATCTAGTTTCCACTCGTGAGGATCCATGAGGTTTCTGCTTAGTTCGTCTGCCAAAGTATTTGTCTTTCCTGGCAGGAATTGTGCTTGCAGATGTACTTAATAAGTCAATGCTGTGTTCCCCCAAAGTCATGGCTTGTCTGCAGAGGGGGTAGGAATGTGTGCCCCCTTGCTTGCTGTTGCACCACATGACTGTAGTATTGTCCGTCTTTATCAGCAGTTGTCCTGGATGAAGTAGGTCCTTGAAGGATGTGAAGGCATTTTGTACAGCTAGCATCTCTTTTTGACTGATCTGAAGATGCATTTGGTTTGTGGGCCATGTGCCCTGAATACATTTTCCTGCCATGTGCGCCCCCCAGGCATAATCTGATGCATCTGTTGTTAGTGTCTGCCTGGCAGTGGGTAAGGTGAATGGCTGTCCCTTGTTGTGGTGACAGGCCTGTGCCCACCATTGAAATTCCTGTTGCAGGCAGGGAATGAGAGTAATTACTGTTTCCAGGCTGTGGCAATGTTGAGTCCAAACACTTTTTAGATACCATTGTAGTTTCCTCATATGCAGTCTGGCATATGGAATTAGTAGAATGCAGGATGCCATGTAGCCCAGAGCCTGCAGAATTTTTCTTGCAGATAACTGGGTCTTTGTTGCCATGTTTTTGAAGTAAGAAGTCAGTTGCCTTTGTTTGTCTGGCGTGAGATAAGCCATCTGGGCAGTTGTATTTAAGCTTGCACCCAGGAATATTATCTCTTGAGAGGGTAACTAGTTTAGATTTCTTTTCGTTTACTGTGTACCCTAGGCAAATTAGTAATCTTTTTACAAACGCCAGATGCTGTAGGAGAATATCTTTGGTCTTTGCTTGAATAAGGCAGTCGTCCAAGTAGGGATATATTTGAATTCCTCTTTGTCTGCAAAATGCAATTACTGGTGCCAGGCATTTTGTGAAGACCCTGGGCGCAGTAGATAAGACAAAGGGCAGTGCAGAGAATTGGTAGTGCATTGAGCCAGCTATGAATCTGAGGTATCTTCTGCAAGACTGTCTGATTGGGACATGCAGGTATGCCTCTTTGACGTCCAAAGTTACAAGCCAAGCCTTTTTGTCCAGCATGGGCAGAAGATGCTGTAGAGTCAACATTTTGAATTTTGGGACATCCAGAAAAGTATTTAGAATAGACAGGTCCAGAATTGGTCTCCAGGCTTTGTCCTTTCTTGGTACTAAGAAAAGTCTTGAGTAAAATCCTTGTCCCTGCTCTTATTGTGGCACTGGCTGAATAGCCCCCATGTCCATGAGAGATGAAACTTGTTTTTGTGCCTCTGCCCATTGATTGCGTGGCAGGTCTGGCATACCTTTTGCCTTTGGAAGGGTGTGAAAGTGGAACCTGTAGCCCTGAGAGACTATATTTAAGACCCATTTGTCCTGGCTGATCTTGTGCCAGTTTTGTGAAAAAAATGCTAGCTTTCCCCCTAAGGGTGCTGCCAAAAAATAAGTGCTTGGCATTGGCAGAGGGATGTCATTGGGACTGTTTTCTATAAGGCTGTGATTTGTCTTCTCCGCTTTTGGAGGTAGAAGCACCCCATTGTTTGGGCCTGTATGAACTCTGGGGCTGTTGCCTGCCTCTAGGGCATCTGAATCTGCCTCTTTGTGGTCTGTCTGACACTGGAAAGGACCAATTCTTAGACGGTCAGTTCCTGCTAAATCTGGGTGGCTGCACCTGTAAGAAATCCTTTACTGTCTGCATAGATTTAGCCTTATCCTCCATTTTCTTCAACACCTCTTCTGTCTTAACACCAAACAAAGTATCACATTGTAATGGAGCATCCAATAATTTTGCTTTAACACGATCAGGCAGATTCTGTTCCTTTAACCAAGCATGCCTTCTAATAACAGAGCCTGTAACAGCGGCCCTGCATGAGGCCTCCAGTGAATCATAGCCACATTGCAAAGTATGTTTTCCCACTTGTTCAGCTGCATGCAATAAATCCTGCAAATCTTTGTTCTCAGAACATTCAAAATTTGTCAACATTTTTTGTTTTAACAAAGACATTAAGTATTGCTGATATTTGAGCATATGAAATTGACAATTTAAAGCCCTTACAGCCAAGGTAGCAGAAGTGTAAACTTTTTCCCACATCTGTCCAAAGCCCTAGAATCTCTATCTGAGGGGGCAGGGTTTTTAGCAGAAGCAGCCTTGACCCCTTTGGGACCATGTGAGATAGTTTCTGGGTCAGCAGCAGGGTTTTTGTAAAGAAATTTGTGTGTGTCTGGAACTCTGTCCGGCTTAAGAGGAGCAGGCCGGACTCTGAAAATACATAGGTTCATAGGTTCATACTAGGCTATCTGCCCTAGGGCATTTATAAGCCTAGCCAGAATGTGTTTGGCTTTCGCCACCCATTTTAAATTTATTTTGCTATGCCCTTTTTCGAGGTTAGTATACTGTGCCTCTGTCTAACAGTGACACAGAAGTGATACCCGGGGTAAACCTACGATCTCCCATCCACTCATCAAGATTCCTCTTGAAGAGAATCAATGAGGACTCTGCCTAACCTGGACTGGGATTTTATTCCAGAGTGAAGGGAGCCTCTGGGTTATGAATCTGTCCCTCCAGCATGTCCTATTTATTTCAGTGCTGAGGTTCAAGTCTCTCGGCGTAGCTCGATGGGATTTGGATTTTCTGAGGTGCAGCATGTCCATTAATTCCGGGTTGGACATGGCTTTATACGTCAGGCACAGATCGCCTCTGAACAGGCAGTATGCCACTGAGTAGAGCTGGAGTTTCTTTAACTGGGGAGCATATGGCATCTGTTTGAGCCCTTTGATCCTCTTGGTGAGGTACTTTTGGGGTCTTTCCAGTTGCTGCAGGTGTCTGGTAAGGTACATCCCAAAAGGGGCATTGTACTCAATTATGGGCCTGATGAGGGATGAGTAAAGAGGCACGATGACCTCCCCTGATCTAGATGTGAACCCCTTCATGATTAGGTGGGCTATATAAAATGTTTTTCTAACCACTTTGGCCAAGTGGTTGTCAAATGAGAGATTGCGATCAACTTGGGTCCCCAGGTCCCTAATTACATCATCTACTATGTCTAGAACAGGGGGAATTGCAAGAGGTCTGTGCTGAGGAAGTAAAAGAAAGTCTCTAAGTCTTTTCTTAGAATCGGTATAATCTTGGCTTTCCCAGTAGAAATGTTCCCTCATGGTATGCAGGGTTTCCCCAAATGAATAGTCCTCAGGAGGAGAAGCTGAAGGAATAGAATCTTCAGCATCAGAATCCTCATAGGGAGGAAGAGAATATCCCTGTTCAGAAGAGGAATCAAAGGAAATGGAAACCTGATCAGAGGAATCATATTCAGTGTCTTGCCTAGGCCTCTTATCAGGAGGGGGATGGGAACCCCTGATCAAAATAATTAGGTCTTCGGCCATTTTGAGCATCTGTTTCTTAGGCATAGACATCTGTCCTGGGGAATGCTGTACTGGTTTCCTTGTCTTTAAAACTGTTTTAGACTTGGTCTTGGATGCTGAAGTAGGCTTTATATAAAGTTGTGTAGGTCTGAAGACACCCTCAGAAGCCGATGCCTGCTCAGCGACTCCAGACCCATCTGAAGGATTAATTTCCGAAGGGCCAATACCTTGAGTATCCAGAGGCCTAGCTGTCTCCACATGGGAGTCGGAGGCGGCCTGTGGCTCTGAGGTAGCGGGAGTCAGGGGCTGCAAAAGCGCCTCACTGAGCACCGGCGAACCGGCGACTGGCCTAGAAGAGGCTTTGTCATCGGTTTTGGACCTCGGATGCTTGTCCTTGCCTTTATCCTTGCATTTTTTATGAATTCCGGTCGTCGGTTGTTCCAACGGCATTATATAGTTAAATCTTCTGCCAAAATAATGAAAAGCAAAATCATACCGATGCTTAATAGTGCGTTGGTTAAATCTAGCGCAAAACCAACAACTAGCAAAGTCGTGGTCAGGGCCTAGGCAAGGAATACAGTAAGAATGAAAATCCTTATGAGGTATTTGCTTCCCACAAGAAATGCAATTGTTAACTTTTTCTGACATCGGTCTGGTACAATAAAAAAGTTTCCCCAACGGGGTACTTAGCTTTATTGAAGACTTCAGATCTGAAATTCGATTTTGAAAATCTCAGGAGTCGGCCGACCGGCACTTGCGAACCGCTTGTGCTTCGGGCACCGCGCGGCAAGAAATACTTAAGAAAATGGTGTCGGCTGCATCTTTTATACCCTTGGCGCACTGACGTCAGGGAAGAGGCGACAGCAACCGACGCCGGACCAGGACTTTGGAATTCAGGCCGACTGCGGGTAGCCTGCCAGCAGGATAACCCAAGTGTAATGACTGCAACAGTGAAACAGAATGAACATCACCCAAAAGCAAGATCACAGTGCTGCCAGCTAACACCAGAAAAACAAAAAAAGAGGTTCTGTACTTACCACAACGTTCCATGTGTGTTGTCCATCTCGACCTTTATTCTCACTGAGATCCGATCTATCAGATCCATCTCAGCCATTTCAAAAGCTCATGGTCTTCAGCAAAGCTTGTTGGCATATATATATATATATATATATATATATATATATATATATATATATATATATGGGATCCGTACAGATCACCGAACGGCAACATAACCGAAACAGATTTGGCCGGTCATACTTGTGCAAAAGTGCTTTTCACCGAAAGGCACTTTCGCGTAAGTATGCCTGTTGTGAAGGTCGCACTACAGTGGGAATAAGGGAAAATTCCCTTTTCCCCACTGTAGTGCGACCTCGGAGTGAGAATATTTAAGTAGGGGGTGTGGGGGGCACAGGGGGGGCTTGCCCCCCTGCAAAAACGTAAAAGTAATGTTTTATTCTTTTTTGTTTAAACACACTTTAATGGAAGCGCTTCTTCGGTGAAAGCGCTTTCATTAAAGTGTGTTCGGTGATTGTGGATTCAGACTATTGAACTTTCGTTCAATAGCCCTAGATCCATATATATATATATATATATATATATATATATATATATATATATATATATAGTTATACACCAAAGCATCATTTCTGAGGCTACAGAATTCTGTAGTACCAATTATTACTAGTAGGTCACCCAGGAGTATAGGTAGGGAGTGTGGTGGGTCGGTTGTGAGAATAAAGATCGAGATGGACAACACACAAGGAACATAATGGTAAGTACATAACTTCTTCGTGTTGTTGAAAATTTCACCTTTATTCTCACTGATTGGAACACTTCCCTGACTCTTGGGTGGCTCATGGGAGTATATTCCTCATAACCATGGAACCAAAGGAAGCTCTAATTCCTAGAGGCCAAATCTAGTTTCTAATGAGTAATAAAGGTATCAGGTTTTGCCCTTGTCACTGCAGCAGAGATATTATCCAAAGGTAACCTAGCTTGGAAGGCTGCCGATATGGCTACCGACCTAGTGGAATGAGCTTTAATGGGGATAGGAAGAGCTCTATTCTTAGGACTGTAAATGTAGGATAAGGCATTTGGATAAGGTAACTTTTGTGACTGGTTGACCTTTTCTAATATCAGAAAAAGAAATAAAAAGCTGATCTGATTTTCTAATTTCTGAAGTTCTATGTAAATAAAACATATTTTCTATGAACATCTAAAAGATGCAGTAAATATTCTCATTTATTTTGGAAGTTTGGGAAGAAAACTGGCAGCTCCATAGATTGGTTGGCTTTGCAACACAACCTTTCATAGAAAAGAGGGGATAGTGCGCAAATAAACTCTGTCCTTATGAAAAATTAGGTATGGGGGCTTGGCAGACAAAGCTTGCAATTCCAACACTCTTCTGGCTCAAGTAATAGCCACTAAAAAGAGTGTTTTCCAGGACAGATATTTCAAATCACATGTAGCCAATGGTTCAAAGGGAGGACAGATAATGTTTGATGAGACAAAATTCAGATCCCAGGGTGGTGTTGGATTTTTGTACGGGGGTCTTATCATTGTAGTTCCTTTTAAGAAAGCCTTACAAAGTCTGTTAGACATAATTCTAGAACCATTTTCTCCTACATGGAAATTTGAAATTGCTGCCAGCTGAACCCTAATAGTGGCTGCAGCAGCTCCTTCATTGAAAAGTTTTGCCAAAAATTCTAGAATAGATTGTATAGGCGCAGAAAAGGGGTCTAGTTATCGCTGGCCCATGCAACAAATCTCTTCCATTTACTTCTGTACAATTTGTGCGTAGATGTTTTATGTGAAGATAACAAAATATGTTTGACTGGAGAGGAAAGGAGAGAAAACCTGGAAATCAGGGGAAATGGAACAGCCAAGCTGTTAGTTTGAGACTGTCCAGGCTGGGATGAACCACTCCTGACGGGTGAGTCAGAAGGTCTGGAGCAGGGTCCAGAATCCATGGTCCCTCCCAAAGATGAGGCTGAAGAAAGGGAAACTGGATTTGACAAGGCCAGTAGGGAACAATCAGGATTATTGTCGTCTCCAACAAACTTGTTTTCTGCAAAAACTTGGGAATTAGAGGGATTGGAGGAAAGGTATAAAGAAGTACCGGAGGCCAATCGTGAACAAGTGAATCCATTGGTGACTCCCCTGTGGGAGGGATCAGGGCAAAACAGTTGCTGCATTTGGCATAGATGGAGAATGCAAAGAGATCGCAGTAAGGACAATCCCATTTCCGGAAGATCTCTTCTGTAACTTTTTGACTGAGGGACCACTCGTGTGGCCATAAAATGGCTCTACTCAATTTGTCCGCAATCACGTTGGATTTCCCCAGAATGTGCATTGCTATCAGAAAGTGGTTGGGAGGCCATTGCCCATTACCAGACCATCAGAGCCATTCGACAAAGGGGGTATGATCTGGTTCCCCCTGTTTATGTACCAGACTACAGACATATTGTCCGACTGGATTGCTATCATTCCTAAAGGGAGAGTGTCTTAAAATGCTGACAATGCTAAAAGAACTGCCCTCATTTCCAAGCATTTCTATGAGTTAGACATTCCAGAAGTCTGTTCTCATCTTGGAGGGATTCAGTGACTGCTCCTTGTTTGCAATCATCTGCAAACCTGGTTAGCAAGAGGCCTTTGACATTGGCTTTGACATCTGACATCTGAGAAGTAGATGCCAAAGAGGAGTGGGCCTAGCACAGAGCCCTGGGGGACTCTACTAGTGACCAGCCTATTTATAGAGGTGGCCTCCCTGATTCTAACCTCCTGGGTCCTATCAATGAGGCAGCTATCCAGCATGTTATAAAGGGGTCTAGGCCTAGTTCAGCAAGTTTGTTGACAATGCCCGAGCCGGGTATTGTATCAAACAGCTTCTAAGTAGGCAGCATGCACTGCTTTTCCCTCATCCATTGCCTTAGTGACCTTTTCAAAAACGTTCACCAGATTCAGTAAGCATGACCTACCTTTGACAAAGCCAAACTGGAGTGGATCCAGTGTCTGGAGGTCTCCTATGTCCAAGGCCTCATTTCACCATGATCTAGCTCTGCTTCATCCTCCCTTATCAGAGGCATGAAAGCTCCGAGCCTTGATGTGTTAATAAACCCCTTTTATAACCAACATATCTGCTCATATTAAGAGTAGCTGTATGGTATGTGAGGAAGGAGCCTAGGTTTTGTAGACTGACTAGACATATAGGTATCCTGGTGGATAAGTCCAATTTGCAAAAAATACTGCAGCGTGGATCTATTCAAATTTCTACCAATACGTTAAGTTACCTACACAACTGTACTTTCCCCCTCCAAACATGTTGTAGTAGCCAGATATTTATTTCTACTATTACCATGAGAACTGTGCAAAGTACTCAAGGTGTAGCTTGTTAAAGACACAGTATAGCAGAAACACTATTTCTTTGCTTTGCCATAGGATTCTGCTTGTGGTTACCACTGTCCTGTCCTCTCTCTCTCTGTTACAGGTAGTTCATTATAGGTGTAATCACCATTCCAAATCCTTTTCCTGGTCTACTGTCACTGGCTTCCCTTCTCAGATGATACCTCACATCAGGGGTCTTGCAGCCTAAACTCAGGACTTTGCATTTGTTTAGTGATCTTCAATTGCCACCTTTATGCCCCTTTGGTCAGGCTTTCCAAATCCTCCCTTAGGCTTTTCTTGTTGACTCCCACTGCTACATCTAACTTGTATCATGAGCAAAGTGGATAATCCCCTTCTGTCTTTTCCCAGGAATGTCAGAGACAATCACATTGAAGACAGCTGGATATAGGACTGACCTCAATGGTAATCCACTAAAAACACTCCTTATTTCTGACATTGCCTTTCTCACACTACCTTTTAAGCATGTAGCTGCTCAATTCTGCAGTCCATGGTTCTAGCTCTAACCCTCCTTGTTTTGCTGTCAGTGTCTTTTGATAGACTGAGTCAAAGACTTGGATGATCTGCAGAAGGAAAATCGGCAACCATGAGAATCCTAGTGCTTTTCTCATTAGTAAACTCATAATGACAATGGAGCAAAAGTGCAAAATTTGATGATGCATGACATACACAGTGTTTGGTTCTCTGGTTTTGGCCTTAGCTGGTGTGCCTTTTGTGAGGAGTCTGCATGTCCTTTCTGCATTCATATAGATCTTGTCAGTGCTCCAATTTCCTTTACACATCCCAGAGACATGCCATAGGTGAATCAGTGATCATCTATAATTATCCTGTGCCTTGCAACCAGGGAATGTCGGGATTGCTTTTTTCTCTTCCACATCCCTACACTGGATTAAATAAATAGGTAGTTGGAATCATGAAGAATGAATGATTTGATGGTCTCTGAGGCAAAAGTACACTATGAACCTTAATTAACAAACTACTAATGTACCTTTTCAAGTCAAGGGAAACACCTCTACCATAATGAGAGGTTAAGTGCATGAATTAAAGATCCACAGGTGAAATATATTTAAAGAATTTAAGAATCCAAGAATGGAAGTCATCAGTTCATAGATACTCTATTTAGGGAGCTTTTCTGAAAGCCCACACACTTGTTTCGGTATAGTTCTTTGGGTATACATGTCTCTGGTTAGAAGTAGCTGCTGTCCTTAGAAGAAACATCCGTTTCTAATCCTATCCACTGAAGTACTAATGGATTGCCAAGAAACTAAGTCCTCAAGTGGTCTGCTGTTACTACTTGTTTAAAGAAATATTCTTAAATATTTGAGTAATCTCCCTTGCTATCCAGACCAGAGCTAATGCTTTTAGATAAGGGGCTTATTTTTGTCCCTACTGAAGGAGATAATATTAGCGCCTTATTAACTGAACTCAGGCTATTCATTAGAAAGCGACTGCATGGAAGTAATAGTATAAGGGATGATTGTTTAAGGCGACCAAGCACGTTTGTACCAAATAATACTCCAGTAGTGAAAGCATGCCAGGAAATGTGTGAACAAGATATTTATGAATAGTTTTTTTTTTTTTAAAAAAACAGCATTGTGATAAATATTACAACTTAAAACTCAAATAAAGAGATGCATTTAGTAAATCATGCATGAATCAGAATGTGGTTATTAAACAAGGGGGGTAAGACTGTTGTAATGGATGTGGAGTTTTATAATAACAGGATGCATGACTTTTTATCTGATTTAAGTACTTTTAAAAAAGTAGATAGCAAATTTGTTGATCAGATAATGCATGGAGTTAAGAATTTTTTATATGAT
Source organism: Protopterus annectens (assembly GCF_019279795.1). NCBI lineage: Eukaryota > Metazoa > Chordata > Ceratodontiformes > Protopteridae > Protopterus > Protopterus annectens. The sequence goes on along the minus strand of NC_056741.1, from coordinate 1,656,546,031 downwards.
TTACTCATGGAAAATTTGATTACATCTGAAGTATATAATTATCTTTATGTCTTGCATACTATTATTCAATTTATTTATGGATTGCCAAAAATTCATAAAGATTTCTTAGTACCACCCATGAGGCTTAAAGTCTTGGGGAGTTCCTGGATTACCACACCCTTGTCTAACTCCCTCGACAAACACTTACGTTCATTATTAGGTTTCAGTAAAAGTTTTATTCAGGACACTAATTATTTTCTTTCCACACTCAGCCGTTGGGCCATGGAAAATGAAGGCATAGATATTTTACTTGTTATGATGGATGTTAAGTCCTTATTTACTGTGATACCTAATGACTGGGGAGTACAGTATGTTACACGACTGGGGAGTACAATGTGTTAGAGTATTTATGTGATCACAGCACATTTACAGCTTTTAAAGTAGAAACTGTATGCTCAATGTTGGACATAGTGCTGGAGAATATTATTTTTCAGTTTAATGATGAAGTTTATCATCAGCACCTTGGGATGGCTATGGGCACCCTGGTTGTGAATACTTACGCTAATATTACTTTATCAAGGTGGGAATAGATTATTATTTTTAATGATAATGAATTAGCACCATTTAAGAATCAAGATTTGTCCTTTTTTAAGCACTTTGTGGATGATATTTTCTTTTACTGTGGATGGGAGATATTGGTTTATATGCATTTGTAGAGCATTTACATCATGCAGCTGAGTTTTTAGTATTTGATGTTAAATGGTCCAGAGAAAATTTTCATTTTTTAGATATTACAGTAAATTATAATGAAAAAAAGTTTAATAATATGATTTACAGGAAAGGTGTGCAATCTTTAAGCTATGTTCACTCTAAAAGTATGCACCCTAAGCATATGTACACAGGAATAGTCAAAAGTCAATTTCCTAGAGCTAGTAGGCTTAACACTAGAACTGAAAATGTTGTACAAAATATTGATTATATGGCTAATGACTTTTGCTCCAAGGGCTATAATATTAAGTTGTTGGAAGATATGAAGGATATAGTGACAAATGAATGGATTAACTTAGGTGCACCAAACTTTTCTAAACAATTGATTAAACAACCATCTGCTAGTAATAATTTTGTGTAATTTAGGGCATACTATGAAATACAATAGACATAGTAATATGATTAAAACTATTATATGTAAAAATTGGACCATCTTACAATCAAATGAGGATGTTAAAATGTTGGAGGCAAAGAGCCTAAGTTTATTCATAAGAAATCTTAAACAGTATTATGCTATAAAGATTTGAGTAATACAAAAGCCAAAAGGCAGTTAGTGAATAAGAATGGGACTGTTCCCTGTCACAACTCTATATATTGCAATAATATTAATACTGATCCTTCTTTTAAGCATCCCATTACAGCGAAGGAATTTGTCTTTCATGTTTTTGCTACATGTAATGCTCAAAATGTGATTTATTTTGCTAATTACACCTCCTGTGAGTACTTTTAGATAGGTAAAACTAATAAGAAATTAAAAGAAAGGATAGGGTCGCATCTTTCAGAAATTCGAAGAAAAGTTGAAATGAATGCCCTGAGCAAACAAATTCTGTCTGTGGGCTTTTATCAGTTTAAGTTTAGGGTTTTACAAGTTGTCTATCACAATGCAAGAGGAGGGGGCCTAGTGAATAAAACAGAGATGATTGAATATGACTGGATTAATTATTTTAGAGCTGATAAAATGCCAGGATTGAATAGTACCAATAGTATGAGGCCCATATTGAAAAAAAGACATCAATATGTATCCAAGTAGTATTTGTTTTTATTTTCATCATAATATTTAATATAGTAATACTTATAATATATAATATATTTTGTATTTATATTTTGATTCTGTTATAAGTTTATTTTTACTTGGTCCTGGGCTTTTTTTTATATGTGTGTGTGTGTGTGTGTGTGTGTGTGTGTGTGTGTGTGTGTGTGTGTGTGTGTGTGTTCATTTTACTATCCTGTTTTATTTTAACTGCATTTAACTATTTAATAACCAATGTGATTTTAAGAGACTGTCTGGTGTAAATATTTAAACACTGTGACGATAATGAAATGTGTGATTGCACTGAGAAAGAGTTTTGTAACTCGAAAACTTTGCTGTGTTTTACTATTTTACTCATTATAGTAGTGTTTGGCATTGAGGTCTTATTGCTTTTTCTTGGATATCGTTGTTGCTCTCCAGACCAGCTACACATGGAATAGGCAAAAAAAAGTCTTCCTTGCTCAACTTGAATGTAGGCTCTCACTCACAGCCACAGCTATTTCAAAAAGGTGTTTTTCCCACCTTTTTTCAGCCAAACTCCATACTAAAGCTACCCACTACAACCTCTGTAACCTCTCCCAATTAACTTCCTCACTCAAGACACCCTAAACCAAACTGTACTGTACCAACCATTCTTTCTCTATTCTTGCACCCAAACTCTGACAATCCTTTCCCATCACCTAAAAGAAGTCTCTTTCCCCATGGTCAGAGCTCAACTTAAAAAAACACCTACATAAAAAAAATCTGACTGCAAGTGCTTTTCCACTGGACACATAACCTAACTTCCTCCTCACCTGCATCACTTCTACTTTCACCCTCTGTTCTCAGCTGTTGCTTCCCTCTCATCTTTACTACTAAATTAATTCACATTTGTTTTTCTACTCTGTTAATAATATTTACATATGATATCAATTGTCTATGGGATTCTCTACTTTCTGTGATTACTCTGTTTGCAACTTTGTTCTGTTTTATTATGTGAATTTCTTCATCCATGCTATATCTGTGAATGGTCAGTTGTGATCAGTGTACTATACTGGAAAGCAAACTGCATAAAAAGATAAATTAATTAATAAAATCTATTCCTGACCCAGAGTTCAAACTTTCATTTTTCTGTTTGCTGAACCAAGTGAAAATTTGAGCCTTGCTTTCTGTCTGTGTGTTTAAAAAGCATTGCTTTCTGTCACTTAGTAATGTTCTTAAACTCCTTTTTTAGGTCAGTATAACAATCTCATGCCTCTATACCTGGATGCTGTTTCCAGTTTTCTCATGCTTTATCTCTTAGTTTAAGTGCTTGATGTAATTCCTTTCTCATCCATACCACCATGGCTCTCATTTTTTGCCTAGTAACAAGAGGGAAGCACATAACCTTTAAAACTAACACAGTGTTGATGAAAGCCCCTTATGCTTTTTCTGCTGACTCCAAGTAAGAGCAGGAGTCCTGTCTACATTGTCAAGTGATATATTACAGCAGGTCAAATGTTTTTGTAGCCCCCCTGCAAAACGTTAAAAGTAAAGGTTTATAGTGAAGGTTTTTTTTATGTTTCTTATAAATATTCATGTCGGAGCAATACAGACCGTCATGAATATTTAGTGGTAACTGCTAAGGGTCTAGGTTTATTGGTTGATGGGCAGAGTGTGGGTGAGGGGAAGTTTTATTTGGAATGGCTTTGTTTTGTTTTATATGGTGAGGTTAGCCAGGATTTTGAAGTCTCGGTATTCTGTGTGTTGGGTATGTGAGATGTCAGGATGTTGGTGTTTAGGGCTCGGTGATTTGAATGTCAGTCTACTGAGACTTTGGTAATCTCAACTAGATCCATTAGAGCATATAACAGAGTTCACATTCTCAAGTCATACACCACAGTGTGCATTTGTGCATTCTCAAGTCATAGGCCAGACTGTGCATTTGTGCATTCTCAAGTCCTAAATCAGAGTGCGCATTTGTGCATTCTCAAGTCCTAGATCAGAGTGTGCATTTGTGCATTCTCAAGTCCTAAATCAGAGTGTGCATTTGTGCATTCTCAAGTCCTACATCAGTGTGTGCACTTGTGCAGTCTCAAGTCATGGGCCAGAGTGTGCACTTGTGCAGTCTCAAGTCATGGGCCAGAGTGTGCACTTGTGCAGTCTCAAGTCATACGCCAGTGGGTACATTAAGTCATAGACCGAAGTGTGCATTTTCAAGTCATAGACCAGAATGCGCATTCTCAAGTTATACACTAGGGGATATGCTGTTGTCATACACTGACATCTGGCAGAAAATGACAGTGTAGTCACCTTTATTCTCTTGCTGGACCTGTAAACAACAATGATAGCATAATCACTAATGTTAAGAGGGTAGAAACATGAGATTACACAGCAGTGTTGGTCAGTGTCCATCACAGTGATGGTGAATGTAAAGTGACAAACCATAGTTTCAATCTTAAAAGTTTTCATTGTTTTTATATCGTGAGTAGTGCTGGATTTGTCTTTGAGGACATATTTAATCTGACCAGCCTGAATACTGAGTTTTAGTGTACTTGGCTTCATTGAATCTACTGCATTTGCTAATAAACACTGTGAGGGGAATTCAGTAAAGTCTATATGGAGTGGTTTTCCATGTAGGCATAGTGACATGGCCCCAACAAGGAAACCGGAAGATGAGCGATCCAGTAAACAGAGCAAAGGGGCGTGTACAAGCATGTGGACACGGAATTGTCTGTGGAATGCAAATCTTCTCATAAACAGGTGAAATCCATGCAAATGAGGGTGATTTGTGATCCAGAAAGCTGCACAGTACCCATGTAGGAGGCATGTTGGTGTCAGAAATGTACACAGAAAGTAACCAACTACAGAAAGGAAAACATTACACAGAAGCAGCCCAAAAAGAAGTTGGATATTGCAATGTAGGGATAGAAATGGCCAAAAATATGCCCAGTGAGTCCAAAAAGCAATGCAAATTATTGTAAAATATATATTTTTTTAATACACATATTACATTTGTGCATCCAGCAGCAATGGGCAAACATGCCATTATGCAAAAAAAAAATATTAAAATGTTGAAAAATTGAAAATAAGATATTTGCAAAAATAATGCATTATAGTGCCCTGCATGCATAGTGAACAATGGCAGGTTTCAGTGGCTGCTAAAATGGCAGGCGCTGGAGTATTGAAGTATCCAGGGAATATGCAAGGATGTGTATGCAAATGAGCTGGGGTTACTGAATAGCAAAAATGGGCTACTGTGTCCACAAATAAAACCCGTGTAGGACCAGAATTGTGTTGGTGTTAGTAGATCAGGTAGTTGACATCAAAAGCAGGTGTGTCATGCTGTGTTTAAGCAGATTATAGCTCAGTGGTGCCAGTTTACACTCAGCTAAGCACAACTAAGCAGGGGTTGTTTGTCCAGTGCTACTAAGTTGTGTTTAGCCTCGCCGCATGTGTTTTAGCTGGTTTAAACTAAGCTGAGTCTGCCCATGCATGGGGGTGTGTCAAAACTGCTAAGCACTGTTTATACTAGCGTCACGGGTTTGCATGCCATGCCCCGGTGCTTAGCAGTGAAAGAAATTTAAAGAAAATAATACAAGGAAATAGCCTGGGAAAGCCAATCAAGTATAAATGACTGATCAGCCTGTTCCACTGACACTGGGTCATTCAAAACCTGCAATGATAGACCTGTCAGGTGGAATGCATCATAGTCAGCCAATTACACAGGCTGCATCTGCAGCACACCATTATAAAGTATGCATACACCCTTCAGTCTGATTTTTCCCACATACTCTGCACCATTGGAGTACACACTTGGGAATTTTAACTGACAAAATGATTGAGCCAGCTGCTACATCTGTATGTGCTAGAGGCTGAGGTCAGTGCTGGTGTTGATGCTGACAATAGGCCTAGACTGAGAAGGAGAAGAGTGTTCAGGGGCCCAGGGTAACCTTCCAGGGACTACATGAGCTGGAGATAGTAGAGCACTACAGGGTAGACAGAGACATACTACAAGAACTCACCAAGCTTTGCTTCCCTCAACTCAGACCCAGAAACAACAGAAGGGAACCCATCCCAGTGGAAACAAAGGTATGTGTAGCCCTTAGAATACTAGCTACAGGTACTTTTCAAAGACCTACTGGGGACATGATGGGGTCCCACAAGCATCCGCATCCAGGGCACTCCACGAGGTTCCTGGCTTCCATGCAAACACATGCCAGTGAGCACATATATTTACCCTGTACCCCTGAGGAGAGGGCCAGCAATATGCATCTCTTCCACCATGTAGAACACTAACCTGAGGCACTGGGTGCCATAGACTGCACTCATGTTCACATCAAAGCATCACCTGGTGAAGAGGGTAGAGTCTATGTCAACCGCAAGGGATATCACTCCAACTACCAGGTCATGTGCTATGCCCAGGGCATTAACACGAATGTGTGTCCTGGAAGCTTTGGCAGTTATCATGACTCCCACATCTGGCATGCATCACAACTGTACCAGACATTTGCCAGGGGGGACATCCCATACGGCCATCTACTGGGGGATGCTGGCTACGCACTGGAACCGTGGATGATGACACCCATCAGAAATGCACACAGACCTACCAAAGAATGCCATAATGAGCATATGCACAAACTAGGAACATCACAGAGCATGTGTTTGGGCTGCTTATGTCACGGTTCTGCTGTCTCGATTTATCTGGTGGAGCCCTACAGTGTTCCCCAGCTACATGTGCACACATGTTCACAGTATGTGTCATGCTACAGAATATGATCCTGTGGAAAGAGCTGCAGCAGGAGCATCATAATGATGAGATGCACAGCCCCCCCCCACCAGTGCAAAGGTCCCCACAGCCACAGGGGGACTAAAAGGAAGAACCCCTGAGCCTGTTCCTGTAGGCAGACATAGGCATACCCAGTATGCCCTGGCCTTGGCAAAGAGGCAATGAATAGCACATGCACTGACATCCTAGGGACCTAGGGACTAACACCTCACTCCAACTCACATACATAGCAAAAAGGATGCCAGCCACACCACACCACCTGTACCTTACCATGTATTGGCTGTGTACTGTGTGCATCTGACAGAGTCAGCCCTGAAGCATTGTGGTTGCAACTGCTGCAGAAACAAGGCAAGTCACTCTTCTTTGCAACAAATGTATGGGATACTAGCATATGTATGGACCTGATGCATGTATGCTAGGGAACAGAGTGGGCTACTGGAAAACCTGCAGACAACTGACAGCTATGTGGGACAACAGGAGCTCTCTGCCCAATACTGGCTACCCCATAATATGCAGTAGGCCCCAAGGCAGCAAAACCCACTACACTAAGCGAGGGAAATGACAAACAGCGTGGTCACAGGACATATGCATGACTGTTAATGCTACAGTCCCCTACCCCTAACACACCCATGTTCCCATACAACTGCAGTAACATTATGTTTGCAAGGTAAAAGCAGCAGACCACACTATCCCAGGGCTGTCCCAATCAACCTGGTGACATGTTCCATTTCCACAATATGCAGGGGTCAATGCGCTACGCATGTCTGTGCGTGATAGTGTCAGGAATTAAACTGCACTGTCTGGTGGCTGTTGTGGCATAGTGGGCTAAGTACATTACCATGGTTGATGGTGTACATGGTTTAAGACTGGCTGCACCACTATTTTGCATGTGAGTTACACCTATGGTAGGAGTGCTACAAACTGTCCATATGTCACCATTTGTTACTGCAAGAAAGCTGGACAAAACCAGAGATAATGGAGGGACAGGGGGGCCACAAATATGAACAGTATACAGCTATGAGTAACCTAGACAGTGGCTAGCAGAACAGCAGGTTGTAACAAGTCAGAACAGCAGCAGGATGTCAAGACTGTCACGTAACTGTGTCAGTACTTACAAGTCAGTGAGCACCAGCATACCTCCCAAATGTACAGAGTTTCACATAATGTCCACAGTTTTGCCTCATATGTCTGGTCCATTTTCCATAACATTGCAGTTTTCTGGCAAACTAGTGGCAAATCAATAAAGGTTGACATTAGAAAGTAATGACAGACATTTGAGATGCAGACTTCATACCCTTCAGAAAATTCATCCTAATATGAAAAGTACAGTTTTGTACCTACCATAAATGTAGATGTCCGAACAGGATAGCATCTGCAGTCCTTACAAATGGGTTGTCCTGTCGTCAGGCAGCCCTTCGGTCGGCCGGATTCCAAAGTCTGGGTCTGGCCTCGGCTGGTGTCGCACTTCACCCGACGTCATCTCTGCTGGTCTTCGGGTATAAAGGCATCAGCCGACGCCATTTTCCTCAGTGTTTCTTGCCCCAGATGCCAGTTGCCCTCTTGGAAAGCTAAATTTTTGGGTAAATGTCAATGTTTCCAAAAAAGTAGAAGGCAAACACAAAAAATAAGCATGTATGTACATATATACAAACAAATACACCATAAGAGATCCCCCAGCTAGCTATTAGGTGGGTAAATACCCTAGAGTACCACAGAGGGAAGGGGGTGGGTAATCCTGACTGCAGATGCTATCCTGTTCGGACATCTACATTTATGGTAGGTACAAAACTGTACTATGTCCTTCAAGGATGCATCTGCAGTCCTTGCAAATGGGTAGAATACCATAGCCAAACTAGGGGAGGAGGAAGAAGAATTATGGTGTAGTTAGGATCCCTTGCAAAACAGCAGTGGCAAACCCTGCTCGGGATCTAGAGTATAGAGGTAAGTTATAATGCTTGGCAAATGTATGCACGGAGGTCCAAGTAGCAGCCTCAATAATGTCCTTGGTAGCCACTCGTAAGAAAGCTGTGGTAGTGGCTGTAGCCCTTGTAGAATGAGGCCTTATGTTCTGTGGAATTTGCTTTCCATTTTAGGAGTAACAGAATCTTATGCAATTTCCTATCCACTTGGAGATTGTCTGTTTGGAAATTGCTTTTCCTTCCCTTCCTGTTGCATAAGCTACTAGAAGCTGGTCAGTTTTTCTATTGCCCTTGGTTCTGTCCAGGTAGTAGCGCAACTGTCTATGTACATCCAAGGTATGCAGCAGTCTTTCCCCCCTGTTCTGTGGATTGGGGAAGAAGGTAGGTAGGTGGATTGCCTGGTTTAGAGACACTCTGGATACCACCTTAGGCATAAATGTAGGATTAGTTCTCATGGACACTCTATCTTGATGGAAGATTAGGAAGGGTTGTACTGCCATTAAGGCCTGTAGTTCCGAAACCCTTCTTGCTGAAGTAATTGCCAGTAGGAAAGCAGTTTTCCACGATAGGTGTTGAAGATCTGCTGTTGCTGCTGGTTCGAATGGAGGGAGTGTCAATTTTTCTAGCACAAAGTTCAAGTCCCATGGTGGTAATGGTGGTTTCGATTCCTCTGAGGAACTGCCTGAGTAGAGGATGTGAGAAGACAGGGGGATTGAAGCTGTATTCTGCAGAAATAGCTGATGCATGTATCTTGATGGAGGAATAGGACAGGCCTGTATGGAGAAAGCTCTGCCAAATACTCCAGGATGTTGGCAATATCTATCTTTGACACATCTTTCCCTCTTTCAGTACTCCAAATGACAAACCTTTTCCATTTTCCTGCATAGTTCCTTCTTGTTGAAGGTATAATGTCTTTAACCCTTTGGGATAAATCTGTTAGTTGCTCTTATGTAATGTTCCAGGCAGTCAGTTGCAGAGTTTTCAGGTTTGGATGCAGGATGTTGTAGTCGCTCTGAGTTAACATCAAAGGAATGTAGGAAGGTAGTGTCCACGTTCCCCCCCGAGACATGCTCCTCAGCAATGGATACCAATGTTGTCTTGGCCAATTTGGAGCTATCAGAATTATCCTTGGACGTTCCTCTTTGATTTTCAGTAGTACCTTGTGCATCAAAGGAAGAGGTGGAAATGCATATGCTGTCAGGCCTTTCCAACTGAAAGATAGAGAGTCCACCTTCCAAGCAAGTGGGTGGTATGTCCTTGTGCAGAATTTCTTGAGCTGGTGATTGAGTGGGGATGTGAATAGGTCTATTTGTGGCATTCCCCATTTCTTTGTGATGGCCTTGAAGATGTCCGGTGTAGCATCCATTCGTGAGCATCCGGTAGTTCTGCTTAACATGTCTGCTAGGATGTTTTCTTTTCGGTACAAATATTGCCTGTAACTGAATGTTGTAGCTCAGAGCCATATTCCATAGGTCCAGAGCCATTTCCTGTTTGTTGATGTACCACATGACTGTGGTGTTGTCTGTCCTTATCATCAATTGGCCTTCTTTGAGGAATGGTCTGAAATTCTGGATTGCTAGTTTTACTGCCAGCATTTCTTTTGATTTATGTGCAGGTGCAGCTGATCTGGAGTCCATAAGCCTTGAATGCATTTGTCCAGCATGGTCTGAGGCGTCCGTTGTGATGGTTTGGCTTGCTTGAATGTTGTGGAAGGACAAACCTGGGTTTGACTGGCATGCTTGAGCCCACCATAGGAACTCTTGTTTCAGGCATGGGATTAGTGGTATTTCGGTTTCTAAGCTGTGCCTGTGTTGAGACCATAAATTCTTTAGGTACCACTGTAGCTTTCTCATATGCAGTCTGGCATGGGGACCAGGATTATGCAGGATGCCATGAAGCCCAAGGCCTGCAGTACTTTCCTTGCTGTTAGTTTGTTCTGCTTTGTTAATGCCAAGAAGTAAAGAGGAAGTTGTTCTTGTTTTTCTGCAGTTAGGAATGCCATCTGTGTTACTGTGTCCAATTCTGCACCCAAGAATGTTCTTGTTTGGGATGGTATCAGTCTTGACTTTTTTAAATTGACTGTGTATCCCAGGGCTTGTAGTAAGCAAATGACCCTTTGTAAGTCTTGTGTCAGCTTGCTTTTGTTGTCCGCTTGTATCAGGCAGTCGTCCAGGTATGGGTAAATTTGGATTCCCTGTAGCCTGCAATGAGATAAGCCAAAGGGCAATGCTGAGAATTGATAATGCTCTGATCCTGCAAGAAATCTGAGGTATCTTCTGCAATTTGGTCGTATGGGGACGTGCAGGTATGCCTCCTTGAGATCTAGAGTTACCAGCCAACACTCCTTGCCCAGCAAAGAAGTTGCTGTAGGGTCAGCATTTTGAATTTTGGAACAATGATGAATGTGTTTAAAGCGGACAGATCGAGAATAGGTTTTTCTCTTTTCTTGGTACTAGGAAGAGTCTGGAGTAAAATCCTTTGCCCTGTTCTGTGGTGGTACCTTTTCCACAGCTCTCATCTTTGTTAATTGAGCTATTTGTTTTAGAGCTTCTGTCTTTTGATTTGGTGGTAGGTTTGGCATTCCACTTTTTACTGGTAAGGTGTGGAAATGAAACCTGTAGCCTTGGTCTATAGTTTGCAAAATCCACTTGTCTCTTGTGATATACTGCCAATTTTTTGAAAAACTTTCCGCCTAAGGGTGCTGCTATTTGTTCCCTGGTAGGGTGTCAGAGCCAAGTCACTGTGATTGTCCTGTTGCAGTGGTAGTGGTTGTGTCTGTGCCTCGTTGGTTATTGCCTTGCCACTGACATCCTCTGTAGGCACCTCCTCTGGATTGATTTCTGCCTCTGGAATGTCTATTCCTGCCTCTCTGAGATTTAGAGGAGTCTGGAAAGGACCAATTTTTGGGAGGCCAGTTCCTACTAAACCTTGGGGTTGAACCTGTAAGAAATCTTTAACTGTTTGTACAGATTTTGCCTTCTCTTCCATTTTCTTCATTACTTGTTGGGCAGGAGGACCAAATAGACTGACCTTATCCATAGGAGCATCTAATAGCTTTGTTTTAACATGATCCGGCAAGACCTGTTCTTTCAACCATGCATGCCTTCTTATAACTGTGCCAGTCATGGCTGATCTAAATGAAGCCTCCAGTGCATCATAGCCACATTTTAAAGAATGGTTACTAACCTGCTGAATGTTATTCACCATTTCTAAAACATATTTCTTATCTAAGGAATCATCAGAGGACAGTTTCTTAGTTAACTGATCAAGCATAACTCTTGGTATTGGATCATATGAAACTGACAGTTCAAAGCTCTAGCTGAGAGAGTAGCAGAGGTGTATACTTTTTACCCCATCTCTTTTCAGAAGGGAGAGGGTTCGCTGTGGTGAAGCTACTGCCTTAGGCCCTGGGAGATAGTCTCAGGATCTGCAAGAGGAGCCTTGTATAAGTGGTGATGAGTGTCGTACCCTGTAAACCTAAACCGGGCGGCTTGGGGGCTGGAGGTAAAGTATCAGGAGCAGTGCAAGCATCATCTATGTTGTGGTAAGTGTAGAAATCTTGTCCCTGCCATTGGAATTGCTCTCTCATGGCATGAAAATTCCTCTGGTGGAGAGGCAGAAGGTATAGATTCTTCAGCATCGAATCTTCATAAGTAGAAAAGGAGCCTCTGGATGGTCTGTATTGTCTGAATCATCAGAAGAGTCATCTGAGGACACAGGCTCAGGGGCTCTGCAGGTCTCTTTTCTGGAGTGAGAGAGGCTGCCTGGGTGAGATTGGGATCCCTTATTAAAGAGATGAGATCCTCTGCCAGAGTAAGCATTTGGGAACTGGGCCTGTGAGAGGGGCTTAACAGGCACAGACTTAGCAGTTTTGGCTGCTTTAGCCCTGGAAAGGCCTTTATAGACATGGCTGCATGGTGTCCGGAATTCTAGAGAAACCACATTAGTAGGCAAAATTTCAGAGGCCGATTCAACTAGGGTAGCAGGGCCTCGGTAGTAGTCATGGATTCTGCGCTCGCTGACCGTTGACCCGTTTTTAAGAGACACTCAGTAACAGAGACACCTTTGTTTTTTAACCCGAACGCGGACCCGAGAGTGCGTCTTTCTTTTCTTTTTCTTTTCAATTTGAAGTAGTCGGAGGAAGTCGGAGGATCCATCGGCATAAATCTGAAAAAAAAAAAATGTTCAAAAAACTCAATCCCAACCGCCGCGACGCGGTCGAAGAAAGAAGAAAGCAAACAGGGCTGCTACTGCGCGTGGTCTGGGGCTAAACAAGGTAAGCAGTAAGAGTGGAAATCTTAAACAGTTATTCACTTTTCTGAGGCAAGAAAGAGTCCCGCGCAGTTAGTAGCTTTAAGAAGTCTTCGTAGTATTCGTAGTAGTAATCCTGGATCTGACCGACCGGCACTTGTGAACAGCTCTGCTTCGCCACGCTGCAAGAACCAGCAGAGATGACGCCGGGTGAAGTGCGACACCAGCCGAGGCCAGACCCAGACTTTGGAATGGCCCGAATCGGGGCTGCCTGACGACAGGACAACCCATTTGTAAGGACTGCAGATGCATCCTTGAAGGACATCCTGTTATTCTACTACATGTCTAAGTTTGTAAGAGCAATATTAAAAAAATTGTCCCTATTATTGAGCCTGTGTCCCAATTTTATATATGGCTCTGTCCAGACTTCTTGCTCTAACAGGTTGAGAGGTATGGGCACCATGTAGCATTATAATACCAATACAACACAAACTATCTGAGGACCAGAGCAGACATATGGGGTGCAATGCTGGACATCCTGCAAAACAGGTAGAGTCAGAGGTGTGAAGTCTGTAACCCTGTGTGTGATTTTACATCTTGTACCCCCAGTCACAGCATACCTACAACTACATAGAGATGCAACTGTGGACAAAGCCAGGAACAGGAGTGGAACAAAGGCCCACAGATAAGGAGAAGGATGAACTTCTTGCCAGACAAATGTAGAAACTGCAGAGTAGAACAGGTTGTGTGGTAGCATGGGTTCCCTGCTGTGTATGGAGTCAGTAGCTCAAATGTCTGTCAGCAGTTCCTCACGTCAAATCTATAATGATCTGCCACTGATGTACCAGGAAATCACATTGCTATGTAAAATATCAGACATATGATGAAAAACCCTGTTCAGTCTAATACAATCTGTACACACCCTAGGTATGAGTCAGATATTACAGCCAACACACAGCTGGAAAATCCATTGGGCATGCTATCAGGGAGATGCTGGACTCTGTAGTCAGGTGCAGCAGCCAATTGGCTATAGCACACAAAATCCCAGACTAGAGTACAGGTAGGTCTGAACTGGAGTCCCCTTGTAAGTACTGATGGTCACACTGGGCATGCTCCTACACTTAGCTAATTTCAGCTCATCTACCTATAGAACTGAGATTCAATACATCTCTGTGCATACAGATAGCTATGTATACCTGTCTCTCCCTATCCCCATCAGACATGACTACCCTTATCTATCAGTATGTGGCAAACACAGGATATATATGTATCTGTACAGTTTTATAAATACACACACACACACACACACACACACACACACACACACACACACACACATTATATATAGACAGACAGAAAGTTGGGGGGAGAGACACACACACACACACAGAGGTATAGAGTGATGTAGTGTTGCAGCCACTTGCACACCAGTTGTTACCAGTGATGAGTGCAACTAGTACAGTGAGCTATAGTGTGCATTAGTAGGTAGGTAGGGGTTCTTCTCTCACATCAGCCACTGTGTGTTTGTGTTTGTGTGTGTGTGTGTGTGTGTGTGTGTGTGTGTGTGTGTGTGTGTGTGTGTGTGTGTGTGTGTGTGTGTGTGTGTGTAGATATTCCACATACAGCATCATACACACATCCAACAGGCCTATGTCTGTGCAATGATCATTCATTTTATGGCCCTCTGACTAGTGTCCTCCACAACAGTGATCTTTCAGTCAACAGCTGCTGATGTCATCCACCCCAACAGCAGTAGCAGACACTCTCCAAACCCATAAGCTCTGTGGTGCATGTAATATGTACGTAGCACTATAATCTATACAACTAGATAGGTAGGGGTTATAATCCCGACAATGGCAACTCTGAGTGTGTGTATGCGTAAGTATATCCCCTTCAGCAGTGTGTGTCTTGCCTATGTATGTGCAATGCTAATACATTTTAAGGCCTGTGCCTAGCTGTTAACCCCCAAATTGAAATACTTTACAGGCCCTGTTGATGTCATCCACCTTAGAAGCACAGTGACACACTCTTCAGACACAATAGCTCCATGGCACATGCAATAAGCAAGTAGTACTACAGTGTATATACCTAGATAGGTAGGGGTTCTACTCTGAAAAAGGACAGTTCATGAGTGTGTGTGTGTGTGTGTGTGTGTGTGTGTGTGTGTGTGTGTGTGTGTGTGTGTGTGTGTGTGTGTGTGTGTACGTATATCCCCTTGCAGCAGTGTGACTGTGTTACGGTTACCATCTGTCCCACAGTACAAGTTGCAGTCCATGTTTTGGACAGGTGTGTCCTGTGAAAACTAAAATACAAATGTCCCGAGAGTACAGGACAACAAGTATTTCCTACATTATTCTAATAGTTGCATAAACCAGTCATTTTACAGCACAAATACCTATATGTTACGAGAAATAGCATAATCTAAGCAAATGCTACAAAAATAAGCTATTATATTGTCAAAAAAAGTGAGGTTGTGTCCATTTCACTCGCCGTGGGTATGTTTTTTCCTGCCAACTCTCACGTTACTACAAAACGTGTCTTACATTGGGCATTTGATAAGGTGGCAACCCCAGTCTGTCTTGCCTGTGTGTGTACAATATGTATACATTTTGAGGCCCTGTGAGTAGCTGCTGCCCCCAAATAACTCTCATGTATTTAGGCATGATTGCTACCCTCCACCACCTACATTTGTAGGTACTGACCAAGTTTGTGGCCGACTGTAAGTTGGGTGCTGTCTGTCAGTGACTCCCCAAATGATGTTAACATACTGCAAGAGGGTCTTGCATCAACTACGGACTGGTGCCAAGGTCCTGGCCTCAAGCTAAGCACAAAAACCTGTATCAACATACCATTCAATAAAGACACAGACCCACTGTTTACCACATTAATGGCAACCCCCTCAACACACAACCTGTGTTGAGAGACCTGGGTACTCAGGTTGATAATTTCCCATTCAAGCATCATGTAGCGGCAGTGGTCAGTAAAGCCTTGTATGTGGTTCATCTCATAGGTAAAGGGACTGCATCCACAAAAAAGGTGGTCATTACCTCTCTATAAGTCCTCACTCCACACAATATTTTACTACAATGCTTGTTTGGTATGTACCTTTCCAGACATCTGCACCAACTGGAAATGCCTCACAAAGATAATCCATGGCCTCCAACACCAGTCCCATTCAGACAGACTCAAATCACTATTTCTTCACTCAATATCAGATAGGTTGCTCAGAGGTGGGCTGTGTCACACCTACAAGGCAATGTTGGACTCTGCCCTACTACAGCTTCCCCATATCCATAGGTCTACCTCCTCAGGCATTACCTGCACAACAGGCCTGAATCTGATGTGCAACATCAACACAATCTACTAGATAGACAGGTTTGTCTTCCAGAGGCTGCCCTGTCTCAGGAATACACTTCCCATACATGTCAAAGAGAGTACAATGCTTTTCCTCTTCAAGCACAACCATAATGAGTGGATGGGAAACCACAATTCTGTCCCAGGGGTCACATCTGTGTCCCACATTGACAGGAGTAACAGGCACTGATTGATGTTTCTTTCTAGGGATAAACTAATGGCTAGCCTTGTAAGGACCACAAGGCCATTACTGTAGTAACCTCCTATGAACCTATGATCCTATTGAACTCCAAGGTAAAATGTATCAAGAGTAGCATGCTGTGCCATGGGGTATGCATGCAAGATTATGCTGTCTGCCCCCATTGTGCCTGACACACTGTTCTACAGATATGTACATATGACCCCATGCACATATACAGCCGTACCTTGGCAAAGTCACATTTCTGCAATGCAACCATGCCATCCTGAGCTGCTGTATTGGCACCAGGTCTCCGTGGTGTTACACAAACAGACACCTAGAACAGAAGCAAGTGTGAGAGACAACAGTCAGTCAGCAATACTACCACCAATGCAGCATCATGGAACAAAGGTGCATACACTTTGATGTGTACTCATGACACACACCAGCAGACAGCACCTTGCAGGGCATAACACTACCATAGTACAAACAGTCATTAAATGTACTACAGTCACCCTGGGCATCAGACACATATATGCATGTCCCTGCATCGATGGTATGGATGACAGGGATGTGGCACAGGTATCATCACATGCATAGGGTGTGGTGGCTTTGCTAAAGGCTTAGATTGTGCCACACAGTTGACATCATGTGTGTGTCTGGAGGGATGCTGGTCAGCTGGGACATGGAGAGGAGCTGTGTGTGTCTGTTGGTGACCTGCATGTGACAGTGATGTGCGAGTATGTGGGCGTACACAGTCAAACCATGTGCTAGCCATACACGAGGGTATGTTCAACAGCTGTTTACCATATTTGGCAGAATGTACAGCTCACCGTCTCTGGCCACGAACATGGGAACTGGCTCTGCCAGGAGTGACACTGGCATCACCATGTCCAGGGTCAGATGTGGTACTACTTGCTGATGGTGACTGGGGTCTGCTGGGTTTGTCTCCCTCACAGGACAGCCCAGGACCACTTGCCCATGGGCTGCCATGTTGTGGTGTGGACAACACCCTCCCTTCTGTAGTGCTGGTAGTACTGCCACTACAGGAGCATGACTGTGCACAGCCACATGGACTCTCAGCTGATGTTGGTGCTGACCTACGTCCACGTGTCCGACACCCTACTCCCACCACATGTTCCAGCACAGACAATGAGCAGTTAAGGACTGAAATGTCTCACCCCACCATCTGTCTACTACATCAGGGAAATGAAGCATGGCATCACCAATGTTGTGGATGGAATCATGGATGCCAGACAGTGATGCATCCATGATCCTGAGCATCCATCTGGTCTTGCATTCAGAACATGTCTGTGCCTCCATGATGGACCGAAACATGTGTCGAGTGACTCGTGATGTGACATCTGTGACAGGTGGTGGATGGGCAGCAGTCCTCCTTCGAGCACCCGTGTCAATCTGCCTGTGTGGGACCTCACCAGCTCTCTGGCCACAGCTAGTATATATGGTCACAGATGCCATAGTCACCACACTCTCCTGTTTGATGCCACCACCCTGTCTGACTGTCCAATATATGTGGCCGCAGGGGACTGGGTATGTTGTGGGCATACTAACTTGTGCAGGTACATTGGAGTAGGAAATGGGATGTCAACCCATAGAACAGATTTAGCCTCCAAGAATCCCACCTGTGCCTCACTATGGCCACCATCATCATCAGAGTCCAATGAGACACTGACGTCAGGTTGTGAGGTGGACAGACTTCAACCCCCACGGTCACATGTGAGAAGGAAGACAACATGACTACATTAATACATGCACAATTATGTCTGCTGATCCACACATACACACACACACACACACACACACACATAAATACAGGTGAGTGCCACAACCACATTGTCCATACCACACCTTATTACTACTTCCATACACAACACACAAGCAAACAACAGACACAGTCAAAACAGGCCCTTAACAACATGCAGTGCAGCTACATCTGGTTAATGTTGCCAATACTATACACCTGTGAGATAAGCTACATGTCAGTGTATGTGATGGACCTTCACCTAACAAACAGTGCACCCATCTCTACCATACTATTGCCCCCTGTATAGTAGACTGCATGCACCTTCACAAAAATAACGTGCAAATGTGTAACAGCCCCTGCAAATATGCTACTGTGATTACCAATTCAATGTACTGCAGTGAACACCTCCACAACTGAACATACAAGTACTGTACTATGGCTAAGCTAAACAGGTGTGTCCACGGCAAACTGTCAGTCCTTAACATTACCAGGGTATAGATGAGCCATAAAAAAACAGTTTCACACTCACTGGCTAGAGGAGGTTGGACTCCGGCCATATCAGATGTACCTATAGAACTGTGGGGGAAGACGTATTGTCAGCAAACACAAATGTGGCATTGGTACAGAATAATATGTGCATGTATCAACATGTACAGTACAAACTGTGATACTGCCCACATTGCTGACATTCTGAGTATGTGTGCACACGTATGTGTTACATCCCCCCCAAATGCAGAGTGACCTGACACCTGTGTACAGGTATGCAGAGGCTGCCACTATGACTGCTACAGTATTAAATTAATAATCACAGGAGGCTTACCTGGATGCTCCTCTGCTGTGGAAGCTGTGCCACCCACTTCCACAATGTACAGGGTGATAGATGCTTGTGAGCTGGTGGCTGAGCCCAGGTTTGCCAGGAACTCCTCTGTGGCTGAGAGTGGTTGTTGTGTTGCAAGCCCTCCACCGGTGCCAGCAAGGACCCTGACCACAGCTGCATCCCTTTGCCGTGCACCATTTATCATGTCAGTGGCCCTGGGTTGGACCTGCTTACAGCTTCTTTCCTGTAGCTCGACATGATTTACTGATGCAACAAAGTCTGCCCACAGTGCAGAGCACTGTTCCTGATTATGGTGACTCCTCAACAGCAGGATGGCATGATGCAGTCTGAGGCCATCAACTATAATGTCATTCTTGGATGCAAAAAAGGTAGGTTCCTCTGTCTGTACATCACTCCTGAAAAACAAGAAGAGGGGAACCTGCCACAGGACCACATACATTGCTCTCCATCATGTACACAACCTGCACATCAACATTTGCCAGCACTATCCTCCACTAACTTCCACATTATCCCCCGCCATCTCTCACCACAGTATTTATGTGGCTATCAGCAACATAGTGGCAATACATCATGCGTTTCCCTCCTCATCCTGCTGTTTGTTTCCTGCTACTTTCTGCATGTTCTCTAAGGTGTTCAATTGCATCTTTTCTGTTGCACCTATTCTGCTTTCTTATAGCCTGTCTACATTGTATGTGTTAGTGTAAGCCTCCTACTTTTGTTTTAAGCACCTAGGCTGTAGACCCACCCCTTCGGTCTCCCTCGCCTTCCTCCCTCAGATTCTGACAAATATTGCTGGACAATGTTCTACAGTTTCCCCTGCCGGTCTGGTTGATATGGGTATGCTCACACAGTGTAGCAATTGCCTCGTACACAAACAACCATCTACAAACACCACCAAGGAACACAATTTATAAGATGCAATGACATTAGGAACCTACAAGTCCATGCTCTCTCCCTCTCAAGCCTGTATACCTGGCATCAAAAAGATTTTCAACACAATCAGCACACCTCACACACCACAATCACCTACACAATACACACCCACATATGCATAGGTCCTCAACATAAACATCCTCAAGCAAAGGAGACCTCCGAGGCAAAAGCACACGTGAACTCCACAGCCCTGCAGAACACATACCACTCATAGCCACAAACCTGTGTCCCACAGCCACTAAGACATCACCATAAATCAAACATATTAGTCATAGGAGACTCCATTGTGTGACACACAGATGTGCATCTCACCAGGTTGTATATGGAGAAGGTCAAGGTTACTTGTCTGTCAGGTGCCAGAATTTGCCATATCACATACACACTGCTGTCTCTCAACAACAGGTACTGTTATGCATCTGTCATAGTCCATGTTGGCATGCCTGACATAAGACATACCTCACTGGACTATATGGCATGAGACATGATTAAGGCCACTGATTGTGTGTCTCAGGCAGGTATGTCCATAGCCTTAAGCAGCATTCTGCTGTCACCCAGAATGATGCCGTAATACAATCAGGAAATGATTGACCTTAACAACTGGTTTGGTTTCTGGTGCCATTCCAGGGGACCCAGTACCCGACAGCCTGGGATGATATGATCAACAGACCGTGATGCTTTGTCAGAGGTGGCCTCCACCTGTCTCACCTGATCTTCAGGCTTCTGGCCATGGTTCTTGCCACCCTCATAGTGCCTTTATTAGGAAAAGTGGTGAAGTTAACACTACCAATATGAAACTTTCCACATATCATAAATTGAAGGCCATGCTGCTAAACACTAGGAGTCTAAACATGAATCTGCACGCATTGCAAGCAGTCATTACCTTGGATAATGCTGACATCTGTGCAGTCACAGACACATGGTTCAAGGCTTCAGACAGCACCCCAGCCTTACATGCTCACCGATCCTATCATACAGTCAGACCCCAAGGTGTGGGCAGTAAAGACAAGGGACATGGAGTTTTACTATATTTAGAAGACATACACACGTCCAGGCTGGTCAAACAGACACACAGGTGATACTCCAGGTGCAGTTAACCATTGCCAAGACCCCTATTCAAATCATGGCTAGCTACCACCTCCCACATTTGACCAGGGAGTCATGGACCTGTGCAACTCTACCAGGATTCAAGTCTGTACTCTGATCCTGGGTGAATTTAAGTACCCAAACATAGTTTGGAAGAAGTACTCCTGCCAGCACACAAATGCCCAGAGTCTCATGGAATTTGGCAATGCAAACACCTTGGAACAGCTAGTTGCTACCCACACATGAGGTGAAGATCTCTTGGACTTGATATTAAACAACATGGGCAACCACTGTAGCATCCCTACAGTATCATCCTCCATGTTAAAACCAACCATAAAGCGGTCATGTTTGCAGTCATCATCTCCCACAATACCTATCTAGCTAGGGTCAGACATACAAATCTCCAATGTTGACTACAGTCTCCTGAGGGATGGTATAAACAGCTTTACAGCCTCCTCCTCCTGTTTAGGAACTGGCACCAATATCCACAAACACATCAAAGCACTATATGTCCATTTGCATAGATGCATGAAGTCAGGTATACCCGACAGCACTACATCATCCTCTGCAAGGATAAGTAAACCTGTCTGGTGGACATCTGCAATAAATAGACTCTATAACAGGAGTGACATATTGCTGTCCAAGACAAAGAAGGAGCAGATGCCCAATTTGAAGCAATGCCTCTTAAGCCTGAACAAGCAAATAAGAGCACTACTAAAACCCTGCAAAGCAAATTCCAAGCCCACATTGCTGACATCCACTACAGTCATTTCTCCTTCTTCACATATGTCTGCACCCTCAAAGGAAGCACCCAGATCTGCTCAGAAGTGGTGGTCAAGGACACCAGATATACAAGTGCTGTAGATATAGCACACTTGCTGCCTGACAGAGTCCGTGAAAGCTTCACCCTCTTTATATCTAGGGAACAGGTCATCACTGCCATCTCAAAGCCATGGGATACAGCCCCCATGGGACCTGATCACATCACAGGATGCATCCTACATGACCTCAAGCATGAACCTGCAGCACCATTAGGCACTGTATTCAACCAAAGGCTGAATACCGCCTTAGTCCCAGCCGAGTGGAGGACACACACAGTCATCCCTTTGCACTAACGTGGAGCATCCACCGATCCAGCACATTATAGACCCATCAGCTGAACTAGCCTGATCTGCAAGGCCATGGAAGAGATTATCATAAACCTCACCAACAAGGACACTGTCAACCTCCCCACACTCGATCACACACAGTTTGGCTTTGTCAAGGGGGGATCATGTCTGTTACATTTTGTTCACATCATTAACACAGTCACCAAAGCCATGGAAGAGGGGGAAACTGCACATTGCATAACTTGACGTAGCCGAAGACTTTCACACTATTCCCCCACTTGGCCATAATAGATATACACTCACAACTAGGCATCAATCCATATGTTGCCAGATGGGTAGCACACTGGCACAATGACAGCACCCACCTACTCAATATAGGGGAAGCCACCTCAAGTGGTAGACCTGTAACTAGCAGCGTAACTTAGTGTTTTGTCTTGGGGCCACCGTTATGTGTGATTCACTCTTGCTGTCACCAAATTCCCTAGTGATGTGGACATCTGCCAAGAGAGTCTCACGCAGACACGAGTGTTGCCAGACACATGGCCTCAGGCTACACATCACACAATGCATCGTCATCCCCTTTGGGGTGAGTGATGTCCCCATAAATTATCACATTACTAACAACATCCTAAGCATGTAATCAGTCCTAAGGGATTTGGCCACACAGGTTGATGGCACCATGACATTTGACCACCCTGTTGTTTCTTTTTTGAAGGAAAGCCTTCGACAGGGCCCACCTCATACATAAGGGTATCTCATCCAGGGCCATGAGGGTCATAACATCCCTGTATTCCTCTCTAATAAGGCCCATTATTGAGTATAATGCCCCTTTCATTTTTTTTTTTAAATTTATTTAGCATTTGTTGATCGGGAATGTCCGACTAGGTTCCACAGAGCCTGTTTTCAGTGGAGGCCCGGGGAGAAATGCTCCAGATGCATGTCTTTGGAATGTGGGAGGAAACCGGAGTACCCGGAGGAAACCCACGCGAACACAGGGAGAACATGCAAACTCCACACAGAAGGCACCCCAGCCGAGAATCGAACCGGAGAACCTCTTGCTGTGAGGTGACAATGTTAACCACTGCACCACTGTGCCGCCCTTTCATCATATAACTCGCAAAGCACTTGCAGCATATGAGGAGACCACAGAGGTTCCTCACCAGGGAATATCAAGGCCTCAAACATCTGCCATACACAGATAGTTTAGAAGCCCTATCCATCTACCCGGTTTCATACAGACTCCTCAGAGGTGACCTGTGTGTGGCATTCACGGTGATCATAGACTCCACCTTGATATGACTGATGCACATCTACAAGTCAAGCTCCACTCAAGTAACCCACACATAGGTTCATAGACTCATACTAGGCTATCTGCCCTAGGGCATTTCTAAGCCTAGCCAGAATGTGTTTGGCTTTCGACACCCATTTTAAATTTATTTTGCTATGCCCTTTTTCGAGGTTAGTATAATGTGCCTCTGTCTAACAGTGACACAGAAGTGATACCTGGGGTAAACCTACGATCTCCCATCCACTCATCAAGATTCCTCTTGAAGAGAGTCAATGAGGTACTCTGCCTAACCTGGACTGGGATTTTATTCCAGAGTGAAGGGAGCCTCTGGGTTATGAATCTGTCCCTCCAGCATGTCCTATTTATTTCAGTGCTGAGGTTCAAGTCTCTCGAGCACATAGCTCGATGGGATTTGGATTTTTCTGAGGTGAAGCATGTCCATTAATTCCGGGTTGGACATGGCTTTATACGTCAGGCACAGATCGCCTCTGAACAGGTGGTATGCCACTGAGTAGAGCTGGAGTTTCTTTAACCGGGCAGAATATGGCATCTGTTTGAGCCCTTTGATCCTCTTGGTGGGGTACTTTTGGGGTCTTTCCAGTTGCTGCAGGTGTCTGGTAAGGTACATCCCAAAAGGGGCATTGTACTCAATTATGGGCCTGATGAGGGATGAGTAAAGAGGCACGATGACCTCCCCTGATCTAGATGTGAATCCCTTCATGATTAGGTGGGCTATATAAAATGTTTTTCTAACCACTTTGGCCACGTGGTTGTCAAATGAGAGACTGCTATCAACTTGGGTCCCCAGGTCCCTAATTACTTCTTCTGTACTTAATGGATTACCACCTATGTGGCAATTTGTGAGCACTTTGTTTTTGCCAAAGGGGATGACTATACACTTTTTGGCATTTAGCTTGAGGCCATGGCTCTGGCACCAGTTGTCTGTTTCTATGAGGCCCTTTTGGATGATGCTTGTGTCGGCTGGAGAGTCGATTATGGCCCCAGTTTGCAGTCGTCTGCGAACTTGGTCAGCCACAGTCCTTCCATATTGGCCTGTACCTCCGAGAAATATATACCGAATAAGAGAGGTCCGAGGACTGAGCCTTGTGGGACACCACTTGTAACTGGTTTGGAGTCTGACATGGCTCCAGCAATTCTAACCATGTGGATTCTGTGAAAAAAACAACTGCAGAACGTAGAATAATAGGAAAAACACTTGTTGGAAAAACCACTTTAATACAAAGCAAAGCTTTCGGGCAGAACCCTTCTTCAATACTATTACATTCAAGTCTGAATACTGAAAGCTTACATACAGGTCTAAAATCACATGACCAGCAGCCAAATGAAATCATGTGATGGCAAAACATAAAATACAAATAACATATAAAGTATAAAATATTCAACATATTATAGTATTACGTAATTTAACTAAAATAGGTTTTAGACTAACTTTGCTATTAAGTCCAGGAAAAAAAATCAGCAGCTAACCTCAGAATCCATTCAAACTCCTTAGTTTCTAAATAGTTATTTATATCCCCACCTCTAGCATTAGGGCAAATTATATCAATAACTCTAAGCTTAAAGGAATGTTCATGACCACAAGTACTAATATGCTTAAATAATGCGTTTTTTTCACAACATCTTCTAATTTCTGAATTATGATCAATGATACGTTCTTTTAGCTTACGTATAGTTTTACCTACGTAAAACGAAGTACAGGATTTACATGTGGCCAAATAAACAATACCTGATGTATTACATGTAGCTGAAATTTTAAAATTAAAAACTTGACCAGTATTAGGGTGTGTGAACATATCACTACCAATACCAAAAATTTGCGTACAAGCAACACAATTAGAGCACTGAAAAGTGCCATGCTTAACAGCTGTAGTCATAAGTCTAGGTTTATAAAAATCTTTAAAACATAATAAACTCTTAATAGTCTTCATGTTTCTATATGAGAAACGTGGTTTATCACCCAAAATGGCCTTCAATTCATCTAAGGCCATTAAAATTAACAAATTCCTTGATATAATTTGTTTTACTGAATTAGATCTTCTATTATAAGTTGTAATATACCTAAATGAAGATAATTCTTTATTATTATTATTACTCAAAGGAGTTGGAGAAGTAACCATATCATGAGCAAAAGAAATAGGTTTCAAATAAGTCTGCCTTGCTTCCATTGTATCCAGTTTGAGTTTAAAAAGTAATTGGGCATCATAGCCACTAGAAATAAAATCAACTATCATGTCATTAAGTTGAGACATAAAAACTTCATCATCCGTATTCAATCTACTAACCCTAATGAATTGAGATTTTACCACACTTTTAAAAAAATGTGGTGCATGCATACTACTATAATGCAAATATTTACAACAACTGACTTCCTTCTTATGAATACTGGTATTTAGTATTTCATCTTTTAGTTGAAGTTTGACATCTAAAAAACAAATCATACTTTCAGATACTTGCATCTTAAACTTCAGATAATCAGTTGTAGAATTTAAGTAATCAACAAAGACATCTAGGTCATGTAGTGTACCGTTCCATATAATGAGGCAGTCATCTACAAATCGTTGGTAAAAACTAATATTATGGGCAGACAAATTCCTATTATTAAACAAATAATTCTGTTCCCATTGATAAAGAACTAAATTGGCGTATGTATTTGCCACGAAGTGCCCATAGCTACCCCTGTTAGTTGAAGAAACAAAGTTTCATTAAACATAAAGACATTGTTTTTTAATACAACATCCATAAGGCAGCAAATATTGTCAATAAATTTATGATCAGGATTAGGTTGTGCTATTAAAAATTCTCTCAAGAGCTCTAGTCCAACATCATTAGGAATAACTGTGAACAAAGATACAATATCAAGTGTAACCAGATAATGCTCCTTTGTTTTTATCTCAATTTCATTTCTATTATACCATTGATGTAACTTGGATAGCAAATCATAGGTATCTTTCAAAATAGTATTACAATTAGACAAATAGCGTTGTAACTGTTTATGCAAGTAAACAGAAGCTGGCTCTGTAATCCAGCCTCCACCAGAAACAATGGGTCTCATCGGTGGGTTGTCCATTGATTTATGGTGGGTGTGGGTTCTGTCCTTGAGCCAGTTTGCAATCCATCTAGTGACATAGGGGTTTATATTTAAGCTGGTGAGCTTATCTATAATGCCCGAGTGGGGTATTGTATCGAAGGCTTTTGCGAGGTCCAGGTAGGCTGTGTGGACCACCTTCCCCTCGTCAATGGCCTTGGTGACTGTTTCAAAGAAATCAACCAGGTTTAAGAGGCAGGATCTGCCCTTAACAAAGCCGAACTGGGTAGGATCCAGTGTCTGTAGGTCCCCAATATCTTTATTTATGAGGTCCATGATGATCCTTTCCATAGCTTTGCAGACCAAGCTAGTCAGGCTTATGGGGCGATAGTTTCCAGGATCCGTTGAGGCACCACCTTTATGGAGAGGGACCACTGTTGCTGTACACCACTCTTTGGGCACATATCCTGTAGTAAGGCTGAGATTGAACAGTAGCTCTTCTTGGAGTTCATGTAGGACACCGTCTGGTCCCATTGATGCTGTGTTTTTTGCTTTGTAGAGGGCGGCTCTTACCTGAGCATCTGAGATGTCAGGGGGGCAGCACTCTGCTGGGATAGATATTTGCCTTTGGTGGGAGGGGAGAAGTTTGTGCTGAACCTGTCAGCTAGGATGTTGGCAATGTCTGTGGGTTCAGTGTATATTTTGTCATTTTGGACTAATTCTGAGCATATCTGGGAATTACCACCCAGGTTCCTAACATAACTAAAGAAATCCTTGTGATTATCCTTAATGTCCTGTGCAATTTTTTTCTCGAAGCTGGCCTTAGACAATTTTATGAGTGCCCGTAGTTTTTTGCTAATACTGATCAGTGATGCCTTCCCTTTTTGAGATTTTGCTCTATCATTTAGTAGCTTCCTCCTTCTATTGTATAGTTTGTTTATGGCTGGGGTGCACCAGACAGGACGTCTGCCTTTGGAGAATTGGGTCTTGGTTTTATTAGGGATCGCATGATCCATGCATTCCTGAAGGTGTTCATAGAATGCGTTTATAAAGGATTCTGTGATCTGGGCCGTATTTTCCACAGGCCCGGGGGCTTTGAAGGATTCCACCTCGGTTTTGAGGAGTGTGAAATTTGCTTTAGAGAAGTTTTTCACTGTGGTTTTCTGGGCAGGGGTGGGGTCGGGATGTGAATATCCAGTGAGATTAGTTTATGGTCTGATCTTACCAGTGAGGGATACACTTCTGGTCTGGAGCATAGAGTCCCCATGTTGGTGATGATCAGGTCCAGTATGTTTTCCCCTCTTGTGGGAGTGGTAACAAGTTGTTCCATAGCATTTGAGTTTATAAATTCTAGGAACCTTTGGGCTAGGGTGTTGGAGCTAGAGTAATGCTCCCAGTCTATGTTTGGGTAGTTGAAGTCGCCCAATATAATGGTGTTTGGAGAGACCTTCATATTTTCCAGTGTTCTCAGGAAGGCCGAGTGCCCACAACCTGGTCTGTGACATCAACAGGAGCTGTTGTCGGGTCAGATGCATGTCCCACACACACACACACACACACACACACACACACACACACACACACACACACACACCCAGCTGTGGAATGGACACCCTATCCACATCAGGCAGAGTACCTCTTTACCCCTTTTTAAGGGACATCTGGATAACTGGATGGTAAACAGGACATACACCCTTGGGATACCACCTGTGCCCATGTTGCAGTGGAGCATCGGGTACTGACTTGCATAAACGTGGTTTAAACTCTGGGCTAGGCTTCTGAGGGCCTCAGGACAATAGCCTAGTAATCTCCTATGATCCTAGCTATACCAGTTATGGCCCTGTGTGCTGTGAAGGACTACTGTATTGTATGTCTTCACACCCATCACTGCCATCTACTGTGGTGTGTCCCCTATGGGTGAGGTCCCAGTACCATGTCATACAGCCACCATCTGACAAATAGATGAGGTACTGCAAGTGCATGGGAACAGTCCAGTAATATGTGTGACCCAACGACAGACAGCACTGCAAATGTGCTGTAGGGTATCCTCCCTGTAGGTGTCCAACATCCGCAGTACACAGATGTTTGCAGAATGTGTACATATGCCTGATATATGTGGACCCTCTGCCAGACAAAGAATGTGGATGTCTGGCAAACAGTTGGACAATACGTAATGTTTGTTCCCAGACTCTGTGGAATATGGCGGTCACACGCCAGACCCCCTCAGAAAACAGTTACGGTATAGTATTATCTGGTACTGCATTAATTCCCTTATGTTGTATGCTTGATATGTACACTCTGTCAATGACGCTGGGCCTGTGTCCCCTAACGACTACTGGTTATAACCTGCTGTAGGGGGTCAACAGGTATGCTAGGCATAGCTCTCAAGTGATGAGATACAGGTGTGGAGTACACAGTGATCTAGCCAGAGTACATCAGGAACAGTCAAGGACCCCTGCACAATGTTTGAAGTATGCCTGTGTGACATTCACAGACTGAAAGGAGCTGACTGATAGTACATCATGTGATATGTCAGCTGCATCCACCAGTACTTACTGTCAATAATATGTAAAACACAATCCAGTAGCATTCGGAGATGGCGGCAAGAGCTGTTATCTATGTCACAGCAGACAGAGCCAAAAGGAAAGCCTGTAGGTGCTGGACAGCTGACTAACAGCAACATGTCATTCCAACATATGTACTACAGACCTACTGTTGTAATCCCTATTTCCCATGACTGCAACTATTACATATCTGGTATAGTGCTGTTCTCCTTTATGTGTAGAAATCCTGTGTTATAATGCTTATGTTCTCACAGTCTGTCTTTGTAAAGAAAGTCAAAGACCTGTTTTACCATAGGCAGCAGCTTGTCTTCTGTAGGTAATGCTCATAAACAGGTGATTGCATGTACACCAATCTGTGACTCACACTTGCTAAGTGTATCCAGAACAGCTGGGTTGCATTTTCATTAGCCAATGGCATGGCACCACAGTACTGTATTTAAGGCCTTCATGTAGGCCTTGGCCCTTTTCCTGGCCTGTGACACGTACATTATCAAGGTGTGAGGACTACAGCATCACATAGAGAAGGTAAACATACTGCCCATTGTCCGGATTTATGTTGTATGTACACAGTTTGGCATTCTATGTTTAGTCATTGTGAACAGACTTTCTGATTATGTAGCAGTTTATTGTTTAACAGTGTGGGGTGAGGTCAGTAAGGGGACAGTCAGATGTCAGTGTCATACATCCTTTACATCAGGATATGCATGCTGCTGCAGTAGCTGCTGGTCTATCAGCTGTGTATGTTTGTAGAGAAAGACTGTGACACATGTCCCTGTCACTTGACTATTCCCCCACCCCACTCCCTACAAACATATATGTATGGGTGTTGTGTGGATCCCTGATCTAGGTGTTTGGGAGGTATGGTAAGGCTGTAACAGGTAGCTGAATATACTGTTGCATATGTTGCAGGCTGCAGCTTCTGCATTCTCCCCAGGAGTCATACTGGGGATTGTGAACACACTGGGGGACAGCAAGGTGTATATGTCAGTGAGGAGAGCAGTGTCAGCTCTGTTCTCACAGCATAGCCAGGGTGATGGTACCCATAACAGTCCAGGTGAGGCATGTGCCTCCCAACCTACAGGTCTTTGACATGCTAATATAGGTGGCAGTGACTACAGTAGCATCAACCGGTTCTGGTTAAAATTGCTGGGCTCAGTCATTTCTTTGTTGTTTTGACAAGCATGCACTTAACATGCAACAGACTGGAATGTAAGCCAGGGTTGTGGGTGGCAAAATGTAAAGCATTCTAGGAATGTAACAGATTGAGCCACTGAGTCAATACTATAGCAGGTATATTTGCAAGACATATGTGCATGCATACAGTCGGTTACACAGGATTGGCGTGAACATGTGTGCTCATATGGGTATGATGTGTGACACTGAACTGTCTGTCATGATTTTCTAATCTCAATCTGTACTGACTTGCCAGTACTTCAGCACACAGAATAGGTTTTGTGACAACCGTGCCAAAAGTAGGTGGCAGAAATGTGGACATTCTGCAACAGTCTGTGGAGTTGTCAGCTGTGCATGCTATCCTAGGCCTCACGTACATCCATCACGATTTATTTGGCTGTGTACTGGTTTGCTGTTAGCATCACTGTCCCAAATACGCTGTCATTTTTCCCATTATATGTACAAGCATTGTGTCACTGGCACTCAGGATATGTATATGGAAACACCTGTTATACTTCAGAGCTGAGTGGCCTCGTGAGCTAATGACAGGGTCTTAGGTTCAAGACCTGGCAGGGGTGAAATTTTTGCTGATGTGCATCGCTGATACTCAGGATATGTATATGGAAATGCCTGTTATACTTCAGAGCTGAGTAGCCTAGTGGGCTAATGCACCAAGCTGTAGTTGACAGGGTCTTGGGTTCAAGACTTGGCAGGGGGGTGAATTTTTTGCTGATGTGCATCACTGATACTCATGATATGTTTATAGAAACACCTGATAGTCTTCAGAGCTGAGTGGCCTAGTGGGCTAATGCACTATGGCCTTGTTGACAGGGTCCCTGGTTCGAGACTTGGCAGGGGTAATCAATGTCAGAAAAACAGAAGGTGATTAAAGTAGCTTTAAGTGGGTTTGTGCACAGCAACACTGTGTGGTGCTTAGTTCCTCTTAAACCTGCTCTATTTCCAAAACAAGAAAATAAAAAAGGGGAGATAGGAAAGTGGTGAATTGGGGCCAAGCAGGGGGAAAAACAATGTGAAAGGCTGGTAGGGATGTGCAGGATGGGTGTAGGAAAGGACCATACCTCTCCATTTCTTGTACAGCAACAGCTGTGCAGGTTGTGGACAATTCGGAATTTGGAGCCTCACATCCCAGACAGAGCAGTGGGCAACATAACTTGTGTTGATAAATTGCTGTAATGATTGATTGTGGGCAGTGTACATGGGGGTGAAATGGAGAGTTATGTATGGGGTGATACTTTCCTTTGTGGGGCAGATGCCCATTTTTTTAAGGAGAGAGTGGATTGCTGGGGAAGGGATATAGGTACATGTGGGGAGGTAAGTTGGGTAGGAGATATAGCATTTGCAAACAGACAAGACAGCAGACAGGGATGGTGTATGACACGAGGGGGTAAACACCTTTGATGGGGAGGGTGTTGTGGAATCAAAGAGCCATGTGCCCCCAGACGGCAGCAGTGAAACTGAGCACCCCACCCATGGGCAGTCACCACTGCTCCTTCACGGCCCCGAAGGTGGCTGTGCCAGGGACTGGGAGCCAGGGCCAGCCTGCCCCTCCAGGTTGGCCAGTCTGCCCTCAATCCTGTGCAGTCAATCATCCAAACCACGGTGGGCTATCCTGCTCATCATCCCTGGTAGCTGTTGATGGGTGACAACTCCCTCTCCGCAGTCCCCTTAGGTGTTTCCAGCCATAGGTGGTGCAGGACAAGTGGAGGGGGCAGCTGCAGGTTAGATCCCAGATGTGCTGGGACCCAGTGCCACTGCTGGCTTAGGTAGAGTAGTGGGATCGTTGGGAACTGGGCCTACCCAGTCGAGCTATGGTGTTGAGGTTTTCCAAAGTGTATAGGTTAGTAATGAACAGAACATTTTAACATTAGTTACAACAGCATGCCGGGATGTTGAAGATAACCCAGTAAGATAACACTGCATAGCATACGGAACAGAACAATAAGTGGGATAACAGCATGCCAGTAACAGTTATGGCATAAGGCTAACATCATATATAATTCAACAAGGTATGTTAGTATGCAACCATTGTAATAGATAACAATAATAAAACACAAGGCCCAACATAACATTTTGAGAACATATGTTACACGTAAAACATACCTGATGTATAACAATAATAAAATGTGATGCAGATAAGGGGTAGGGGGGAGAGAAAGACATTCCATTATTACCAGTATAGGCTATATTGTTTGCATCAGTACTCTTATATACTCTACAGGTCTGCCCTTACTTTATATATACAAGTGCCCTATAGCTTCTGTAGTAGCTACATACCTCTCAAGCTATCTCCATGGGAGAGTATGGGCCAAGCTGCAACACCTACAGTTACACAACTACAGGGGACTATTACATATCAGGGGAACATATGTAACTACCAAGGTGTACTGTGGATTGATGTAGTGTGACTGTGCTATTGAGATAAATCAAGTGGCTGTTAAATCTGTGCCCCAGGAATTTGGCAACAATGATCACAGTCTGTGACAGCATGACACTTGAAAGATATGCATTGTGCACAGTACAGTTTACACTTATCATGGCGTCCTTGGCAGGCCTGGGGTTAGAGTAGAGCAGACATTCACAGACACATCAGGCATACATCCATACCAAGATTAAACAGTTTTATTTGTTTCAATAACTTGTATTAATATTATACTTGTTGACTTTTTATTTACTTAAGTCTTATCTCCTTGCTGAGCAATGCTGTTAACACTCTGGTACATCTGGACACACAAATCAGTAACCCATTTGAACAGCTACTACAGTCATTTATTCATAGGTTTATAGTTTATATTATTATAGGTTCATAGATTAGTACTAGGCTAACTGCCCTTGTGGGACATTTTAAGCCTAACCAATTGCCCCAGGTGAGAATCAAACCCTGCACCTTGTGTCTGTAAGGTAAACACCTTAACCATTATGCCAGCCTCCCCCCTTCACCTGTAATTCCTGTGGGGAGAACATCTGTTAAGAATACATAACTGTTTCTATGAATATTTAGTAGTACTTGTCCTTGGATTTGAACCCCAGTCTGTGTGTGACAAAAAGTATATCATACCTAGCATTTATCACACTGAGCTACTGAGTCACTGCTGAATACTGATTGACTAATATATGCCTAGAGCTCACCTGGTAACAAACTGTGACCTGATAATAGCGATAGAGTGTTATACAAGACTGCAGTGACACTTTTGAACACACATGCATGAGATTCATGCATGACAGAGATAGTAGGTGAACTATGCAGTAATACTTGGAATGCAGGGGTACACAATTAACTTCTAGTGGGTGGGAATGTGTGTGATGTGTACAGACCATATCAGACTGCTGGGTTGGCTACCTGACCCATATACAGTTGCAGACAGTATATTTGCAGTCTACAGCTACTACAGTTTCATACTTGCCTGCAGCAGCGTAATTAAGTTCAGGAATGCATATAGCTGAAATGCACTGGTTAACACAAGACAATCCCGAGATAAACACACGATTATACCTTAGCCATTACTATTCTAGACTCAGATCTTATTGCAGAACAAATATCATACTGAATTATGTCTTGTAGTACAGCTCCACATCTGCACTTATTTAAAACAGTCTTGATCAGCAAACCTTCAGTCACTTCATGGTATTATTCCCATGTTTACTTCACAGCACTTGTAATACTCAATTTCTTGACCAACAGCCCAAAATACACACATTTTGCACAACATAGCTTTATTATGGGTGACATCAAGCAGTGACTGGTATACATCTAACAGCCTTTATTGATGAACACTTCAGATAATGCAGCTGTTGCAAGACAGTAGTAATTCCACAATTTATGCAGTAGTAACTATTTCCTTAACAATTATGAATGCAGTTGAACTATTTCGTTAGCATTATGAATGCAGTAGAACATTTTTACCTTCACATTCTTAATTCAGTTGAAATTTATTTTCCTTAACATCATCAGGTTTCATGCTTTCATCTTTATTGAACTGTACTGGTATTACTCAGTTATATCAGTCCAGGTCTATGACCACTGCAGTACAATCAAAGCTGAATATACCTACCGGCAGTTACTAATTTACTCTTTCTTGTTTATATGACTACCGATTGCAAGATACATCGGTACTCACTACACTCGTGGTGCAACCTGGCCTGGGCCCTGCATGGGCCCTCCAGGTTGCGAGCTCTCCCGCCTGCAGCTGTGGGGAGAGACCATTATGTGTACTTGTCTATCACACATTCAAAGTACAATTTGGTAAAGAAATGATAATGATAGTTACAAACTGGCGAGACATTCCCATCCCTGGGATCTTGGACCCAGGTGGCCAAGAGCTCCCCCTTCCTATGCTTCGGGTCATCATAATGATGATGCACCTGCTCACCTGTGCAGGGGATACCAGTTGCACTGGTGAGGTCACGTGCCAGTTCCACTGGTGAGGTCACATGCCAGCCAGTCCCAGGCTTCTGATTTGTATTCTGACCCCTGGTATTGGCCCTGCAGCAGCTGGAAATCATGGTATTTTACAAGGAGTCCAGCCATGACCCTGGACTCCAGAATGCCCCACCTTTGCACCCAGAAATGCAAACCCTCTCCAACTCCTGCCATAGTCAAGATCAAACTCCAACAGATGCTGGCTGTATTCCCGCCTGTTACACTTAAATAAGGCTGTTTTCCTGCCCTTTGCCACCACTGGGCTATTTTTAAAAATGCGGCACTCCCCTTAGCACCGCACAAACCCACTGAGCTAAGCCAAGCAGTGCTTAATCTGGCAATGTTAAGCAATGCTTAGTGGTGTGCAAACCAGCTTAGCTGAGCTGAGGATGGCTTAAACTGGGTTTGCTTAGCAGTGCTCAAACCCGCTAAGTGGAGCTGCACATTGCTAAGCAGCGCTAAAACGGGTCCTGTTTAAGCACTGCTTGGCTTGGCTTAACAGTGCTTAGCAGAGCTTAGCTAAGGGCAAACCAGATTTACAAAATAAATAAATAAAATAAAATTATTTGTTCATCACTACTACTTTATTATTATGTGTATATATTTTACTTCTATATTTCTTGATCTTATGTACTTTAATTTCCTTATCTTGGAGTGCAAAGGTTATGTATTGCAAACCTGTGTGCAAGTGGATATTTTCTCCTTAGGTCTCCACTGAAAATGGGCTTCTGGCTCAGCTGGACTAATCTGGTTAACAAATGCCAGTAAATACATCTATAGAAAATATAAATAAGTTATAAAATATTGCTATCAAATATAAAAGCTGAATGGCTCATCTGCGTATTCGAACCATGCACCTACAGCACATAAGACCGTGACTCTAACCATTCAGCTACATGGATGTGTTGACAACTACTATACATTTCTATATAGCTCTTATCTATGTTTAAGCACAACTGAGCACCGTGCCATGCAAACACACTCAGCTATGCTTAAACTTGACCTTTGATATAAAAATTAAAAGTATCTGGTTTTGATTTTTAGATATCAAGCATGTGTCCATTGCTAAGCGCCGTGCCACACCATGCAAACACACAAAAAAAAAAAAAAAAAAACATATTTAACTTTTATATTTCAGTGCCATCCACCACTTTGACAGTGCAGGAGCTGTGTCACTCATCTCCGAACACTGTAACAGACCCCCTACACTGATTCTGCAACTGTGTTACATGGCTGTCTCTCAGCGCACCTTCATTAATATGCAAGGCACGCTGCCGAGGAGGAGCTGCAGATATGGCCACGGTACCTTCAGTGTAGGACTTGCACTATTCCTACACAGAGTTTATTAAATCCCCACCTGTGTCTGTGTGGTAGCCATTGTTGTTATAATGGAGCTAATATTCTAGTATCCTGTGGTAATTATGGTGCTTGTTTCTGCTTCAGTTACCTTTTGATTATTTTTGATGGTAATAATCTCCAGAGGCCAGGTCCGCCTCCACTTTGTATTTACCACCATAATGCCTTTCCAATCCTTATACTTTCCATTGGTTTCTCACTGCTCCATACCCTCCTCTGGTTCCCAGAATGCACTGCCTCATTTAAAACTTCCCTAAGACTGACCGCACTGTCTTTCTCAGTAGTGTAGGGTTAGGAATCACCATATGGACCCTGTGATGCGTGAGCTGCCTTTTCCAATGCTTTAAAGCCATTTAGAAACACTTTGTAAGTCTTTTCAAAAAACTAACAGACTATAATTTTGGAACAGGTAAAGTGAATGCTTTTGGTTTTGCTGTTCAGCATTATTTATTTCTTTTGGTCTGTCTCATGCAATTTCAGTCTAATTGTATGCTTCTCTAGCATGTTATTATATTGTTTTACTGCAAATAGCGTGGACAAGATAATAGTGCCTACACTATGGCATTTAAGTTAGGTGAACATTGTCTGGTCTATGAGGCAATGTCTGATCAAGTTCTTTTTGAAAGTATATGCTGTAAATATTCTGCCGTGGGAGCCAACACCGGAAAGTAAAGCCCAATACAAATATCAATAATAGAAAAGCAGGTAGAATATATCAGCATGAAGGTCATGACAATCAACACTCTTGGAAGGTCAGTGCTTCATAAGTCTGAGAATTAAACCAATTAAACTATGAGTGTTTAAGTGTGGGGATTTGTGACTTTATTGAAGTTTTTAGTGGACGGATCTGACTTCCAGAGTCTGTCAGCCTAGCAGCTGGTTGTTTCTTCTCTAGGCTCACTAGAGTTGTCTTGCCGTTGGAACTCATCACCATCTTCTGTCACCTGTATGCATTTCTATAGCATTCCTGTGTATGTTTTGTCTAATTTGAGTTCCTTTCCATTTTTTTTTCTATTTTGTATAGTATTTAAACCATTCATCTGGAAATCTGTGTACTCTTGTTTTACTTTCCAAGCTACGAGGCACAGAGATATGCTGCCATCAGCAAAGAATGTTACTTTAAACAATTTTTAATTTCCTTTTGTGATCCAGGTGATTTAGATTTATTGTTTGTATTCAACATACTTAATTTAGTTTTTTTTTCATATTATATATGATGCTGAATATTCGTTTGTGATTGACAGACATATTGGTACAGATTGTGATTTTCTGTACTTTTTCAAACTGCACCTGCAAAGTGCTTAGACTAAAGAAATTAAAGTGGCTTTTAGCTCAAATTTAGAATTTTACTGGGATTTGAAATTTTTCTTGAATTATTTGCAACCTGTAAGTCTAACAGAAAATGACTACATGAGATCTGGTTTGATTTGCTTGGTTCTGTCACAATTTGCATACATCTCAGGTCAGTAAATAAGCTATTTAATTTTTAGCAGGTATATAGATTGGATCACAAGAGACCCCTTTCAACTGCAATTTTGTCACTGACAAAATAATAACAGAATGAAGAGGACTTATTATGTTAAAACTGAAACCCCACAACATCATGTAGGTTTAATTGTGAGGTTCAGGGGTTTGTGGTAAACAGTCAAAGTCAGATATAAAGTTCAGATGGGATGAGATGCAGACTTGCAAACATCTACATGTTGACAAGTTGCCTCTACAACTATTCAGATTGGACTATATTTATCTGAAAGAAATGCATAAGCTAGAAAGAGTACCTTATATGAGTGTTATTAAACAGTAAAAGAAAATCTTGTACACCTCAAGACCTAGCTTATCTGACCTGATGCACTACTTGTAAAATGAGCAAGTAAGATAGAAAGGTCAAGTTTTAGCCAAGTTTCTGCATTCACTAAACTATCTGGGTCATACATATTACTCCACTCACATAGTTTGTCTAATTAGGTTCATAGAAGGTTACTAGGCTAAAGGCCCTAGAGCCCTTACAAGCCTAGCCATATTTATCCCGGGTTATCCCAAATGTCAGTAGTTAGGTGATTGAAGTTTGCAGAGGTAAGGTTCTATGGTAGTTAATACCAACTTCCTCTGTCCAGGAGGGACATGGGTGCACCCCAGGAGTAAATTTGCAGTCACCCATCTATTGATCTAGGTTGCATTTGAAAAGAGTCAGGGAGGGGCTCTGTTTCATGTGAATTGAAAGCTTGTTCCAGAGAAGTGACAGTTTCTGGGAGATATATCTGTCTCTCCAGCATGACCTATTCATGTCAGAGCTATGTTAAGATCTCTGGAGCAAGTGACCCTCATGCAGTTTGATTTACAAATGTGTAGCACTTCCATTAGGGCTGGGTCAGAGGCTGCCCTGTAAGCCAGGCACAGGTCACCACTTAGCAACACCTGTAGGAGACAGAATATAATGACAGGGCTTTCAGTCTTTCTACGTAAGACTTGTTTTTTGTACCATATAATTTCTTGGTGAGAAACCTCTGTGGTCTCTCCAATTGTTGCAGGTGCTTGGTGAGGCACGTGCAAAAGGGAGCATTGTTCTCATTTGTTGGTCTGATGAAGGCTGACTATAATGGAATTATGACATCCATCTATATGTGATGCCTTTACTTATAAGATATGCCACATAGAAGGATTTCCTTACTACTGTGGATACGTGATGGTTAAAGTTCAGATTGCTATCAACCTTAGTACCCAGATCACATACCACTGGGTCTGGACTTAGGGGGGGATGATGTCTACAGTGTAATTTTCGTTATTTAACATTTGTTTACCAGGAAAGTCCGACTGGGACAGAGCCCATTTTCCTAGGAGGCCTGGGGAGAAATGCTCTAGATGCAAATGCAGGGAGGACATGCAGACTCCACACAGAAGGCACCCCAGCCAAGAATTGAACCAGAGAACCTCTTGCTATGAGGCAACAATGATAACTGCTGCACCACTGCACCACCTTAGCAGAGATGTAAGCTTTCCCAAAGGAAAAAATAATGCAATGTTTTTGCATTTAGCTTTAATCTGTGACTTTAGCACCAATCATTTGTCTACATTAACCCTGTCTACAGTACATAAACATAGTTGGGGGACTCAATGATTGCTCCCAATTTGTAATCATCAGCGAACTTAGTAAGCTACAGACCATGCAAGTTTGCCTGGACTTCTGAGAAATAAATTCCGAACAGTCAGTTGATCAGCACAAAACCCTGTGGCATGCCAATAGTGACTGGTCTTTTGCTAGGGGTGAAGTCACCCCCTTTGACAGTATGTGTCCTGTAAGTGAGCCAGTTGGCTACCCATCTGGAAATGTAGGGTTAATTCCCACATGGGAGAGTTTCTCTATAATACCTGAGTGGAAGATTTGTCAAATGCCTTGGCTAAGTCAAGATACGTGGATACACTGTCTTTCCTTCATCTAGGGCCTTGATGACTTTCTCAAAGAAGTAAATCATGTTTAGAAGGCATGATCTATCTTTAACAAAGCTGAACTGGGCTGGGTCCAGAGTTTGGAGATTACCTATGTCCTTGTTAATAAGGTCGATAATGATACTTTCCATGGCCATGCAGATGAGGCTAGTCAAGCATATGGGCTTATAATTCCCAGGGTTGGTTGATGGTCCCCCTTTGTGCAGAGGGATTACTGTTGCTGTACTCTATTCCGCTGGAACATAGCCAGTTCGCAAGCTGCATTTGAAGAGAGATCCAAGTGGGTCTGCTAGGTCATGTTTTAAGTTGTTTAAAAGGCAACCTGGG
Source organism: Protopterus annectens (assembly GCF_019279795.1). Lineage (NCBI taxonomy): Eukaryota > Metazoa > Chordata > Ceratodontiformes > Protopteridae > Protopterus > Protopterus annectens. Next base: position 1,656,506,441 of record NC_056741.1, on the reverse strand, counting down.
ATGTTGTCTGGTCCCACTGATGCTGTGTTTTGGCCTTGGAGAGTACAGAGATGACATGCTCTCTTGAGATAATAGACTGAGGAATGGTGGCAGATATACTTTGGGTATGACTGGAAGGGACAAGGGGATGAAGTTTGCTCCAAATACGTCAGCTAACAGCTTTGGCTATGACGTATGGGTGGTGCCATACACAACCAGTTCAGCGCATACCTGGGTATTCCCTTTTAGATTTTGGACATAGTTAAAGAATGCCTTGTGATTATCTTTAGCTAGGGAGGCTATTTTTACTTTCTAATTAGCTTTGGAGGACTTGGAAAGCTCTCTAATTTGTTTAAGCTAGAGAGGGATTTCTTCCTCTTCTGAGCCAGTTTCCTCTTGTTCTTGGACATTAGTTTCTTTCTCTTGCTGTATAGCCTGTTTATACTAGGGGGTCCACCAGGTTGCTTGTTTTTTTTTTCTGAAAGATCTGGTTTTAATCCAGTCAGGTACAGCTGATTCTATACAGCAGCTTATGTGGTTATACCGAGCATTGGTGTACACTTCTGCATAGGAGTCCGTGTTATCTGCATTGGAATGGGCTTTGAAACTTCTTATACCATCACTTAGTAGGAAGTAATTTGTCTTTGAAAGATTCTTAAGTGTTTTTGAGCTTGATAGGGTATCTGGTCTTATAATCACATTGAGCAAGACTGATTTATGGTCTGATCTTACCAAGGAGGACATCACACAGGGAGGGGGGCAAAATGCCTGACCATATTAGTGAGTACTGTGTCCAGAATATTCCAGTCTCTTGTGGATGTGTTAACTGTTTCAGAGAATTTGCATTGACAAAGTCCAAGAACTTCTGAGCCAGCATGTTTGTGGTTGTTTATACTTCCCAGACAATGGCAGAATAATTAAAATCACCCATGAGTAAGGTGTTGGACTGTATGACAAGTGACTCCAGCAAGTCCAGGTATGTGGTATGCTTTTCTTGTTTCATGGTGGGGACAGCCCTGGCTAGCTATAATGTGGTAGGGTGCTTAGCCTATAGTTAATTGGATATGGTGTAGCTCAAGAGAGTCATACTGTTTGACTAGTCTACAGATATACTTATCCTTAATGAAGATGGATACCCCTCCTCCTTTGGTTCTTTCATGTACAGTTTGTGGTATGAACACATGGAAGGCATTGTAGTCCTGCACAGCCAGGGTGTTTTTCACACCTTTGAATCATGTCTCAGTGACTGCCCAGATGTCAGCATCTTCCAAAGTAAGGAGTGCTTCCAGGGAGTGCAGTTTCTTGTTTAGACTCCTACATTAAGCAGCAGTACCTTGAGTTTATCAAGAGAGGATTTTGTCATGCTGGGAGGTTAGTTGTTTTGACACTGCCTAAAAAAGGCACATGCTCCCAAGCATTCATAAGACTAAGTTTTACTTGTGGATGCATGGCAGAAGTAAGGCACCGAAGTGTGCTGACCTCTTTGGATATTAGGAATGATTACATCTGCAGGACATGGTTTATTTTCAATGGTTTAGAATGTATGGCAGAAGTAAGGCACTAGAAGGTGGTGATCTATTTGGAATGATTACATCGGCATGACATGGGTTATTTTCAATGCCCTTTGCTAACAAAAGGAGAAGTCTAAGAATGCTCTACATCTGCAACTGGAAGTTTTAAAGATTGTATAAGGAAGGCCAACAGTCTTCGGTAAATGGAGAAAGTAGGAAAGATAAGAAATGCTCTGCATTCTAAGAGGCATGGGGATTTGTTTACATGGTAACCCTTAATTGTGATTATGTAATAATTCAAGTAACAGAAAATTAAAAATTTTGAAAATGAAAAAACCAGGATCCAACCAAGAGACACACTGAGGCACAATGAGCTAGCGCTTTCATCCACTTTTAATGATGTGAACTTCTTCAGAAAAACAAATAATAACCACCTAACCACCTTTTAAATGATTAATTACAGGAAATGATGTCATAGTCTGCACAATGAAATAAATTTAAAGTAATACTATGTAAAATAATTGATATATCTATAAAAATGTATATACATACATATAAATAAATACAATATATCAGTATGTTATTCCATGCTCTATTTATCTATACTTTAAAAACATTTTATGTTAATGACTTCATTAAGCCCTGGGTATGTATCAGCCTCAAAAAGGAGCTGCCAAAATGCTTCCTTCTGTTCAAATATATTGTCAATGTCACCATCAAACATTTTTTTCTCTACATAATCTAAAACGAAAAATTTATATTTTTAAATGTGCTTATCTTTCTTAGAGAATTATTTCTCCAAAGAGGTTATGACCGAAGGTGGTTAGAGGGAATAGAAAAAGAGGTTTTACTTTTAAGAAAAGGTGTTGCTCAGCCCATTTTGGCTTCTGAGGACATAATGGTGGGAGCTCCTATAAGTTTACATCATAGTAACACAAGAAAAAATCAAGAATTCAACATAGCATTTCCTTTGCCAATAGTAAATGAAATTTGGTGTATAAAGGAAATCATTGAGAAGAACTGGAGAATCATTTTAGGTAACAATGAATTAAGTTTATCTTTGGGGTATTTACCAAAGTTTACATATAAAAAAGTTACAAACATTAGACAGAAGTTAGAAACTTCTCAGAAGTCAGAAACTCACAAGGACAGATCAGTTAGCAATAAAAAAGGTACTTTTGCATGCAAAGACTGTAAACAATGTAGGTTCATGTGTAATTCGTCCTTCATTACAATAGAACATTTGGGACAAACATTTTGGGCAAATAAATATTTTAATTGCCATAGTGAAAATGTAGTCTACATGGCTACTTGTTCCACATGCAAAAATTACTATATAGGCAAAACAAAAAGAGTTTTAAAACGTAGAATTTATGAGCATGTTCTAGCTATAAAGAAAAAAGGATAAAAATAATTCTTTAGCTAGACATGCTCTTTCTTGTATGAATTTTAAGAAATTTGAATTTTTCGTTTTAGATTATGTAGAGAAAAAAATGTTTGGTGGTGACATTGACAACATATTAGAACAGAGGGAAGCATTTTGGCAGCTCCTTTTTGGGGCTGATACATACCCAGGGCTTAATGAAGTCATTAACATAAAATGTTTTTTAAAGTATAGATAAATAGAGCATGGAATAACATACTGATATATTGTATTTATTTATATGTATGTATATACATTTTTATAGATATATCAATTATTTTACATAGTATTACTTTAGAAAAAAAGAGAGCTCTTGCTGGGTAAAGCACCTTCAAATAAGAGAAAACAACTGTATTGAAAAAACAAAAGAAGGTGCACCATGAAGCAAGGTCTTGATAAAATCAGTCTCCAATGGATAAAACACAGGTTTATTGGTGTAAAACTCGAACAAACTGCAGTATGGTAAGCGCTTTCGCGTTATCACTAACGCTTCATCAGACATTAAAGCAGCTCAAAACCAACTGTTTAAATAAGACATGACACACAAAACATGTGTTTGCAGTAGCGAATCAGAGTAAAAGTTGTAAAAACACAAAATGCAAACATTATAAAATCCTACCATACATATTTAGATCATTGGAAAGCATACACAAAAATCATAAGAACTAATCTAGCAAGCATATCACAACAGCATGTTGATGAAAAACAAAATCCTTCCTAGTGTCTCAAAGGTCTGTTTGCTAAGAAAGGTTTGAGGGCTAGCCTATCATTTATACCAAATCTATGGGCTTGTAACTTTAAGATCCACTGCCTTCTCTTTCTACTTTATTCTTAATGTCTCCTAACCGACCAGTTCTACCTACTAGTTCAAGAACCTGAAACTTAAAGCAGTGTGTGGATCCCAACTCCTTGATGTGTTTGGCTAGTGCATTGGTGATGTTGCTCTTGGCAATAGCATAAATATGCTCGATGCATTCACGTAGGGTCCCAGTTGTCATGCCTACATAAAGATGAAACATTGCTGACATCTAGCAACATATATCAGACATTCCTGACCTGCAGTCAGCATAGCCTTGAAAAATAAACAAGCCTGGTGGGGGTGTGCAAAGTAAATCTGTAGTATCTATGTGTACGCATTGATAGCAGGTATGACAGGGATGTGTGCCTGTCTTGCTAAGTGTTCTATAAGATGGTTGGTTGACCCTATCATAACAGAGTAATCTGTTGAGGAAGACATGTTCTTATATGCTACCCTCGGTCTCTCATCAATAAGCCTCTTGATCCTATCATCTGCCATCAAAAGTCTCCAATTATTGTTCAAAATATTCAACACGTGTTTGTTCTTATTAGTGTAGCGAATAATAACTCTGTGGATGTCAGAGTCCTCTTTGATCTTATTGTTGGCGAACGCCGGTCTGTTGATCAATGGAGCTCTACATCTTTCCTAAGTCCATCGCTTGCAGTGATCTGTCCAATCACATGGTCACGTCATAACCTCTTGAAATAAAGTTCCTGGCTAACTGTGATTTATGTTCATTGTACACCAGATCTTGGGACGTTAACTTGGACACCTTTAGAGTTTGGTTCTTAACAATATTGTTGTAACATGTCTGGGGTGCATGCTATGACGGTGAAGAAGATTATTCCTCCAACAAGGTTTCCTGTAAATCTCAGTCTCAAACTGTGATTGCCTTTAATAATCTTGACATCCAGGAAATCTATTCATTGGCCTTTAGAGTAATCAAAAGCAAGAAAACTGGTTCCGCTGATAGTCAATAAAGAGTTGGAGTTGTTCAAGCTCACCCCACAGCAAAGATATGAGTCACGACAAAATATCTCAGATGTTCCTATATGCAAAATGGGAGTAAAGATGTATGAGTCCTCCCATTGTGCCAGTATTAAATTGGTAAGCATTGGCACAAGGTGTGCCCATCGCCACGCCTTTGGTCTGCAGGTAATATCTCTCTCATAACATAGGACGTTGTTTTCAAGGACAATCTCCAAGGGACATGCATCTAAACACAGAGTCACTTCAGGCATCTTCTTAGCAACAACGCCTAACATATTCTATGCCTATGTCGTTAGGTATTGATGTAAAAGTGATCTAACATCAAGGGTGACAAGAATGTCACTAGCTCTAAACATGGAACTGCTAAAGTGGCTAGGTTCTCCAGGAAATGAGGTGTATCCTTCAAAATATAGTTGATTCCCATTACAATAGGTTTCAACAACTTATCCAGATAAATGGAAAGTGGTTCAGTTAACCATCCCACTCGAGACAATGGGTCTCAGGGTTCAACATGTCCTTGTGTATTTTTAAGCCTCTAAAGGATGGTACCAAAGGTTTCGACTAACATGTATAAATACAGATCTCTCATTAAAACGCTGTTAAGCATCAAATCATATAAGTAACTGCTTAATTAAGCCATTCAACTCATAATTAGTAATAGAGTGATAGGTATCACTATCAGCTAACATTTGTTCCATTCCTGAATAATCCAATTTATTTAAAACAACAATAGCCCCACCTTTATCAGCTTGTCTAATAGCTATAAATTGCTTGTTTCGTAGGCTGGCTAATGCACTTCTCTCTTCTATAGTTAAATTGCCAAAGAATCAAACTTTCATGCTTATACAAATGTCAAAGAGGAGATGAGATTGTGGCATGAAACAAGAGGTTTCTTAAATGACATGTTCGAGTTGCATCATTGTTAACATTGTTGGTGTCTTTATCAAACATCAGCTTTAGAGCTAAGTTCTAGTAAAAAACTTAATGTCACAACTATATCTGTAAGATCATTACAGCCTGCAGGTGAGAGTCAACCTCTGTTCAAAACAGAAAGCTCATGTTCATTCAGGACACAGTCGGATATGTTAACTAACTCATGGTTTGCCAGCTCTTCTTTTGGAGGTTGACGTCCTCGGGCTGCAAATAGATACCGTGTTTAATGGGATAGGACCAAGTTCTTCGATTGGTCTGTATGGAAGGAAAAGATGGAAACCCTTCACCTAGACCAAATACCTCTTCTCCAAGGAAATAAACGAAAAGGGTCCATAGAAAGTTGTTTCCGTCCGGACGTCAGGCCCTTGTGAGGAACCGAGTACCAACGGAAGATGGTATATCCACTGTAGCGTCTTGACCTGCATGTACTTGTGCCTGAGTGATCACTATACGCTTGGCCCGAACTATATGGTTGCGGCAGGTTCCAACGGTTAATCAAGGTCACAGACAACATCCACATCGGCTTGGGGTGCTGCAACAACTGAACAAGGTGGTGTGGCCAAGTCCTCTTTGTGGGAGGCTCAGTCAAATGGATCGAGACCGGGAAGAGAAAAAACACCGCATTTGTGACCATCCAACCTTAAGAAGGTAATACAAACCATGAGTTAGTTATTAACATATCTGACTGTGTCCTGAATGAACATGAGCTTTCTGTTTTGAACAGAGGGTTGAGCTTTATACCTGCAGGCTGTAATGATCTTACAGGATATAGCAATAGGTTTCAACAACTTATCCAGATAAATGGAAAGTGGTTCAGTTAACCATCCCGACTTCGAGACAATGGGTCTCAGGGGATTCAACATGTCCTTGTGTATTTTGGTAGCCTCTAAAGGATGGTACCAAGGTTTCGACTAACATGTATAAATACAGATCTCTGGTTAAAAAGCGTTGTTAAGCATCAAATCATATAAGTAAGCATGTACCGTTTAATTAAGCCATTCAACTCATAATTAGTAATAGAGTGATAGGTATCACTATCAGCTAACATTTGTTCCATTCCCCTGGAATAATCCAATTTATTTAAAACAACAATAGCCCCACCTTTATCAGCTTGTCTAATAGCTATAGAATTATTGTTTCGTAGGCTGGCTAATGCACTTCTCTCTTCTATAGTTAAATTGTAAAAATCAGCTTTCACATTCTTATCATTGTATAAGTCAAACAGATCAGTTTCACATGCCTGTTCAAATGCTTCTAAAAGAGGATGAGATTGTGGCATGAAACAAGAGGGTTTCTTAAATGACATGTGAGCTCGAGTTGCATCATTGTTAACATTGTTGGTGTCTTTATCAAACATCAGCTTTAGAGCTAAGTTCCTAGTAAAAAACTTAATGTCCACAACTATATCTGTAAGATCATTACAGCCTGCAGGTATAAAGCTCAACCCTCTGTTCAAAACAGAAAGCTCATGTTCATTCAGGACACAGTCAGATATGTTAATAACTAACTCATGGTTTGTATTACCTTCTTCGTAGGTTGGATGGTCTCGCCGGTGTTTTCTCTTCCCCGGTCTCCCTAATGGGGACCAAGTTCTCTTTTCGATTGGTCTGTAAGGAAGGGGAAAAGATGGAAACCCTTCACCTAGACCAAATACCTCTTCTTCCAAGGAAATAACGAAAGGGTCCATAGAAAGTTGTTTCCGTCGGACGTCGGGGCCCTTGTGAGGAACCGGAGTACCAACGGAAGATGGTATATCCACTGTAGCGTCTTGACCTGCATGTACTTGTGCCTGAGTGATCACTATACGTTGCGGCGGAACGACTATGGTTGCGGCAGGTTCCAACGAAGTTAATCGCGTGTCACAGACAACATCCACATCGGCTTGGGGTGCTGCAACAACTGAACAAGGTGGTGTGGCCAAGCCGACCTCAGGAGGCTCAGTCAAGTGGATCGGGAGACCGGGGAAGAGAAAAAACACCGACGAGACCATCCAACCTACGAAGAAGGTAATACAAACCATGAGTTAGTTATTAACATATCTGACTGTGTCCTGAATGAACATGAGCTTTCTGTTTTGAACAGAGGGTTGAGCTTTATACCTGCAGGCTGTAATGATCTTACAGATATAGTTGTGGACATTAAGTTTTTTACTAGGAACTTAGCTCTAAAGCTGATGTTTGATAAAGACACCAACAATGTTAACAATGATGCAACTCGAGCTCACATGTCATTTAAGAAACCCTCTTGTTTCATGCCACAATCTCATCCTCTTTTAGAAGCATTTGAACAGGCATGTGAATCTGATCTGTTTGACTTATACAATGATAAGAATGTGAAAGCTGATTTTTACAATTTAACTATAGAAGAGAGAAGTGCATTAGCCAGCCTACGAAACAATAATTCTATAGCTATTAGACAAGCTGATAAAGGTGGGGCTATTGTTGTTTTAAATAAATTGGATTATTCCAGGGGAATGGAACAAATGTTAGCTGATAGTGATACCTATCACTCTATTACTAATTATGAGTTGAATGGCTTAATTAAACGTGTACATGCTTACTTATATGATTTGATGCTTAACAACGTTTTAACCAGAGATCTGTATTTATACATGTTAGTCGAGAAACCTTTGGTACCATCCTTTAGAGGCTTACCGAAAATACACAAGGACATGTTGAATCCCCCCTTGAGACCTATTGTCTCGAGTCGGGGATGGTTAACTGAACCACTTTCCATTTATCTGGACAAGTTGTTGAAACCTATTGTAATGGGAATCAACTACATTTTGAAGGATACATCTCATTTCCTGGAGAACCTAGCCACTTTTAGCAGTTCCATGTTTAGAGCTAGTGACATTCTTGTCACCCTTGATGTTAGATCACTTTTTACATCAATACCTAACGACATAGGCATAGAATATGTTAGAACGTTGTTATGTGCTAAGAAAATGCCTAGTGACTCTGTGTCTAGATGCATGTCCCTTTTGGAGATTGTCCTTGAAAACAACGTCCTATGTTATGAGGAGAGATATTACCTGCAGACCAAAGGCGTAGCGATGCACACCTTGTGCCAACGCTTACGCCTATTTGGTACTGGCACAATGGGAGGACTCATACATCTTTACTCCCGATTTTGCATATAGGGAACATCTGAGATATTTTAATCGCTTCGTGGACTATATCTTTTGCTGTGGGTGGTAGCTTGGAACAACTCCAACTCTTTATTGACTATCTAAATGGGACGACCAGTTTTCTTGCTTTTGATTACTCTAAGGCCAATAGGAGATAGATTTCTAGATGTCAAGATTATTAAAGGCAATCACAGTTTTGAGACTGAGATTTACAGGAAACCTTGTTGGAGGAATAATCTTCTTCACCATAGCATGCACCCCAGACATGTTCACAACAATATTGTTAAGAACCAAACTCTAAGGGTGTCCAAGTTAACGTCCCAAGATCTGGTGTACAATGAACATAAATCACAGTTAGCCAGGAACTTTATTTCAAGAGGTTATGACCGTGACCATGTGATTGGACAGATCACTGCAAGCGATGGACTTAGGAAAGATGTAGGAGCTCCATTGATCAACAGACCGAGACCTCGGCCAACAATAAGATCAAAGAGGACTCTGACATCCACAGAGTTATTATTCCCTACACTAATAAGAACAAACACGTGTTGAATATTTTGAACAATAATTGGAGACTTTTGATGGCAGATGATAGGATCAAGAGGCTTATTGATGAGAGACCGAGGGTAGCATATAAGAACATGTCTTCCCTCAACAGATTACTCTGTTATGATAGGGTCAACCAACCATCTTATAGATCACTTAGCAAGACAGGCACACATCCCTGTCATACCTGCAATCAATGCATACACATAGATACTACAGATTGCTTTACACACCCCCACACCAGGCGTACTTATTTTTTCAAGGGCTATGCTGACTGCAGGTCAGAATGTCTGATATATGTTGCTAGATGTCAGCAATGTTTCATCTTTTATGTAGGCATGACAACTAGGACCCTACGTGAACGCATCAGGGAGCATATTTATGCTATTGCCAAGAGCAACATCACCAATGCACTAGCCAAACACATCAAGGAGTTGGGATCCACACACTGCTTTAAGTTTCAGGTTCTTGAACTAGTAGGTAGAACTGGTCGGTTAGGAGACATTAAGAATAAAGTAGAAGAAAGAGAAGGCAAGTGGATCTTAAAGTTACAAGCCCATAGATTTGGTATAAATGATAGGCTAGCCCTCAAACCTTTCTTAGCAAACAGACCTTTGAGACACTAGGAAGGATTTTGGGTTTGTTTTTCATCAACATGCTGTTGTGATATGCTTGCTAGATTAGTTCTTATGATTTTTGTGTATGCTTTCCAATGATCTAAATATGTATGGTAGGATTTTATAATGTTTGCATTTTGTGTTTTTACAACTTTTACTCTGATTCGCTACTGCAAACACATGTTTTGTGTGTCATGTCTTATTTAAACAGTTGGTTTTGAGCTGCTTTAATGTCTGATGAAGCGTTAGTGATAACGCGAAAGCGCTTACCATACTGCAGTTTGTTCGAGTTTTACACCAATAAACCTGTGTTTTATCCATTGGAGACTGATTTTATCAAGACCTTGCTTCATGGTGCACCTTCTTTTGTTTTTTCAATATAGTATTACTTTAAATGTATTTCATTGTGCAGACTATGACATCATTTCCTGTAATGAATCATTTAAAAGGTGGTTAGGTGGTTATTATTTGTTTTTTCTGAAGAAGTTCACATCATTAAAAGTGGATGAAAGCGCTAGCTCATTGTGCCTCAGTGTGTCTCTTGGTTGGATCCTGGTTTTTTCATTTTCAAAGTTACTAATTTGTGCTTTCCAGCTTGGTTTACTGTTGTTTCAGAAAATTAAAAATTGTTTTAACCATCATCAATTTTAAAGTCTAGCAGCTACAAGGCACCAGCAAATAAGCCTATTTTAATTGCCAACTTACAGTGCAGCCCAGCAGAGTGAACTCAGATAATATAAAAGATTATGAGCAGGTCACAGATCATAAGTTATTATGTGTTCCAGAAATGGATACCAAGACATTCACCTCAACAGCGAAGCTTGAGAGTGGATTTTAGAATCCATGTCAAGAACACATAATAAAGAATTATGATTGGAGACATAATCATAATTCTTTACTGTGCATAGAGCTTTATCTGCTCCATTTACTACTAGTTACAGGAAAAAAAATGCTAAGTGTTTTGCCAGCTCTCTAGCACATAGTCAGATTATTTTATGTTAGAAAAAGTCAGAGACATATTACCTGCACAGACAGCAGGCAGAAACAAATCTGATTTTTATTCTTCCATTGTCGTTTGCTGTACAGTACTGACAGGTTTAACTGCTTAGCATGATACCCAATCTTATCAACTGAACTGGGGGTACTTAGCAATCGTTAAGTTAAAAATTGTTAAGATAAAGACAGCAAGGGCTTGTTTTACATCTAACAAGTAGAGCTACCACTGAAGTCTAGTCTCAAAAACAAGCAGGCTCAGGAATTCAGAATGAAGCTACAAACTTTCTGAAACATTAAAAGTTTGAATCACTGAAGATGTGGAATTCTAAAGCATTTAGAAAAAGCAACAAATGCGAATGAAGTCAGTAACACTGCAGCTGTTCTGCCGGAACTAAAAGCTAACAAGTCAAATCACCTACCCCTGCTTTGAGTCCTCCCCCTCCCTCCCACATATCTGAGACCCCACCCACAAATTAGTCATAAATATCATTTTATTGATCAGAAAAGCCTTGCCTTTGCAGGTTTTAAAATGGTCTCTGACTGCAATAAATGCTGCATCTACAAATGCAACTTTCATGTGCAACAGGGAAAAAGGCTGGTTGCTCTCTTCTTGTTCTTAAACAGTAGTTGCAGCCTAAATAAAGACTATTGCTGGGCTTTTATAGACCCACTGTCAGCTGTTTCTACAGCATTAAATTCCCAGAATTTTAGTTCTTTCTTTTATAAAATGGTATTTCTTGAGTCTGTATAGAATCTTGAGTCACTATATAAGTACATTATTGATTTTTCTTTTTACAGATATTATTGGGTTATCACAGCACTCCATGCAATATGTGAAGTTTGATTAAACAGCAGTGTAACAATAACTGTATAACATTTAACAAAAAACAAACTGCTTTGAGCAGACAAAGCCTCCTAATAGTAAAGGAAATTGTCTGAAATATTACTTTGTGTGAAACAGCAAAGATTTGGGACTGAACTTGGACCGAACCACAAAAGGCGGGGGAGTATCAATATTCGTCAAAGATACCCACACCTCCAGGTTGGTGGCACAGCACGAAGCATCAGAGACTATCCATGTGCAACTAACAGTGGGTAAAACTGCCTTCCAGTTTATAGCCTGCTACAGACCACCCTCCCAAACCCAGGAACCCCACTCGGCCTTCCTGAGAACACTGGAAAATATGAAGGTCTCTCCAAACACCATTATATTGGGCGACTTCAACTACCCAAATATAGACTGGGAGCATTACTCTAGCTCCAACACCCTAGCCCAAAGGTTCCTAGAATTTATAAACTCAAATGCTATGGAACAACTTGTTACCACTCCCACAAGAGTGGAAAACATACTGGACCTGATCATCACCAACATGGGGACTCTATGTTCCAGACCAGAAGTGTATCCTCACTGGTAAGATCAGACCATAAACTAATCTCACTGTATATTCACATCCCGACCCCACCCCTGCCCAGAAAACCACAGTGAAAACTTCTCTAAAGCAAATTTCACACTCCTCAAAACCGAGGTGGAATCCTTCAAAGCCCCCGGGCCTGTGGAAAATACGGCCCAGACCACAGAATCCTTTATAAACGCATTCTATGAACACCTTCAGGAATGCATGGATTATGCAATCCCAAATAAAACCAAGACCCAATCCTCCAAAGGCAGACGTCCTGTCTGGTGGACCCCAGCCATAAACAAACTATACAACAGAAGGAGGAAGCTACTACATGATAGACCAAAATCCCAAAAAGGGAAGGCATCTCTGATCAGTATTAGCAAAAAACTACGGACACTCATAAAATCATCTAAGGACAGCTTCGAGAGAAAAATTGCACAGGACACGAAGGATAATCACAAGGCTTTCTTTAGTTATGTTAGGAACCTGGGTGGGAATTCCCATATATGCTCAGAATTAGTCCAAAATGACAAAAAATACACCGAACCCACAGACATTGCCAACATCCTAGCTGACAGGTTCAGCGCAAACTTCTCCCCCCCTCCCCACCAAAAGGGCAAATATCTATCCCAGCAGAGTGCTGCCCCCCTGACATCTCAGATGCTCTAAGAGCCACCCTCTCCAAAGCAAAAAACACAGTATCAATGGGACCAGACGGTGTCCTGGGCTGTGTCCTACATGAACTCCAAGAAGAGCTAAACTCAAACATAAAACTACTGTTCAATCTCAGCCTTACTACAGGATATGTACCCAAAGAGTGGCATACAGCAACAGTGGTCCCTCTCCACAAAGGTGGTGCCTCAACGGATCCTGGAAACTATCGCCCCATAAGCCTGACTAGCTTGGTCTACAAAGCTATGGAAAGGATCATCATGGACCTCATAAATAAAGAAAGATATTGGGGACCTACAGATACTGGATCTTACCCAGTTCGGCTTTGTTAAGGGCAGATCCTGCCTCTTAAACCTGGTCGATTTCTTTGAAACAGTCACCAAGGCCATTGACGAGGGGAAGGTGGTCCACACTGCCTACCTGGACCTTGCAAAAGTCTTCGATACAATACCCCACTCGGGCATTATAGATAAGCTCACCAGCTTAAATATAAACCCCTATCTCACTAGATGGGTTGCAAACTGGATCAAGGACAGAACCCACATAGTTAGAATTGCTGGAGCCATATCAGACTCCAAACCAGTTACAAGTGGCATCCCACAAGGCTCAGTCCTGGGACCTCTCTTATTCGGTATATATTTCTCAGAGGTACAGGCCAACACGAAAGGACTGTGGCTGACCAAGTTCGCAGATGACTGCAAACTGGGCGCCATAATTGACTCTCCAGCCGACACAAGCATCCTCCAAAAGGGCCTCATAGAAACAGATAACTGGTGCCAGAGCCATGGCCTCAAGCTAAATGCCAAAAAGTGTATAGTCATCCCCTTTGGCAAAAACAAAGTGCCCACAAATTACCACATAGGTGGTAATCCATTAAGTACAGAAGAAGTAATTAGGGACATGGGGACCCAAGTTGATAGCAATCTCTCATTTGACAACCACGTGGCCAAAGTGGTTAGAAAAACATTTTATATAGCCCACCTAATCATGAAGGGATTCACATCTAGATCAAGGGAGGTCATTGTGCCTCTTTACTGATCCTTCATCAGGCCCATAATGCCCCTTTTGGGATGTACCTTACCAGACACCTGCAGCAACTGGAAAGACCCCTAAAGTACCTCACCAAGAGGATCAAAGGGCTCAAACAGATGCCATATGCTGCCTGGTTAAAGAAACTCCAGCTCTACTCAGTGGCATACTGCCTGCTCAGAGGTGATCTGTGCCTGACATATAAAGCCATGTCCAACCCGGAATTAATGGACATGCTGCACCTCAGAAAATCCAAATCCCATCGAGCTACGCGCTCGAGAGACTTGAACCTTAGCACTGAAATAAATAGGACATGCTGGAGGGACAGATTCATAACCCAGAGGCTCCCTTCACTCTGCAATAAAATCCCAGTCCAGGTTAGGCAGAGTCCCTCATTGACTCTCTTCAAGAGGAATCTTGATGAGTAGATGGGAGATCGTAGGTTTACCCCAGGTATCACTTCTGTGTCACTGTTAGACAGAGGCACAGTATACTAACCTCGAAAAAGGGCATAGCAAAATTAATTTAAAATGGGTGGCAAAAGCCAAACATACTCTGGTTAGGCTTATAAATGCCCTAAGTCAGATAGCCTAGTATGAACCTATGAACTTAGGATAGTGGAGTTTACGTGAAAGAAAAACTTTAGAAGGTGATAGCTAACAGAAAAGAGGAAGAAGAAGAAATTATAAAGGGAAAGCACATGTATTACACTTGGCTACATGTTCGATACTTTAATATGTGTTCATATTGTAAGTATATCAGTGCACTCATGCATTACCATAAGTATAAAACTTCCAACAAGTCACAATACCAAATGTAGCTCTCCTCAAATTATCAAACTCTGAGAAATATCAAGCTGTGAAATGGCAGGCAGCAACTATAAAGCTATGGGTGGCCTTTTATTTTGTCTAAAATGCAGCAAACCTACTGCTATTTCTTAAAGGAGTACAACAGGTTTCTCTGATGTATTCCTCAACTTCACGGCCCTTTTCCTCCCTATTTACATTGTCCTCTTTAAAGCAACAACAATAAAGCATTTACAATTTTTATAATTCCCCTTACTTCTGTAACAGAAGCCTACATTCTCATACTGTGATGGTTTCACTTACAAAATGATTTGCTCACGTTTGAATAAAGCTTGCTGGAGACGCCCAATTACTGACATCATCGAGGCCAGGCAGTGCAGGCACTTTTTTTTTTTTTTTTTTTTTTTTTTTTGTTAATCAGTTCCCTCCCCCAAAGTGACATTACCACAGCCGTCATCTGATTCTAACTAAAATAATAAGACCCACCCATTCTGTGATGTCATGGCTCCCTTGTCCTTCCCCCAGCCTGAGTGCTGTTCATTTTATTCAGTAGTAGTATAGTAACACCGATATTTGGAAACACAGAAATTTGGTATGCATACTTGTACATTCTGCACGGCAAATGATGCTTAGGTGGTGCATCGCTTGCATACTTCTCTGTTGTATTTGCACCAGATACTGCTAGTATGCAGTGCGGGAATAGAAAGATTGAAACATTACCCTGGTATCAGAGGTGGCAGTGCAAACTATTCATAATAGCTTAACACGAGAGTAGCTCTAAGCAAGCACCATGTGAAACCTGAACAAGCACCTAGAATTATTCAGTGCAGCTTCCACATCTTAAGTCTGAAAAAGAATTCACATACTCACATGAACAGGAGTCACTGCATATTGATGGCTAAAGGTGTATGGGCATGTTGGGTGGTTACTACACTGCAAAACTGGTATGTAATGGTGGAGATATTTGGAAGGCATGAGCAAACACACCAGTATATTAAAGCCATAGCACCTATTGAACTGGAGGCTGGCAAATAGATTTAGTAAGGGATTTTGTCCATGCACAAATATTTCAACAGTGATTCTTTGCAGTGGCATCCATTATCTGATTCAAGGTAAGTTAACCTTGATGTCCTTTATTAAAAAAAAATCAATAAAAAAATTACTTTGTTGTAAGTGACTTCTGGACACAAGGAAAATGAAGGGGAAAATATAGGAATGTGGTTTGTATGTACAAAGACGAATCTAGGGACACTGCAAAAGTTTTTTTTTTTTTTTGCAAACCAACCAGTGGAGTAAAACATATGAAGGCAAACACTGCATACCAACACACTTTGCACATGTAAATCTCAAATTTTAACATGGTGGAAGCATGAAGTGATACCTTAACACTTAAATTAATAAAGATCTAAACTGGTTAATAGTATAAATGTTTTATTCTTTAGCTCCTTGGTGCAATACCTTACTGGATGTGATTGCAGTCAAGTAAGGCCATGGCTATAGTGCAGCAAAAAAATGTCCCCTCTAACAAAGGAAATGCTAGAGGAAAGATTAAATTACATGAGTCAAGCACCCTGCTGAGATCTGCCAAACAATGGAATTACCAGGTCAAATTACCCTCAGGACTTTGACAGCTAGGAAAGCTAAGTGTTATGGGGGAGGGGAGAAGTAAATGGACTGGAATTCATTGTCTCACAAATTAGTGCCATTTAAACTAAATTAGAAAAAAAGCAGCAGTAAACAGCTCTTTGAGTGTGTTCTGTGGCATTTGCACTGTTTCTGTTTTAAGTAGTCATCCAGCAGTAGGGAATGTTACTTACACTGTTCTATTTTACTCAGTACTTTGTACGCATGCAACATCTATGAAATGACAGGAACTTTAGGCAAACGGAGGCCTGCATGATGTTACATTTTTGAGCCAAACAATGATTTCTGGGATACTGGATGGCAACCTGATTTATCCAAACCACGTCAATATGCCAGCCTCCAGGTGGTCAGAGTCTGGAATTACATATAAAAATATTTAAAATCCTGTAAATAATCCCAGAGTGCTGTTAAAGTGTAGGAAACATCATGCCATGATATTTTAAACATGTTTTTTGAGTCTGTGGGTGCGGTACTCCTTTAACTGTAACTGAAGCTGAATTTGGAAGAGAATCAATCAATAGTAGAAAGCAAAGCATTATTAAATGCCTTCATTTTCACTGATGCCATTTTCTAAGACAGAAGTGTAATTCTCATTCAATATTTAAAAAACTGTCCATACCTTCCCTTTGTTGAAGTAGATGGGAAAAATATCTAGCTGCAAACAGAGGAATGTCATCAGGCTGTTCTCGGAGAACTTCTCTGGCTAGACCCTCCAACAGGTTCCCAAAGCCATGTGGAATACGAAGACTGGTATTCGAAAATGGAACAGACATTCTTGCACAGTGAGGTTCCGTATAACAGTACCTTCCAAAAAAATAATTAAGAACATATTTTAAATAATGCATACTAAGTTTGGAAATCAACGTAACAGTCAAGTAGTAAATAGGAGAGAACAAGGAGGGAACACGGTCTTCAGTCAGGCTTATGATCGTATCCCAAAATGTAATTGGTGACCAAGATAATAGCTACATATACAATGCATTTTTTAGACTTTTGTAATGCAAACATTCAAAAATGAGGTGCACTGCTCAGATCAGTAATATATCATCATGCCTTTATTAAACGCTATACACCCAGCTGAGGAAAAAAGAAATATATACAAAATTGTACTGTGGTCTTGGTTTTAGCAGAAGTGATGAGAAACACCAGAAAAGCAGATCAAATCTTAATTCTATTAAAATTTGAGCATAGTTTCCTGAAGAAGACAGCAAATGCCATTCATATCACAACACAGGTCACAGCGAACAAAGATAAGAATAATTCAACACTCATGGTCCTACAATCGAAAATAGTTATCCAACACAGACCAGCTTTTAATCCATTTGGCAGTTAGACTTATGCACCAACACATGTAGAAACAAACTCAAATCCACAGCCCAGGCGCAGAAACTTATGCAGAAAAATATTTAATAACAGATATAACAGATAAGCACTGTCAGATAAATTCATACAAAACTTAAAATCTTTTATAAAGCCATCAATTAAAAAACTTCATATGACTACTACACCCCACCTTAAAAAGGTCATTTAAAGCAACATAAACATTTTAAATACACAACAGGGACATATTCTAAAACCATTTCAATACATAAATGTTTCCTAAAATGCCATGTAGGATATTGGGTCCACAAGAATCCCATCCAAAATACCTAGACAGAGAAATTATTCCTAAATTTATTAGGACAATTTAAGTGCCGTAACTTGGGTGTTTATTTCCTTATCTTAAAGTTGCCTTGTGTTTTAAGAGCTATGTTATTGATATCTGCTCATTCAATCCTGGCCAGCTGTTCGCACAAAAATACAGCTGTCAGTATAACTCTCTTTTTTTTTTTCCTAACATTAGAGACCATGGCTCCCCTCTCATGTTAGGTGGTATTTTTTCAAGTATGGTAAACTCAAATTGATGCCGCAGGTAAACCAGGACATGTTTAAACAGAGCATTAGTTTCTTTCTTTTTCTTAATTTCATACAGATGTTTATTTGTATACTCTATCCTTTATCTTGCATTATGTTTTTCCCATGCAAAACCTGGGACATGACCTGCACAATGCTGCATAAATCACCCCTGTTGTTTCACAATAATAATTTACTAATAATTTAATTACATTCCCATTAATAACAACTTGATCATTCATGCAAATATATTTACAATATACACACACTGACTACATTTTCTCATACCCAAAGTTTTCCTCCCAGGTTTACTTTTTGTTTCCAGTATGGCTTTAAAATGTGTCCTCTTTTATATGCTGTACAACAAATGGTTTCTCTCCAGCGTTCTCCTTAATTTGTCTGTCATCTCTTAGGATGGGCCAATTTTTTTTCAAGTATGCATTTGATATAATCACTGTCAACTGTGTACATAGTAATGAATGAGTTTTGAAACCTTTTTTGTTCATCACTATTTACTTGACTTAACTCAGTACTGGCATTTGTGCCAGGGTTGTGTTGCGATACCACAATTTCCGTGTTTCCTAAAATTGAGATGAAGTATTTTTGTTTCTTCTTATTAATCACCTCCGGCATTAGATTATCTATAGAATTAGCTGGGTAACCCCTCTTCTGGAACATTTCTTTCAAAAGTGTGCATTCATCAATTTATCTGAAGAAGTTTTCATGAGGAGAACGAAAGCAATTATCTGTTATATTTGTTATTAAATATTTTTCATGACAAGTTTCTGAGCCTGAGCGTTCTTTTTGCAGATGGCAGTTAGACTTCACTGGCTCTCTTCCACTTGGTCAATATTTATTAGTTCTTGTTCATTACGTGTATCTTTTACAGCCATTGATGTTCCACAGATTGCTTGCTTTTATGCTGTATTTACTAAAAGCGACAGAAGGAGAATGTGAGTGTGTGTGTGTATGCGTGAGACAGAGAGCCTGTCTTTCTACCAAAAGAAATGCAACAGCCTAAGGCAGAGGCTAATCTTCAATGCTATAAGGCCAAGATGCTTGAAAGGCATTAGTTTTTTTTTAACCATTTCCAGTGGCTGAGTGATCATACTTGAAAACCACCCATCATGTAAAAAAGCATTTTCTCATATTAAAATGAAATCTTGCTCCATTCACCTGATGGTCATGCTCCCAACTTTCTATATTATCCTTCCTCTCCTGGGTAATCTCATCACATTTCCTCCTTTGTACCCTTTGAATCATTTTTTTATTATTTTAATCCTCATTACTCCTCTTTTCCAGTGAAAAAAGTGTAAGATCCCTTACTTAACCTTTCTTTGTATGTCGTGCCCCCCTCTCTCCAGACCATCTCAGTGACTCGTCACCTTTTTCTATACTCTCTTTGGCAGTGTCACTTAATTTTTCCTATATGGTATACAGAACTACAGACTGTACTCCAAATGTGACCCAATAATTTCTTCATAACGGGTATTATTGATTCTATAACTACTACTTTATTGAATTCAGAGTCAGCAGGGAGCCAGAAAGTATTGTGGCACTCAGTCTGTGCAAGACAGACAGAAAAAGAGACTATATAGGATGCCAGTCTATCACAAGACTCACTTGTACAGACACACATTCACTCACATCAGGCACACCTACCGCTAATATGAAGTATCACCAATTCATTCACTGCATGTCTTTAGGATATAGCAGGAAAAGGCAGCACCCACCAAAAACTAACATAGACAAAACATGCAGACTTTGCACAGAAGACATTACAGCTGAGAACAGAACTGAACTGGAGAACTAAGCACTGTTTGCAATCATGCTAACCACTATGGCACTGTTCCATTCATAAAGGGTCATTATTCCCTTTCTAACTCTGAATTCCACCTCACTAAATGCATATCCCAGTACTTGATTTGCCTTTGCTATTACCCTCTTTCATTGATTTACAGTTTATGGTTTACATAATAATCCCCCAAGTAATTTTTACTGAGATGGATTTTATAATGAGATCTACATTTATTTATGTATTCTGCACCTGGCTTATTTGCCATGTGTACCATAATGCACATGGATGTACTGAAAGTGAAGATGGCACTTTTCTGACCACATCTCTATTCTCATTAGGTCCCTCATTAGGCTTGGTCTCCCTTTTGCTATCCTCACAGTCTTCCTGTATCAACAAAAACAGTGATCTACTTTTCCATGCCTTTTTTAAGATCAGAGACCAGCACATTACAAAGGACTGAGACCAGGACAGACTTTTGTGCGACACCATCTGTCACGTTCTTACTCTATAAAAGTTAACCCAGGGTCAAACTCTTTGGGGCTCGTTTTCTAACCATTCTTTCAGACAGCCACAGTTTGCTACTCCCGCCATCTCTGCTCAATTCTTCAAGTAGCTTGTAGTGCTGGACTGGATCAGAGAATTGGCTGATATGCAGACATGACTCATCCAGAGGGTGTGCCTTTATCCATACGGGATGTGTTTGAGGGAAGAGTTATAAGAGAAGAAAGGAAGGTAAAAAGAAGGAACAAAGAAACTGATATGTTGACAAGTAGAAGAACAGGAAAGTACCAGTCTGATGACCCAGTCACAGAACTGAATCACCTCAGTCTAAAAGGATTCTTCTCCCATGAAAACATGCAGAAACATGTGTAGCTTCTCTTGCCTCAGGAACCTTGTAAGTCTCAACATCAAGATTTTCTGCATCATTCTGCTCACCACAGAAATCAGGCTCACTAACTTCAACTTTCCTGATTATCACCTTACTCCACTTTTGTAGATAACACCACATCGGTAAACTCAAGTCTTTGTGGAGCCATCTTATCCCTATGGGATTTGCTGAACAGCTGAGTACAGGGTTTCATCAATACTCTTGCAATTTCTTATTAAGATCATTGTCAGGGTCCAATATGGTCTTTGAACCTTGCCTTTCCAACATCCGTTCCAGTTCTACAGTTACTATCTTATTCATCTAGCCATTCTCCAATGGAATTTTAATGAAGTTTAAGAGCAGTGTGTTCCCTTCATTTTTTTTATTTAGATTTGTTTTACCTGTACCTTGACCTCTTTACATTTGTCACTGCCAGGTTAGTTCAACAGTTTTCCTACCTGCCTTCTTTCTTTATCCTGATTCCCTATCTTAATGTCTGCTGCTAATCTTTTCCAATCCTTATTTGGCATTATTATGCATTTCACTCAATGTGCCATTTGTAGACTCCACCACTCATCACACTCCAGTCACCTGTATCGCTCCTCCTGTCCTCTTATGGCTTTTCTCAACTTGTTACAGTTCCTGCTCAAATCAAAGTGAAATTCCTTGACTGTCAGTACCCCAAATTAAAAAATATAAAGGAACATAATCGCAGTCTCTGTTTACCATAAGAAATCATTATCAGTGTGATTTCTAATTGTACATTGCCAATGATTAACTTATTTTGGGAGTTGGTGCAACTAAGAAGGGTTAGCTCGTAAAGTTCATACTTAATTTAATTTTTTCACCATTATGTGTTTTGGTCATTTTTTGTTTTTGCCATTTCTGGTTCTTGAGATTTCTGAAATCATCATTTCATAGTAGAACCCCTAGTTACAGATCCAAAATAATTTCCTTTTTCAAACACATTGGTAATCATTCTTAATTTTGCTATAACTCATTTCATACCCCTAATCTATTCCTTTACTCTACAGCCACCTACCTTGACCCTTGTTTATGAACCTGTCTGTTCTGTCATAATCTGCTTACTTGTAATTCCAGGCTATGCTCTGTTTAGCAATTCCTGACTCTTTTGACATGACCATTGTTAATAATATTGCTGGATGAATTGTAGATGCTTTACCTCCTCCCTACTGCATAGAACAAGATCAATGATTCTTCTCTTCTTGGTACCAACCAAGTCTTTTTTTTCTTTGAACCCCCTCCATGATGAGCACTTCACCAATGTGTTCTCTGTCTACTCTTGTTGACAATGATACTACAATTCGCCTCTACCTATGCCTCAGGCAAACTGAGATCTCCTATTCTAACTTTACTTATTTTCCCCATCTAGCTCCTGATTTCTTAATCCTGCTAACTAATCATCCCCCATACCAGCATCAGGTGACTTGGAAGGAGTATAAAATGTGCTATCTTGCCACTTTTTCTCCAACTAATGTTATTTCAGTTCTGCTTAAATATTTTTTTTAAACAGAATAGTTGCACTTAGTGACCTGTGTGGTGATACTTTGTTTTTGTACTTTTCTGCTTTTTTCCCCATGTTGTAGCCAAAAAAGTTGTCCGTTTGCATTTCATACTTTGTTCTGGAAACTCAGTCTTGTAACTTCATCTGCAGTTGCTGGAAGGCTTTGCTTATGCATTAGACTACACTTGTGTCTCCATAAATAGAATTACTTGGAAAAGCTATTTGCTTGTATTTTGAACCCTGTCTGGGGCCTTGGTCTAATAGTTTAATTTGCAGTTGTGGCAGAAATGTGAATTACTATCAGATTTGAGCCTTATTTAGTTATTTATTACTGCCTTTTTCCCCTAAAAAGTGTTACTGGCAAACTTCAATATAATCTGATGCCTTAGATGGTGGTAGAATTGCATTAGTGAAAGTAATGCATATTCTGCAGCAGGACTGGTGCTTTATTCCTTTCACAGTTGTTTATATTGCAGTTCTGCTGCTAGAGCCTTATATTTGTCTTATCATTTATCTGCTTAAAGTTACACTCCATTGCCTTTCTGCTTCCTTATTCTTTGTGTGTGTACCCTCCACTGAAACTTTAAACTAAACTTTCTGAAATTCTAACCTACCTTGGGTCATTGACCTGTAGCTCAGTCATAGGATTAGTTACAACATTGGCTTTATTTGATTAGCTTCTTGCAACTTGAATTTTTTCCCAGCTCTCCCACCCTTTTCCTTTTGTGGTTTTAAGATGTTGTGTTTCTGGCTTCCTCCTCTTAATCTGACTTTCAAGGTCTCTCCCTTCTTTCATTGCTATTGTCTGCTGCATAAGCTATTTAAGTACGCTTTCTTCCCATTGTTTTCCATAGATCCATAATACTGAGTGCCCACCCAGCAAATTAGTACTGCTCTTGAGTAAATCTCGTTTACTACATATTGTCGACTGCTCATTTTCCAAGAGCTAATCTACTTGGTGCCCTTGCCACGTCCTTAATTAATCCTGCTCCATCACTGGCAGATAAAGAGATTTGTTTTATTATTTTGCACTTCATTTCCATTATCTGTGGATTTTGCACTTTAAATCATTTTAAAGGACCCTAATACTTGCAATTGCCTTGTCCAGATAGTTTTTTTAAGTTCTTTTATGGTATCACTACAGTCTCAAGCAATTATTTTTTGTGTTTTTACATTAAGAGGACTGGGATAGTCCATCTAATGGCAGTAGATGGTGACCGACCTAGTCTGTCTGAGTTGTGAAACACATAAGAAAGCTGCAAGTGTAGTTGTTTTATTGGCCAGAGGACTTAGAAGCCAGTATAAATTTGGAGTGTTTGTGTGTCACTGACCATGGTGCAGCAGTAGTTAGTATTGCCTTCTATGAAAACAGCCACCTAGAAACAAATTTTTCCCTAGAAAGCCATCTCTGAAATGGTACTAATAACTTGGTGAGTGTAGAACAACTACGTTGCATGATGAGTAGCAGAGACCATCTAGTTTGTGTGTTGGGGAGCACTGCCCCTTGAACTTAGTATTATACAGCCTAGTCTATTCTCCAGCACTGAAATCATCCTTAGTCAGCTCACTATTAAACTTTTGTGCACTACACTGTTGTAGCTTACCCAATAAAGGACCTGACAATATGGATATGCACCTTCCCAATTTCTTCATAACCAGTTTGATTAATAATTGAATCCTCAAAGGAACAAACACAGTACACAACAGATGTATACACTCAATGTCTCTGGTGACAAAACTCTTGCATACAAACACTCATAATAGCAATCTGGTTATCAGAAATATATGCAACTTGCATCCACCATGCATAGTATGCACCTCACACATAGATTACCTATGCTTAGTCAGTTAAATGGAACCTTCCCAAACCCCAAAGACCTCCCAGACATTCCACCTGTAAAAATTATCCTCAGCAAAGCTGAAAGCACTCAGCAGAAACACCACCTAACACTGCACATACAGCCACACCCAGTACAGCCTTGACTACCAATTCCTTTAAGCAAGCCAATACACTACTCAGGATTCTAGTTCTAGGGGACTCCATTGTACAATACACTGATGCCCCTCTAACCAGGCTGAACAAGGAGAAAATACTTGTCAGCTGGCTACTGGGTGCCAGGATCTGCCAATTTACACATGCACTCAAGTGACTGCACCACAGGTACTAGTATGATTCAGTCATAGTCTATGCAAGTGTAAATGACCTGAGAAGTACCTCCCTAGACTATATGAAGATAGACATTATGGAGCTCTCAGACTGTGTGTCACAGGATGGTATGCACCCAGTACTGAGCAGCATTCGGTTTTCACCAAGGATGCTACAACAATACAAACAGAAGATGACTGACTTTAATAATTGGCTTACGTTTTGTAATCCTTCTAGGGGGATACAATATTTGTCAACACAGAAGAACATGGTTCATAAACCATGTTACTTTGCCAAGGATTGTCTGCACCTGTCCCCGTATGCTTTTGAATATTGGCTAAAACATTGTCCTCCCCAAAATAGCCTTTTTAGGCAATTCCAAATTGACAACATTGCAAAATCTGCCCAAGGAAATCTAAAGGTGTTACTGCTCAATGCCAGGAGTCTAAACAAGAAGCTCCACAAGAAGCACTCCTCACCTTGGAGGATACAAACATCTGTGCAGTTACCAAGACATGGTTTAAAGCTGCAGAGAATACCCCCAGCAGTGAAAGCTTCAGTGCCTTCCATACATTTAGACCAGCAACTGCATAGTCAGGGACTAAAGGTGGAGATGTCTCAGTCTAAATCAGTAGCAAGCATACCTTTAGACTGGTTAAACAAGATGACTCACTGGAGTTCCTCCACATCCAGATTGCCATAGACAAAGTCCCATACCATATCCTAGCAAGCTATAGGTCACCCTCTATATCCCATGAAGCCCATAGCTCATACTTTGGAACACTCACCATTCAAATAAATACTATACTCACAGTGGTCTTTAATTATTCCTCTATAAACTGGGAATCGTATATAACTGCAAATTTGCAGTCCCAGACATTCCTAGACTTTGTAAACCTAAACACCTGGACTACTTAGTGCATATGCCTACTAGAGGTGCAAACACATTTGACCTGGTACTCACAAAATTGGGTGAATACTGCAGCCCCCAAGTGTTGTGTCCTGTCTGGAAGGCATTTGATACAATACCCAACTGGGTCATTGTAAATAGATTCACAGAATTAGGAATAAACACCTATATAACTCACTGAATAGCCAGCCGGCTTACAGACTGGACCCAGGAAGATAAGATTGGAGAGACCACGTCCAGAAAGAGGTCAGTCACCAGTTGAGTCCCCCAGAACTCTGTGCTAGATCTTTTCCTCTTCGGCATCTATTTTTTGGTAGTCACGCCCAACATCAGGGGCATCTAGCTTACCAAGTTTGCAGATGATTGCAAGCTAGAAGCAATCACAGAAACCACTCATGATACTAACATCTTAAAGGAAAGTCTAACACAGACAAATGACTAGTTCCAAAGCCACAGAAGTTGGACATCCAGGGGAAACTACCTCATTGATACAATACCCCTAAAAGTAGACACAGTAGTTATGGACTTGGGGACTCATATTGATAGCAACCTAGCTTGCGACCAGCATGTGTTTAAGACTGTAAGGAAATCTTTCTATTTCATTCAACTTATAAGTAACGGCATGGCATCTAGGTCCACTGAAGTCATCATGCCACTGTACTCTGCCATTATCAGATCCATCAAGTATAACTCTCCATTCTGTAAGTACCTGATAAGATGCATACAACAACTAGAATGCCCACAAAGGTTCCTCAAAAAACGAATGCAGGGGGTAAACACAATGGCCTATGTAGATTGCCTCAAATCCATACCTCTGTTTCATACAGACTGCTGAGAGGAACTTTATAACCGACATAACAAAGCTTCCTTAGATCCTGCTCAGATGGACCTTTTGCATATCCACAAAAGAAACAGCAACATAACTACTATATTTATGGATTTAAACTTTGCCTGTGACTTAAATAGCCCATGTTGGAGGAACAGGTACATACCATTCTCTGTAATAGGTTTCCCATCCATGTGGAGCAGAGCCTTCTCCTAACCCTATTCAAGTGCAACCTGGACCAGTGGATGGGAAATCAGAGATTCACCCCTCATCTCACACCTATGTCTCTGATGGACAGAGGCATGTTAAATCATGCCGTAACCAATACACACATTAAAACAACCACTAAGGCACAATAACTTGTGGGATACGTTTGGGTTGCATGGCTAGGCTTATAAAGGCCTCGGTGGTCATTAGCCTGGTATACACCTATTAACCAGTAATAATTTTATGTTTGGTTCTTTGCTTTCCACCATTATCAATTCCTGCCTGGTCTTTCTTTGTACTTTCTCTTCCTCCATTATCACTGCCCCTTCAAACACCCTTTTTATGTACAATGCCACCCCTAAATCTCCTCTACCTTTACCTCTGTTGCCTAAATGACCAGTGCTACTGTGCTTCTACCACCTCCCATTATAAGCCTTTCTATTTTCTTGTCCATGTTGGTTTCACTCTTTCCCATCTTACAATGTCATAAACGACCAGTACTTCAGTGCTACTGTGCTTCTACCACCTCCCATTATAAGCCTTTCTGTTTTCTTGTCTGTGTTGGTTTCACTCTTTCCCATCTTACAATGTCATAAATTTCTGTTTTCTCAGATATTTCTGCTCTCTGTCAATCTCTGATCTTTATTCTAATGCTCTTCCTTCTTCACATAACTTCTTTGGTAAATCATTTCTTTATTTGCCCCTGCATAACTCCCTCTGCTTATCTGTCTGATGTTGCTTTCCACGTGCCTTACCTTTTCCTCCTAAAACTGTTAATGTTTTCCACTTTTGTACTTCCTCCTCACCTTTTTCCTTCATATGCCATTAATCCATGTTGTCGTTTTCCTTGCCTACTTACCTTACCAACATGGTCCTTTTGCCTTTCTCTACTAAATCTGCTTTTACCATTAAACAAAAGTTATGTACTCACCATAACAATGCATTTGTGTTGTCTATTTTCGTCCTTCCTCAACCAATGGGTTTCGGATCGGAATTCGACCACTTTACAGTTTTTGGCTCCACAGCTCAAACTCCTCAACTTACCCATGATCTTCTCCAAGCCCTGTGTTACCTCAGACTTATTTTATGCCCAAGTAACTAGATGTCCTAAGCAAATAACAAAGGTATATGAACATGAGGCAGACCAGCAACAACACTCAAAGTTCTAGAGAAAGAAAGAGAGAGAGAGAGAGACAAACAGAGAGAGAAGGATCTGGTGCTCAGGAAAAAAAAAACAATAGGAAAGAGCCCCCAGTCCATACTAGCAGATCATACAGAACTCTTCCACAAATGGAAGGGGCAATGAAGGGAGGGTAGTTGAAGAAGGATGAAAACAGACAATGCAGATGCATCGTTATGGTAAGTACATAACTTTTGTTTCTGATGTTGTCTTTTTAGTCCGTTCCTCAACCAATGAGACAGAGTCCTCAGCTAGAAGAATCCCAGTGTAGTGTTCATGGAAGGATATTCCAGAGTACAGTGGAGCCTAATGCCACCCTATCCCTAGATAAAATATCCAATTTGTAATGAGCAACAAAGGTATGAGTACTGGACCAAGAAGCAGCCACACAAATATCATCTACCAAAGCTCTAGACAACAAGACAGATGAGGTGGAAACATATCTGACCACACCTGAAATTCTGTGGGGAAATGTGAAGAGATCCCAACATGGTTGGCCCCACTGATGAAATATCTGAGTCACCACTGTAGGACTGAGAGAGAACTAGGGAGGTAGCAGAATAAATCTGCTCAACCTGTCTACTAGTACACTGGACCTCCCCAGAATATGCATTTTCAGAAGATATTGCCTGCTGTCACACACGCACTGTTTTCTGACATAAGGGTTAAGAATGGATTCCATGAAAAGGTCCCCTGAGTGGCAGAAAACCATATCCCTATGGGAGACAGAATTTTTCCATCTTTTTTACTTCTGTAAAAAGTCTCCTTCATCTTGGACCCAAATAAGGTTGAACCATTAAATGATGCATTGATGAAGGACATCTTGAAGGGCTCCATAAAAATCACAGAGGCACATCCATGCACATCTTTTCTCACAGTACTGCATGAACCTGCCACTATAGAAGCATTCTCCATAGCATGGGAAATCAGCCACATTTATGCATTCAATAGTGACTGTAGGAATGACAATTGCAATGAAATGGTCTTTTTATCCTCCGCTGACAAGGACCATGAGAGGAAATTGGACAGTACCTGGGTCAAGTCCCTCTGGAATCTTATAGCATATGCCAGATAACTCAACGATCTCACAGCTAATGCGGCTGAAGCAGAAATTAATTTCCCAAACCAGTTCAAGTCCCTGTTCTCCCAGTTATGGGGATGGATAGAGGGACTTTCTTCAGCAACTTCCTTTTTTGGTGGCTGCTGCTACCAATACAGCATCTACTGGAGGACCACTGCTCCAATGGGGAAGGTCCTTGGGTGCAACTAAATACTTATCCAGTCTCCTAAAGATGGGCTCTTCGACATCTGGATCCTTCCATTCCCACAAAACTAACCAGTCTACATATTCTTAAAATCACATGGGTTGTTAAATAGCTAAATGCAGTTAAAATAAAACAGCATAGTAAAAGGAACACACATATATAAATACAAGCCCATGACCAACTAAAAATAAACTTTTAATAAAATCCAAATATAAATAAAAAATATGTTACATATTACAAGTATTATTATACTAAATATTACAATGAAAATAAAAACAACTACTACTTGTATATATACTGATGTCTATTTTTCAATATTAATACTATTGGCACTATTCAATCCTGGCATTTTATCAGCTCTAAAATAATTAACCCAGTCATATTCAATCATCTCTGTTCTATTCACTAGATCATCTGTTGCATTGCATAGACAACTTGTAAAACCTTAAACTTAAGCTCATGATGAAGGCCCATAGATAAAATGTGTTTGCTCAGGGTATTTGTCTCAACTTTTCTTCGAATTTCCAAAAGATGTAACCCTATCCTTTCTTTTAATTTCTTATTAGTTTTACCCATGTAAAAGCACTCACAGGAGGTGCAATTAGCAAGATAAATCACATTCTGAGTATTACATGCAGCAAAAACACGAAAGACAAATTCCTTCGCTGTGATGGGATGCTTAAAAGAAAGGTCAGTATTAATATTTATGCTATGTATACAGTTGTAACAGGGAACTGTCCTGTTCTTATTCACTAACTGTCTTTTAGCTTTTATATTAATCAAATCTATACAGCATAAATACTGTTTAAGACTTCTTTCTCTATTATGAATAAACTTAGGCTCTTTACCTACAACTTTTTTACATCCTCATTCGACTATAAGATGGTCCAATTTTTACATATAATATTTTTAATCACATTACTATGTCTATTATATTTCATAATATACCCTAAATTATACTCAAAATTATTACTAGTAGATTGTTCTCTAATCAATTGTTTAGAAAAGTACAATGCACCTAAGTTACTTCATTAATTTATCGCTACATACTGCATATCTTCCAACAACTTAATATTATAGCCCCTGTAACAAAAGTCATTAGCCATATAATCAATATCTTGTAAAAAATTTTCAGTTCTAGTGTTTTGCCTACTAGCTTTAACAAACTGACTGTCCTATAAATCATAGCATTAAACTTTTTTTCATTATAATCTACTGTAATATCTAAAAAAATACTCTTTTCTGTGGACCATTTAACATCAAATACCAAAAACTCAGCTGTGTAATGTGAATGCTCTACATATGCATATAACCCATCAATATCTCCCATCCACAGCAAAAAAATATCCACGAAGCACATAAAAAAGGGCAAATCCTGATTCTTAAATAGTTCTAATTCATTATCATTAAAAACATTAATCTCTTCCCACCTTGATAAAGTAATATTGGTGTAAGTATTTGCAACCAGGGTGCCCATAGTCACCCCAACTTGCTGATGATAAGCTTCATCATTAAGCAGAAAAATATTATTCTCCAGCATGTCCAACATTGATCATAGCATTTCTATCTTAGAAGCTGCAAACACACTATGTTCACATAAATAATCTCTAACACACTGTACTCCCCAATCGCTAGGTATTACAGTAAATAAGGGCTTAACATCCATTGTAACAAGTAAAATATCTATGCCTTCTTTTTACATGGCCCAACAGTTGAGTGTAAAAAGAAAATCATTAGTGTCCTGAATAAAACTTTTACTGAAACTTCATAATGGGCAAAACTCTTTCTCAAGGTAGTTAGACAAAGGTATGGTACTCCAGGAGCTCCCCAAGACTATAGGCCACATGGGTGGTACTAATAAATCTTTATGGATTTTTGGCAATCCATAAATAAACTGAATAATAGTATGCAAGACATAAAGATAATCATATACTTCAGATGTAATCAAATTTTCCATGACTAAATCATATAAAAAGTTCTTAACTCATTGCATTATATGATCAACAAATTTTCTATCTACTTTTTCAAAAGTACTTAAGTCAGATAAAAAGTCATGCATCCTGTTATTATAAAACTCCACATCCATTACAACAATCATATCCCCCTTATTAGCCTTTTTAATAACCACATTCTGATTCATGCATAATTTACTAAACGCTTCTCTTTCTTCAGGTTTTAAGTTATAATATTTATCATAATGCTCTTTTTAAAAAAAAAACAATTCATAAATGCCTTGTTCACACATTTCCTGGAATGCTTTCAACACTGGAGTATTGTTTGGTACAAAAGTACTTACTCACCTTAAACAATCATCCCTTATACTATTACTTCTATACAATAGCTTTAAATTTATATTTCTAACAAACAGCCTGAGTTCAGTTAATAAGGTGTCAATATTAGCCGCTTTAGTAGGGACAAAAGTAAGCCCCTTATCTAAAAACATTAGCTCAGCATCACTAAATGACCATTTAGACAAATTAACCACCGTAAGACTAACAAAAATTAAGTCTTTGGACCTTTTCTCTTTACTGTTGGTTCTACCTTCATGAAGGTTTGTTGCCCCATCTGATGCTGTGTAGTTGGTCCTATCCTGTCCTGACTCCTCTTCCTGCTCCTGCTCCTTCCTCTGAGTGGTTCTTTGATTTGAATGAGCAGCTGTAATGAAAAGTGGTTTGAGGCTAAAAAAACTATAAGCCCCTTTGCTCTTTTCTTTCACTATTTCAGCATTACCAGTTACAGTTGGAGTCTTGTCAACGGTACTCACAGAATGACTCAAAACAGCACCATTCTGCTCATTTGTTGTTTCCAGATTTCCATTCTAGGCTGTATTATTAAAATTCTTAACCTCAGACACAAAATTCCTTGCTGCAGTCTCCATTTGAATCAGAGTGAAGCTATGCAAATCTGTGACTGCTTCACTACATCTAATAGCACCAATTTCAGTTTCACTATTAAAGGGTCTGCAATTAGTCTTCCATGCCCAACATGAAATGAGGTCCACCATTTCATCCGCCGGGGGGGACCAACAAGGAAATAGCTGAGCCAGTTCCAAAAGCCTCAACAGACACCAACTCCTCCTGGGAAAGGGCTGTGAAAGATCAGCCACCTGTCTGTCTCAGAAATTTGACAATCTCTCTGAACTAGATGTCCTCAAGGGATGATCTGGGGAACTCCTCCCCTTCGTCAGAGTCTTCAGTGAAGGACTCCTGCAGAAAATCGATGTGCCTCCTGTTATACTTGGGCTTCTTCCCTGGTGGGATGATATAGGGAAGACTCAGAAGATTTGGGGGAGTCCTAAATCAGGACTGTCTCAAGGCTTAGGTGAATCATGTGTCCCTATGGGGCAGAATAAAAACACTCAGAACCCAGGCCAGACAGTTCTGGAGTGGGAGGACCGTGGGGGAAAAGGATGTCCTGTCCACAGAGGTGGATAACACTCTCGCCACTGTATCAAAACCAGAAGCCATTTGAAAACCCAAAACCCAAGTAGGGGTCGAGGCCACCTGACCAGGCTAGTTCAGAGAATCCCCATGACCTTGTCTCAAAACAGAGGTCAGGGCAGAGCTATTCATTTCCAAAGCCTTGAGGGAAGAGAAGGCTCCTACAACCACAGAGTCAAACCCATACCCCCCAGACCCAGCATTGAAGCTACGACTCCAAGATCCCTCCATCTCGAAAAGATCTGAATCAGAGATGGTGTCAGGGTCTACAAAGACAAAGTCTTTGGATATGACACAGACAAACTCAGGAAAAACAGATCTGATATCTCTGAATCCAAAGGATGGATTTGAATAGGAGTTAGCAATGTTGCTTGGGATGGTGCAAAGCTCATAGGTCCAATGGGAGACAAGGATGGAATGACTCCCATTTGAATCTGGGTCTTGTAAAATTTCCTTGTCTTTCTGTCCACATCTGCTTCTGTAAGACTTTTGGTAGACCTAAGAGATGATGAGGCTGATGCAATCTACAACCCCATTGAGGTATATCCTGGAGAAATGGGGTGTGTAGCCACAATGTTATCAGCTCTGTGAAGATTCTTGGGTATCTATGGGCAGGAGACTTTGAAGTAAGACAGAGATCAGATCTGAAGAAACAGTTGGATCTGAAAACTTAACATTTTTTTTCTGACACAGCCAATCTTGGAGTCAAAAGAGGAGAGTAGTCTGGAGCTTCATTGATTCCTTGGACTTCTTCTTGTCTTTTCCTGATAAATCTCCTTTGGGCTTTTCCATCAGTTTCTTACAGAAGATGAAGCCCCAAAAGCTGAAGATGAGGAAAAAGGTAGCAATCCCTTCAGTTCTAACTTATTTTTTGTGTTCTATCAGCACCCTGTGATTGAACCCTGCACAGATTTCACATTAAACATTCAAATGCCCAGCTTCAAGACAGTAGACATGTTCAGCATGGGCATCTGAATTTAGAATTTTGTCTCGCAAGATGAGCACTTTTTAAAGCCAGTCAGCTTCTTAGACATGACTACCCACAAAGGCAAGAAAATGAAAGGGCAATCCAAAGACAAATACCAGCAATGGTAATCACCAACAAAATCTGTAATTCGGAGGAAAAAATTACCAACAATGGTAATAAG
Source organism: Protopterus annectens (assembly GCF_019279795.1). Lineage (NCBI taxonomy): Eukaryota > Metazoa > Chordata > Ceratodontiformes > Protopteridae > Protopterus > Protopterus annectens. Next base: position 1,656,472,760 of record NC_056741.1, on the reverse strand, counting down.
GGTACTAGATACGTAGTAGAAATGAAAAAGGAAAGAGGTAAGAAAGTGAAGGCAGGAGGCATACAAGGTGCAACACACCCAACACTGTAATATTAAAAACTATAAGGAATCCTACAACTACTTTGTTTTATGCCACTTGTTATATCCAGGGAAGGATTAGGAGAAGAACAATAAGAAACAAGAATAAGAGAAGTGAAAATAATCACTTATCTGACTAAGCTTAGCTTGAGCTACACAAAACCATGTCTGACCAGTGGAAGCAGCAAATGAGATCTGAGGTAATACAGGGCTTGGAGGGGATTATGGATAATGGGAGGAGTTTGAGCTATTGAGCCAAAGTCTGTAAAGTGGCTGAAGTCGGATCCGAGGTTGATCCAAAACCCATCTGTTGAGGAACAGATGAAAAAGACTTCAGATATGTTGTTTTCCCTTATAAAAATACTGCTTTGGTAAAAACATGCTGTTTTTCTGCTGCATACCATTGAATGGGTAATCATAGTACAAGTGTGACTTAAAACACATTACATTTTTGGTATTTTTCCGTTATCGGGGCAACACTTTAAATGCGGTTGCTGAGCTCCGAATTTAGTGTAAATCTAAACGTGTGTGTAAAATGTAGAAGTTACATCTCCTTTTTTTAGATATTGTCCATTTAACTATGTGACACACACGTTTACATTAACACTTAAAAGACATGAAAAAAAGTGCATTCGGAGCTCAGCAACCACATTTAAAGTGTTGCCCCAATAACAGAAAAGTGAGAAGAAATGCATTTCTTCATAATGTGAAGAGTATGCAGCCTTTCACTAGCTTTGGTGTGTAGGAAGGAAACACTTTAAACGCGATCGTTCAGCTCAAATCCAGTGCCTTAACATGTCTTTTAACCAGGTATGTGTAAAATTTAAAAATAACTTTTTTTTTAAATATTAAGTAAAATAATTTTTGCACACATCTAGTTATATTAACACCAAAAAGACATGACAAGTAATTGGATTTGGAGCTCAGCAACCGTGTTTAAAATGTTGCCCCAATAATGGAAAAGTACCACATTTTTTCATCTAGGATGTATATACTACAACTTACATTACATTTTTTCATCTAGGATGTCTACACTAGAACTTGTTGTAGAACAGACCATACAACAGCAGAAATTACGTTAAAGTACTTAAGCGTGAGCTGGATCACAAAAGACAGAGATGATTTTCTCTCATGGAAAATTAAGAACTTCACCATCAGTCAGGAATCATGGTAGCTGCTAGCTGGTGGATTTACAGCATGACAGAAGACACAAGAGATAAAATGGTGGGTATTCTGCTGGAAGGAGAAACCTGAATAACTTGTAAGAATTAAGGTTTCTTGACAAAGAATTGTGTTTTGGTTTTGTATAGTCATCACTGTAAATAAAGTGCACTCAACATGTGAGCTCTGCCTCCAGTATCTTTTACCCATTACATCAGAGGAGAATGCAGGCAAAATTTGGTCAACCTTCCCCAAACTGCAATATTTCATTCCTATTTCACACCCTACAGTGTATTTCATTCTTTTTCTTTAACCATACCAGAGAGAGAGGAAGGCAGAGACTTGTATCCTAACTGTGGAGCAAGAGACATATTGCATGACATGCCAACCTTTTCATTTGCCCAAAATGGAAAAATATTGTGGAAACTGTGCTGCAGAACAATGTGTCGATAAATTAATCTGTGACAGCCTTTGTACCCCTACTGGGAGTGTAGACTAGCTGCACCAGGGCATTTGAGTTTACAAAGTCAGGAAAGCTTTGGGCCTGCATGTTAGTGATCATGTATGCTTCCCAGTAATTAGAGGAGTAATTAAAATCACACATGCATATGGTATTGGGCTGGATGGTGAGTGATTCAAGTAACTTCAAGTATGATGTATGGGTTTCCTGGTTCATGATGGGGAACCTGTAGCTAACAAGAATATGGTAACTGAATGTTTTCCATGGTTGGTTAAGCATGGAGTAGTTCAAGCATGTCATATTGTCTGACCAGACTTGAGGTGTGTTTATCCTTTATGTAGATAGATACACATCCGCCTTTTGCTCTTTCATGTTCAGTGGGTGATCAGAATGCACGAAAGGAGTTACAGCCATGCACTGCCAGAGTGCCTTCCGTGGCTTTGAACCAGGTTTCAGTAACTGCATAGATGTCAGCATTCTCCAGGGTGAAGAGAGCTTCCAGGGAGTGCAGTTTCTCGCTGAAACTCCCAACACTGAGCAGCAATACCTTTAGCTTGTCCCGACTAGTTTTTGCTATGTTGAAAGGTGTCTGTTTAGCAATACCTAAAAAAGGCAATATGGGGGGTGGATAATGTTTTGTCCAATATTCAAAAGCCTAGTGGTGACAGGTGGTGACCATCCCTGGCAGAGCAGCATGGCCTGTCAACCATGTTATCCCAGCCTGACAAATATTGGACTTCTTTAGAATGACACCAGTAGCAAGGCCAGTTCTTAAAATCAATCATTTTCTGTTAGTATTGTGGCATCATCCTTGGAGATGGTAGAATGCTACTCAGTGCTAGGTTCATACCTACCTGTGACACATATTCCGAGATCTCAATCATGTCTCTCTTCATATAGTCCAGGGAAGTAAATCTCAGGTCATTTACACCCACATAGACTATGACTGAGTCATACTGGTACTTGGGGTTAGGTGACCTAATTGCTTGCATGATTTGACAGATTGTGGCCCCTGACAGGCAACTAACTGTGACCTGCTCCTTATCCAGCCTGTTGAGAGGGACATCAGTGTGTCTCACAATGGAGTCTCCTATGGCTAAAATATTGGGTTATGGGGTGTTATGCCTTATATGCTTGGTAGTTGAGGCATAATGAGATGTGGCTTTATGTGCTGTAATGGGAATTGTCTTGTTTGTGTGCATTTGGAGTTTCTGAGGACTGCATCTGGCAGGCCTTTGAGGTTTGGGTAAGATACATGTGAGCACCTCCGCATATATGGGTCTGTATGTCTGGTCCTTTGTAAGTGCGGTGTGTGTGTATACATTGCTGACAATCTATTTGTTGCCTTTTCTGTCTGTGTTTGGGAGTCTAGCCTCCAGTGACATTTGTACCTGCATTTCTCTCATACTGTATTTGTCTGTTCCAGACTTAAATGGTTGTCAGTGTACACACAACAATTGCTAAATTTCCTCAAGATGCCCAAGTCCACTAAGCTAGATGAAGAGATGGCAGGAAAGTGCCCATTCATGGTTGAAGGTCCTAATGTGTACTTTGCAAGGGAAAGGAATGGAGTGTGTTTATAACCAGATAAGCACAGGGCGCTTTTTTGGTGTAATCTGCAGCTAACCTAACCTAACCAGAGATGCTGCCCAGCACCCAAACCAGATGCTCTAAGAGCAGCAATAGTCATGGGTGCTGTAACAATGTAATCAAGACCTAAATAGTCCTAACTAAATGCAGCAATGCCGCTCATTGTGCAAACTAATTGCTCTGTAAGTAATAAGAAGTTATGTCTTACCATAATGATCCATGTGAATTGTTCATCTCGCCTTTGTTCTTACACACGGGTCCGGAGCCGCTCCGAGTCGGCCGCATCACTAGCTCGCATCTTCGAGAAAGCTCGAGGCACAGTAATATCCCATGATCCTCCGGTGCTAACCCTCAGATCTAGTTTGCTATACCAGAAGAATCCCTCTTAGAAATGTGTCTAAAACACTTATAAACAGATACTACAAAGTGTCTGGAACGCTACTGCCAAGTAGAGGATAAAAGATGCCATTACTGATGTTAATAACATGCCAACCATACCTAGAAAAGGCTGAAAAGGAATCTAATTGAAAACCGTTCTCCCAGACCGTAGGACGGGGGATGGAGGGGGGGAATGTAAGAACAAAGGCGAGATGAACAATTCACATGGATCGTTATGGTAAGACATAACTTCTTAATGTGAAATTGTTCAATCTCGCCGTTTGTTCTTACACATGGGTAGCATCCCTAGCTCCTTTTTCCCGGGTGGCTCAAGGGAGAACATTCCTGAGTACAGTGGAACCAAATGTCACCCTGTCCCTGGAGCTCTTGTCTAGCTTGTAGTGGGCAATAAAGGTATGTGGTTTTGCCCAAGTTGCCGCTGCACAAATGATATCTAAGGGCAAACGAGCGGTATGGGCTGAAGAGGTAGCAATCGCCCTTGTAGAATGAGCTCTGGGTTTGAAAGGGAGTTGCTGTTTGGATTCAGCATAAATGAAATTTATGCAATCTGAGAGCCATTTGGATAAGGTAACCTTCGTTACTGCCTGTCCTTTTCTTTGGTCAGCATATGAGACAAATAGGTGATCTGACTTTCTGTACTCTTTTGTCCTATGTAAGTAAAATCTTAGTTGTCTGTGAACGTCCAACTTGTGCAATGTGTATTCCAGCTTATTGGAATGATTTTTAGAGAAGGTAGGTAGTTCGATAGATTGATTGATGTTCTGAATCGAACAAACCTTCGGAAGGAAGGACGGATTGGTGTGCAAGGTTACTCTATCCGGATGAAAAATCATGTACGGGGGTCGGATAGATAGAGCCTGTAACTCTGAAACTCTTCTGGCGGAAGTGATGGCAACCAGGAAAAGTGTTTTCCACGAAAGAAATTTTAATGGAGTTGTGGTTGCTGGTTCAAAAGGGGGCAACATGAGTTGTGACAGCATGAGATTAAGATTCCAAGGTGCTATTGGATTACAAAAGGGGGGACGGAGGTGAAAAGTACCTTTCATGAAGGCTTTACAAAGCCTGTGGGATATAAGAGAACCATCCACACGACCAATATGAAAATTGGATATAGCGGCCAGTTGAACCCTTATAGTGGATGTTGATGCTCCTTCTTGAAAAAGTGAGGTGAGGAAATCTAGTATCTTGTGTACTGGGGCCCCGAATGGATCTATACCTTGTTTGGAGGCCCAGTGCGCAAAACGGTTCCATTTGCTGATGTACAATTTTCTTGTAGATGGTTTGTGAGAAGATACAATAATTTGTTGTACTGCAGGAGATAGTAACTCTGACCTGGCTAAGATGGGAAGCGGAGCAGCCAAGCTGTCAGTTTGAGGGACTTGATGAAGGTGTGAGGAACTCCTGACGAATGTGTCAACAGGTCTGGCTCCGGGTCCAGTATCCATGGTCCTCCACTTGATGGGATTGAAGGAAAGGAAACCAGATTTGTCGAGGCTAGAATGGGGCTATCAGTATTATGGTCCTGTCCAGACATTTGGCTTTCTGCAAAAACCTGGGAATTAGTGGAACAGGAGGAAAAGCATAAAGGAGACCCGGGGCCAATTGTATACCAGTGCGTTCCTGGGGACACCCCTGGGGTAACAGGGCAAAGTAGCTTCTGCATTTGGCATTCAAAGGGGATGCAAACAGGTCGCAGCAAGGCTGGCCCCATCTGCGCAAGATCTCTTCCACCACTTGAGGGTTGAGGGACCACTCGTGAGGCAACAGGATGGCTCTGCTCAACCTGTCCGCGATTACGTTGGAAGTCTCCGGGATGTGCATTGCTATCAGAAAGCGTCCAGTGGACTTTGCCCATTGCCAAATTCTGAGGGCCTCTCTGCATAACGGGTAAGATCTGGTTCCCCCTTGCTTATGTACCAGAGCACTAACATGTTGTCTGTCTGAACTGTCACTGTTCCCCGAGGTAAGGACTTGTGAAAGTGTTGCAACGCTAGAAACACTGCCCTCAGCTCTAGAACATTGATGTGCAGATTGTACTCCAAGTTGGACCATTGACCTTGGACTGTTTGTCCCTGAAAGAATCCCCCCACCCTATCAGGGAAGTGTCCGTGGTTAGAGTTACTACCGGACTGGGTAATACAAAGGGTCGTCCTAGTCTTAGCTCTTGACTGTGTATCCACCACAAAAGATCCTTCTTGCAAGGATTCGTGATCAAGATTTCATGAGATAGTGGAAGTTGTAGATACGACCATTGGGCGACTAGCATCCATTGAAGGATCCTCATGTGCATCCTGCCTAAAGGAACTACAAGAAGTGAGGCTGCCATCAAGCCTAGCACTCTTAATACTTGTCGTGCAGGGACTCTCTTGTTGTGAAGAAGGAGCGAAATTTGATGCCCGAGGCCTGAGGTCTGATACTCTTGATGGGGGGAAGAGTAACTTGAGCCAGGGAAGTGTCCAGCTGTGCTCCTATAAATAAGATACGCTGTGACGGCGATAATACAGATTTTCCAAAATTCACCATTATGCCTAGTGAAGAGCAAAGACTGATGGTGTAGTTCCTGGCTTGTAGAAGATGACACTTGGTGGTGGCGGAAAGGAGCCAGTCGTCTAGATAAGGAAACACCTGGAATCCGTTTCATCTCAAGTGAGACGCAACTACTGCCATGCATTTGGTGAACACCCTGGGGGCTGAGGTGAGACCAAAGGGCAGAGCGCGAAACTGGAAATGACTGGCTCCCAGCCGGAAGCGCAAGTGATCTCTGGACGCCCTGGCCATTTTGATATGGTAGTATGCGTCTTTGAGATCTATAGAGCACATCCAGTTGCCCTTTTGCAGAAAAGGGAGGATTGACTGAAGCGTGACCATCCGGAACTTTTCCTTTTACACAAAGGTATTTAACTTGCTGAGGTCTAAAATTGGCCTCCAGTCCCCTGTTTTCTTTGGAACTAAAAAGAACCTTGAGTAAGTTCCGGATCCTATTTGGTCCGCTGGGACTGGTTGGATGACTCTGTTTTCGAGCAACCTTCCTATCTCTACGGTTGCTTGGTCTCGCAGAATGGGTGGAATATCTGGGAGCTTTTTGGAGTTTGGTGGTATTTTTATGAAGGGGATGTTGTAGCCTCTGGTAACTATGCTTTTTACCCAGTAATCTGTTGTAAGATTTAGCCAGGCCTCTGGGCATAAAGCCAAGCAACCCCCGACTGCCTCCAGAGTAGAACAGCCGGGCCTGCACTCAGGAGTGCTGGAAGGGTTTTCCAGAGAAGGTCTCTCTGTCACCCTGATTTTGTGGACCCCCTCTGCCGGCTGGGCGGCGTCTTCCGTTTCTTCCCACTCCTCTGCCTCTGGAGGGGGTGTCACTTTGTGTGTGTTGAAAAGATCCCCAAGTCTTTTGGAACCACATCTTTCCTCCTCGTTGCCCTTTAGGGTAGGGTCTAGATAGAATGGAAAAACGGACCCCTACGGCAGACAGGGTCTTCCCTTCTTGTTCACACCTCGTGAGAGTCTCCTTTACTTTGGGCCCAAACAAGGAGGCACCATTGAAGGGGGCATTGGCAAAGGAAGACTTAAAGGCTTCCGCAAAGGAGCATAAGCACAACCAGGATTGTCTTCTCAGGGCAATTGCTGAAGCTGCCGCTCTACTCGATCCTTCGGCTGCGTATGAAATCAGCCTCACGGACGAGTTGACTATGGAATTTAGGGTGTTAAGTTGCGCTGTCACTTTCTCAGCGACAGCAGCATCTGCGTGTCCCTGGAGAGTATCTCCTAATTCCTTAATGAGATCTATCTGTAAACCCGTGAAATGCGTAAGGTAGTTGAGCGATCGGATGGAAAAAGTCGAACTAAATATGCGCTTCCCATATCTGTCCATTGTCCTAGAATCCTTATTAGGAGGATGGACAGAGGAAGATGATTCAGACACCTCTTTCTTAGTAGCCGCCGCCACCACCATAGTGTCTACGGGAACTCCTTTTGTAAGATAGGCTTTATCTTGGGGAGCTGTCATGTATTTGTTGGGTTTACGAGGGACTGGTTCCACTGTATCAGGTGTTTCACAAGCCCTCCGAGCTATTAGATCCATGAGATCGTCAAAGGGTGGAGTCACCCAGGAGGTAGAAGGTTGAGTCCCAAATGCCTTCAGTAAGACCGATTCATCCGCAGAAGGGGTAAGGGTTTGCCAGTCCCCTCTTTGCTTCACGATTTCCAAAATGTCTGCAAACGACACATCCTCAGAGGTGGACCGTGGGGACCCTTCTGTTTCATCTAAATCGGTATCAGATGTAAGATTCCTGTGGAGAATCTATGTGCCTCCTCTTGCACAGTCGTTTCCTCGGAACATCCTCAGCGGGAGCTTCTGGGGATGCATCTGAGGAACCAGAGTCTCCCTGTGGGGACTTCTGAGGCATTGTGTCTCGACGCTTGATAGGTACCGAAGGCACAGAAGCAGAACGCGGACCTTTTGGGGAAGGAGATGAAGATACCGATGAAGTATGTGTCTGATCAGACAAGACCTTCCTCATGATGTCAAAGGCACCAGTGCCCCGACCTGAAGATCCGACCCGATCCGAAGAAGGAGATTGTTTCTCCGGAATCGAAACCACGGGCTCCGACACCGAGGATGGATCCGAACTGATCTGAGCCGAGGCACTAAGAGGAAGAGTCGGAACCGAAATCTCGGTTCGACTATCCCCCCCGGAACCCAGGAAAGATGTGCGGCTCCGAGACTCTCCGGCTGGTTCCGAAGGAGTCGAGGTCAATGGAGCCGATAGCACTACTGGAGGCTTCAGCACTGAGGGCTCTACAATCATCGGTTCTTCGACTCCTAACACCGATGACTCGATGGGTCTCGGAGGAGGAAGTGTAGAGGGAACTGGAATAGCTTCGAGTTTCGAAACCAGCTGGGACAAAACCTCGATTAATTTTGACAAAGCCAAGTACTAAGATATATATTTATATGAAAAATAGAAAAGGTTAAAGGCAAAAAATTATTATCTTTTTAAATACTGTAAATTCTTACAAAAAAAAAAAGACGGCCTAAGGCCCTTACTAAGAATTTTAAGGTAACAAACTACCTAAACTAGTCAAACAACCACTATATAATAAAGCTATCAAACGCTATAAAGAAAGAGTATAAGAAAAATAAAAAATTATCAGTATATAACAAGAAAAATATAGTAAAATTTCTACTGGCTCGAGCCTCTCGATGCGATCTGCTGCTAGCGGCAAACTAGATCTGAGGGTTAGCACCGGAGGATCATGGGATATTACTGTGCCTCGAGCTTTCTCAAAGATGCGAGCTAGTGATGCGGCCGACTCGGAGCCGAGGATCAGCTCCGGACCCGTGTGTAAGAACAAACGGCGAGATTGAACAATTTCACATCGTGGGATTGGGGTAAAATTCCAAGGTAATTTTTATAGGGAAAGTGCAACTTCTAGTGATTGTGAATATACAGGGCACCGCTGACCACCACTGATTGAACAGCAGATTCATGCAAATGTGAGCAGAAAAAAGCAAGTTTTACATTGTTATGCCCCAAGACCAATCAGGTAAGCACACAATAAGCTTTCCACCAGCAATTCCCAGCTCAGATAGGTGAAATCAACCCTCTCCTGCCACAAGAGTGTAGACTTTGGCACTCAATGTAAAATGACTGGTTTGGAACCACTAGAGAACCACAAACAGATGCCTAAAACTAATTAAAAACACTAGATACAGTGTATTTAGATGCATAGGCAGAGCAGCTCCATAAGATTATGTAATGCCTTCTAGAAACTGAAAGAAGTATCCAGGTCTGATATTTGCCCAATGGCTAGAGTGAAGCAACTCATGGAGAAGCTTAGGAAAGCCAAGGTGTTTGACCATAATAGATGCAACCAAGAGATACCTGGGCCACATAATAAAAATGCTTATGCAGAGGGGTTATCTGTTCCCATTCTAAGTAGCATAAAACTGCACTACGAGGTCACTGTGACAGAGTTGATTTAAACAGCTAAGAAATATACTGTTTAAATAACTAAGGAATATTCTGAACTTTTTTTGTAAAATTTATATTTTAGTGTATACATGCCCCCCAAGATTCAATAAAGCCTACACGGTCATTTTTCACTGTGCGCTCGTTGCTGGAGGATGTGCAGGCAGCTGTGGAAAGTTTTAGATTCAGTAAGTGCAGTGTAGAGGCGGGTCTACTTTTAAAGCTCAAAGTTTCAAAACTTTGAATTTCTTATGGTCAAGACAATAAGATCAAAATTTTGAAACTTCAGAAAAAAAAAATAAAAACAATTTTTTTTTTCATTCTTTCTGGGGGGCAAGTCCCAGGTATTCCCCCACATTAATTAAATATATCAAATCTGAGATCGCACTACAGCGAGGAACATGGTAAATTTCCCATTCTGCACTGTACCTGCAAACTCCATTTAAACAGGTTAAAGTTTCAAAACTTCAAACTTATAGTCTTGACCATAAGAAATTCAAAGTTTTGAAATGTCAAGCTTTAAAAGTAGACCAGTAGAGGCACGCACCCCAGCACAAACCAGGTAAACACCAAGGTATGCTAATTACAGTGTAAGTAGCTGAATTGCATGCTAATCAATCCAACATGGTGGAGCTATTCAATAAACTATAATGCATCCGTTTAGACTCTGTTCTGGTTTGTCTTGCATATTCCAGAATTTTTTTAATACAGCCATGGAAAGGAGTCTATACAGACAGCACCATGTCAACTGCTGCATTTAGAAGGTAAGTCTTGAACCTGGAGTGTATTGTATAATAATAGGAATGAGTGGCATATCCTTGTCTCACACTGATAATAACCTTGCTTGTGCCATAACAGTAACTCACCTTTGCCCCCTCCCCAAAAGAACAGGAAAATTACACAATTTGTTAACAAACCTCTTTGTGATGCTAAATGTTCAAAGGAACTGTCCTTGAAACATCTGTACATATTTATCACACAGCAGTCCATTTTCCTGTATTGCCAGTCATGTGTACCTCTGAAATGGTTTGGCAAACATGTCCATTACATCAATACAGTTCTAGCTAACCAGTGGTGGCACGTGATATTGGACTGCAGACCCCCAGCTGTAACCAAAAAATCCCAGAACTCATGAATGCATGCTTTTAAACTTGAATCTGGACTGTTGTTTAACCAGTCTGGATATGGAAAGAATGCGGCAGTCTACAGATCCCCCAGAAGTTGATGAGGTTACAACTGCATAGACTGGAAGGGGATCGGACTGCAAAGTCTGCAGTCTGTGCATGCTCAGAATGAGCTGAGGCAGCACGCGCATGTGTGGCATTCTGGTGCCAAGAAACAGGAGCTGCTGCTGCTGCAATTTGAACTCAGAGCAGATGCAGAACTGACCAGTGCTGTGTTTGGAATAGAGGCTTATTTATTCTGAGCACTTTTGAATGCAGGAACTGGCTTATTTATTCTAGTACCGGGAAACAGACTCTGCATCCGAAGCTGGATTTACTCAGGTACTGGTGTGTGTGTGCGAACTGGTGGCTATAGAGAGTAACTCAGGCTCAAACCCTCAACCCTGGGTGCAGGTAGCAAGAGCCTGAATTCCCTACCCACTACCACTTGTGAAAAGCATTCAAATTGTTGCTTCATATTATGTTCTAATCCTCATAAAATCTGTGGTTTTCTGGATTTTGAATTCACTAAATAATGACAGACATTTGAATTTCAGACTTCATATTCTTCAGAAAGCACATGATAACACAAAACATTTTATTCTAGCAATTTTCTAAGTTTATAAGATTAATATTTGAAAGCTGTCCCTTTTTGGGGGGCTGTATTCCCCCATTATTGGCTTTGTGCAGGGTTTTTTTGTGCTAAGAGGTTGAGAACTGAATTCACTGAATATGTTTGGGGGCTGTATTCCCCCATTATTGGCTTTGTCCAGGTGTTTTGTGCTAAGACGCTGAGAGCTATGGTGAGAACTGAATTCACTAAATGATAGCCATTTAAGTATCAGTCTTCCTATCAAGAAACAGCTGATTTGACATAGTAGTATGTTGCTCTGACTGTAGTGCACAGAGTCCTGGGTTCAAGACTTGGCAGTGAAATGCAAGGAGGCAGTACAGCATTTTAATCTAGCAACTTTCCAAAGTTATACAAGCAATGTTTAAAATGTGTCCCTGGTTTTTGGGCTTTTATCCCCCCCACAATAAATTTTGGCTTTTTCCAAACTTCTTGTGGTCATGTGCTGCAAAGTTGAGAGATACAGTTGAGTGTCGACTGGATTTTACAAGGAGCTAAGAGCTTCAGGAGAAGAGATGTTTAGTGCTGCTTGCATTGTTAACAGCATAACAGGTTGAATACTTGCTTTCAATGCAGAAGGTTGTGGGTTCTACTCCACAGTATGTAGATGCATTGCTGATACCGTACTGTGTTGTACTTTTAAAGGGGGTGTGGATGCTGCAGTCCTGAGAATGTCCTCTTTGGCAGAGATACCTAGTAACTATCAACCTGTTATCAGTTTGCCATCCATTCCCTATTACAATATTACTAGCTTATAAATGTTTAATGTAACATGGGTAATTTATTCCTCATGGGCAACAGGCACTTTATTTGTAGATGAAGCAATGAAATATAAAGTTGTTTGCTAGCAGCAACCTCTTCATTAGTTACAGATCTCTTTAATGTGGAATTATTTAGATGACTTTTACTTCTGCAGAGATTGTGCATATTTACTGATACTGGTGGATTGTAGAAGTTTGAGTAGACTTTTATGATGGAAATGTTCTGAATTGGGCAGTTTTGTCATTATTGGTGCATGCATTTTGTTTCATTGTTTACTGGATAAATGTTCATTAAAACAATACATTTAAAATGCCCTCTAACAACTGTACTGCATTATACAAGTGTATTATACAAGGAATATAATTTAATACAATCAGGAAGGTGAATCAAAGAACACATTGCATGTTTTGTGTACAAGAGGCCTATGATTTGAAAACAGCCCATAGTTTATCTGCCACTGGCCAGTTGTATTTTCTTTGAATGTGGGTTTCAATGCTGTTTCAATTAATGTGAGTTTCAAGGGCAGAGAAGTTTTATTGCTAAGTCTATTTTCATTGTGAGAATGTATTGCTTTGTTTAGCAGATGTCTATTAGTGTTTTGTGCTGTAAAATGTAAAATAAAACTTTTAAATGAAATCCAAATAATCGCAAAAGTAAAGCAGTATGCACATTACAGTGTTTATGGTAAATGGGATGAAATAGCCAAGTAATGGGACCTGGCTGCAGGGGGAGGGTCTCATCGACCATGATTTTGTGAGGGGGAAAGGTCAGCAAACTCAAAGACAGCCCCTGCTGAACTATACCTCTCAACTATCCAGATCTTCCCAGAATGAATAGATTTTTGTTTCTTATTTTTGGTTTGTTCCTCATAAAAGTTGTCATTTTCTGGCAAATTATTTAGGAATGAAGTCACTAAATAATGGCAGACATTTGAGTTTCAGACTTCATACCCTTCAGGAAAATGCATGCTAAAGCAAGACCTGTTAATCTATCAACTGCCTAAGTTTATACAAGAGCAATTGTTAGGACTGTTTGTATGTTCCCCCGATATATTTGGCCTTGTCCAGATTTCCTGCATTGAGGTTGAGAGGCACATCCAAATAAATCCCTTTATACAATTAGGTATATCCAAACCTCTCAACTGTCCCTGATTTTAGCTCAAAATGTTGCCCTCCCCTTAACAATCCCTCTGCAAAATGACAATTTTGGAAGAAAACGTGGAGGGTTTTCAATTATAAATAACTGTAATGATCAGAGTTATAGATTACTTTTATTTCAGAAATGCATGCAGATTCTCTTATTTTGTCAGCTGCTCAACTTAACTGTACTAATATTAAAAACTGTCCCTTCTTTGATAGGTTCCCAGCTGTATCGTGTGGCTATTTTATATTTTTGCATCACATTTTTGGTCCATTTTTTCATAAAATTGTGGGTTTCTGGCAAATAAGTGTCAAATCATTAAAGATTCAAGCTAGAAAATAATGGCATACATTTGAGTTTCAGATTTCATACCATCCAGAAAATTTATACTAATGCAAGACCTACTATTCTATTATCTTTCTAAGTTTGTAAGAGCAATATTTAGAAAATATCCTTATTTTTGGGCCTTTGTCCCACTTCTATTTATGACTTTGTCCAGATTTCTTGCTCTAACGTTGAGAGGTATGACAAATGTGTCAGGGCCATCACCATCAGCCAGAGACATTTCAAATTGTCCCAAGTAGTTGTGCTGACAAACGGAACAGAGACTCAGGCAATAAATTCAAAAGTTTTAATAACTCCACATACACGAACACTCGACAAATACAAAACATGAACGCTTTCTCTCTTTCAAAATGCGTTTTCGTCTCAATAGATTTGGACTTCCTCAGATGACCAGTGTGAGCTTATCTTACTGATATTTATACTTAATTCACTCGATTAGGACCAATGAATTAACATAATTCCATTTAAAATCTGCCAATGAACATTCAGTTCTTAACTGATTAAAAAAACCCTTTAAAATAATACATATTCTTTACCTTCCATTAAAAAGAATAAATATATCATATTAAATCCTATAAATACATAATAATAAAATTCTATTATAAAATGTGAACCTTTGTAAAAATAGTGCGTTATATACCAACAATTAATTTAAACAGCACTTTGAAATTATACCTTTACTTAGTATGGAACATTCATTAATGTAATGTCACATTGCCATCTAGTGGATATCTTTTATAATTAATTTTGTGCACATCTCAAAGTTTAGCTGCCCTTAGTTTTAATAATGGTAAAACGGAAACATAGTCATTCAAACCAGGGGGGCTGCCCGCTTCCAAGGTTACTTGCCACCATAATTCTCTAAATTCTATGTTTTCTTCCCAAGGGCCCCCACAATATCATTTTTGACTTGTTCCAATACCAAGAAGAAAAACTTTGCTGTCAAACATACCTTCGTATGTTTGAACAGGGCACTAGTGTTCTTACAAGTTTTAACCTCATAAGTAAATCCTTCTTTTTAACATTCTTTCGGTCTTTCCTACATAGAAGGATTTACAAACCGAACAGATGGCTAAATATATTATTCTTTTTGATTCACAATTATAATATTTAGTACTAATAATCCATCTGTCCCTACTTTCTAAATAATATTTATCTATATTCATAATATATGCGCCAACCTTATTCTTGTTAGTGTTAACCTTGTGTTTATTTTCTAGGATGTTTCTAATACATTGGGAATTTTTATATACTTTAGATGGAATTTTGTCTATATTTTCCAAATCTGTAAGGGAAACAAATCTCTCCCATTCCTTTAAAAAACTCTTTTGACATTGTTATTCAAAGCACTGTATTCCAGTATCAGAGCCTGTTGGAAATCTTCTTTATTATTTTCCTTATTTCCACAGCCCTCATTGAAATGTTCTCCATATTTATATATGGGTTTAAATTTATTACTTCTTCCTTGTTCTACTTCCTCTCTAGTGTTTCTAATTAAGTTTATGGGATAACCCCTTTCTAAAAACATTTTCTCTATTAAGTCACATTCCACTTAGAAGTCAATGTCCGAGCTAGTCATATGACACCCTCTCACAAATTGCCCCTTAACAATATGTTTATATGTTTCCTGCAGTGTAGGGGGTGCGCACTCATAGTGTAGGAAGGAGTTACAAAAAGTGGATTTTCTGAATATTTTTGTTTCAAATTTCTTCCCCACTTTATTATTTCTATATTCAAATACTGCAGACTTATTTCAGATATTTTGTATGTGAACTTTAAAAAGTTAGTAGTCTTATTTAGGTAAAGCATGAAGTCTTCAAATTTTTCTTTTCCTGCAATCCAAAAAATCACTATATCATCCAAAAGTGTCCAGCAGGTATTGAATGCAGTATTTAAGATATGCTTCTCCTCCCATTTAGCCAAAACTAAATTGGCTTAAGTTGGTGCACAGGCTGCTCCCATTGCTACCCCTTGAATCTGCTGAAAAAACTCCCCATTAAAATATAAAAAGTTATTCTTAAGTACCATGTCCATTAACCAGACATTTATCAGTTTCTCATTATGTGTTAAGTCTTTGTCTTCATAAACTATTTCTTCAAACATTTCCATCCCCTTATTATAAGGTATGGAGGAAAATAGATCTAGGACATCTATGGTTATGAACAATAAGTCTTCATGATATAAATCATCGGAAATTTCTTTCAAAAGATCCCAGGAATCCTTTAATATAAATTTTTTTTCTACCCATATCCGTTTTAATTTTGTATCTACATATTTGGCTAATGAGTACGTTTTTGATCCTTCGGCAGATACAATGGGTCTTAATGGTGGAGCATTCTCACTTTTATGTATCTTGGGGATACCAAATATTGTAGGAATTCTAAGTTTTTCTACTTTTAAGTACAAATATGTGTTATAATTTATGAGTTCTTCATTTAACATATCCCCTAAACTTACATCTATTTTATTATAAGGTATAGAAACCTCATTTTTAGAAACACTAGAATATCTCAAATTATCCCATAGAAAAGTATTCATTTTACTTTCATACTGTATATTTTCCATAATCACTACCCCACCACCCCCCTTAATCTGGTTTCCTCACTCTAATATTAGTGTTTCCTTTCATTTCGTTTAATAAGCGTCTTTCCTTATTACTTAAATTAACTTTATACCGTGTATTCATCTGTTCTTTTCTTATTTCCTTTTCCATTACTTTTTCCAGATTTTTTAATTGGGGGTGTAAGGGGGGTTTATAAATAACCTTACGTTTCAATTCAGTATTTTCATTTGTCTTATCCTTGGAGAACATAATGTTTAGATTAACTTTTCTCAAGAATAATTTAATGTCTAACAGAGTTTTGGTTATATCCCCTTTTCTATATGGTATAAACTTTAAACCCTTGGCAAATAGGTCGAAATGTTCCTTCTCCATTTCCATACTACTAAAATTGTAAATGGTGAAATTATTAAATGTACTTTTGATACCATCTACTACTATCTCAATGTTGTAACTTGTGGTGAGGCAGGTATCACTTAAAATCTCCCCCTCCATTGAAAATTTGGTTGTGGTGGACACTGCTTATTCATCAGCCTTTCTGATCTCCTCAAGGGCGAAAAGGCTTGATCGTAATCATGGTCCCCTTCTTCCTGATACTGCCCATCAGTTCTAACATTCTCAGGAATAAAAACATTTAGTTATGTACTTACCATAACTTTAGATGTTTGGGATCCATCTCGCCTACATTCTGTACTGATGGGCTCGGAGCCGATCCCTCGGCTCTGACTCGGCACGCTGTGCTATAGAGCGAAGCCTCTTATTGGCTGAGCTATTCTCTATCCCAGGATGCACCACCACTAATCCCCCAGATCTTGTTTGTCCACATTCATGCACACATACATAACTTGTTTATATAACATTGCCAGATGTTTCAAGATGAAACAATAGGATTCGGACTGTCCAATCTCTTCTGATCTCCAAGGAAGGGGGAAGGAGGGTGGGTTATTGGGAATGTAGGCGAGATGGATCCCAAACATCTAAAGTTATGGTAAGTACATAACTAAAAGATGTTATGTGATCCTATCTCGCCTACATTCTGTACTGATGGGACAGCGTCCCTAGCACCTAAATCCTGGGTGGCTCACTGGAAAACACTCCTGAGCACTGTGGAACCAAATGAAGCTTGCCCTCGAGATGCCACATCCAATTTGTAGTGGGAAATGAAGGTGTGCAGGGAAGACCACGTAGCCGCAGCACAAATGTCACTAATGGCAAGCTTAGAATGGAATGCTATTGAAGTAGCCATAGCTCTTGTAGAGTGAGCTTTGACAGAGGTCGTAAGCTCTTTATTAGAAGAGGAATAAAGTTGACTAATACAGTCCCTGATCCATTTGGCAATAGTGACCTTTGTGACGGCTTTGCCCAATTTATTATCCGAAAAGGACACAAACAATTGATCTGTTTCCCTTGTTTGTTTGGTCCTATCTAAATAAAAACGCAATTGCCTGTGGACATCTAATGTGTGGAATATGTATTCCACTTTGTTTGAGTACTTTGGAAAGAAAACTGGAAGTTCTAATGACTGTTGTAGACAAAAACTAGAACAAACTTTAGGGACAAAGGATGGATTTGGCCTGAGAGATACTCTATCTTTGTGAAAAAACAGGTACAGAGGTTTTACAGACAAAGCTTGAAGCTCTGAAACCCTTCTGGCAGAAGTAATCGCGACCAGAAAGGCAGTTTTCCACTATAGAAATTTCAAATCACATGTTGCTGCCGGTTCGAAGGGGGAGGAAGTTAAGGCACGTAACACCACATCGAGATCCCATGGAGGAGCAGGATGAGAAATCGGAGGTCGTAAAAGCGCAGTACCTTTCATGAAGGTCTTACACAATCTGTTGCTCATTAAAGGTGGGTTTATAGATTCATGAAAATTGGAAATAGCTGCCAATTGAACCTTGATGGTAGAGACTGAAGAACCTTGATTGAATAGGGAAGTTAGAAATTTCAGGACTTCTGATACAGGAATAGTGATGGGATCCAGACCCTGGAGTTGAGCCCAAATAGCAAATCTCTTCCATTTGCTAGAATACAATTTCTTAGTGGCAGACTTGTGGGCCGAAGATAAGATGTGTATGACTTCCGGGTCTAAGGTATGATTCCTGACTATAGTCTGAAGAGGAGGAGCCAAGCGGTTAATTTCAAGGTGTGGAGGGACTGGTGGAGTAGTCCCGACTGATGAACTAATAGGTCTGGGATCTGATCCAGGAACCATGGACCGTCCAGTGCATATTTCCGAAGATAGGGGAACCATACCTGACGAGGCCAGTAAGGAGCAACTAAGATCATTTTGCTCCCCAAGTGAGACGCCTTTTGGATCACTCTGGGAAGGAGGGGAACTGGGGGAAAAGCGTATAGCAAGCCGGTGGGCCAAGGATGGGCTAGTGCGTCCATAGGGCTCTCCCCCAGAGCCGGAGTGAGGGAGAAGAACTCTTTGCACTTCGCATTCAGCGGGGTTGCGAAGAGGTCGCAACAAGGAATTCCCCATTTGCTGAAAATCTGAGTTGCAACCGCATTGTTCAGAGACCACTCGTGTGGATATGGACTCTGCTCAGTCTGTCGGCTATCACATTGGACTTGCCAGGGATATGAGTCGCCACTAGAAATCGTTTGGTCGACACTGCCCATTCCCATACTCTCATGACCTCTCTGCAAAGGGGGTAGGATCTGGTCCCTCCCTGCTTGTTCAGGTACCAGACTACTGACATGTTGTTGGAGTGAACGGCAATTACGCCCTGAGGGAGGTAATCATGAAGGGCTTGTAGGGACAGAAACACCGCCCTAATTTCTAAAATGTTGATATGAAGGAGGCTCTCTTCTGAATGCCATTTGCCTTGGACTGACCTGCCCAGGGAATGCCCCACCCCATCTGGGAGGCGTCCGTAGTCAAAGTGGCCACAGGAGGAGGTGGAACAAAGGGTCGTCCCTGATCCAGATTGGAGGGCACCAGCCACCATCGAAGGCCCCGTTTGCAGGTTTCCGTGATCCATATGAGGTGACTGAGAGGGAGATCCTGAAAGAACCACTGCGTTGAAAGAAGCCACTGGAGAATTCTCATGTGCAACCTTGCTAGGGGAACTAGAAGAACCATGGCGGACATAGATCCCAATAGCTGCAGGACCATTCTGGCTGGGGCTTTGGATCTGGGAAGTAAGGCTCGAACTTGAGCGTGTATGGTTTGTATCCTTTCTGTAGGAAGGCAGACCCGCATTCGGTTTGAGTCTATCTCTACTCCGATGAATCTTATGCGTTGAGATGGCAGCAACACAGACTTTGGCCAATTGAAGGTGATTCCAAGGGAAGTGCCTAGTGATATTGTGGCTTGTAGGCTCTGCAATAGTAGATGCTTGGAGGTGGCAGTTAGGAGCCAGTCATCTAGATATGGAAACACCTGGAATCCTAGACTTCTCAGGTGAGCAGTCACGACCGCCAAACATTTGGTGAACACCCTGGGGGCTGTGGTGAGACCAAAGGGCAGCGCGTGGAACTGAAAATGACCATCTCCTAGGCTGAAGCGCAGATGTCTCCTGTATGCTTGATGTACCATGATATGGTAATAAGCGTCCTTGAGATCTATGGAGCACATCCAAACACCTTTCTCCAGCAGTGGGAGAATGGATTGTAGGGTGACCATTCGGAACTTGGACTTTTTGACTGAACGATTTAGAATGCTGAGATCCAAAATGGGCCTCAAGTCCCCGGTCTTTTTTGGCACCAAAAAGAATCTTGAGTAAGTCCCTAATCCGATCTGGTCTGCGGGGACCGGTTGGATGACTCCTTTTTGAAGCAGCTTTGAGACTTCTAAGGCTGCAATTTCCCGTTGACTGGGTGGCGGGTCCGGGATTTTCTTGGACGGAGGTGGGGAGTGAGAAAAGGGAATGGCGTAACCTCCAGCGATAATTCGAAGCACCCATCGGTCCTGAGTGATACCTTCCCAGGCTTTTAGGTGCCTTGAAAAACGACCCCCGAATGGCTCCGGAGCTGCACAGTCGGGCAATCCCTCAGGGATTGTGAAAGGCTGAAGAGCCACGAAAGGACTCGCGGTCTCCAGTGTTGCGGGGGCCTCTGCCGCCTCTGGGACGGCGTCTTCCAGAAGAATTTCCCCCTCCTCTGCTTCTAGAAGGGGGCTCGTCCTGCTGTGAGGGATAAGACTTCTGAGATCTACGGAACCACATTTTCCCTCCTCTTTTAGCCTTGGGGTAAGGCCGAAAGGGAGTGGAAAATCATGCCCCTACGGCAGTCAGAGTCTTACCTTCTTGCTCGCAGTGGGTCAATGTGTCCTTTACCTTGGGTCCAAACAAAGAGGACCCATCAAAGGGGGCGTCGGCAAAGGAAGACTTGAAGGCTTCTGCAAAATGACACAGGCAGAGCCAGGCTTGCCTCCGTAGAGCAATACCTGTACCCACCGCTCTACTTGCCCCCTCGGCCGCATAAGAAATGAGCCTCATGGATGAGTTTGATATGGATGACACCGTAGCCAACTGAGAGCCAACCGTCTGGGCCAGCTGCTCAGGTAGGTTACCCAAGAGGGTATCTGAAAGCTCCTTGATCAGATCCCTCTGAAACCTGGTGAAGTGCGTTAAATAGTTCAGGGATCTGAAGGTAAAGGCCGCTGAACTGAGGGTGCACTTACCATACCGATCCATGCTCCTAGACTCCTTATTAGGAGGATGGACGGGCGTCAAAGCCTCTGCTACATCTTGTTGGGTAGCAGATGCCACCACCAAGGCATCTACAGCCACACCTTTCATCAAAAACTCCTTTTCTGGGGGTGCTGACAGGAACTTATTTGGGCGAGCAGGCACCGGTTCCACAGAGTCTGGGTGTTCCCACGCCCTTCGACAGATCAAATCTAGGACCTCGAAGGGCGGAGACACCCAGGAGGCGGAGGGCTGAGCCCCGAAGGCCTTAAGGAAAACCGACTCGTCAGCAGAAGGGGGTTTGGAATGCCAGCCGCCTCGTTGTTTGAGGGCTTCCAGGATGTCTGCAAAGGAGACATCATCTGAGGACGACTTAGGGGACCCCTCTGCATCATCAAGATCAGTGTCTGACGTGAGAGACTCATCGGGGGAGTCAACGTGCTTCCTCTTGCATGATCTTTTCCTTGGGGGTTCCTCCGAAGAAGCTTCAGAGGGACCTCCAGGAGGGGGGGAACCCCCAGTGGGGGTGACCTCAGGCCCCGGGGCTCCGCTGTCTAAGGACAGGGGGACTGCCAAAGACCCACTCTCCGTATGCAGGGAAGGTGCTGGAGAGACCGTGGAGGTAGCCAAAGAAGATTTGACTAACGCACTCGTCATGGCCCTGAAGGCCGGACCACCAGAATCCTGGGAAGGTCCAACCCCCGTGGCCACAACAGTAGACGGTACCCCCCAGCCGATGCACCGAGAGGAAGGCTTGGGACCGAAAACATCAGTCGGCGTCCCCAGGGCCGACAGAGGAGGTCCGCGTACCGAACTCCGATTCGAGAGCCGGGGTTGGAGTAAGGGTTGGGGCCGACCCGAAAACCTCCATCGGCTCCACCAGCACCGGCTCCAACGGTGCCGAGGCTGTTGGAGGAGGAACCATAACTACAGGGTGGACCATCGGCTCCGAAGCCAAATGGGCTGGAGCCGAAACTAACTTTTGGAACACAGGAGACTGGAAAAGTCTTAGGAGCACCCTGTCGATGTCCGAATCAGACATCTTGGAGGATCTAGATGAAACCGATCGGGTCCGAACCGACTTCTCCATCGGCTCCAAAGGACTGGGGGACCGGCTCCGAATCGACTCGACCAATATCGGTTCCGAGGGAGATCCCAAAACAATTTCCCTCGGTGCCGAGGAGGGCTTCGGCGCCGAAGGGGAAGAGTCTGAGCCGGCAACCCTTATCGGCTCCAAAATCAGTGGAGCCGATGAAGGTGACCCGCCTCTCGACACCCCAGTCCTCGGCTCCGAAACCAGAGGAGTCGAGACTGGAGGCATCGAGGCAGACCGTTCCACCCTCGGCTCCGAAGTCCGTGGAGCCGATGGAGAAGCCTGCCTAGGTTTCTTAGCAGTCGGTTCCGACGGGCTGGTCGGAGCAAACGCTTTCTTCTTCTTGGTAGGAGAGGATGAGGAAGATAAGGCCTCTGCGAAGGAGGGTTTAATCAGCCCTTTCAGTATTAATTTATTCTTCCTATCTTGGAGGACTCTAGATGAAAAGGCGTGACACACGCTACAGGACTCCTGTAGGTGCTTGGCGCCTAAACAATAAACGCACGAGGAGTGGTCATCGGTTATAGACATCTTATAACCGCACCTCATGCACTTTTTGAACCCTGAGGGTCTATGTTCTTTTGACATAATGCCTATCAAAAAACACGAAAAACAGTTGAAAGAAGCACTATCTTGTCAGAACAAATATTTTACCACAAAAAAATTTAACTTTAACTTTTTTTTTTTTTTTTTTAACAATACAATACAATGTCAGAAAACACTAAAAAGGAGGGCCAAGACCCTCTAACTTAAACAGGTACTTGACCTCCTTGAAAAAATAGAGAAACTAGCTGAAGAATAGGGGAAGGCCCCTCTAACTTAAACGGGAAACCTTCCCTTAAACAAACACACAATTTACCACAAAAAAGTACCAAAAGACACTCGTACAACAACAATAGCTGTTAAAACAGCTTTTGGGTAAGAATAAGGAATTTCCTGACAGGAAAACTTTAGCAAAAAACAGTACTTAGCTCAGCCAAGTTTGAGACCACGTCCTAGCTTGTAAGTAGCAAACGAGATCTGGGGGATTAGTGGTGGTGCATCCTGGGATAGAGAATAGCTCAGCCAATAAGAGGCTTCGCTCTATAGCATAGCGTGCCGAGTCGGAGCCAAGGGATCGTCTCCGAGCCCATCAGTACAGAATGTAGGCGAGATAGGATCACATAACATCATCATATTTCTGTTCAAAATTTTGTTTACAACATCTATGTGAGGGATTGGGATAACTGTTATTGCTGTCATATTCTTTAATATCCCTTTCTAATTTCTTCAATTTTCTTTGTAACAAATCCTCACATTTGTTATCTATGTCTTTTCTGATATTAAAATATTTTTTTCATCTTTGATGGAAAAAATCAGGTCCTCTTTAATGCACTGGTCTAGGTCATCAATTTCTTTTTGTATTACATCCTGAACTCTTACATTTTCCCTAATAATAAGTCTTAAAACATCCAATCCACATTTGTTAAAGACTTCAATAAGTTCTTTATGAAAAACTGTACCCATAATAACATTATTAGGGAACTTGTGTACTCGTGGTCCCTTAGGGACTATTTCCCTTGAAAGACATTCTTTTAAGTATTCATTTTCTATGTCTAGTGTCCTATATTTGGACAACAATTTAGCTAACTTATCCAGTTTGTTACAATATGAATCATTACTAACATGTGGTTTGTTACCTTTACTATCAAATTTAAAAACATATTGTGTTCATAACCATTCTCTTGTTTCCTTATTATTATTATTATTTGTTTTAACAGTACCTGAAGCCTCAAGCGTATTCTGAGGTTGTTTTTGACCCAGTTCAATACTAGGGCCTTTGTTAGAACAATTCCCATTATCCAAAGTCCTAAAAATGGTGGGTGTACTTTCTGCATTAAAAGTTCCTCCATTAATCTCCTTCTGGCTGCCGGCGTCGTTGGGACCGCCAATAAGCTCCCTTGGACTTATGCAGATAGCATCTCTCGGTTACCCAAACCCTTCGGTTCCTGAAGAACGTTGCTTTGTTAAACTGACATACCTTCCCACCAAGGATTGGCTAAGTGGAGTGAGCAAGTCAATTAGTTCCGTAAGTTGTCCAATCAACTTACGTGATTGGCCCAATTCGTCCTGCCCTTTTGGGTCAGGAAATGCTTGTTTCTCCATGTCCGTTCCACAAACAAAACCAAAAGAAACTAATAAATAGTGGCACTGCTCTAAAACAACTAATAAATCCCAAGTAGTTGTTCTGACAAACGGAACGAAGACTCAGGCAATAAATTCAAAAGTTTTAATAACTCCACATACATGAGCACTCAACAAATACAAAACATGAACGCTTTCTCTCTTTCAAAATGCGTTTTCATCTCAATAGATTTGGACTTCATCAGATGACCAGTGTGAGCTTATCTTACTGATATTTATACTTAATTCACTTGATTAGGACCAATGAATTAACATAATTCCATTTAAAAAGTAATAGAAAAGGAAATAAGAAAAAAAACAGATGAATACACGGTATAAAGTTAATTTAAGTAATAAGGAAAGACAATTATTAAATGAAATGAAAGGAAACACTAGTGATGAAACCAGACAAGGGGGGTGGGGTGGTGATTATGGAAAATATGCAGTATGAAAGTAAAATGAATACTTTACTATGGGATGATTAGAGATATTCTAGTGTTTCTAAAAATGAGGTTAATATAGCCTATAATAAAATAGATGTACGTTTAGGGGATATGTTAAATGAAGTCATAAATTATAACACATATTTGTACTTAAAAGTAGAAAAACCTAGAATTTCTACAATATTTGGTATCCCCAAGATGCATAAAAGTGAGAATGATGCACCATTAAGACCCATTGTATCTGCAGAAGGATCAAAAACTTACTCATTAGCCAAATATGTAGATACAAAATTAAAACGGTTATGGGTAGAAAAAACATTTTATATTAAAGGATTCCTGGGATCTTTTGAAAGAAATTTCCGATGATTTATATCATGAAGACTTATTGTTCATAACCATAGATGTCATAGATCAATTTTCCTCCATACCTTATAATAAGGGGATGGAAATGTTTGAAGAAATAGTTTATGAAGACAAAGACTTAACAAATAATGAGAAACTGGCAAATGTCTAGTTAATGGACATGGTACTTAAGAATAACTTTTTATATTTTAATGGGGAGTTTTTTCAGCAGATTCAAGGGGTAGCAATGGGAGCAGCCTGTGCACCAACTTACGCCAACTTAGTTTTGGCTAAATGGGAGGAGAAGCATATCTTAAATACTGCATTCAATACCTGCTGGATACTTTATCGTAGATTTTTGGATGATATAGTGATTTTTTGGATTGCAGGAAAAGAAACATTTGAAGAATTCATGCTTTACCTAAATAAGACTACTAACCTTTTAAAGTTCACATACAAAATATCTGAAATAAGTCTGCAGTATTTGGATATAGAAATATATAAAGTGGGGAAGAAATTTGAAACAAAAATATTCAGAAAATCCACTTTTTGTAACTCCTTTCTACACTATAAGAGTGCACATCCCCTACAATGCAAGAAAAATATTGTTAAGGGGCAATTTGTGAGAGGGTGTCGTATGACTAGCTCGGACATTGACTTCCAAGTGAAATGTGACTTAATAGAGAAAATGTTTTTAGAAAGAGGTTATCCCATAAACTTAATTAGAAACACTAGAGAGGAAGTACAAAAAGGAAGAAGTAATAAATTTAAACCCATATACAAGTATGAAGAACATTTCAATGGGGGCTGTGGAAATAAGGAAAATAATAAAGAAGATTTCCAGCAGGCTCTGATATTGGAATACAATGCTTTGAATAACAATGTCAAAAGAGTTTTTTTAAAGGAATGGGAGAGATTTGTTTCCCTTACAAATTTGGAAAATATAGACAAAATTCCATCTAAAGTGGTATATAAAAATTCCCAATGTATTAGAAACATCCTAGAAAATAAACCCAAGGTTAACACTAACAAGAATAAGGTTGGCACATATAAATGCGGCCACTGTACTCAATGCACATATATTATGAATATAGATAAATATTATTTAGAAAGTAGGGACAGATGGATTATTAGTACTAAATATTATAATTGTGATTCAAAAGGAATAATATATTTAGCCATCTGTTCAGTTTGTAAATCCTTCTATGTAGGAAAGACCAAAAGAATGTTAAAAAGAAGGATTTACGAACATACTTATGAGGTTAAAACTTGTAAGGACACTAATGCCCTGTACAAACATACGAAGGTATGTTTTACAGCAAAGTTTTTCTTTTTGGTATTGGAACAAGTCAAAAATGATATTGGGGGACCCTTGGGAAGAAAAAATAGAATTTAGAGAATTATGTTGGCAAGTAACCTTGGAAGCGGGCAACCCCCCTGGTTTGAATGACTATGCTTCCATTTTACCATTATTAAAACTAAGGGCAGTTAAACTTTGAGATGTGCACAATATTAATTATAAAAGATATCCACTAGATGGCAATGTAACATTACATTAATTGTTCCATACTAAGTAAAGGTATAATTTCAAAATGCTGTTTAAATTAATTGTTGGTTTATAATGCACTATTTTTACAAAGGTTCACATTTTATAATAGAATTTCATTATTATGTATTTATAGGATTTATGATATATTTATTGTTTTTAATGGAAGGTAAAGAATATGTATTATTTTAAAGGTGTTTTTTAATCAATTAAGAACTGAATGTTCATTGGCAGTTTTTAAATGGAATTATGTTAATTCATTGGTCCTAATCAAGTGAATTAAGTATAAATATCAGTAAGATAAGCTCACACTGGTCATCTGATTAAGTCCAAATCTATTGAGACGAAAACGCATTTTGAAAGAGAGAAAGCGTTCATGTTTTGTATTTGTTGAGTGTTCGTGTATGTGGAGTTATTAAAACTTTTGAATTTATTGCCTGAGTCTCCGTTCCGTTTGTCAGCACAACTACTTGGGATTTATTGGTCATTTTAGTGCAGTTCCACTATTTATACATTTCAAATTGTGACATGCTTGTTGCACTCCACTCCCCCATGTAGTGACTCTGGGTGTGTGGAAGCAAGGCAAGGAGCAGTTATGCAGTGTAGGTGTGCAGAGTATTCCCACCATCCAAGGTTAACACAAATACTACAATGGCTTTTCATCTGTCCTTGATTTTGCAGAATGTTCTGGTTTTCTGTCATATTTTTATACTGTTGATTTATGCTTCTTATTATTCAGAAAATGCATGTTGTTGCAGTGCCTGTTACTCTGTGTTTAAGTAGCAATGATTTAATGACCATCAGGTAAGCTTGTCTGAGATTGTAAGATGCAAGTAAGCTTTAATATGCAAACTGTTAAAGAATTACCAACATTGAAAACCTTTTTGTTGTTACCATGCAGAGAATATTTACATAACTAGATAACATATAAACCTTGGGTATTGAAAGGCAAATTACAGTTTTTGTAATAAAGGACATGATTATAGTATTTTCAGAAGCTCATTACATTTGTTGGAGACTTGCAGTCATCTTTGCAGGCTTTACCCACGAACTAAACAGAATGCCAATCTATCATGTATGGTCCATAACCTGTGTGGTAATCCTTTAAGCAATTTATATTGAGCTTATTTCTTGTTCATTTTCTACTTTGATTATGTTTTCCTCATGAAACAAGCAGACA
The DNA here is from genome assembly GCF_019279795.1 of Protopterus annectens. NCBI lineage: Eukaryota > Metazoa > Chordata > Ceratodontiformes > Protopteridae > Protopterus > Protopterus annectens. The sequence goes on along the minus strand of NC_056741.1, from coordinate 1,656,445,092 downwards.
GTTGTCGTCAGGCAGCAGGTCTTTTTTGGATAAGAAACATTTTTACAAGTGGGGGTATCACAGAGATTGCTGCTTTCAGCACTTGGTACTTTTAAAAAGCTGAATATAAATTATAATTAGAACTCAATGCAAAGAGAAGTGGTTTGAGTTGAGCGCTGCTTGTTTTTTTTATACTTGATTTTGACTGGCATTCCAGTAATGTATCGAAAAAGTAATTTATTTTTTCATGCCTCACAACCTTTTTGTTTCCATCTAGATATTAAGTAAGCTGTCATGTAGCCAATGCATTGAGATATATTTTTCTTCTACACTTTATTTTGTCTTGCTTGGACTCTCATAATGACAGTTTGGCATCCAGGGCAGCGTATTTCATTAAAATCCCAGTTTTTATGGTGTTGAGCATAGCTCCGCTCCTTTCTATCTGACCACACCCCTTCCCATTGGCCCCACCCACTCACCTGTCTCCTGCAGCCCCCCTTTGATTTGAAATCACCTGCCACCACTGTAACTAATGCATACAGATAAAAGTGTAAAAGCCAATCCCTTCAGATATTCCTTAAATTATGTTATTGCTTAAATTAGGTTATGTTGCTCATTGGGTGGCATAGTGGTACAGCGATTAACATTGTTGCCTCACAGCAAGAGGCTCTCGGCTGGGGTGCCTTCTGTGCAGAGTTTGCATGTTCTCCCTGCGTTCCCATGGGTTTCCTCAGGGTACTCTGGTTTCTTCCCACAATCCAAAGACACATGTAGTACAGTTGTGTACACCTACCATAAATGTAGATGTTCGAGTGTCTTCACTGTTGCAGTCATGACTGTAAGGTTCTCCCCTGCTGGCAGGCAGTCCTCGGTCGGCCAGAATCCCAAAGTCTGGGTCCAGCGTCGGCTGTTCAACCATGCTCCCTGACGTCAGAGCACCAGGAGTACAAAGCTGACAGCCGACGCCATCTTCTCCAGTTTTTCTTGCCCCAGATGTCAGGAGTCCCAAAATGAGAAAGGTCCCATACCCTTTGCAAATACACCTCAGAAGAATGGTGAAAAAAGGAACCACACAAAAGTAAAAATAAGAGGGGACAGGAGGGAGGGAAACCCAGACTGCAACAGTGAAGACACTCGAACATCTATATTTATGGTAGGTGTACACAACTGTACTATGTTCATCGTGTTTCACTGTTGCAGTCATGACTGTAGGGTAGAATCCCAAAGCTGAAAGAAGGGGAGGTGGTCATAAAGAAGAAGGGCGCTAAAAGGCCCTGCAAGACTGCAGAGGCAAAGCCTGCCCTAGACTTAGAGTAGAGAGGTAGATTGTAGTGCTTAGAAAAAGTATGCACTGAACTCCAAGTTGCAGCTTCCAAAATGTCTTTGGTAGGAACTCCCTGAGGAAGGCCGCAGAAGTAGCAGGAGGTCTGGTGGAATGAGTCCGATACTCCCTGGGATTTGCTTTCCATGGTGTGAATAACAAAATCTGATTCCATGAGCAATCCATTTAGAAATGGTCTGTTTTGAAATGGCTTTACCTTGGGAACTTGAAGCATAAGAAACAAACAATTGTTCTGATTTTCTGATGTCCTTGGTTCTGTCCAGGTAAAAACGTAGTTGTCTGTGTACATCCAAGGAATGCAAGATCCTTTCCCCTTTATTTTGAGGAGTGGGGAAAAAAGTTGGCAAGTGGATAGTTTGATTTAAAGCCACTTTGGAAACCACCTTAGGCATGAAGGTAGGATTAGTCCTCAAAGACACCCTGTCTTGATGAAAAATAATATAAGGTTCCACAGCCATAAGAGCTTGTAACTCAAACTCTCCTGGCAGAGGTAAGGGCTAACAGGATAGCTGTCTTCCAAGATAAAAACTTGATGTCAGAAGAGGCAGCAGGCTCAAAAGGAGGCAAAGTTAGTTTTTCAAAACATAGTTGAGATCCCAAGCAGGAATGGGAGGAGATCTAGGAGGTCTTAAATTCTTAGCTCCTCTGAGAAACTGTCTCATGAGCTAGTGGGAAAAGATTGGAGGGTCTGTATTATAATGAGCAGAAATAGCAGAGGCATGAGTCTTAATGGAAGAGAGAGACCCTTATGTAAGAGATCTGTCAAGTAAAGTAAAATTGAAGGAATGTTCGGAAGAAGAGGATCAGAATCCTGAGCCTGCATCCAGGAACAAAATCTTTTCCATTTTCCTGCATAAGATTTTCTAGTGCTAGGACGTCTGGCTTCTAAAATGACATCCATAACCTGCTTGGGTAGGAAGGAAGAAATCAAAGGCCCTGGATTAACCAGGCCGCCAGGCTGAGAGTTCTGACATGAGAGTGTAGAACCTGACCCTGATGTTGGGACAGAAGGTTCGGAGACTGAGGTAAAACCCAAGGGGGCTCCAGACATAGGTGTTTTAGAGTTGGGTACCAAAACTGTCGAGGCCAATTTGGGGCCAGCAAGATCATCATCTTGGGCTTGTCCTGTTTTATCTTTAATAAAACCCGTGGAAGAAGAAGAGGAAGAGGCAGAAAGGCATATCCCGAGAGGTTCCTCCAACTGAATGATAGGGCATCCACTTTCCAAGCTTCTTTGTGGAAAGTCCTGGTGCAAAAATTCTGTAGTTGATGATTGAGATGGGATGCAAAGAGGTCTATGTGAGGACATCCCCAGACTGCTGTTATCATCCTGAATATTTTGGTGTCCAGCATCCACTCGTGTGGATCCGAAAGGTTTCTGCTCAGACTGTCTGCCAAGAAGTTTTGCTTCCCTGGTAGAAACTGAGCTTGAAGGTCCAGATTGCAAGCTAGAGCTGTGTTCCATAGATCCATGGCTGGTCTGCAAAGGGGGTAGGAATGAGATCCCCCTTGCTTGTTTGTCCGTATTAGTAGTTGTCCTGGTTGCAGAAGATTCCTGAAGGCCATTAGAGCTTTCTGAATGGCTAACATTTCCTTTAAATTGATATGCAGGTGCTTCTGATCCTTTGTCCAAAGGCCCTGCAGACAGTTGCCCTGAAAATGGGCTCCCCAAGCATAATCCGAGGCGTCCGTGGTTAGAATCTGAGTGGCAGGAGGCAGACAGAAGTGTTTCCCTTTGTTTAGAGTGCATGCCCTGGACCACCAAAGAAATTCCTTTTGAAGGCAAGGCAGGACGGAGATCAGTATGTCTAAACTGTGGCAATGCTGAGACCATACACTTTTTAGGTACCACTGTATTTTCCTCATGTGTAGTCTTGCATATGGTACGAGAAGGATGCAGGAGGCCATGTAACCCAAAGCCTGCAGGAATCTCCTTCCAGATAGCTGAGTTAAGGTTGCCAAGGTTTTGAAAGTTGAAGCCAGCTGTAATTGTTTTTCGGATGTCAGAAATGCCATCTGGGTTGTGGTGTTTAGAAGAGCACCCAGAAAAGTTATCTGCTGTGAGGGTGTCAAATTTGACTTTTTTATGTTTACAGAGAATCCCAGGAACTTGAGGAGGTTCTGTACAAACTCTAGATCCTGGAGTAAGACATCCTTGCTGTCTGCCTGAATTAGACAATCATCCAGATAAGGGTAAATTTGAATTCCCTTGAGTCTGCAGTAAGCTACTACTGGAGCCAGGCATTTGGTGAAGACCCTGGGCGCAGTAGACAATCCAAAGGGCAGCGCAGAGAATTGAAAGTGCCTCGATCCGGCCTTGAACCGGAGGTATTTTCTGTGTTCCTGCCTGATGGGAATGTGTAAATTTGCCTCCTTTAAATCCAAAGTTACTATCCACGCATCTTTGGATAGCATTGGAAGTAGCTGCTGTAGAGTAAGCATATTGAATTTTGGAATCTCTAGAAAGGTGTTCAAGACCGACAGATCCAGAATGGGTCTCCATGAGTAGAAAGAGCCTTGAGTAAAAACCTTGTCCCATCTCTGAAAGTGGAACCAGTTCTATGGCTTTCCTAGCCAAAAGAGCTTCCACCTGGTTTAAGGCCTCTGTCCATTGATGTTTTGGAAGGTCTGGCCATCCGCTTGGCCTTGGCAGGGTATGAAAATGGAATATGTAACCTCTTAAAACCACATCCAGAACCCACTTGACCTGGGCTATACGAGTCCAATTTTGATAAAAAAGAGAGTTTTCCTCCGAGGGGCTTCCAGGCAAGAAGCTCTTGCAGCCCAACAGAGGGAGTCATTGAGTTTGTTTCCTATGAGTTTGTGACCTATCCTCTCCTCCCCTAGGGGTGGAAGCAGTCCACAGTCTAGGTCTATAAGAAGCTTGTGTTTGAGGACTTCCTCTGGAGTGTCTATATCTACCCCTCTGAGGCCTGTCTGAAGTGGGAAAGGACCAATTTTTAGAAGGCCAATTCCTGCTAAATCTTGGTGGCTGTACTTGTAAGAAATCTTTAACTGTTTGCATGGATTTCGCCTTATCCTCCATCTTTTTAATCATCTCTTCAGCTTTTGATCCAAACAAAACATTATGCTTAACAGGAGCATCCAATCATTTAGCTTTTACTTGTTCTGGCAAATTTTGTTCCTTTAGCCATGCATGCCTTCTAATGACTGTGCCGGAGGCAGCAGCCCTACAAGAAGCCTCCAAGGCATCAAATCCACAGTGTAAACCATGCTTCCCAACTTGTTCAGTGGCATGCAATAAGTCATGTAATTCCTTATCTGCACAGGCAGAAATGGAAGTAAGCTTTTGTTTTAAAACAGACAAGAGAAATTGCTGGTATTTCAGCATATGAAACTGACAGTTTAAAGCCCTAATGGACAAAGTAGCAGAAGTGTACACTTTTTTGCCCCATCTTTCTAAAGATCTAGAAACCTTTTCAGTGGGAATGGGGTTTTTGGCAGAAGCGGCCTTAACTCCCTTAGGACCCTGAGAAATGGTTTCAGGGTCAGCAGAATGGTTCTTGTATAAAAACTGGTGGGAATCAGGAACCCTGTAGTATCTATCAGGCTTAACAGGAGCAGGAGGATAAGAGTCATGGGTTAAGTTAGCCTCCGAAAAAGCATCATCCACAATATCCAAAACAGGAGGAATAGCCAGGGGTCTATGTTGGGGGGAGAAGAAGAAAATCCCTTAGTCTTTTCTTAGATTCCGAATACTCCTGTCCTTCCCAGTGGAAATGTTCCCTCATTTCATGCAGAGTTTCCCCAAAAGAGAAATCCTCAGGGGGAGAAGCTGAAGGAATGGATTCCTCAGCATCAGAATCAGAATCCTCATAAGGAGGGAAAGAATATTCCTGGTCAGAAGAAGAAACTGAAGAAACAGAAGCCTGATCAGAGGAATCATAATAAACATCCTGCCTTGGCCTTTTTTCTGGAGAGGGATGAGAACCCCTAATCATAAGTAAATCCTCCGCCATCTTGAGTAATTGTTTCTGTGACTTGGGAGCCGGTTCAGAAGAGGCCTGTGTTGCAGTCTTTGATTTAGAAGGAGTCTTTGCCTTCGTCTTTGGCTTTGCCTTTATTAGAAGCTGAGTAGGCCTGAAAACCCCTTCGGAAGCCGGTAACTGCACAGCGGCTCCGGACCCATCCGAAGGAGCATTGTCCGAAGGTCCTGAAATTGAAATATTTAAAGGCCTGGTTGGCTCCTCATGAGAGCCCGTTTCATCCATCTGTTCTGAAATGGCTGACAGGGGCTGCAAAAGCACCTCACTGACGACGGCCGAACCTGAAGTTGGCTCCGCTTGTGCACTATCATCAGATTTGGACCTTGGAGGCCTGTCTTTATCCTTGCGACGTTTGTGAACTCCGGTAGCCGGAACCGTATCCGATGACATTTTGTAGTTAAAGCGCCTACCGAAGTTATGAAAAGCAAAATCATACCTTTGTTTAACTGTATGTTGATTAAATCTAGCACAAAACCGACAACTAGCTACGTCGTGGTCAGGGCCTAAGCAAGGAATACAGTAAGAATGAAAATCCTTAAGAGGTATTTGCTTCCCACATGAAATACAATTATTAACTTTTTCTGACATTGGACTGGAGCAAGAAAAAAGTTTCCCCAATGGGGTACTTAGCTTTGAGTGAAGAAGAAAGTCTTAGGACTGAAGTTTATCAGAAAAAATCGTCAGGAGTCAGCCGACCGGCACTTGCGAACTGCTATCACCGCACGGCAAGAAAGACTGGAGAAGATGGCGTCGGCTGTCAGCTTTGTACTCCTGGCGCTCTGATGTCAGGGAGCATGGTTGAACAGCCAACGCCGGACCCAGACTTTGGGATTCTGGCCGACTGAGGACTGCCTGCCGGCAGGGGAGAACCCTACAGTCATGACTGCAACAGTGAAACACGATGAACATCTGGAGCATTTCTCCCCAGGCATCTGCTAAAAACAGACTCTGTCCTAGTCAGAATTTCCTGGTCAACAAATGATAAATAAAATATAAATAAGAAATAAATACATTCCAACATATGCAGTATGTAGCTGACCAAATGGAAGCATACCTTCTGAAGTGCAGTACTTCTATGTATAGATATATCCTGAAGAAATATAATGTGTAGTCTTTTCAACATAAACAAGTGCCCCCACCATCATTTTGCTTAGCTACATGGCTGCCTTTCTGTGGTGTAGATTCAGGGAAGTCGGCATGGTGAAGATGTAAATGAGGTCTGAACCCATTAGAATTGCTGAATCCAACATAGTGCAACCACTCCCTCAGTGTTTGGTTTTAATGGATTGTAACTGATTAGTGTTTGGGAGAAGGAAAACACAACAGCAGTGCAGTCAGCCTTGCTTCCAGTGGATGTGTCAGGTCACATATACAAAGTGTTAGAGGTAAGGTTGGAAATGTAAGTTAATAGCAAACAAGTCCCAGGTTATGTTATTGAAATCCAACCTGCCCTTCATTTTTTTTGGCAACTGCATAAGATATTATTTCCATTTAATATCCTCACACATTTTAAGACCAATAATATAGAATGCATGTCTCAGATTACTGCTCAGATACATGCAGAATGACCAACAAACACAGAAATGTAAGACACAGCTGTATATTTGCAAGCAATAATCATGACAGATTGTGTGATCACTGGGTGCACAACATCCAAAACTATTAAATGTACAAATAATACTTGTATGGTATGATATCACTGTAGATGCTGTTGCAGTTAGTTGCATTCATAGTGAGTTAAGTTCCTTGCTGCAAAGTGGTTTGTGTGGCAAAGAGGAATAAGGCACCCATTCTGCGTTCTGAAGGTATATTGGAGTGAGAGTTCAAATCCAGACCGATGTAGTAATATCTCATATGTACTAACATTTTCTAGTGTGTATGTCATAAATTGCTTTTTCTCATTCCAACTACCTCTCCCTTTCCTTTTTTTTTTTCAATTGGCCAGTGTTTTCAGGATGTGACACGAAACGTAAACAGGAGAATGGAGAAAAATAAATGTCAGGTTTGGCTGTGCTTATCTCATTTGCTCTAAGTACAGCAGTGCACAAACTGGACAACTGTCCTACCTAGGAAGCAGAAAGGACCCAGGCAGACTAAAATAGAAACTGGATGCATTCAATTAATACTGTTGGGCATTGTGCAAACCCGATAAGCAATGTTTCGCTGTTGTAGACAACAAAACCTTAAGAATGATTAGTAAAATAGGGAATGCCATGTATATAGTCCTATGGCAATAGGTTTTAAGTGTAGGGTTGGAGTACAGATGGTCCTGGGTTCTAGTACAGGTGTGCAACCTTTGTTTTACTGTTGGGACATTGCAGTTTATAGCAATGAACTGCAACATAGACAAGTGCTTTCTCAACTTTCTTATAGCAACAGGTGTAAATGCAGAACTGCCATACACATGGTCCTGGGTTCGAATGCAGCATATTCCATACATTTTTACTGCTGTTCCACTTTCCATTATAGTCGCTTTCATTTATAACACTTGACATGGTGTAGCTGATAATTATATGTATTAGGACTGAGGTACTAGTATTGTGTCAATTATGTACACATTTATCTATGTATTATCACATTTCTTCTCAAATGTATGACTGTGGGTATACCATGTACTTTTTTCCTTTAAATGCATTTCTGCTACCTGAACTGCCATGGCCTTCACATTTGTCTAACACACATACACAACTGCCTGTACATCCAATAACCCTGAATTTGCTTGGCTTGCTACTGTTGCTCTGTGCTGTACATTGTGCAAACATGGTGCTTGAAGGTGCACTGTCGAGCACCATGTTTGTGCAATGGTAAGTGGAGCACAACATGTTCAAACAGTACTCAATTCTCACTGTCACCCAGCTTGATGACAGTGGGTTCTTGATGTCCCCACCCTCACCCCAATTGTGGTGTCCCCCAACTTTTTGTGTCCACCACTGTCTCTCATCTTGTCTGTCTGCAACTGCTTCCTCACCTACCCAACTTACCTGACCCAGACATACCTACATCCCTTCCCCAACATTCCACTCTCTCTCTCAAAAAAAAAAAAAGCAAATGGGCACCTGTCCCACAAAAGAAAAACTGTCCTATACATAGCTCTCCATTCTGAACAGGTGTCTTCTTGACACACTTGATTCAGTCTAACTGGCTAAACAGCATGGTTTTGTTGTGGTCACCCCTCTCTCTGCACGTGACAGTCCAAATTCAGTTAATATTTTGCACATATGTGCACATCACACTGCTAAAGAAATGGATAGCTATGGTTCTTTCCTATCTCACTCCTACACATTCCTGCCCTGCTTTCCCTTTGTTCTTCCCCCTGCTTGCTCCCCATTTCACCACTGTCTTATCTTCCCCATTTCTTTTTTTTAATGCATGATGGTGCACTTTGCACATCAACAGGTAGCAGCGGCAATGCAAAAGTAGTTAAAAGTATTACATACAGATGAATTCAGATTAAGTGCCATCTGGCATCAAAAATGAATGTATCACTGCATTAACATGTGCTGCCACAGAGTCATTTAAGTAGCAGGTGTATTCCAGACACTCAATCTAACTGTCAGACTTTGTTCTTCCCCAGTTTGCTCCACATTTTACCACTTTACTACATACCCCATTTTAATACCTTTAATCTGGTCAAAAAAATAGTATCACACACATCACACATAAGTAACAGAAAAAACAATGGATCCCTTCACTTTTTGGGGTCCATGTTTGTGAGAAGGTGCACATGATGCACCAATGCAATGAGACAGTGAGCGACAGCAAAATGCTGAGGTTACCTTCGTGCAATGCCACTTAACCCCACTAAGCTATTCCAACACACAGCAACACATCTCATAAACAATGAATTTCATTGCATTATCACTCTATAATGAAAAGTATTTTAAAGTATTGGATACATCTGTATTCTAACCCAGCACCATTTAGGCCAAAAAAAGAATGTATCAATGCATAACACGTGCTATTACAGTCAGTTAAACAACAGGTGCATTTCATAGACTCAGTACTAACTGTCAGGCTTTAAGTTCACGTTTATGCACTGCTTACATACAGGCAAACGTGTATCTCACATGTGTATGCACCTTGCTGTCGCTCAACCCCACTGCTCAACGCTCTATGGAAATGTTTATATTATGCTGTATTAGTGTTTACTGTCCATTTCCTGTGTATGACATGAAATTTTAAGCAAACATTACAAACTGAGGGCCCTATCCAACAATATGTCACATATTTACAATACATCCATCTGTTGCTACCCCCCCACCCTCCAGCACCCTGCTGTCTCATTTCTTTTTCCATACATATATCAACCACAGTACAAAATGTAATATCAAATGTTGTGTGCTATGCAATGCACATCAATCTATTAATATGCAGAACTACAGCTATTGACCCATATGCCTAAAAATACTTATCTGCAAGGCTAGAGAAGGAATCAGCATTTTCCATATCCACAGAGACATAGGTGACATTCAACACACTTGACCCTACCCATTTTGTTTATGCCAAGGGTAGATCTTGCTTATTGAATCTTGTGGAATTCTTGGATACTGACCTCACAGGCCTGAATGAGGTATAACAGGACATACCTCCTATGTTGACTTATCCAAGGCCTTTGACACTATCCCTTGTGTGTCATACTGAAGCTCTCCCATGTGGGAATTAAGCCATACAGTAGTACAGGGATAGGCCATTGGCTCACATATATAACAGACACTCAAAGTTGAGGACTGCACCTTCACTACTAGCCAATGACCATTAGAATGCCACAAGGATTTGTTCTGGGCCCTCAACTATTTGAAAACTACTTCCCTGAAGCACAGGCAGTGGTAGATGGTCTGTGGTATATCAAGTTTGTAGATGACTGGTAACTGGATGTACTAATATAGAGTCCCCCAATGATGATAACATATTATGGAAGGAGTGTCACACACAAATGATTGGTGCCAAACTCAAGGGCTGAACATTAAAGCATAAAATGGCTCATTGTCCCCTTTGGTAATGAAGTACCCCTGCTAATTATGATACACACAGCACCCCTCTAAGCTTAAACACAGTGTTGTGAAACTTGGGAACACATGCTGATAGCAATCTACACTTTCATCACTATGTGCCCATAGTGGTGACACACACGTTCTGCATTGCACGCATCATACATATCGATATCACATCCAAGACAATGGTGATAATATCACTGCTGTACTCTACCCTTATCAGACCTCTAAGTACAATGCTCTCTTCTGTCTGTACCTCACCAGACATCTGCAGCAACTGGAGAAAACACAGGGTTGTACCTGGGAGACTCCAGGGCCTCCAAACATGACATACATGGAAAGACAAAGACCTGTTAGTGTTGTCCGTATCATGCAGGCTGAGAGTTGACCTATGCCTGCCCTACAGAGCAGTCTCTGACCCTGCCTTACTGGAAATGTTCCACATCTGCAAATCAAATGGGACAAGAATAATTTGGCCCAGGGTTCTCAATCTAGCCTATGACATAAACAGAACATGCTGGGAAGACAGATATCTCTCCAAATGACATACACTCCTCTGTCATATGTTCCCACTGTGTGTGAATCAGTGCTGCTTATTTACGCAGTTGAAGCACAACCTTGACTACTGGCTGGATGATTGTGAAGTCACCTCTGGGATGGCACCTATGTCCCTCATGGACAGGGTCAGTTAGTACTGCTCACAAAATTACTCAGTAACAACCATCCAACTATTCTCAATAAGAGTACTTGTGTTTTTGTACAGCTAGGCTTCTAAACACAGTAGGGCCATTAGGCTAGGAGCTTCCTATGTACATATGACGCTATGAGCCTATGCAGGTCTCCCAATATTTTTGTCTCCCACATGGCCTGCTGATATTGTCTACTATAAGTTCACCTGCAGTCTTGTAAAAGTCAGGCTTGTACAGTGATGCTTGCATAACATACTGTGTTCTGTAGTCTGTGTACTTAGGTAGTGGTTCTGTCCTTACTGCAGTCAACCCAGTGTGTCTGTGTGTGTGTGTGTCTGTGTGTCTGTCTGTGTGTGTCTAGCCACAAGAGCAGAAGTATGCATCCTACAGTTACCACTCCAGTCCCATGTATTGACAGTATTCCGATGTTTGCATATGCCTACAGATACATTTCCTGCAGGCCTCCCAACTTCTTCTTTCCAACATGCACTACTGATATCATCCACTATATGTTGACCTGCAGCCATGTAAAAGTCAGACTTGTGCCATACCACAAGCATAAAGTACTGTGTTCTGTAGTCTGTGTACTTAGGTAGTGGTTCTGTTCTTACTGCAGTCAACCCAGTGTGTGTGTGTGTGTGTGTGTGTGTGTGTGTGTGTGTGTGTGTGTGTGTGTGTGTGTGTGTGTGTGTGTGTGTGTGTTGCTTGACACTGCAGACAGTATTTCATACCAGCATGTAAGACACTGTTGTATTGTCAACAGACAATGCTGATGTCATCAGCTGTATCAGATTTTTGGATCTGCAGCACTGCCACCAGGGCAGGGTCAGAGACTGGCCTGGAGGCCAGGCAGAAGTCACTTCATCCTATACAATAAAGATTACAGTGATGTGGCTCTTAATTTATCCACATACATCATGGCATGGTTTGCAGGCCCTGTGTTATCTTGCTGATAAAGCCCTGTGATCTCTTCAGCTGCTAGGTGTGTCTGGTGAGGTACACAAAAAACAGAGCATTATACTCTATTAGTGTTGTGATGAGGTTTGACTACAGTGCTGTCATGTAACCCTAAGACTGCAATATTGTGGCATGATTTATGATGTGCACAACATAGGCTTTCAATACCAGACGGGACACTTGGTGGTCAAAGTTCAGAGTGCTATCTACATGTGTTCCCAATGCTTGCATCACTGGGTTTCTGCTTAGCAGGACTGTTGTCAATGCTGTGATTAACATGGAATTCTACTTTTCAGCTGGACAACATTGCAAACACACATTTTTGCATTTATTTGTAGATTGTGTGCCTTTGTCACCATTCAGTTGTGTGTGTGTGTGTGTGTGTGTGTGTGTGTGTGTGTGTGTGTGTGTGTGTGTGTGTTAGCTCCTCCTGTACTATGTTATCACCATTGATGGACTCAGTGATTGCACATAATATGCAAGAATCAGCAAACTTGGTAAGCCAAAGGCCATATACTGTAGCCTAAGATGTCAACAAATAGAGTTCAAAACATGAAGAGCCAGCCACAGATCCCTGGGGTTTGCCAATGGTGACAGTTCTACTGGTACAGGTTGATTCACCAACTTTCATAGGATGTGTTCTGTCAGTGAGCCAACTGGTTACCAATCAACTGACGTAAGGGTCAATTCCCAGCTTGGTGGTTTTCTCAACGATACCTGCATGGGGTATTGTGTCAAAACTCTAGGCCATACCATGATAGGCAGTATGCACTGTCTAACTTTTATCCAGGCCTATCACATGGAATCAATGGGCTGTGGCAACATCACAGATCACCTATGGCATGACTCAGCACATACACATTCCTGATACCGTTGAATACACAGTTCAACACACCTTCCACATGGCCTATGCTCCCATACAAGGGTGTACATCAACATGCATCCATCTGAGTTGGGGAGACAGCACCTGATGCATGCATGTATAGAGACATCCTGACTCTTCTCGACTGTGAGCTAGACCAACATGTCATCATCAACCTCTTCTACATGCACACTAGTAATATTCCAGGAGTGCGCAACAGTGTGAGTCGTTAATGCTACAGCAATTCCTTTGCATCTGACAGATGTCCTCAAAGAGGTCATTGAGGGCATGCATGATGAAAACAGTATCATCTTGTGGAGCTTCAGGTGAAGGCATTTCACACAAATCCACACTGAGGCATTCGGTCAACACTGTCATATGTGGCCATTAACAGCTATAATCACCAAATGGGTAAACTAGTGTATGACATATGTGGCTTCTGACAATGGTGAAATGTGTGACATGACCTATATGTCATGTCCAGGGATCAAGTCAGTACATCAGGGTTGTCTACTAGGCCCTTTCCTAATTAATAAAGTGATGGACATCACAGCTGACATACATATGCTGTGTCCAAGCAGCTGCCTGAAGGACTACAGATTGTGAGCAATCAGTGACTCCAACAGGGATAGCATAATACAGACAGTATCAACAGATACCAAAATCCGCTGCCACAGACATGACACCTACAGTGACAAGAAACATGGAGGGATTTGTTGAATCAGGAAACAAACACACCACCAAGTATAATGTGGACATCACTCCCTAAAATCAGACCAATAGGCATGTGACCCATATTCTGGGGAAGATGGTAAGTGGTACATCCACCAGCATGTGTTCACAGTGATGACTACTCCCTTGAATGTAACACAAGTACTGGGTATGTGAAGGGCATGCGCATCAGAGGCCATAATACCTTTGCAGTTCTCCGCCTTCATCACACCAATAACTGTGTACAATACACCCATCTTCATGTAGCTCTCTACACATCTTCCAGTGATGTGTAACTGAAGTGTACCACCTTTGTCACAGTGCACTGTCACACAGCTTATTGGCCATACCTAGGTATTCTTTCTGTGGAATATACATGGCTGTCTGATGATGCAGAACACCACTTACATTGTTAAACTAGATGCATGTGTGCTACCTGTTTTATATATATATATATATATATATATATATATATATATATATATATATATATTACACCATGCGCACAAGGTAACTAGCCTGTATTGCCCATACTGTCGCATATAGGTATAGCAGTGTCCCTCCTAACACCTCCTGCAGATATTACAGTGGCAGGTCAGTATGCATGGTTACCCTCAGAGAGTGTGGATGTATCATAATAGTTGTTCAAGTGTGTGTGTGTGTGTGTGTGCAGGCTCATTTCTTATCACCCCACATCGCATATGTTATTGTCAGAAGCATGGGATTACTGGTGGTATTATTTTGATATTGTCCATGATTGTGATTGGTTCTTGAAATGCTTTCCATGATCCTTTCCCTGTAGCCATCTTGCTGAGAGTACACTCACCTTCAGGCATATAGGTTTGCAAAGCTTCACAACATGCAGCCTATCTCAACTGTATATCAGATCCTTGATATATGTCCTCTGCATTATTCATGTAAGGATGCTTATCTCATACAAACATTCTCCCCATTCTTATGTCACCTTGTGTGACAGTCACAGACAACATGATTTCACTGTACAGTCTGTACTGTACAACATAGATATTTGCTTGGTGTTGCTGCTACAACCATCTTCCATAGATGTGCCCTTCTCTGCTGCACGGGGGAGTTTCACCGGACCTCCTTCCCAGTGTTCATTCCTGCAATTCATCTGTGTGTCCCTACTCAATACCCACATTTCCCCTGAGTGATCACTTTATATGGCAGTCCATGTCTTGTTACAGATCATTAACATAGCTTCAATACAGAATGCCAGGAATGGCATATCACAATACTCTGCACTGTAGGTACACTGTACTGTACTGTGTTTGGACCATATACTTCATACATTCATACCTCTCAACTGTCCAGATATTCTCCTTATCAAATATGTGGTTTTCTGCCAAATCAATGGGATGATCTCTGGACTGATGTAACTCAATATTATATACATTTGACTGCATATCTCTCAACTGTCCAGATTTGTACATAATGTCCAGTTTTTGTGTCATATTTGTGATCTTTTCCTCATAATATGTTTGTTTTCTGGCAAATCATTGGCATGTCATTGCGGATTGAAGTCAGAAACTGACACCTGACATTTGAGTTTCAAACTTCTTGCTCTTCAGAAAGTTCA
This sequence comes from Protopterus annectens, assembly GCF_019279795.1. Lineage (NCBI taxonomy): Eukaryota > Metazoa > Chordata > Ceratodontiformes > Protopteridae > Protopterus > Protopterus annectens. The sequence goes on along the minus strand of NC_056741.1, from coordinate 1,656,429,957 downwards.
TGCCAATGTACCACCTATTTATTATATCAATTTTCCAAATTTGGAAGTGCAATATTAAAAATATGTCCCTACTTTGGGGGTTTTGTCCCCATATCTTGCTAAAGAGGATGACGGGTATGTTTGAGGTTCATTCTACTACATGTCTATGTGACATCTACTGCAAATATGTCCCTATTACTAGTTAAATGTCCCCACATTATGTTGACCTTTGTGGAAATATGTTACACTAAAACAGCAGAGTCACAGCCATCTGTGAAACCCTGGTGGTCATTGTGGCATTCTGCGCAAATCCGCAAACCATAGATGCTCTGTTTTACATGGAATTGATATCTACATTTGCTTACATGGTTTCCTGGCTAGCAACACTGTTGCCAGCCACAAAACCTACCTTAGGTGCGCCACAACTCATTAATATACAATGTGCACTACCACGCACCATCACATTAACATGTAAACTCCATGTAAGCTTTGCGCTAAGCCTACATGGAATTTATTGAATCCTTGGAACTATTTTTCTATATTACATACCAATGAACAGAAAAGTGTCTTAAAGCGTATGACAGTTTCTAAGTATAGACATCCCATCTCAGAAAGTATGTCAGTGGTGCAATAAGTACGACACTCACCTTTAGTGCAGAAGGCTGTAGGTTCTACTCCCAACAACAGGTAGATGGATTGCTGACACAGTAGTGGAACATGGGTGGGGGGATACTATACTCCTTTGTATGTCATCCTTTAAATGAGATGTTAAATCGAGGTCCTATCTACTTGAGTGGGTGATAGCTCAGGTGAATGTAAACGATCTCATGGCACCTGCTGAAAAATTAAGGGAATTTCCCTGAGGACTTTAGCAGATTTTCTTCTAATAGTATAAATACCCCTCAGGTCTTCCCTAAAAGCGGCCACTACATTAGTGGAACTAACCCTGTCAACCAGGATAAAAACATAAAAAATAAATAAAGTGAAAGTATATGCTATGGTGATGTTAAAAAGAAATCGATAAGAACTCTTTCTCAATGTTGTTGCGTTTGTTGCGTCTTTCAGCTTTTCCCGGTTAGGGGTCGCCACAGCAGAACTCCGGTCCGCTAATGATTGGCAGTAGATTTTTACGTGCCAAGTTACCAGCCCTGATGCACAACCTTCAATGAAGATACGCCCATTTCTTTCTCAATGATGAGCCAAAACTCAACCCCACTTGAAATAGTTCCCCACTCTAAACTTCTAGGAGTACTCACTGATGACCAATTAAAATTTGACATCCACCTACAAACTAATATTAGGAAAACTCATCAAAAACTGGGTATGCTTTATCGCCACAATCGCTATCTTACCCCTTCAACCAAACATACCCTTCTCTACTACCTAATCTCCTCCCCTCCCTTCTGTATGGTGCCCCTCTCCTTACCAGTCTTCAATCCTCCCTAAAGTCCAAATTAGCTTCCTGTTACAACAAAATCACTAAGTTTGCTACCAGATCCTACTCCTCCCACCATTGCAAAGCTCTCCACTCCTTGAACTGGTTGGAACTCCCAAACTATCTTTCCTATATACAACTCTCCACTGCCCATAAACCTATCTTCCAACCTTCAAATTGTCCCTCACTCTCTTCCACCCTCCAAATACACCAGTTCAGTAGACTACTTAGGTCCAACAACCACAACCTCCTGGAAGTGCACAAGCCCACACAAACTCCAGGGACACTTCTATTATCTTTCTCACTAGCAGGACTATGGAATTCCCTTCCCCCACACATGTACCATCCATAATCTCTCTTCCTTTAAGAACCTTCTCCACTCTCACCTTTATTCCCGCTGGAAATGCTCCTGTTTCCATCCCACGTGACACACATTCTCTATTATTTCCGCCCTATGAAACTATACTCCAGCTCATGTTTCCTTTATCAACTACTATTATTTGCCTATGACCTAAGAATACTCCACAACAATACTCCTCTCAAAGTGTTCCTCATCCACTTTGCTGAAATACTCCTCTCAAAGTTTTCCTCATCCACTTTGCTGTTGACTTGTTTTTCATTAACATAAATGTTTAAATTTCAAACTTTTAGAATTCTCTTATTGTGGATTTTTACTGTAAACTGTATATTGACTTTCTGTTGATTTATATTGTACAACTGCATTTGAATATACTGTGATTTTATTGACAACTGTATTTGGAGCTTTTCTCCCTGGGCCTCCATTGAAAATGGCCTCATTCTAGCCCCAATGGACTTTCCTAGTAAACAAACTGCAAATAAATAAAAATAAATAAGGGCTGCCCCCATAAAAAAGAGATGACTGCTTCTCGTGAAAGAGACAAATTTACTAGGAATAAGGAGTCTTGGTAGTTCCCAGCGGATGGATTTACTGCATGACAGAAGACCATGGAAAGAGGAATGCCAGCGTGAAGAAATGCTTGGAGTATTCTGCTGGAGGAGGGAACCTGAATGACTTTATGAATTTCTATTTCTTGATAACAAGTGACATTTTGTATTGTTTGGCCTGTTTATCACTGCAAATAAAGTACACTAAATTTGCATCTAGGGTCTTTTTTCTACTACAGTATGTTCTTGTTATTAATAATTATTGCACACAGCATTAATACAGTTAGAAGCAATTCACATAAATTAAAACAGTCTTAAAAGTAAGGAGTTTACATTTATTGATCAAGAAGAAACAGGTAAACATCTTGAATATCACACTAAAGATACCCATTTCTTAAGATTATTAGCAGAAATTAACACATTCAATACTTTCCAGCTACAAAAAAAGCAGATAATGCAAAGCAGATGTAGTTATGGGGCTCAAACAGAAAACTTCTAGTAAAAACAGAGAAATGTGTACATAGACATTTGTAACTCTCCCACCCACCTATCCACCCCCTTTTTTTGTCAAGGCATTAAGAAAGATGAGAAAATTATAGCTAGCAAATTTTTCGAGAACAAATAAAATTGCAACATGAAGTCTGGGTTGCATATCTTACTGTATTATTAAAGACCTGTGTGTCATCAGGCATTTCTAAACCACTTGAGCCAGTGTACTGAAATATTGCTTGCATTCCAGATATCTGACTCTCTCTCTCTTACAATGCCTTAATAAAGAAAGATTTATTGTATTTATTTATTTATTTTATTTAACATTTGTTAATCGGGAAAGTCTGACTTGGAACAAAGCCAATTTTCAGCGGAGGCCAGGGAGAAACACTTCAGATACATGCCTATGTACTACTTAAAGAAGTCTTTGTAAATTTGATAGCGTGGCTCATTCAAATGTACTGTAAAAGCAAAATAAGCAAGTTGTTAGTCGCTGTCAGTAAAATTCACATTTTTAAAAGAGTGATAGGTTGTCAAAAGTCCAAACTTTTCAGGCCTAGTATTACTGCTTTATTCTATATATTTCTTTTTAAAAGAATAGGTAAAAGAAAGAAAGAGTGAATGCTTTGACACTTGCTTCACAGAGGCAGTTAAAAGTAAAATATGCAAATGGGTTTGGCATGCTGTGCAAATCAAGCAGATTGTTATTCAGTGCTAATTAAAGTTACCATTTAGGGAAGTGTAGCAAATTATCACACAGCAGTTTAACATCATCAGGCAAACTCGTACCTTGCACATTCACTGAACAGAAGATGTCTTAAGCAATTTCTGAATTTTACTGCATTATTAATTTATGCAAAAACTACTTTAGTCTTGTAGATAAGCAAATAATGCTCAGCATATTAAATTAATAAAGTTACATTTGTTTATAATAAACATACATTGTCATATTAATAAATAAGGAATGGTAAAGAATATATATTGCAAAGTTTATTAAAAATTAAAATTTAGTAACCTAGTAGATGTAAACTGAAATTGCATAGTACCTTTATGCATATCTTTTTTCCTCTTTTATTTCATTATTCAAATTTTAACAAAACAGGGCAAGTATGTATATATATATATATATATATATATATATATATATATATATATATATATATACTAACTTCTGAAGCTCAAAATACTGAAATATTGAATTTTAGTATCTCAAGACCAGAAGAACAAAACTCCACAACAACGAAAACCCAAAATACCAATACGCAAAACACCGAACCCTCCGCCGACAGAAAAACCACACAAAAAAAAAAAAAACAACAACAAAACACATTACTCTACATTTAAGCAGGGGGGCAAGCCCCCCTGCACCTCCCAAGTGGGGGGCTGCATCCCCAACACCACCCCTACTTCTATATACCAACTCAGAGGTCACACTAACACAAAAACAGCAACACACCTACCTCTATGAGCCCTAAACTCCCATTACACACACACCATAGATGTAAAACAATCGCCACACTCAACACCTATACATACACACATACACATACATACACACACACACACACACACACACACACACACACACACACACCTACCCTAAAAACTGCACCTACAACATCCAAACATATCACAAAAAAGTACAGTTGTGTACACTTACCATAAATGTTGATGTTTGAGTGTATTCACTGTTGCAGTCATTACATTTGGGTAATCTGCTTGCAGTTTGCCCTCAGACAGCCTGATTAACAAAGTCTTGGGTCCTGCGTCAGTTTGCTGTCCCTTCTTCCATGATGTCAGGTCGTCAGGGGTATAAAACATGCAGTCGACAGCATTACATCAGTTTTTCTTGCCCCAGATGTCAGGTGGCCTCCTAATGGGGAGCAAATAAACATATAAACACAAAGGTATACCTCCAACAAAAGCAAATACATCAAAAAGGCTTTTCAAGCATAGTAAAGGAAAGTTGAGGTATAGCCAGAAGTTAGGGGGGCTGGAGGGAGGGTAACCAGGACTGCAACAGTGAATACACTCGAACATCTACATTTATGGTAAGTGTACACAACTATACTATGTTTTTTGCGTTTCACTGTTGCAGTCATTACATTTGGGCAGATTCCCAAAGCTATGGTTGGGAGGAGGAGTTTATATAGCATTAGGGCCAAATATAAGGCCCTGCAAGACAGCAGTGGCAAAGCCAGCTCTGGATTTAGAGAAAATCGGCAAATGATAATGCTTGGTGAAGGTATGTACAGAACTCCAGGTAGCAGCTTCTAGGATGTCCCTGGTAGGAACACCTCTGAGAAAGGCTGCAGAAGTAGATGCAGCCCTGGTGGAGTGAGATCTGATCCCCTGGGGGATAGGTTTTCCATGGTGCTTATAGCAGAAATTAATGCAATGGCTTATCCATTTAGAAATGGTTTGTTTTTGAAATAGCCTTCCCCTCTGCCTCTGCAGCAAATGTTACCAGTAGTTGTTCAGATTTTCTTTGAGGTTTAGTCCTATCCAAGTAGAATCTAAGTTGTCTGTGCACATCCAAGGAATACAGAATCTGTTCCCCTTTGTTCTGTGGATTGGGAAAGAAGGTTGGCAACTGATTAAGAGCCACACTGGATACCACCTTGGGCATGAAGAATGGATTGGTCCTGAGTGGCACCCTGTCTGCATGAAAGATGATGAAAGGCTCCACTGCCATAAGGGCCTGTAATTCAGATATCCTTCTAGCTGAAGTGATTGGTAAAAGGAAAGCTATTTTCCAAGAAAGGAATTGTCTACAGTAGCAGCTGGCTCGAAAGGAGGTACAGTGAGTTTCTCCAATACAAAGTTAAGGTCCCAGGCTGGGGTTGGAGCTCTCCTGAGTGGTCTCAAGTTTTTGGCCCCTCTGAGGGGCTGCTTGAGCAGAGGATGACAGAAGAGAGAGGCTCTGTGTTATAATGAACTGAAATGGCTGACACGTGGATTTTAATGGAGGAAAAAGACAGGCTCTTGTGAAGCATCTCAGTTAAGTATTGCAAAATCTGAAGTAAATTGAGCGCTGCTGTGCTCATCCCCAGAGACTGGTTCCAGGCACAGAATCTTTTGCATTTTTCAGCATAAGCTTTTCTAGTACTAGGCCTCCTTGCCTCTAAAATGACATCCATCACAGGTTTGCTGAGGGATGATAAGGATGAATTTAAGTGATTAGCCAGGCTGCAAGGTTCAATGTTGGAACCTGAGGGTGCAGAATTTGGTTCTCCTGCTGAGACAGCAGGGAAGGGGTCTGAGGCAGGTGCCATGGAGATAACTGTGACACAGGAGGGGTACCAGTGTTGGCGCGGCCAGTCTGGAGCAATCCAGATCATCCTTGGTTTGTCCCATTTGACTTTTAGTAGAACTTTGGAGAGCAGAGGCAGCGGGGGGAATGCGTAGACTGAGGTTTTCCCAGCTGAAGGACAGGCTTGTTTGTGGGGAGTCCTTGTGCAAAACATGCCCAACTGGTAGTTCTTGGAGGAGGCAAAATAGATCTATGTCTGGGCTCCCCCATTCACTTGTCATCATGTTGAAAATCCTTGGTTCCAGTTTCCACTCGTGTGGGTCCATGAGATTTCTGCTTAGTCCGTCTGCCAGTGTATTTCATTTTCCTGGCAGGAATTGAGCTTGTAGGTGCACTTGGTAGCTCAAGGCTGTGTTCCACAATGCCATCGCTAGTCTGCAGAGGGGGTAGGAATGTGTTCCCCCCTGCTTGTTTATGTACCACATAACCGTGGTGTTGTCCGTCTTTACCATTAGTTGTCCTGGAAGAATGTAGTCCTTGAAGGCTGTCAGAACATTCTGTACAGCTAACATTTCTTTTTGATTGATATGTAGATGCATTTGACTTGGGTTCCATTTGCCCTGAATGCACTTCCCTGCAAGGTGAGCCCCCCCATGCATAGTCTGATGCATCTGTTGTTAGGGTTTGGGCAGCAGGGGGTAGTATGAATGATAGTCCCTTGTTTTGGTGGCAGGCCTCTGACCACCAGAGAAACTCTAGGCGTAGGCAAGGTATGATAGGAATCATTATTTCCAGGCTGTGAGAATGTTGACTCCATAGGCTTTTTAGATACCACTGTAGTTTCCTCATATGCAGTCTTGCATATGGAATTAGAAGAATGCAGGAGGCCATGAACCCCAAGGCTTGCAGTATTTGTCTTGCAGATAGCAGGGTTTTTGAGGCCACTTGTTTGAAATAGGTTACAAATTAATTTGCTTTTCTGGCGTGAGGTAAGCCATCTGGGAAGTTGTATTCAAGCTTGCTCCCAGGAATGTAATTTGTTAGGGATGTGGGCTACCTCATGAACAGTGTCCTCGAGTTGTTTTAAAAGCTTCAACTCTCAGAATTCTCACAGAGAAGCTGAAAGCAGTCAATTTGACCTTTCACCCAGATATCACACTGACACATCACAGATTCAGGAAGAACACTCTACCAGGAAGTAGAACTGATGCAAATGCGACTATGTGAAGGAAAATGAACTCTTTAACATTTAAATGTGAGTTATTTTATATAATTACTTAAATATCTATGTTATAATTCATAAAATATGTCAGTTATAATGATTTTAAATGATGCAGTTTCTTGAAGTAAGTAAATGTCTTATTTTAAAAGGCATAGAAAATGAAACATTTATTCAAGTGTTTTTGAAAATCTACTTGACTGCAGCATACTAATCTGTGTTAAAACTTATGTTCCAAACATATACATTACTATAACTCATTTAATTCATCTGATTGACAAGCATAAATAACTTTATAACTCTATTCTGGAAGAAATTGTCATGTGATATATTTTAAAGCAGTAGTATAGACATACAAAATACAGATGGCTTTTTTTACAATAATGCAAGTGTTTCTGAGAATTTGCATAACTATGCAGTATGATTTATAACAATTTCTATAAATATAATATTTTATTCTATTGACAATAATGAGTATGAGTAAAATGCTCATATACAAGCAATTCAAGTTTTTTTTGGAAGCTGTTGACTGCATTTACATGACAGAAAATAGATGCATCTTAATATATGTAATGTCTGAACCATATTAGCCAAAGTTTTTGATTTAAATGAATGTTAGAACTTATTTTTACTTACTTTGAATAAATTAATATGTAAATATGCCTTCCTTTTTTTTTTTTCTCTCTCTCTCTCTTTCTTTCACTCTCTCTCCTCTTTCACGCCTTTTATTTCTCTCTCTCCTCTTGGTTCCTAATATCAAGATTATTTGAATGCTATTTGAATACAAGTGTATTATATTACATAGATGTATATAGTAGTATGAATAGTTTTAAAAAAAAAAAAAAAAAAAAGTTTATTTTAGTTTATATGATGCTGTTTTATCAAATTTGTAGTCTTGTCTTGCTAGATAATTGAATTGAAAGCTGTTAATTTAAGTTAAATATAACCAGTATTAAATTGATAAGGTGGTAGCTGAGGTACTGCTGCTTAGGGTAGGGGGTTAACTTGAGTGGTAAATACTACTCTAAGTTGGAGTTTTTAACTCCAGGCTGGATGCAAGGTTTAATCCTTACATTATTTTCACTTGTTCATTGTTATATGTATATAGTTTTGACATCCACAATATATTTTGTACACTCATTGTCAATACAAACAAAATTGAATCCTATACAAAATCCCATAAGAGATTCAACAAATACAGCTATATTTAAAGGTACACCTAAAGGAGGAGATGTAACATTACTTATGTTGTTATTTGTTATTTTGATCATAAGATTCTTAAGTTTTAAAAATGCCACATGACATCTTTAAAAGGAATTTCTTTAAACATTAATGGATTGAATAATCCGTGTAAAAGGGCAAGCCTAATAAGATACATTAATTTACATAAGGCCAACTTAGTCTTCCTGCAAGAAACCCATCTCTTGAAAAAAGATATTGGTAAATTAGCCACAAACAAATATACAGTATTGGTTAGTTCAGAGCACACTCAGAAAAAAAGAGGAGTGGCTATTTTATGGAATAAAAGTATGCCCATTCCTAAAACCATTAAGTCTTATCAGGATGACAAAGGAATGTTTTGTATGGTTACAATACAAATTAATGGGAAGACTTGCACTTTAATTAATGTATATTGGATACCTGGAATTGGTATTAATACAGTGAAACATCATCTTGATAAGATCATATCATTCTCTATAGGAGATATTATTTTAGCTGGTGACTTTAATTGTATACTACATGAAAGTGATACTACCACTATAGGAAAAAGAAGAATTACATCTAATGCAAAACATTTAAATGATTTTGCTAATTCTTATCATTTGAATGATATTAATAATCAGATAGATTCAAAATCATTACCATACACCTTTTTTTCTAACAGATACAAAACTTATTCAAAATAGATAGGGTCTTTATTTCTAACCAGATGGTAACAGATTTAATTAATTCCAAAATCATTTCATGTCCTATATCTGATCATAATTCAATTGTTTTTGAATTCATGATAAAAAATACTCATAATGTTCAGATCAAAAGGATACCAGCATACTTAACTCAACTAAAAGACTATAAAGAATACATACTTTCAGAAATAAAACATTTTTAGACATAAATAATACTCCTGAAGTCTCCATTGTCTATGTTTGGGATGCCTTAAAATCATATATATATGGACAAAGTATCAGATGGTATAATAATAAAAGGAAATCTTGGGATAAGGAATTGTTAGATATTCAAAGTAAATTAGACTCTTATAAACATAATAATAAAGAAAATATTATGGACAAGAAAGTTATTGAAGAAATAAACAAACTAAATGAGAAATACAAAGAAATTTTAACTCATAAAGTTAAAATAACTTTAGAGAATACAAGTTTTGTCTTATTCAATAAGCCCCAAATACTTACATAGACTTAAAAATAAAACAAAAAGGTTGAATAAACAAAACCATATCAAAGAAATCTTTTCTCTAAGGAAAAAGAAGAATGTTTCTAGTATACCAGAAATACTAGATGAATTTAGAAATCACTTTCACAAAATTAACCATAATAACATTAACATGGAACCTAAAGATAAAAATAAAGGAGTTTATAACCACAAACATGAATAAAAAGCTTAATAAACAACAGATTAAACTATTGGACAAAACTATTTTATATACAGAGGTTATTACACAAATAAATAAGCTTAAATCAAACAAAGCACTGGGTAATGATGGCATTATACCAGAGATATATAAAATCCTTTCTAAAAGTACATATTCATTAATACATAAGGTTTTTATTTTGGCCCAAACTGAGTTAATAACCCCCATCTTGGCAATATACATTTATTTCGCCAATTTTAAAACCTAATAAAGATCCAACTAGATGTACTTCATATCGGCCCATCTCATTACTTAATGTTGATTATAAAATGTTTATGAGTATTTTTGCTGATAGATTGAAGACAATCATCCCCGGCATTATAGATATAGATCAGACAGGCTTCATTGTAAATAGAAATACTTTTGATAATATAAGAAGAACTTTAACATTAATTGATTTTGCAAATAGGAAAAAGAAAGATGTAACACTTATTAGTCTTGATATAAGTTCAGCATTTGATTCAGTAAGTTGGGACTATCTGTTTACCTTACTGAAGTGCACAAACTTCTCAGATGCATTTGTAAATCTAATTGAGCATTTATACAAAGGAACATTGGCTTATATTAAGGTAGGAACATATGTTTCACAAAAATACCCATTTTTAAAGGTACAAAACAAGGTTGTCCACTTTCTCCACTATTATTCACTTTAGTAATGGAGCCTTGGGCTAATTTGATCAGAAACAGTACTGACATAGAGGGTTTTGAAATAGATGAAAATACAACATCCAAAATTCAACTTTTGCAGATGATGTTCTAATTACATCAGCAGGATCTAATTCTTCTATGCAGTCTCTATTTGATAAAATGATGAATTTTAAAAGAATTTCTGGTTTAATATTCAATGAAGAAAAAACTAAAATACTACCTATATATACACAAAAAAAATTCTCATTAGTGATTTTACTAAATATGTATCCAATTCAGGTCAGATAACTTATTTAGGTATAATACTATCTAAAGATATTAAATCTATTATATATAATAATTATAATACCTGTTTTCTTAATATACAAAATCTTTTAATACCTGGAATAATATGTTTTTACTATGGAGGAGAGACTTACAATTATTAAAATGATAATATTCCCCAAGATTTTATACTTAATACAATCAATAATACTTCCACCTACAAAAATAATTATCAAGAAACTGAATACACTAATGTTAAATTTCCTATGGGCACCTAATAGACCTAGGATTGCATTAAAGAAACATACTAATAGCTGGTCTCAAGGGGTATTTCTTTTCCAGACTTTAATTTATATTCCATCTCTTCTATTGTAAAAGTTATTACTTTATTAATAGATCAGTCATATGTCAAAATGGAAAGATTATTGGGAGCTAATTAGTATGCACTTCATGAAAATCTCCTTAACACATAAAAATATGATTGTAAATAACTCCATGTTATGGTTACTAAAGGAATTTTGTACTTCACCTATTACACCTAAACATATGGTTTGTTACCCATTAAATATTATTATTAGCTATCGTAACTTTATATTCATGCACCCTAAGTATAGGGAATGGAATTTTATTATATTCCTATAATGTATACTCAGGGTATGCTTTTGTCATCTACTTCTGAAGGAACTCATTTAGCTATAGATAATGATCTAAAGTACTGGTATCAGTTGATATCTGATAATAAAGTTAAAAATCTAGATTTCTTAAAACAAGAATTTGATCTAAGAGAAACTTGCTGGTTAGAGGTTCAGACCTTTAGACAACATCTCATTGATAGAATAGATCTAATGTCTATAACAGTTAAAGAATCTATTCCAACACTGATTGATTACTTGATATTAAATTTACAACATAAAGTTTCTGATAAAGGTAAACTTTCATACATACATAAAATTATCAGACAAGAAACTTTTTACAGTGTAGATACATACTGGAATTATTTCACTTCTATTAATGGGGACCCACCAAATCAACAAGATAAACAATATATATTGGAATCTGCCTATAGAATTACGTCTTCCATTGTCTGGAGACTTTATACATGGAAATTTTTACATAGATCTTTTTATACACCTTTGATGATGAATAAAATAAATAATAAAGATAATCTATGTAAGAGATGTAATGCAGAAATTAATACTGACTGGGCTCATATGTTTTATGACTGTATAAAATTGAAAGAATACTGGAAGTCAATTAATTAATTTTTGCAGGCTCTTTTTACAGATAATTTCATTATTTCCAAATCTCTTATATTATTCAACACACCTGTACCTCAAAGTGTTAAAAAGGTTAAGCTTCCCTTGTTATGGTCTATTCTAGCAGTGGCTAGGAAAATAATAACCAGAAATTGGATTTCAGATACACCTCCTTCGTTCAATGAATTTAAAAATGTTATGAATATAGTGTGCCATATGGAAATAAACACAATTAGGTCAAGAACAACTAGAAAAACATCTTATTATATTGTATGGGATAATTTACAAAATTTGTTAAAAAATCCTAATTTCAATAGCATGGTATTTTAGTTTAATTAATTGATCTGATTGTAGTGGATGTCTTTGTAAATACTTTAGTTGTTTTGTTGAATGTTATAATCATATCTATTTTTAATTACTTGTATAAAATTGTTATGATATTTCTCTTGTATGTTAAAACAATAAACCTGTTTTGAAAAAAAAAAGGAATGTAATTTGTTGACAGGGTACCAGTTGTGATTTCCTATCATTTATGGTGTACCCTAGACAAGTTAGAACCCTTTATACAAATACCAAATTATTTAAAATATGCCCTGGCTTTCTGCCTGAATTAGACAGACAATCATCCAGGTATGGGTATATTTGAATACTTCTTTGCCTGCAAAATGCAATAACTGGAGCTAGGCACTTTGTGAATACCCTGGGTGCAGTAGACAAGCCAAAGGGCAGAGCAGAGAACTGATAATGGGTGTTGCCTGCTTTGAAGTGTAGGTATCTTCTGCAAGATTCCCTGACTGGATGTGCAGGTAATGCTTCTTTTAACTCTAGTGTTGCCAACCAGGTCTTTGCCTAGCATAGGAAGTAATTGGTGAAGAGTCAGCATCTTGAATTTTGGAATCTCCAGAAAGGTGTTTAGAGTAGACGGGTCCAGGATAGTCTTTTCTGGGTACCAGAAAAAGTCTGGAGTAGAAACCTTGTCCCTTTTCCTCTTCTGGTACCAGTTGAATAGCCCCCATGCTTAAGAGGGAAAGTACTTGTTTTTGAGCCTCTGCCCACTGATTTGGGGGCAGGTCTGGCCACCCATTTGGTGTTGGCAATGTGTGGAAATTAAATATATATCCCTGGGACACTATAATTAAACCCCCATTTGTCCTGGGTTATGAGTTCCCGGTTCTTTGCATGAAGAGAAATCTTTCCCCCCAAAGGGGTGGTCAAAAGATAAGTGCTTGGAAATTTTAAAAGGAAGTCATTGAAACTGTTTACCATAGGGGGGTGTCTTGTTATTTGGAAGTGGAGGTCCCCCACTGCTTAGTTCTGAGAGTCCCCTGGGGCTGAAACCTGGGGTTTTCACTGTGTCTGGGTTTGGCTTGAGAAGACCTGGAAGGGACTGGAAAGGACCAATTCTTAGTGGGCCAGTGCCTACTAAATCTAGGAGGCTGCACTTGTAAAAAATCCTTAACAGTTTGCATAGATTTAGCTTTATCTTCCATCTTTTCAAGAACTTCTTCAGCCTTGTTGCCAAACAGGAGGTCCTGATTTAAAGGAGCATCCAACAATTTAGCTTTAACATGATTAGGCAAAGATTGCTCCTTAAGCCAAGCATGCCTTCTAAGCACAGACCCAGTAACAGCAGCCCTGCAAGAGGCCTCTAAAGAATCAAAACCACATTCCAAAGTATGTTTTCCAACTTGTTCAGCAGAATGCATTAAGTCCTGTAAATCTTTAACTTTCCACACAGTCAGGAATCAACATAATTTTTTGTTTAGGCAGTCCAATAACATGCTGCAGATATTTTAACATATGAAATTGGCAGTTTAAAGCTCTGATTGCCAAGGTTGCAGAAGTATAAACCCTTTTACCCCATCTATGCAGTGCCCTGGTGTCTCTATCAGAAGGGGTAGGGTTTTTAGCAGTAGAAGCCTTAATGCCCTTGGGCCCCTAAGAAATAGTCTCTGGATCTGCAACAGGATTTTTGAAAAGGAACTTGTAGGACTCAGGAACCCTGTAGTATCTGTCAGATTTACTAGGAGCAGGAGGCAGGGAATCAGGGGCCAAACTGGATTCTGAGAAAACATCATCAACAATGTCTAGTACAGGAGGTATAGCCAAAGGCCTATTCTGAGGTAGAAGAAGTAAATCCCTAAGCGTCTTTTTTGAATCAAAAAATTCCTGGCTTTCCCAGTGAAAATACTCCCTTAAAGTATGTAAAGTTTCCCCAAAAGAAAAATCACCAGGAGGGGAATCCTCATAAGTAGGAAAGGACAAATCCAGGTCATCAGAAGAAACCGAATCCTGATCAGAAGATTCATAATCAAGCTCAGCCCTAGGCCTCTGGGGGGGGGGGGTTGACTACCCCCGATTAGAGTTATTAGATCTTCAGCCATTTTTATCATTTGTTTTTTTAGGCAGAGGGGCCTGAGCGTCAGTTTTTTGGACATGGATCGAGATTTAGGCCTTAGTAATGAAGGAAGTGTCGATTTAATATGCAAGTCTGTAGGCCTGAATACTCTCTCAGAAGCCAGTGCCTGCACATTGGTTCCAGACCCATCCAAGGTAGAGACATCCGTGGGTTCCACAGCTGAAGTATCTCATGGCATACCGGACTCCGAATGGGTCTCAGTAGAGGCCTGTGATCAGAAGTAGCAGGTATCGGGGGCTGCGAAAGCACCTCACTGAGTACCTGTGAACTGGCAACTGGCTTTGTCTTTATCTTTGCATTTTTTTGGAATCCCGGTAGTCGGATGGCTAACCAACAACATTTCTGGATAATTAAACCGAGAACCAAAATATTCAGAGGCAAAAATATACAGATGATGGATAGTGCGCTGATTAAATAAAGCACAAAACCGACAACAAAGTACGTTGTGGTCAGGGCCTAGGCAAGGAATACAGTACAAATGAAAATCTTTATGAGGTATTTGCTTTCTACAAGTAATGCAATTATTAACTTTTACGGACATCGGTAAGGAGCAAGAAAAAGTTTCCCCAATGGGGTACTTAGCTTTAAGTTGAAGACTTCGGTTCTGAAACTCGAAAATGAAAATTTCAGGAGTCGGCCGACCAGCACTTGCGAACTGCTTCTGCTTCGGGCACCGCACAGCAAGAAAGTCGGATGTAATGGTGTCGGCTGCATGTTTTATACCCCTGATGACCTGAAGTCATGGAAGAAGGAACAACAACGGATGCAGGACCCAAGACTTTGTTAATCAGGCCGACTGAGGGCAACCTGCAAGCAGATTACCCAAATGTAATGAGTGCAACAGTGAAACACGAAGAACATCACATCTTACCCTAAATACTTAACTATTACACACTTACTTACATCACCGAAAATAACCTAACACCGACCACCATCTTCAACACACACACACCACTACGTCTTAAAGACACAGTACACTTTACACACACACACACACACACACACACACACACACACACACAGGGAAATACTTATCGCACATTCGACATTCTCAGGTTCGACAAACTGCACTTTCGTTCTTCTGGTCTCAAGATACTGAATTTCGATATTTCATAGCATATTCAAATGTGTTAGCACAAATGAAAGGCAAATGGAAATATAAGTTTTACGTGAAAAATATAGATCTATAGAAATTTTATAGGAGGAACTAATGTGTAGGGTTAACAAAAGTATTGGTATGAATATGAAAAATAAACAAAAGAATTACAGCAATCGTGGGGAATAATAAATTAGAAAAATATGAGGACAGTAAAGATTTAAGAGGTATAAAAAACTTTGAGAAAAGATACAAGAGGAGACGAATACTAGGAGGCAAATATACAGAAAATAGGAATAGCAAATCATAATGATCAAATAAAATCTGAGAGAGAGTACAGATCAAAGTAAGCTTGTTATTAGGGCCACAGGTCTCTGTCATGAATACTTTTCTGCTCTTTTCGGCTTTTCCAGTTAGGGGTCGCCACAGCAGAACAACCTTCCTCAGAACTATTATCTGTATATTAATCCAATGATGAGATAGTTGGCGGGGGGGCCAGGGTTAAAAACAATAAGGAGGAAGTATTGATAGTTTTTTGTAAAACAAATAGAACAACGATGCATGTGTGAATAAACTGGATACGATGGGAATGTGAAAAGACAAATCACTCAGTATAACAGTACTGGAAGAAGACTTAAAAGAAAAAAATGCAGATCTGACTGCATGAGCAATACATACCACATAAACTGTGATCCACAGCAAAATAAAACAAAGTACAGTTGTGTGAAATACCTTCCTGCTGCAGTAGCCTTTAAGCTATGTGGGTTGTGTCCCACTCAGGCACCTTCACTCTGTCTTCCGAATGGTTAACCCCAAAGAGGGAAATCATTAGTCAGAGGGAATATTTCTTCAGGACTTTAACTGTACAGAGAAAGAGAAGAGCCTAATAATCCTGAACAAAAAATCAACAACAAAAAAAAACAATAATAATAACAACAAAAACATATATAGTGAAAACACACAAAGTACAGTTGTGCAAAATCTTACCATAACAGTACATGTCCTTCTCTTCAGTGTTGCAGTATTCGTTATCGAAGGGATGCTTTGGGCAGCCTGACACTCAGCCACTATAAAAAAAGCTTAAAAGAGATCTTGTATGTGCCATACGTTACATTTATGCTCCCCACACAGAATGTAGGACATAAAAGGGATGTAGAGACGCAACTACCTAGAAGTGAATTGCCCCAGATGAGAACAGTCTCCACAGGACAGAGGATGTGATGTTTGGTGCAAACAAGATCTCTTTTAAGCTTTTTTATACTGACTGTGAGGCTGCCCAGGGCGGGACATCCCTTCTATAATGGATACTGCAACATTAATATAGAAGGACATCTCTACTACAGTAGTACATAGGGGATGGAGGGTGGGTGCAGCTACTGCAGCAGTGAGGAATTTGAACATCTGCTATTACAGGCAAGTGCAACATAAACAACTGTACTACATTCATCATCCTCACTGCTGCAGTATCCTTTTGACTACATGGGTTGACTACCATCAAGCTTAGGAGAAGGAGGAAAAATACAGATCCAGGAGCCCCTGAAGAATGTACCAAGCAAAGCTTGTCATGGCCCATGAAGAGGAATCCAGTTTGTAATGCTTTGTAAAGGTATGTATGGATGATCGTGTAGCTGCCTCTAATATACTTCTAGAGTTTATCCCTTTCCTTTATGCCACTAGAGAGTCCAAGGCAGTAGTAGAATATGCCTTGATACTGCCTAGAATGGATTTGTCATGGTGGGAATAACATAAAAGCACTAGCTGAGGGAAAATCACCTGGAAATTGTCTGTTTAGACTCGGTATGTCCCTTTTTAGAACACTTGATAAGAAATAAATAGCTGATCATCTTTGTCTGTTTAGACTCAGTATGCCCCTTTTTATAACCCTTGATGAGAAATAGCTGATCATCTTTTCTAAAGGACTTAGTTCTGTCAGTGCATGTCCAGATTATGCAGAATCCTTTCTCCCTAATTCTTAGGTTCTGCATAGAAAACTGGGAGATTGATGGCTTGTTTCAAAGTAAACTTAAACAACTTTAGGTAAAAAGTGGGGTTTGTTCTTAATGTGACCATCAAGGTTCACCCACCACGAAAACTTGCAACTCAGATACTTTTCTTGGCAGATGTCAAAACAATGATGAGTGCCATACCTCTCAACCACTCAGCCCAACAAATCTGGACAAAGCCAAAAATAGGGACAGATTTGAAATATTGCTCTTATAGACTTAGAAAGTTGCTAGAATAAATGGTTTTGCATTAGCATGCATTTTCTGAAGGGTATGAAGTCAAACTCAAATAACTGTCATTCTTTAGAGATTTCAGTCCTCAATGATTTGCCAGAAAAACACAAATTGTGTAAAGTAATAGACCAAAAATCTGGACTTTCTGTGAAAATCTTGACAGTTGAGAGGTATGATTAGTATAGTTTTCCAAGTCAAGAACCTTAAATCTGCTTGATAAGCAGGGTCAAAGGATAACAGAATCAACTTCTCCAGCACAAAAGTTCAGATCCCAAGGAGGAACAACCAGTTTAGGAAATCTCAGGTGTAAAACTCCTTTTAGAAACTGTTTTATCATAAACAGAAAAGAAAGAGAAGGATCCATGGGCATGCATGCTAAAATGGCTGCAAGATGAACCTTTATAGAGGAATAAGTGAGGTAAGAGGAAAGTAATGTGCACAAATTTGATTGTTTTATTTTACATTTCTTTACCAGGAAAGTCCAGCTGGGCAGGCTGTCTGTTTTCAGTGGAGGCCTGGGAAGAAAATCTCCACTATTAACAGAACAATATTATAAAAATAAGTGGAATGTATTACAGTAGGTGTACAACAGAAGACTAATCTTAATACATTATAAAATTGCTGACATACACAATTCACATATATGTTACATTTAGTGTTATATATAGTAATATATAGCATATTATACAGTTGAATGAAATACATTCAAATGCACAAGTGACAGTGATAACAGTTTGAGATAAGAAAGAACACTAACAATTTGAGATAAGAATGCATAAAAAATTGAAGAACAAAAGCTGAGTCAAACCTATATATGTTAATATTGAGTAGCATAGTTTACTTTTCAAACAAGGTAAGTGAACGTGAGAAGTGTTTCACTTAATACAATATAAGGTTGATGTTGTATACTATTGCAGGATTTGATCTTAGGGGTAATGAAATATAATACAATAGTGTACATACTACAGTGAAAAAAGACACTAATATATCCCTGATGAGTTACGGTTATTGGTTAGGCACCAACCAGAAAATCACCTCCACTTACCAATATATATAAGACTTTGTAGTAGCAGGTTTTCTTGCCTCCTTTAGTACCGCCTGCACATCCTCATGAAATAAGTGCCTAAATAGTATTAGAACTCAATCATCCAAGCAGTCAGTTGAAGTTGCTAGAGGTTGTGGTGTATCAAACTCTCAATGTCTTGTGTGACTAGATCCAGTCTATAAGAAAGCTCGTGGAAAATGCCCTTGGCCAATTCCATAAGAAGGGAGAACCAATGCTGCCTGGGCCAAAGGGAGTCACCATAATGATTTTTGTGGAGTCCTTCTGAATCTTCAAAATTACCCTGGATATCAGTTGAAAGGGTAGAAAAGCATAAAGGAACATTCCTGTCCTAGGGAATGAAAATGCATCTGTTTTCCAGGCCTGCTTCCATGGAGTCCTGGTGCAGAACAGGTTTAATTGTCTATTTTGAAAGGAGGCAAACAGATCTATTTGAGGTTTACCTCACAACTGATCAGTTTCTGGAAAACCTCCTCAGTCCATTTCCATTTGTGAGGGTCTGTCCTGGTCCTGCTCAGCTTATCTGTTACAATGTTTCGCTCTAACGGAATGCAGGATACTTGGAGGGTTAAATAATGCTGTAAAGCTACCTCCAAGCCATCACAGCCAACCTGCATAGGGGGTAAGACCTTGTACTTCCCTGCTTATGTACCACATGACTATGGTATTGTCTACAAATCACTTGAAAAGGTCCTTATGAACAGAGGTGATGAACAGACATCAAGGCATAGATTACGGTCAACATCTTTATACTGATGTGCTTTGGTCTGTCTGAATGACTCCACAGGCCTTGCACCTTTACTGCCTATGAAAACTGCTCCCCAAGCAAAATCTGAGGAGTCTTTGGTGAGAGATTGGTTTGAGGTCTAAGCAGAGAAAGGGAGACCTAGGTCCAGCCTAATTTGTTGTCTCCACCAATGAAGTATTTTAAAAGTCCAAAACAGAAATTTGATTCTCCAGGGAATGTAAATGCTGGGTCCATGAGTTTTTTTTTTTTTTAGAAACCATTGCATCTTTCTCATGTGCAACCTGGCTATGGGAATCATGAGAGTCATAGAAGCCATGAACCTTAGGATCCTGATGAATCCTCTTGCATTAGTAAGAGACTGATTGGAGACACACAGGGCACAATTCTAGACAAAAATCCACTTTCACTTGAGTCAGAAAGGCATTTTGAAGAGAAGTATCTTTAAGGCCAGTGAGAAACACTGTCCTGTAAGACAGAGTCAAGAAAGATTTGGAAGTCTGGATTAGCCAGAAATACATAATCCAGGTTAATGACTCTTGATATTTGGATAAAGACTCTGCAAAGACACACACATTGCCTAAATAAGGAAATATGTGAATGCCATTCAGTCTGCAATGAGCTATCTATGACTGGGGCTAGACATTTCATGATCACCCTTGGAAGTGCAGATAATTCTAAGAGTAATAAAAGAACTGATAATGTGGACCAGAAACAGAGAACCTTAGACATTTAATGGAGCCTGAGAACATATGGTAATAAGTATCAAAGTCTACTGCTGCCAAGTGACTCAAGGGAGGAAGGAGGGGTAACAGGTTCTGTAATATCAACATTCTGAATTTTGGTACTTTCACATAGAGGTTTAGGAATGAAAGATCTAACACTGGTCTCTTTCTTTGGCACCAGAAGCATTCTGGAATAGAAGTCTTTGCTCCGTTGACTTTACAGGTGCTGGTTCTAGGACTCCTTGGGTGAGTAAAGACTAAAGAAACTGAGGAAAATATTCTATTTAGTTCAGAGTGTGTGAAGGAATTACCCTACAGGAGGTTTTGTATTCAGTGTCATCTGTAACCCCCTGCACTACTTTTAACACCTGCAAGTCTGATACGATCTTTTGCTAAACGGGGTCGGTGAGGACCAACTGGGGAGAGAGGTGCTGGCATACTCATTCTGTAGTGTTGGCCTGTCCATTTTTTTTTTTTTTTTTTTTTTTTTTTTTTTTTTTTAGGAGAGACCCCTGTTTCTTGTTATTTCCCTCTAGCCATCTCTTTTTAACTCCTTATTTACCAGGATATGATATGCGTATTTGGCTTTTTAGTAAAAGAGGGGGGGGCTATACAATTTGCATTTGGGAGCATGAACAGACTTAGAAACTCCTAGAGTCAATTTTCCTCTTTCATTATATTATTTGAGAGCCTGGGTAGCAGACTTTATCTCATGAGCAAACTTTTGGTTACATGCCCAAATACCTCTTCTCAAGGTTTTAATTCCTCCAAATCTTTTGGGTTTCTAATATAATGATTTGAATGCACCCATTTCTAAGTCAAGGTATAATTAAATTTAATGAAATTAGTATCGCTTCAATCTTTGATGAGGGCCAAAATGCTCTTCCCAGCACCAGCAATGTGCCCAGAACTGACTCCTACAATTTATATAGAGTTACATGTATTGGTAGCATATCTAAATATGACTATAGATTCTTTTTTATTAGACCTATTCTTTTTTATTAGACCTACTGCTCCTACTACTATTGGAACTAATGAAAAAAGAAAGCTGCATCAAACTTACACAACCACCACGTTTATTAGCAAAAAATAAAAAATAAAAATAAGATAACATTAGCGCTTTCACGACTGCTCTTGTCGCTTCATCAGACAAACTGAACAACTCTCCAACCAGTTTATATCACGCTAGCTATCAGCTGATAGGAATCAAATGTTCCAATTATACAATTAAAGCAAGCTAATGTTCTAGTCAGAGAATGCTATAGCAAATTACATCTAACAATTTAAAAAGCCAGTCCATAAAAATGCATATGTGAAAGTATAAATAAACATCTCTCTCTCTCTCTCTCTATATATATATATATATATATATATATAGGAAAATCTATATACACAATATCTATTAGAATATACATAAATATACTATAGTAAACTGTTTAAAAATCAGTCCATAAGTATGTAAAAGTATATACAGACATCTCTAAATACATACATAGAAAATCTTGTATGCACACTATTTAAATGTACATATATATATATATATATATATATATATATATCAGAATATATTTACATAAAACCATATATAGACAAATTCTTAAAAAACATATATTACTATCTAAAAAGTACTAAGACAATCATCTTGGAACAAAAAATTCTTCATAAAGGTTCATCTAAAACTCATATAAAGACATATAAAGACATATTAAGGCATAAAAAGGCACGTCAAAAATAAATTAAAAGCATATATGTATATATGTGTGAGAAGACAAATTATACATACATAAATGACTATAAAAATACTTAATGCCTGAGACGGTGAGACTTCAAGAAAGGTTTTAAGGATGTTGTACTATTTAAACCAGGGTATCTCTCAGCATTCAGAGAGGATCCATTTTTTTGTTCAATGCTCTCAGTTAAATTTTCTATATCACCTCCTCTTACACTAAGGTTAACAACTTAAATAACAAAAAATGTAAAATAGTGTGTGCAGTCTGTTTCCTTGATGTGTGTGGCCAGGGCATTGCTATCCTTACAGTTGTCATTAATTTTCCTAATATGTTCATGGATCCTGTCCTTGAAAATTCTGTTAGTTTTACCTATATAGAATACAAAACATTTCTGGCAGAAAGAGAAATAAACAACATTCATTGTTCTGCAATCAGCATAGCCCTGGCTTGTGATAGTAAATTGTTGCACGGGTTATGTAAAATTATTATTTCTATAAAGATGTTGGCATGCAGAACATCGTCTGCATGGAAAGCTGCCAGTCCACATGGACTAGATAGGTCTATCTATATCTGTCTTATTACAAAGATGATATTTCAAAGACTTGTTTCTAAATGAAAAAGATGGAATATTGCCTATCTTGTCCATTAGTCCCAGGACCCCATGTAAAATATGCCAATGTCTTTTAGTAATGGAAGTGTACTCATTTACATCACTAGAATGCTGAAAAACTACTCTAAACCTATTAGTTGTCGAGTTTAAAACATGCTGGTCATCATTCTGTGTGACGTCCATCAAATATGGTTTGTATCTGTTGTCCCTTTGTGTCCAGGCCTGAACTATAGTGGTCTCAATCTCTTCCTTAGAGTAACCTCTATCTAGGAAATCTAATTTCACATGTTCAAGTGCCACTCTTGCTTTATCATCTTCATTGTGTAGTCTTAGAACTCTATATATTTGTCCCTTTAGGACATTTTTGGCAATATGTCTTGGGTGCATACTAGTTCTGTACAGCAGGGCATTTCTCCTGGTGGGTTTCCTGTATATACTACTGCTAAGCCTATTCAATTCAGATTTCCTAACTATCACATCCAGGAAATTGATCTCAGTTGCGGAATGTTAATACGCAAATCTTAAAAAAAATCAGTGGTAGTATGTAAATAGTTCACAAAATCGGTTAACTCACTTATAGTGCCCTTCCACAACAAATGTCATCCACAAATCTGACATACCATAGAATATTCCCAAAGAAGGGATTAACATCTGACGTTAGAGAGAGCCATTTCCAACATACCAAAGCCAGGTTGGCGTAGCTATTGGCACAAGCAGTGCCCATAGCCACACCAACCTTCTGGAGATAGAACTCATTTTCAAACACAAAGACATTATTTTTTAGGATAATCTCTAATAGACTGCAAATAAGTTGAACCTTGTAATTTTCATAACATCTGTTCATAGTAAGAAAATCTCTGATCATATTAATGCCCCGTGTGTTAGGTATTGATGTAAAAAGTGACTCCATGTCCATAGTAACAAAGATATATTCACTCTCAATTGTCATTATTCTGTTGTGTAACCTTTCCAGGAACATTTTATGTATCTCTCAGTATAGTATGATATCCCTCTAATAATGTGTGGAGGTTGCCCTCTACAAAAATGGAGAGTGGTTCAGTGCACCACCCCGCGCCTGAGACTATTGGTCTCATAGGTGGCATTTGAATGTTTTTGTGTATTTTCAGAAGGCCATAGATTCTTGGGACAACTGGGTTATTGATGTTAAAATAGTTAAATAGATGTTCATCTATTAGATTCGTCATCAACAGATCAAAGATCAAGAAAGACACCTTTTCCATCACTGCATTTACAACTACTTTAGTGACACATTGATAAGTATCACTGTCTTGAAGTAAGATTCTCATTTGTCTCAGGTATAGCATTTTAATTTTATCTAAAATTACTATGCCTCCACCCTTATCTGATTGTTTAATTTTGATGGAGTGCATATTTTTCAATCCACGTAAAACAGTGTTCTCACAGCTGGATATATTATGAAAACTGTTAAGTGTCTTTTCTAATTGTAGCTGTCTAAAGCTTGTCTCACAAACATTAATAAAAGATAGTCCCAGCTGGGACAAAAGTACTTTGTTTACTTTATCTTGAATTGTCAGCATTATTATGTCCCTCTGTGTCAGAAAACATATTTTTTAAGGAAAGACTTCGACCAAGGAGCCTAAGGTCCTTTAACATTTCAACAGGATCTGCCCATTTAGCAGGAATAAAGGACAAGCCTTTATTCAGTAATCCGATTTGTTCTTTGCTTAAAATTATTAAAGAGATATTTAAAACCAAACCTGTATTCAGGTCCACCTTCTCTTCGGTTGCTGTGCTGTAGGTTCCAAATTCTGTTGCTTCTGCATCTTCCCTTCTCTCGTTACACTCCTCGATTGTGTTTTGAAGGGTAATGGATTTCTCAATGAGAAATCTCCCTTGGTGTTCAGGTCTAAAAGATATTGTTGTCCGAACTGTTGTCTTCTCAATGCCGAGCCTGTGAAATCACTGGTACATTACTGAGGGAGTCTGCACTAGTGCCAGCTTCACTAAGGCACTTATTACTCCGTTGTTCAGATATAAAATTAGTTTTAGAACTTGTAGCTCATTATTAGAAGGCGCTGCTATGGCAGATGGTTCTGTGCCCAACTTCCGTAAGATGGGCATGCTATAAGAGCTCCCAGGCGTAGTAGCTGATGATAGTTGATGTGTTCTTGAGCTACAAACTTTATTCATTCCCTGGGCCAGGAAAATACATTATTATGTTCAAAATCATATTTATCTCACTGCAATTTCTTTAGTTTAGTTTGCTGCAATCTTCTTTCATAGGAGGTGATATTTTCTTGCAGCTGATCCATCTTATCAGCTGAAATTTCAGGTGAAAAGCTGTTGGAAATTTTCTTCCCCAGCATAATAATATCAGCTTTGAGTTCATCTTCCTTGGGTAAAAAGAAGTTGATCAGTAGTTCCACATATATGGAAATAAATTGTAAATTCAGTTCTTGCCATTTGCGAAGTAGCACAGGGTAGGTCTCACCATAGCTGGGCATATTTAAAATCCTCAAACCTCGAGGAATTATCTTATGTTCCAAAGATGCTTGCAAATGCAGGCATTGCCATTGTAGCCTTTTGTACTTATACATCTTGTTTTCAAGGTCCCTGTAGTGTTTCAAAAATTAAGGTACTTGAGTGCCAATGGAAAGGTCATGATCCATTATATGAGCAGAATTAATGTCAAGCAATGGATTGTCTTGTATATCCAGGATTCAGAAGAATCGGTCATTGGTAGTTTTTCTAGCTCCTTCATTAATGGAAGCTCCTTCATTAATTGCAACAACCAGAGTATGGTGGTGCGCCCCTTAATGCCGAATAACAACAAAGGAAATAAAAATAAACGGCTCAGAGTGCAGAGAGATGTAGAACAGCAAGACCAAGTGAAAAAAGAAAGCTGCACCAAACTTACACAACCACCACATTTATTAGCAAAAAATAAAAAATAAAATTAAGACAACGTTAGCACTTTCACGACTGCTCTTGTCACCTCATCAGACGAACAACTCTCCAACCAGTTTATATCACGTTAGCTATCAGCTGATAGGAATCATTTTTGGAATCATTTTTGTAGTCATTTATGTATGTATAATTTGTCTTCTCATACATATATACATATATGCTTTTAATATATTTTTGACGTGCCTTTTTATGCCTTAATATGCCTTTATACGAGTTTTAGATGAACCTTTATGAAGAATTTTTTGTTCCAAGCTGATTGTCTTAGTACTTTTTACATAGTAATATATGTTTTTTTTAAGAATTTGTATATGGTTTTATGTAAATATATTCTGATATATATATGTACATTTAAATAGTGTGCATACAAGCTTTTCTATACATGTATTTAGAGATGTCTATATATACTTTTACATATGCATACTTATGGACTGATTTTTAAACAATTTACTATAGTATATATATGTACATTTAAATAGTGTGCATACAAGCTTTTCTATATATGTATTTAGAGATGTCTATATATACTTTTACATATGCATACTTATGGACTGATTTTTAAACAATTTACTATAGTATATTTAAGTATATTCTAATAGATATTGTGTATATAGGTTTTCCTATATATATATATATATATATATATATATATATATATATATATATTTAGAGATGTTTATTTATACTTTCACATATGTATTTTTATGGACTGGCTTTTTAAAATTTTAGATGTAATTTGCTATAGCATTCTCTGACTAGAACATTAGCTTGCTTTAATTGTATAACTGGAACATTTGATTCCCATCAGCTGATAGCTAACATGATATAAACTGGTTGGCGAGTTCTTCAGTTTGTCTGATGAAGCAACAAGAGCAGTCGTGAAAGCGCTAACGTTATTTTTATTTTTTATTTTTTGCTAATAAACGTGGTGGTTGTGTAAGTTTGGTGCAGCTTTCTTCTTTTTTCACTTGGTCTTGCTATTCTGCACCTCTCTGCACTCTGAGCCGTTTAGTTTATTTTCATTTACTATTGGAACTATCTGGGCATCTTTCTTCCACATTGCTCTCATTTCTGCTCACAAATTCTGATATTTTAGGTCTCTCTCTCTGTACGTGAGACACTGCAATCTCTAGGTGTAGAAATTTCAATGACTAATGCTGCTTTTTTTCATGGACAACTATATCTGGTTTTCTCGCATCTATTTTTTGAACTGTTGGTAATGGGTGATCCCTTGTGATATACACTTCTTTCTTTATAAAGCTTTGTGGATCATGTTTCCAATGCTTCTCAGTTTCTATACTGTAGTATGTGCACAATCCCCAGTGCAACAGCCTTGCCACATTATTGCTCCATTCAGTGTATACCCTCTGCTATGAGTACATTATACCCAGCAACAACTTGTGCGATGGTTTCCAATTCTGTTTTACACAACCTACATTTGTCCGTTTCTCCCACATGTTCAATGGACTTTGTAAACCAACATGTACATATAGTCCAATATCCTGGGCTACCATTACTAAACTTTCATTCTTTGGTTTAAATTCACCTCTCCTTAACCATTCCTGTGTCACATCTTAAACAGCATGAGGTTGCTTTACGGCTTTTTCACAAAAAAAACAAAGACAAAAAAAAAACAACACTGTGGCAATAGCAGTAGCCATATAGACAGTATCTGCACAATCACACACACTCTTCAAAGCATGTTTAGATACCTGGGACAAGGTAGAAACAGTATGATTCAAAAATAACTTTCTTCTGCAGGAAGTGAGGTAGCAAGTTCCCTCAGACTATACATCTAAACAAAGCATAAACTTCCATATGTATGCCTGATAATTGAGAATTCTGAAAGCCAAAGTGGAAGAAGAAAACAACTAAGCAATCCAACACCTTGCCTTCCTTGTCACCAGGTGAAGGATAATGTTCAATTCTATTTCCATTTCAATTTCTATTTCCAGCAAGTGATGAGATGGAAATAGCTTTTGGGTCTGATCTAAGGTGAGAGAAAAGAAATGTATTAGTCTAAGGCACTTTATAAATCTTAACTGCCTTTTGGGGACTGATAGCGGAGTATCAGGGCAATTACAAGAAGCATTTAACACATTCTCCAGGGTTGACAGTATGGGAGGGATGAGAGAAGAATGAGGAATACCAATTTGTAACATATGTCCTCAGTTCAGGGAGAACATCTATTTGTTCTCATAAAAATACCTAATTTCTCCTGGCTATGGACTGATTAAAAGAAAATTCTTTCACATGAGGAAACCAGTTAGCATTTAATCTGGTGTAGTCCTTTTGGCCACCATGAACCACATTTGACTTTAAAGGAGAATAAGCCCCATCTCTGTCATAATCAGAATCATCAGACCCTGTTCATTAAAGAATTTCTTTACAGGGGATGCTCACCTGTATTGGCTTCTGGAACACCAGGATTCATTGCCTGTAGGATAACAAACTGCACACCCTAGAAGCACTCCTATCACTGGAGGGTGTAAATGTCTGTGCAGTCACAGAAACCTGGTTGAAGGCCTCAGAGAGTAATCCGGCCTTGCAAGGCTACAATGCCTTCCACACCTTCAGTCTGCAAAATGAACGTATGAGAATCAAAGGAGGCGGTGTTTCTATCTATATTAGAGATAAATTCACCTCCCGACTAGTTAGACAGGACAGCTCCATGGAGTTACTCCCACTCAAGTCATAGCTAGTTATAAATCTCCCTCCATGAACCATGATGAGCATGAGGCCTACTTGACCAAACTGGAGTTAATCCAAATATGGCCAAACACTCAGGTCACGGGGATTTCAATGATCCCATCAACTGGGAAACCTACTCTAGCCCTAACTCACTAGTGCAAAAGTTCCTTGACTTTGTACTCTGGAACAAGTTGTTCAAACCCTAACAAGAGGAACAAACATATTAGATCTGGTTCTCACTATCATGACAAATAGATGCACCACTGCAGCTGTCAGACCCTCATTATTTAAATCTGACCACAAATCAGTCACCCTTGAACTGGCACTAACACCAGAACTCGTAAAGGCCGAAGTCAGACTAAACAATTTTACCAAGGCAAACTATATCGTCCTAAGGAAAGAGCATTCCAAGCCCCATCCCCAGCTGGAAGTGGTAACTACCCCAAAGCTCATACTAAAGCCCTGTACAATCACTTGTATAATTGTATAGACTTGGCTGTTCCAGAGAAAATCAAAGCCAGTGCCCAAGTAAAAACAAGCCTCCCTGGTGGACATCATGCATCAACAAACTCTACAGCAAACACAAAAAGGTGCTGTCTAAGAAAACTAAGGCAAGGTCCCAACAATGGAAAAGCACCCTTCTCAGCCTCCAACAGGCAACTAAAACAACATATCAAATCCTACAAGGGTAACTTTGAGAAAAACTTAGCAATCACATCTAAGGATACGTATGCAGCCTAAAAGGTAGGACACAAGCATATGCCGAACTAGTGACTAATGGTATCACACACACTGATCGTGTAGAGACAGCGAGCCTGCTGGTGGACAGATTTGTTGAAAATTTCACTCCCTTATTTCCTCCAAACTTATCACACAACTTGTCCCCAACTTCCATTCCACCCTACATATCCAAAGAGCAGGTCAGTAAAGCCTTATCTAAGGCAAAATACACAGCCTCTATAGGGCCAGACAGCATCCCAGGCTGTCTTCTAGGCAAACTAAAACATGAACTAGCATCACCATTAAGTACCCTATTCAAGCACAGCCTATGTTCCTGCAGAATGGAAAACAGAAACATCTATTCCCCTCCACAAAGATGGTTCTACAACAGACCTGGGGAATTATAGACCCATAAGTCTGACCAGCCTCATCTGTAAGGCCATGGAACGTATTGTCATGGACTTTAAATAAAGATGTAGGTGACCTCCAAACCCTGGGTCAAACCAAATTTGGCTTCATCAAGGGCAGATCCTGCAGGTTGAACCTGGTGGATTTCTTCAAAAATGTGACTAGGGCCACTTGTCAAGGGCAAATCTGTGCACACATCATACCTCAACTTAGCCAAGGCCTTTGACACAATCCCACACTCAGGCATTGCTGATAAATGTAGCAAACTGAACGTAAACCCCTTTGTTGTAAGATGGGTTGACAAATGGTTCATAAATCGGTCACACACTGTCAAAGTGGCTGACTCCATATCATCCAGTAGACCTGTTACCAGTGGGGTGCCAAAAGGGTCAGTGCTGGGCCGCCTACTGTTTGGTATATACTTCTCAGAAGTTCAAACTAAAACTAAGGAGCTGTGGCTGATCAAGTTTGTGGATGACTGCAAACTGCTTGCAATTATCGAAACCCAAAATAATATCAGTGTACTTCAGGTTGGTCTTATGCAGACCAACAACTGGTGTCTTAGTCACGGTCTCAAAATAATGCAAAGAAATGCATCATCATTCCTTTTAGTAAAAACAATGTCCCTTCACACTATCAAATTAACAACAATACCCTATGTGGTAAGGGATCTGAGATCACAAGTCGATTGTGACCTTAACTTTGACCACCATGTGTCTACTTGAGTAAGGAAGGCTTTCTATGTAGCACACTTGATTAGCAAAGGGATCACCTCTAGAGCAAAGGGGGTTATAACTTCACTATACTTATCACTAATCAGGCTCATAATTGAGTATAATGCCCCTTTTGGCATGTACTATACAAAGCTCCTGCAGCAATTGGAGACCTCAGAGGTTTCTAATAAAGAAGATCAAGGGACTCCACCGCATGCCTTACACAGACAGACTAATGTCCCTGTCACTATACTCAGAATCATACAGAATTCTTAGGGGAGACTTAACGCCTGGCTTACAGAGCAATCTCTGACCCAAACCTAATGAATCTGCTGCACATCTGTAAATCAAATGGGACTAGAGCCATCCATCCCAGCGACCTAAATATGGCCTGCGACTTGAAAAGGACATGCTGCAGGGACAGATTTGTCTCCCAGCAACTGCTGCATCTTTGGAACAGACTGCCAATTCATGTGAAGCAGAGCACCTCTATGACACTATTAAAAAGGAACCTGGACAAGTGGATAGGGCACCATAAATTCTTGCCAGATATAGTACCCACAACCATTCTGGACATGGGAAGTCATTACTAAATACAATTCTGGGTGACAGATGGATCAAAGCTTTGAATACACCTGATCTAGTGAATTCATAATTGGAGATTTAGACTTTCTGGAAGAAAAAAAAGGGGCCAAAGTGGGAGGGGTTCACAAGGTCTCTTGAATATTCATTCAGACATGTTGGACTGTCCTTGAGAGGTTTGAGACTTATTTTTGGAACCCCTTTACCATTTCTTCTTAAACATCTGTTTACCTGTGGACTATGATGTTTGCAGATGACATTGTGATCTGTAGTGAGAGTATGGAACAGGTGGAGGAGACCCTGGAGAGATGGAGATATGCTCTAGAGAGAAGAGGAATGAAATCAGCAGGACTAAAACAGAATATATGTGTGTGAATGAGAGGGAGGATAGAGGAATGGGGAGGATGCAAGGAGTAGAGGTGGCGAAGGTGGATGAGTTCAAATACTTGGGGTCAATAGTTCAGAGTAACGGTGAGTGTGGAAGAGAGGTGAAGAAGAGAGTACAGGCAGGATGGAGTGGGTGGAGAAGAGTGTCAGGAATGATTTGTGACAGACGAGTACCTGTAAGAGTGAAAGGGAAGGTCTACAAGAGGTGAGACCAGCTATGTTATATGGGTTGGAGACAGTGGCATTGACAAAAAGGCAGGAGTTTGAGCTGGATATGGCAGAATTAAAGATGTTAAGATTTGCACTGGGTGTGACAAGGGTGGACAGGATTAGGAATAAGTATATTAGAGGGTCAGCCCAGGTTGGAAGGTTTGGAGACAAAGCCAGAGAGGCACGATTACATTGGTTTGGACATGTGCTGAGGAGGGATGCTGAGTATATTGGGAAAAAGATGCTAAGGATGAAGCTACCAGGTAACAGGAAAAGAGGAAGGCCTAAGATAAGGTTTATGGATGTGGTGAGAGAGGACATGTAGGTGGTTGGTGTGACAGAGCAAGATGCAGAGGACAGGAAGAAATGGAAGCAGGTGCCGTGGTGACCCCTAACGGGAACAGCCGAAAGAAGATGATGATCTGTTTACCTGTATACTGTTGAGACTGTTTATGCTTTTATGGGTGTATATCAGAACATCAAAGTATTAAAATGCTAAGAATAGCAAAGCCGCAGAACAGTAAATTCTTTCCTCGGGAAAGAATTTGGTTGGCGGTTTCTGTGGCTTCGCTATTCTTAGCACTGTGGTGGAAAGTTACAGGTTGGGTTCAGGAAATTGTGCGATTGTTTGTACATTAGGGTTAGGGGCGGGTTAAGTGAGTTAGGGTTAGGGCACAGATTAGGCGTGTGTGTGATAGTGACAGACTTTAGGGTTGGGGCGGTTTAAATGAGTTAGCGTTAGAGTGCAGGTTAGGCGAGTGCGATAGTGATGGACGTTAGGGTTTGGGTTAAGGTAAGTGGGTTGACAGTAGTGTAGGTTTACTTTAGTGTAACGTTAGATGTATGAATTTAAGTGTATGTGTGTGGTTGCTGTTTGTTTGATGTGCTTGTGTTGTGTGTGTGTGTTTCGAAGCAGCAAATTATTTCCATGGGAAAAAATTTGCTGTTCTGAATGTTCGATATTTTCATGTTTAGATGTTTTGGGGCTGATAAAATAGCATTCGCTATTTTCATTTTTCGATAACGTGATATAAACACGCTTTTTTGACAAAATCAGATGAGGGGATAAAAAAGTCCTAAAAAGAGGGCTGAAAAATGATTCCCTGGATCAACTTGCCCCTTTCATCATATTATTTGATCACTTCTGCAGCATATAGACCAAACACCAAAATTCTATCCAAGGGAGAACTTAAAATCTCATGTTTAACATCACCTGGGAGGTACTGCGAAAGCAGCCACGCAAACCTCTTCAAAACAGTTTCAGCACCCATAGCCCTAGACATATCAACAGAGTCATACACACACACTGTAAACAATGAATACTTACCTATGCAATTGAAGAAACTAAGTCACTTAAAGCAGATTTTTCCTCTCACAAGAAGAAACAGCAGATAAAACATTCCTCATATTTTCACAATTTGTCAGAAAAAGTTTTAACACACGACTCTGACCATTAAAAATTCTGAAAATCAAAGTTGCAGAAGTATACACTTTTTTGACATATCTATCAATAATTTTCCCATCTTTATCAGAGGCTCTAAATGATCATCACTGTTGAAGTAACACCCTGACCCCATGTGCAAAAATGGGAGAAGGGGTTGTGAGTGGATGGATCAGAACGAGTAAGATTAGAATTAACTAACTGCTAAACAGCAGTAGGATCAACTAAAGCTATAGCTGCTGGGGTCAGGTTTGGGAGTAGTGTATAAAAATGAAGTTATGTCCTTACCATAATGTTCCATGTGAGTTGTTCATCTCGCCTTTTTGTTCTTACACATGGGTCGGAGCCGATCCCTCGGCTCCGAATCAGCTGCTTTTCAAGCTCAGACTCTCAGAGAAGCTCGAGACCCTGTGAATATCCCATGATGCCCTGCTATGAATCCCCAGATCTAGTATGCTGCAACCAAGACAGCCTATAGACAGAATAAGACTATAAAGTCTACCTACCTAGGTAACTATAAGAGTAGGAGGAAAGAAGCAAAGCTAGAATGTCTAAACAGAATGACAGCTGATCCAATCTACCAAGGCAACCATCTCACTCGACTGGAGGGGGAAGGTGGACAGGAATGTAAGAACAAAAAGGCGAGATGAACAACTCACATGGAACGTTATGGTAAGGATATAACTTCTTTATGTGAAGTTGTTCTATCTCGCTGTTTTGTTCTTACACATGGGTAGCATCCCAAGCACCCTAATCCTGGGTGGCTCACGGGAGAACATTCCTGAGCACAGTGGAACCAAACATAGCCCTGTCCCTGTAGCTCTTATCCACTTTGTAATGAGTTATATATGTGTGAGATTTTGACCACGTGGCAGCTGCACAGATGGTATCTAAAGGTAAACGAGCTGCATGAGCCAATGATGTAGAAACAGCTCGTGCAGAATGGGCTTTGACGTTGGTTTCTAATGGCTGATTAGTAGAAGCATAAATGAATCTGATGCGAT
Source organism: Protopterus annectens (assembly GCF_019279795.1). Classification (NCBI taxonomy): domain Eukaryota; kingdom Metazoa; phylum Chordata; order Ceratodontiformes; family Protopteridae; genus Protopterus; species Protopterus annectens. The sequence continues at coordinate 1,656,396,131 of NC_056741.1, read as the reverse complement.
CAGAGAGCCACTTGGATAATGTGACTTTTGATACTGAGACACCTTTTTTATTTTCTGCATAAGACATGAAGAGTTGGTCCGATTGTCTGAAATCCTTCGTTCTATCCAGATAGAACCTCAGCTGGTGTTTGAAGAAGGTTGGGAGCTCAATGGACTGATTCAAATGACTTTCCAAAGAGATCTTGGGAAGAAAGGTAGGATTAGTCCTGAGAGACACCCTATCAGGATGAAAAATCAAATATGAGGGTTTGAAAGACAAGGCTTGAAGTTCAGAGACACGGCGTGCAGACGTAATGGCCACCAGGAATAAGGTTTTCCAAGACAAAAACTTTAAATGACAAGATGAAGCAGGTTCAAAGGGGGTGAGCATCAGTTGGGATAAAACCATATTCAAATTCCAGGGTAGACAGGATGCCTAATAGGTGGCCTGAGATAGTGGGTTCCTTTTAAAAATGCTTTACAAAGCCTATGTGACATGATGTTAGAGCCGTTGAAGCCTACATACATGTTTGACACAGCAGCCAATTAAACTCTAATGGTGGCAGCAGCCGTGCCATCATGTAACGACGACAAGAAGTCTAAAATGGTTTGGATAGGTGCTGCACAAGGGTCAGTGTCATGTTGAGAAGCCCAGTGAATGAATCGTTTCCATTTGCTGTTATATAGTTTCCTGGTAGATAGCTTATGAGATGAAACTATAATATGTTGGACCGCAGAAGACAACTCATGTGACCTGGCTAGTGTGGGAATCGGAGCAGCCAAGCTGTCAGTTTCAGGGAGGGAGGGATGGAGAACTACCAACGAATGAGTCAGAAGATCAGGCACTGGGTCCAGGATCCATGGTTCTTCCACTTGAGATTTCCGCAGGAAGGGAAACCAAATCTGCCGAGGCCAAGACGGGGCTATTAAAATCACAGTCCTTCCCAGACTTTTGGCTTTCTGCATGAATTTGGGAATTAGAGGTATTGGCGGAAAAGCATATAGGAGACCCAGGGTCCAATCGTGTACGAGCACATCCCTCGGTTCTTTCCCCGGTGGGGGATAAAGGGCAAAGTAGCTGCTGCATTTGGCATTCATCGGAGAACCAAATAGGTCGCAGCAAGGCTGGCCCCATCTGCGGAAAATGTTTTCCGCTACTTGTTGATTGAGAGACCACTCATGAGGCAACAGCATGGCTCTGCTTAGTTTGTACGCTATCACGTTGAATGTGCGTTGCTATCAGAAAGTGTCTGGTGGATACAGCCCATTGCCAAATCCTTAGGGCCTCCCGGCATAAATGGTACGATCTGGTTCCCCCTTGTTTGTTGATGTACCAGACAACCGACATGTCTGTCTGGATAGCAATTGTGCCTGGAGGAAGAGGGTCATGAAAGTGTTGCAACGCTAAGAACACCGCTCTCAGCTCTAGGACATTTATATGCAGGTGTGTTTCCATGATTGACCAAGTGCCTTGGACCGTCTTTCCCTGAAATAGACCCCCCCACCCTATCAGGGAAGCATCCGTGATCACTTGGTCGCTGTGCAACCACCAGCTGAGATCCTTCTTGCAAAGACTGGTTAACCGGATCTCGTGTGACATGGGTAGTTGCTGGTATGACCATTGCACAAAAAGTAACCACTGGAGAATTCGTATGTGCATGCGGCCTAACGGAACTGCTATGAAAGTGGCTGCCATTGTGCCTAAAAGCTGTAGTATTTGGGACGCTGGAGCTTTGTTGCGAGCCAAGAGCCTGGATAATTGATCTTTTAGAGTTGCGATTCTTGATTGGGGCAACCTGATCCTTGCGTTGACAGTGTCTAGTTCTGCCCCTATAAATGCAATATGCTGCGAGGGTGATAGCGGAGATTTTTCGAAATTGAGTGCAATACCCAACTGGGAGCAAAGGTGTATGGTGTAGTCTGTTGCTAGGATTAGTTGATGCCTGGAGGTGGCAGTGAGGAGCCAGTCGTCCAGATATGGAAACACCCAGAATCCCAACCGTCTCAAGTGAGCCGTGACCACTGCCATACATTTGGTGAACACCCTGGGGGCTGTGGTGAGACCAAAGGGCAGGGCTCTGAATTGATAGTGACTGGCCCCCAGCCGGAAATGCATGTGATCTCTGAATGATCTGTCCATTTTGATGTGGTAGTAAGCATCCTTGAGATCTATAGAGCACATCCAATCGCCCATTGCTAGGAATGGGAGAATAGACTGCAGCATGACCATCCAGAACTTTTCCTTCTTGACGAAGGTGTTGAGTTTTCTGAGGTCTAGTATGGGCCTCCAGTCCCCTGTTTTCTTTGGAACTAAAAAGAACCTTGAGTAAGTTCCGGATCCTATTTGGTCCGCCGGGACTGGCTGGATGACTCTTTTGTCCAGCAGCTTTTGGATTTCTACTGCTGCTAGTTTTCTCAGACTGGGTGGTATATCTGGGATCCTTGTACATATAGGTGGGGTTTTTATAAAGGGAATGTAATGACCTCTGGCAATGATGCTTTTTACCCAAGAGTCCGTTGTAATGTTTAGCCAGGTGTCTGGGTATAAAGCCAAGCGACCCCCGACTGCCTCCAGAGTAGGACAGCCGGGCTTCCTTTCAGGAACACTAATAGGGCTTACCAGAGAACTGATCCCTGTCGCCCTGGTTCTGCGGACCGCCTCTGCCATTGGACGGCATCTTCCATTTCTGCCCCCTCCACTGCCTCCAGAAGGGGTATCGGTAGGTGTGTTTTGGAAAGCTCCTTGAGGTTTTCGGAACCACATTTTCCCACTTCGTTGCCCTTTGGGGTACGGTCTGGTTGGAGTGGAAAAATGGACCCCTACAGCAGACAGAGTCTTCACGTCCTGTTCACACCTAGTGTCTCCTTAACTTTGGGTCCGAACAAGGCGGACCCGTCGAATGGGGTATTGACAAATGAAGATTTAAAGGCTTCCGCAATGGAACAAAGGTGCATCCAGGATTGCCTCCGCAGAGCTATCGCTGAGCCTGCTGTCCTACTCGATCCATCGGCCGCATATGAAATGAGGCGCATGGATGGGTTTACTATTGAATTAAGGGTGTTGAGTTGTGCAGTCACCTTTTCAGAGACTGCATCAGCTGTATTACCCTGAAGAGCATCTCCCAACTCTTTTAGGAGATCTCGTTGAAGGCGGGTAAAATGTGTCAGGTAGTTGAGCGACCTCATGGAAAAATGCCGCAGAACTAAATATGTGTTTCCCACATCTGTCCATCATCCTAGAATCTCTATTAGGAGGATGGACAGCAGAAGAGGTTTCCGACCTCTCTTTCTTGGTGGCTGCCACCGCCACCACCATGGCATCAATTGGGACTCCTTTTGTAAGAAAAGCCTTGTCAGTGGGGGAAGTAATAAATTTATTGGGCCTCCATGGGACCGGTTCCACTGAGTCAGGGGATTCCCACGCCCTTCGAGCAACCAGTTCCATCAGCTCATCGAAGGGCGGCGTAACCCAGGAGGTGGATGGTTGAGATTAGAAGGCCTTCAGGAGAACCGACTCATCCTCAGAAGGGGCAAGGGACTGCCAATCACCCCTCTGCCTTAAGATTTCCAATATGTCTGCGAAGGAGACATCTTCTGAGGGGGACTGTGGGGACCCTTATGATTCCTCCAAGTCAGTATCCGAGGTTAGAGATTCCTGTGGGGAATCCAAGTGCCTCCTCTTGCACAATCTCTTCCTAGGGACTTCATCAGTGGGGGCGTCCGGTGAAGTTCCTAGAGAGGAGGGGCCACCCAATGAGGCCCTGGATCTCGACGCTTTGTGGGGATCTGCGGGAAAGAGGTAGAACGAGGCTCCTTAGGGGAAGGGGAAAACAGATCCAAGGAGGTAGTGGTCTTGGCAGCCATGACCTTCCTCATGGCATCGAAGGCACCAGAATCCCGGTCCGAGAAGTCAGTCGGCTCTGAAGAGACCGGCAGCTCTCCCCGGACCGAGACCCTCCACTCCAATCCAGAGGACACAGCCGAGGCCACCTGCGCCGAAGCCCCAAGTGGAAGAGTCGGAACCAAAGTATCGGTTCGACTCTCCACCCCGGAGCCGGCGAGGGACTGTCGGCCCCGAGATTCCTCAGTTGGGACCAAGGAGATCAAGGTCGATGGAGCCGAGGGAGGAGGATCAAACCTCGGCTCCAAGAGTTCTACCAATATTGGTTCCATCTGACCTGGCTCCGAATGCTCAACTGGCTTTGGAGGAGGAGGTGAAGAAGCCATGGAGGGCATTTCAGGCTTCAAAGCAGAGTGGCTCGAAGCAGATAGTATTTTGGCCAGGGCTGGGTTCTCTAAGAGCCTCTTAACCACTCGGTTTAGATCCACATCGGAAAGCCTGGAAGAATGAGTCGAGGGATGGGGTCGAAGGGGCCGAAGATGGGACCGATTTAAGGATTGGAGACTGAGGGGTCTCCAATATTGGTCCCACAACTGGACCCCGAGGCAAGGACTCGATACACGGCTCCAAGGACTGTGGAGCCGATGCACAGACCATGCTTGAGGAACTCTGAGCCGATGACTTGGGCTCAGAGGATCCTTTGGAAGACTTCGACCCCTTCAAAGCCTTGGAAGAGGTGTCAGCCTTATCTAAAGAAACCTGACATTCAGGCTTTAGGAGTCCTCTATCCACCAATTTCCTTCGCCTTTCCAGGAGGACACTGGCGCTAAAGGAATGGCAGATAGAGCACACCTCTTGTAGGTGTACTGAGCCTAAGCAGTAGACGCAGGTGGAGTGATTGTCTGTAACAGACATTTTCTGACCACACTCACACCTTTTAAACCCTGATTTTTGTTTTTCTGACATGGTTTAACAACAACAAACACTATGATATAGGTAAAGATATGTATAGATGTATATATCTCAACAGTCTACTAAATCACGCTAAATATTAGAGTTTTAACTGTCTAATAAAACTATACTACTATTAGCTAAGGTAGATATAAAAACTACCACTCTAACTGTATATATATATATATATATATATATATATATATATATATATATATATATATATGAAAACAATACACACAAAACGGCTGACAGAGCCCTGTCACGCCCGAAGAAAGGCCTAAGACCTTGAAGAAAAGGGAACTATTTAACGGTTCTAGCAATCTAAACTAATCTGAGTTCTAACACTATACTATTAAACACTCTACTATATATAATACTTAAACAAATGAAAAATGAGATTATAATAGAAATTTAAAGTCACTGGCCCGAGCTAACTCAGATGAGCTGTTGATCCGTTGCAGCGGTAAACTAGATCTGGGGATTCATAGCAGGGCATCATGGGATATTCACTGGGTCTCGAGCTTCTCTTGACTGTCTGAGCTTGAAAAGCAGCCGCGACCCATGTGTAAGAACATAACGGCGAGATAGAACAACTTCACATCACTAAATTATCTATGGTATGACCCCAGTTGTTTTCATTATATAATTATAGACCATGGGATGGGTAAGGCCAATCTATAGTCAAATGGGATAAATTATTGCAAGCACTGGCTTGGCTTAAAATGTCCCGTAAGGGTGGCTAGCCTAGTACTTACCTATGAACTTAAACATTTATTAAACTGAGGAACTTTATACATCCAATCTACCTTTTTAGGGACAAATGGCTGACTATCAGGAAAACTGCAGGCAGTTAAACATACATCCTCTTAAACAGAACAGGAGGAATACATGTAGGTTCTGGAAAATCATTCTGAAACAACTCATAATGTTTTCTGACGGACTGAGAAACCTCAGTGCTCTCCCACTGAAAACACTGGTACATTATAGCAATAGTCTCACAGAAAGAGAAGCCCCCACAGGGAGAATCAGAAACTGAGATCTCCCCGAATCAGAAATCTAAAAAAAAAAAAACTTGTATCTTTATTTACCAGAAACTGTTTTACAAAAAGGATCAATAGCCTGAATTAAACCCTGAACCAGATCCTGTAAACAACTCCTATACAAGAAAAATTGAGGAGGTGTAGATACATGCTTTGGTTTCTGCTTCTTTTGACAGGAAAGATGGGGCCAACCATGATGGCAGCAGCAGCTTTCCCAGGGATGGGCAAAGCATTCTGACACACCAGAGAAAACATTCCTATTCCCTCTCCCAGAATCAATGAGAGTGACTCTTCCCTTACCCACTGAGGGGACCCCAAGAGCCGTTGAGAATGTGGCTAAATCACAGTCCATAGTGGCTGCAGGTGCTAGACCAGAGGAATCCACTGTAAATGATAAGTGGTCTGAGGTACAACAAATGACCAAAGCAGAGTCACCCACCTGCAGCTGAGGCATATTGCTAGCTTGCTGGTGGCAAAGGCTGTTTGTTTGTTTCTTTCTGTAACTGGATGAAGGAACAGCTGTGGGACCAGAGGCTTGTTCCATGGTCAAGACAAAAATGTGCCTCTTTCCTGTGGAAGACAAGCAATAATTGCCGGTAAACCCTAGCAATTTACAAAAGTTACATTTTTCACAGAAAAACACAGTAAAACACTTTAAAACACTGCCAGTCTTGCAAAAGTAAAATAAGCACAATTTATCCACAGTCTTGCAAAAGTAAAATAAGCACAATTTATCCACAGGAAAATGTTTTCAATTACTTTACACCACTTTTAAAACTGACAGAAAAATACAGAGATCCATTTAAATGTACGTTACAATCTTGAGATAGTCCATTAAAATACTCCTAGCTTTAAAATAACTCTCCTGAAGAGGAAAGTAATAAAACATCGACAAAATTTAAAAAATGGAAGGTTTGCCCCCCAAACAGAACTTACGTGCCCTGCAAAGCACAAGCCGACAGTCCATCTTTAAAAGCCTCAGGTGAGAGTACACTTCAGTGGCAGTGAAGTTCTGAAGGGCTTCACACACAAACTTGCCTTTTAGTCAGCTCAGCTTCAGCAGCTTGACAGTTTGAGCATGTGGAAGATGTTCTGAAGCTTTGGAAGCTGACCAGCTGTTATATCCATGGCAGGATATACCCATATACCTAACGCTACTGAAGTGATCAATATGATGAACACCATCAGATCTGCTAAAGACAAAGGTTCAAGGAGTCAAGGTGAATTTTTCTAGTACAAAATATCAGTCCCAAGGAGGTACTAGATCATGAACAGGATGCATTGACAAGAGTGTACATCGAATAAAGGTTTAGTCTAATTTTGAAGACGCTAAGGAATTAGAGTGGTAGGAAAAATTGGAAACAGCAGAAAAATGTACTTTTATTTATTTATTCAGGCAGGTGAACAGAACCACAAGGAACCCTTTTTAGTCATGACCTAGTTACATTATAAGTATACAATAGTGGCGGCTGGTGACTTCAAATCAAAGGGGGGCTGCAGGAGACAGCTGAATGGGTGGGGTCAAGGGGAAGGGGTGTGGCCAACTTGAAAGGGGAGGAGCTATGCTCAAAACCACAAAAACTAACTTTAATTAAATATGCTGCCCTGGGTGGCAAACCATCATTATGAGAGTCCAATCAAGACAAAAATAAGTGTAGAAGAATAAAAATATTTCAATGCATTGGCTGCATGACAGCTTACTTATTATCTAGATGGAAACAAAAGGTTGTGAGGCATGAAAAAATAAATTACTTTTTAAATACATTACTGGAATGCCAGTCAAAATCAAGTATAAGAAAAACCAGAAGCACTCAACTCAAATCACTTCTCCTTGCACTGCAGTTCGAATTATAATTTATATTCAGCTTTATTAAAGTACCAAGTAACATGCTGAAAGCAGAAATCTCTGTGATGCCCCCACTTGTAAAAATGTTTCTTATCCAAAAAAGAGCTTCTGCCTGACAACTATCTACTTGTTTCATGGGGAAAACATTATCAAAGTAAAAAATGAAAAGCAAACAATAAACAAGCTCAAGATACATTGCTTAAAGGATTACTGTACAGGTTATGGACCACACATGATTGGCATTCTGTTTATTTCACTGGTAAAGTCTGTAGAGATGACTGGAAGTCTCCAACAAGTGTAACGAGCTTTTTAAAATAATGGAATCCTGTCCTTTAATACCAAAGGCTTATATATTATCTAGTCAAGTATTCTCTGCATGGCAACAACAGAAAGGCTTTCAATGTTGGCAATTCTTTAACAGTATGCTTATTAAAGCTTACTTGCATCTTACGATCTGACAAGCTTACCTTATGGTCATTAAAGAATTGCTACTTAAACACAGAGCAACAGGCACTTTGAGCATAAATCTGAGTAATAAGCGTAAATCAACAGTACAAAAATATGACAGAAACCAGATCGTTCTGTAAAATCAAGGACAGATGAAAAGCCACTGTAGTACTTGTGTTTACCTTAGATGGGGGGGACACACTGCACATTTACACTGCATAACTACTCCTTACCTTGCTTGGACACATCCAGAGTCACTACATGGGGGGAGTGGGGTGCAACAAGTATGTCACAATTTGAAATGTCTCTGGCTGACTGTGATGGCCCTGACACATTTGTCATACCTCTCAACCTCAGAGCAAGAAATCTGGACAAAGACATACACAGAAGTGGGACAAAGGCCCAAAAATAAGGACAATTTTTAAATATTGCTCTAATAAACTTAGAAAGATAATAGAATAGGTCTTGCATTAGTATGAATTTTCTGCAGGGTATAAAATCTGAAACTCAAATGTCTGTCATTTTCTAACTTCAGTCTTTAGTGATTTGTCACTAATTTGCCAAAAAACACAATTTTATGAAAAATGGACCAAAAATGTGATGCAAAAATATAAAATAGCCACACAATACAGCTGGGAACCTGTCAAAGAAGGGACGCTTTAATATTAGTACTGCTAACTTGAGCAGCTGACAAAATAAAAAAATCTACATGCATTTCAAGTAATCTATAACTTTGATTATTACAGTTATTTCTTAATTGTAAACTCTCCATGTTTTCCTCCAAAATTGCTATTTTGCGAAGGGAGTATTAGGGGGAAGAGCAACATTTTGAGCCAAAATTGAGGACAGTTGAGAGGTTGGCTATGCCTGATTCTATAAAGCAATTTATTTGCATGTACCTCTCAACCTGTTAATGCAGTAAATCTGAACAAGGCCAAATATATTGGGGGAACATATAAACAGTACTAAAAATTGCTCTTGTATAAAGTGAGACAACTGATAGAACAGCTCTTACTTTAACATGCATTTTTCTGAAGGTTATGAAGTCTGAAACTCAGTGTATCATTATTCAGTGACTTAATTCCTAAATGTTTTGCCAGAAAACTACAAATTTTATGAAGAACAAACCAAAAATAAGAAGCAAGAATCTATTCATTCTTTGAAAATCTGGACAGTTGGGAGGTATAGTTCAGCTGGGCCTGTGAGTTTGCTGCCCTTCCCCCCCTGACAAAATCATGGTTGAATGGGGACTCTGCAGCCATTCCAATGAACCATTACTTGGCTATTTCACTCCATTTACCATAAACACCAATGTGCATACTGCTTTACTTCTATGATGAGTTGGACTTCATTTGAAAGTTTTATTTTGTATTTTACAGCACTGACACTAAGACATCTGCTAAACAAACTTGGCATTAAACCTTCTCTGCCCTTGAAACTCACATTCATTGAAACAACATTAAAACCCACATTCAAAGAAAATACATTTTACCCGTGGCAGATAAAAATTAATTCTGGGCTGTTTTCAAATCATAGGCCCCTTGCATATGAAACATACATGTGCTCTTTGATGCACCTTCCTATTGCTTTGAACATTTTTCCAGTAAACAATGAAACAAAACTGCCCAATTCAGAACATTTCCATCATAAAAGTCTACTCAAACTTCTACGGTCCACTATTATCAGTAAATATGCACAATTCTACAGTCCACCATTATCAGTAAATATGCACAATCTCTGAAGTAGTAAAAAAGTCATCTAAATAATTCCACGTTAAATAAATCTGTAATGAAGAGGTTGCTGTTAGCAATCACCTTTATATTTCATGGCTTCATCTAAAAATAAAGTGTCTGATGCCCCTGAGGAATAAATTGCCTAAATTACATTAAAAATAAGCTAGTAATATTGCAATAGGAAATGGATGGCAAACTGATAACAGGCTCATAGTTAGTATCTTAACTTTCCGAACGGCAGTATTCACCCCTTATGGGAGTAGAACCAACAACCTTCTGCATCAAAAGCAAGTACACAACCTGTTGTGCTATTAGCAATGTAAGCCAACTTACCATAATCAGCACTAAACTTCTCTTCCCTGCAGCTCTCAACTCCTTGTAAAATCTACGCAATACTCAACTGCATCTCAACTTGCCAGCACAAGAAGTCTGGAAAAAGCCAAATTTATTGGGGTGGGTCAAAAGGGCAAAAACCAGGGGCACATTAAACATTGCTTGTATAATCTTGGAAAGCTGCTAGAATAAAATGCCGTGTTACCACCATACATTTTACTGCCAAGGTCCCTGTGCAAGAGTCAGAACAACATACCACTATGCCAAATCACCTGCTTTGTGAAAGAAAAATGCTGTGTTACCACCGTACATTTTACTGCCAAGGTCCCTGTGCAAAACAGTCAAGAGCAACATACCACTACCCCAAATCAGCTGCTTTGTGAAGGAGAGGAAGACTGAAACTTAAATGGCTATCATTTAATGAATTCACTTCTCACCATAGCTGTCAACCTCTTAGCACAAAACACCTGGACAAACCCAGTAATGAGGGAATACAGCCCTCAAACATATTCAGTGAATTCAGTTCTTGCCATAGCTGTCAACCTTAGCACAAAAAACCTGGACAAAGCCAATAACAGGGTATTACAGTCCCAAAAATAAGGACAAATTTCAAATAGTCATCTTATAAACTTAAAAATTGCTATAATAAAGGTTGTGTTACTATATATTTATTGCTAGAATAAAAGTTGTTTTACTATGTATTTTCTGAAGAATATGAAGTCTGAAATTCAAATGCCTGTCAATTTTACTTCTGGAACAAAACAATTTTCAGCAGAGGCCCAGGGAGAAATACTGTAGACACATGTCTTTGTAAAATGGCAGGACACCAGAGCAAATCCACACAAACACAGGGATAAGATGCAGACTCCACACAGAAGGCACCCCAGCCAAGAATCAAACCAGAAAACCTATAGCTGTGAGGCAACAATACTGCCACTGCACCATCAAATATGTAAGCAAACATTCAGAAACCTGAAGTCTGAAATTCAAATGCCTGTCAATTTGTTAATCAGGACAGTCTGACTTGGAACAAAAAAAAAACAATTCTCAGCAGAGGCCCAGGAAGAAATAATGCAGACATGTCTTTGTAACATGGGAGGACACAAACGCAAACCCACACAAACAAAGGGAGAAGATACAGACCCCCCCCCCCACAAAGAAGGCACCCCAGCCAAGAATCAAACCCAAGAACCTGCAACTGTGAGGCAACAATGCTACCACTGCACCATCAAATTTCAAGCATTGCAGTATTTAAAAAACACAGATATTATGAGGAATAGATCAGATCAAATATGAAGCAAATATCTGCAATTTTTTTACAAATGATGGTGGGTAGGGAATTCAGGTCTTTAACACCTGCATACAAGGTACAGGGTTCAAGCCTGAGGTATTCCCTACCACACCACAATGAGTCTAACCACCAGTATATTGCAACGGAGGCATTTTCCACACACATATACACACACACACACACACACACACACACACACACACACACACACACACACACACACACACACACACACACACACAGTCCAGCGACCATAAACAGCAAATCCCTCCAGTGACCATAAACAGCAAATCCCTCCAGTGACCATAAACAGCAAATCCCTCCAACGACCATAAACAGCAAATCCCTCCAGCGACCATAAACAGCAAATCCCTCCAGCGACAATAAACAGCAAATCCCTCCAGCAATACTCACTTACCTGATGATGTATCATGTCTGACCAAGCAACAAAATCCACCCGCGACATTGAGCAATCCAGCCACTGACCAAACCCTGCTACACCTACATCCTGAATGAGCCCATGCAATGAAAATCCTGCGAGAGAAGCTCACCTCTTAGTCCTGATTGGATTTGCCTGCTCACCTCTTAGTCCTGATTGGATTTGCCTGCAGCCGATGCAGTCTGGACCTCCTCTTCTGTGCAGTCGTTCCCGCAATGATTCCTGGGTGCATTTGCAGCAAAGATTGCTGGGTACCTGTGTTTCTTTATCCGAACTGCAGTCTGGACTCGTGTTTTTTTTTTTGTTTCTTTTTTAGTTTAACAGATTTTTTTTCTTTCTTTTCTAGGTGGGAGGGCTGCAGTCTGGCAGTCCGATACCACGAGCCGCCCCTGGATACGATACACATTATAAAGATGGGATAACCTGATAAAATAAATAAATAAAACAAGAATACATTGTATATGTCAGTGGTACAACAGGTAACACATTCACCTCGAGTACAGAAGGCTGCGGGTTCTATTTCCACACCAGGTAGATGGACTGCTGACACTGCAGTGTAGCGAGGGAAATGCTGCATTCTTGATTGTGTTTGTCCTTTGGATGAGACATTAAACAAAGGTCCCATCTACATGAGTTGGTGGTAGCTCGAATAGATTTAAAAGATCCCACAGCACCTATCAAAAAGAGAAGGGGAGGTCCCCAGTGTTCTGGCCAAATTTCCCCTAGTAGTATAACTACCACCTTGATTCTCCCCAGAAAAGAGGCTTCTAGTCTAATGAGACTAACCCAGTCAACAGAAAATAAATAAATACATGAATATTTTAGGGCTTTGAATACAAGTCTCTCAGGCGAATTTGTCATTAAATTTGCTTTCTAGGATATCAGCAGTGTCTACTGTTTTAAAAACAGAAGGCATCAGTATGAATAAGTAAACTACATGAGGAATTGTGTGTTCCTTTTTCTTTTTCAAGGAAAGACATGCAAAGTCTGTCATGAGGAATCATCAGAAAACAGTAGGGGAGAGGTCCCAATGCCCTTAGTAGTATTAATAGTGATCTCTGGTCTCCCTTGAAAAGAGGCTACCAGCCTAGTGGGACTACCCAGTCAGTAAAGAATAAATAAAATAAGATAAAATAACATTATTTATTTATTTCCTTGCATTTGATTACCGAGAAAGTCCAACTAGGTAAAAGCCCATTTTCAGTGGAGGCATGGGGAGAAAAGCTCTAAATTATTACAAAACATTTTAATAATAATAATTTTTACAATCTTCAAAAAATAAAGCAAAGACATCTGCAGTTTAAATAATTATAACAAAATAGATATAATATAAAAACATTTGTCAAGAATTCATACAAGGTATATGACAATCATTTAATATTTAGGGAACTTTTAGATAGTTTATAGAGAAATTAAAGGTAAGTTAGTCTAATACAAATAGGAATTTCAATATAAAGTAAGAGAAAAACAGGCTTTTAGTATATTTGGAAAGTCAAGGAAGAGAATAACAGTAAGTAAGTGAAGAAAGGAGAGTAAGGAAGTATAAGGAATGAAAAGGTACTTGTCCGCATTGCGTATATAACGAATATATGTACAACAGTAATGAGAAAACTTGACGCAAACGTTTACAGACGAAGTAGTAGCACTCCTCAAAAACATTCCGTAGAAAGCTGTCATGTGGGGTTCTACCAACAGTAATGGAGTTACAAAATACACCACCTAAAACGGGACAACGTGTTTTAAAGCAAAGTCCAATATTCAACATACAGGCAAGGTAGCTCAGAAGTACAGGAAGAAGGACGGAGAACAAATAATATATTTATGCCAGCAGTCTAATCCATTGCCAAGAGCTGCACTGTTGCTTTTTCCCTCCAAAAATTAAATTATATCCCACAACAGAAATAGATTTCTTTTTGGAATTTCAAATAAACATTAGCCCTGAAAAAAAAGCTGGAGTTGACGGAGATGTACTTGCTGGCCAGTGCAACCGTGTTAATAAGTCTAACAGCTATATCTTAACTAAAAGGGATAGACTAACCTTTTCTCCTATATAGAATACTGAAATGTTGGTGAAATTCTGTTCAGTATCGAAGGTCATTTAGTCGCAATAAAAATCATGTCAGTTACCCAGAACTCCTAGTAAGCAGTTTCCTAGTATTCTTTATTATTTGCAATACTTGTCCAGTTAAAGATGCCATGCCTAGTGTCAGCGGACCATCTATCAGGCTACTACACTTAAGGGACTTGATACTGGGATGAAGTACTTTACCTTGCTTTTAAGTTAGCCACTCCTCTGTTACTGCTATGCCCACTGGTGACTCCAAATAGAAAATCTCTTCCATTGCTAACATAACATTTCTTAGTAAACATTTTTCTTGCCTCATTTAATACCTGCTGCATGTCCTCATAAACAAGGTGCCTAAAAGGTACCAAACTTGAATCTTCCAGGCAGTTAGTTGCAGTTGTTTCAGACTCTGTTGTATCAAACTTGCCTTATCTATTATGAGTGGATCCAGTCTGTGAGGAAGCTTATGGTAAATTGCCTTTTGCAAATTCCATAACAAAGGAGAAAGCGAGAATCACTATTGCCTGGGCCAAAAGGGAGTCACCAAAATGATTTTTGGAGAGTCATCGTGAGCCTTCAGAATGATCCTGGAAATATGTGGAAAGGCATAAAGGAGGACTCTTCTCCATCAGAATGAAAAAGCATCTTGTTTTCGTGGCCTGCTTGCAAGGAGTCCTGGTGCAGAAATTGTTTGTCTATTTTGAAAGGAAGTAAACAGGTCTATTTGAAGTGTTCACCTCAGTATGGAAGAATCCAGAATCCCCTCATTTCATTTCGATTTCTGAGGGTTTCTCCTTGTCCTGCTCAGCTTGTTTGCCACTACATTTTGCTCTGGTGGAATGTAGGAATCTTGGAAGGTTAAACAATGCTTCAGAGTGACCTCCCAAGCCACCATAGCCAGCCAGCACAGAAGGTACGACTTGGTGCCACCCTGTTTTTTTATGCACCATATCATTGTGGTATTGCCTGTAATCACCTGCACAGGTCCCAGGGATCACAGAAGATAAAAAGATTCTATAACATGGATCACAGCTAACATTCCTTTTACATTTGTGATTTTGTCTATTTACTTTGTTCCAAATATCATGTACTTTTACCCAATAGATTCAGCACCCCAAGCAAAATCCAATGCATTTGTTGTAACAGTTTGAGCAGAGGTTGGAAGAAAGAGTGGAAGACCTGGATTCAGGGCATGGTTGCCAGACGTCCCCATTTGGGCGGGACTGTCCCGAGATCAGCAGCCTGATCCCGAGTCCCACCCTGCCGGTTTAAATCCCGGGCAGCCTCCGCTTTGTTTTTTTTTTTTTTGATTGGCCTGTATACCGGCATACGGGCCAATCAAAAATCGCTAAACACGGAGCTTCTTGTGTTTAATGTGGGAGTTCCGAAAACATCGCAAAACAGAGCTACTTCTGTTTAATGCGGAACATTGCAGTTCCGCATAAACAGAAGTAGCTCAGTGTTTAGCGATTTTTGATTGGCCCATATACCGGTATACGGGCCAATCAAAACATCGCAAAACAGAGCTACTTCTGTGTAATGTGGAACTGCGATGTTCCGCATTAAACAGAAGTAGCTCTGTGTTTACCGATTTTTGACTGGCCCGTATACCGGTATACGGGCCAATCAAAACATCGCAAAATAGAGCTACTTCTGTGTAATGCGGAACTGCGATGTTTCACATTAAACAGAAGTAGGTCTGTGTTTATTTATTTTTGATTGGCCTGGGCCAATCAAATAAAAAATAAACACAGAGCTACTTCTGTTTATTGCGGAACTCTGAAGTTCCACATTAAAGACGTGGAATACTTTTTTTTTTTTTTTTTTTTTAGTCTTCACTTACTTCTCTCCACCAAATCAGTTCTCACTTCACAAAAGCCAAAACTGTTAATTTGAAATTCTGGAATATGAGAATGTTGGGTCCACATAGTTAAAAAATAAATAAATAAATAAAAAAACTTTGGATTTTTCTCATATATAGCCTTGTGAGAGTAATCATGGATGCCATGAACACTAGAAACCGGAGATATTCTTTGGCTAAAATTTGAGACCGACTGGAGAAGCACAGGAAAACGTCCATGTACAAGTCCACTTTCCCCTGGGTTAGGAATGCCTTTTGCACGGAAGACTATAGAAGGCATGCTAGAATAGTCATTCTGAAGTGGAGGCTTGTAACTTTTTTCATGAAAGGATCCCTACTTTTTATTAGATCCCTCCTGTCACTTTTTCTTAAAAGCCTGTATGCCAGAAGCTTGTTGGGACTGATTATTTTTGAAAAAGGAGCCAACAGTTTTACTAGATTTAGGAAAAGAGGCCTGAAAAATCTTAGCTCCCTCTTGAATTAATTTGCTTCTTTCAAACTGTTTGAATACCTAAGCAGAAGAAGGATCAAACAAATCTTCTTATCCAAGGGAGAGTTCAATCTCAGGTTTAACATCATCTGAAAATGTCTGATTACATACCCAGGCAAAACGTCTCATCGTAGCCCTGGACACAGCACCAGCACAATCATTCACTCTCTTTAAAGAACGTTTAGACACTTCAGAAAGAGAAGCAATAACAGGGCTCAGAAAGAATATACTTTCAGAAGGCAAAGAGGCAGAAAAGTTCCTCACAATGTAAACAGAGGCCAGCATCTACTTCACCATGACCCAGTAGTTCAAAATTCTGAAAGCTAAAGTAAAAGAAGAAAAAATTCTGTCAAAAAAGAAGAAAAAATTCTGTCAAAGGCTTTACCATCCTTATCAGACATCATCCTACTGTAAGGTTTTGCATTCAAGTAATCCAAACCATCCTTCAGGTCAGGCAGGTCTCTGCCCCAAGCAGTAGAAATTTCAGTTTTTTTCTCTTGAGCACTGGGCACCCCACAGACACTTGTCCTGCAACTAAAGAGACTAAATACTAATGTAGGTGCTTAACTTCCAAGTGTCTAGACAGTAAAATACCTTACCTGCATGAACTTAAACAAATGTTAGTGAGTGTATTAGTACATTTCTGCTGTATAGTTCCTTAGTCAAACCTCTGTACTGATGAGGACATCACCAGGACTAAACAGTTGTATATTGCTCTCCAGTTAGTGCCCCCCCCCCCCCCCCCAACTAAAGTCAAGTTTCGTTTGAGAAATACTCAAATCTATAAAAGAGCATTTCATTTCCTCTCCTGTTTCATCTGTAACTAACCCCAGCTTTAATTCTATATCCTTTTAAGAATGTCAGGGTAAATTGGATAATGTCTACATTTGCCTTGATTTTACAGTATAAAGTAGAGTGACTGTGCAAAGTAGCATACCTTTTCTTAAGGTTCAATGAGTGGTTTCTATTCCTTTTGCACTTCACAGTGAGTGTCTGCAGAGTTCATTTAACCATTGGCTAGCCTTCTCCTTCCCTGTAGTCTTTACCCCTCCCTCCTCCAGCTCTTGTTCTGTATTGATAGCCTGAGGTAATTTAAACCCAGGGTGCCATTTTGTTTTTTTGTTTCAAATCCAACAGCAGCTGTTTTGTCTCCCTTGGTGTGTAATCATCCTACTGTAAGGTTTTGCATTCAAGGTATGCTGTATATTGTGGTTTAATTCATAATGCTTTAGTACAACAGCTTATACTATATGTTTCTGTTATGTTTAACACTGCAGGATGCCTTTAGATAATTCTGCTTACTGAACTGCTGTCACATATGCACCTAGATATGTTCTGTTTTCCTTGTTTACTGTTATAGAGCCAGAAGGACTATTTCACATGCTGCATTTCACTGCTCTGACTGCACTGACTAGTTTTTAAATACATTGAAAGTGTATCTTGCTTAATTTAGTAGAGGACTGCTTTCTATATTTACATTTTATATTTGTATGTTGCCATATGAAAATAGTTTATGTTATCAGGTGCTGAAGCAGGAATAACCATTGCCTGATGTTTTTGTTATTGACTATTGCTAAACAAAAATCCAATCTAACTGGTCACACAGTATGTGCTGCCTTAACCTAATGCTCTCTTACATTTTTCTTCTATTTTTCTTTCAGTAATCCAAACCATCCTTTATGTCAAGCAGGTCTCTGCCCCCCATATCAAGCAGTAGAAATTTCAGTTTTTTCTCTTGAGCACTGGGCACCCATAGACACTTGTCCTGCAACTAAAGAGACTAAATACTAATGTAGGTGCTTAACTTCCAAGTGTCTAGACAGTAAAATACCTTACCTGCATTAACTTAAACAAATGTTAGTGAGTGTATTAGTACATTTCTGCTGTATAGTTCCTTAGTCAAACCTCTGTACTGATGAGTACATCACCAGGACTAAACAGTTGTATATTGCTCTCCAGTTAGTGCCCCCCCCAACTAAAGTCAAGTTTCTTTTGAGAAATACTCAAATCTATAAAAGAGCATTTCATTTCCTCTCCTGTTTCATCTGTAACTAACCCCAGCTTTAATTCTATATCTTTTTAAGAATGTCAGAAAATTATACTCTGTGCCCTTAACATAGTCTATAACTTTGTGCAAACATATTAAATTACAGTTAAAATTTCAGTTGAACATATTACAATTTAAGCTAACATTACATACTTACCAAAGCCTAAAGAAACACTTAGAGTCGGTGTTAGCCCGCTTCGCTCGGGCTTGCTCCGCTCCCCTCCCTGCCCCCTATTTCCACCCGCCCCCACTACTTCTATTCTAACCCCTAATCACCTGACCAGTAGTCCAACCCCTAATTCCCTAACAACTAGCCCAATCTACTCATCCTACCTCCCCCCACCCCCCAATCCAATTACATCCCACACTGATCCCACTCCCAAAACACATTCCCAGGCAACACAACTCTACCCTCACACACAACCAACCAGGAATCCTAGTTGTACTTCTCACTCAAAGTAGTATCATGTTACCCACACTCAAATCCCTATCACTAGCTCTACTATCGCTAACCTTCCTAACTTCCTTACAAACAGATCTACCGTTGCACAACTGCTATCACACTACCCACATTAGCCCACCCTCTCAAACCCACTCAGACTTCTACATCTGCCCTACAATCATAAATCTTACAACTACATATTACTCACTAACAAAAATTACACCATCTCATCACACTAAGAAAAACCTCTCATAGACCAAGCTCGCAAACAATTAATATTAAAAAACACATATTGACACTCCTACAAATTCTGCTAACCTCTGGTGACATTCACCCAAATCCAGGTCCCCTCTCAGCTAGACAAACATCTGACCTGCTAATCCTAAATCTCAACATAAGAAGCATTACCAATAAGCTAACATACCTACATGCATTCATAGCCCACTACAACCCTGATATACTCGCCATTACAGAAACCTGGCTTACACCCAGTATCCAAGATGAAGTCTTTCTTCCCCCAGGGTATAATACACTTAGATCTGATAGAACAAACAGGAAAGGAGGAGGAGTAGCCATTCTCTTTAAAAACACCCTTAAACTACAGCTCCTGCACACCACACCACCCACTTTTCAAACTGCTGAAGTCCTGTTTTCTGTCCTATCCATAAGAAACACCAAGAAGATTAATATAATATGCTGCTATATACCTCCAGGCAACAACTCGCTCATAATAGAAGACATCCTACACTGGACAAAGGACAATCTACCTCAGGAAACGATCCTACTAGGAGACCTTAACACTGACTGGGCAACCTGTAACTCCAGCAGCCCCTCTACACATATCAATCTATATGGGTTCTCTCAACTAATTAAAGAACCAACTAGAACAGATGAGAAAACAAAGAGAGAATCCATACTGGACTGGACACTAACCAACTATCCCAAACAAAACTATACAGTAGGCTGCCTCCCAGATGACTTAAGTGATCATCTCCCCACCTTCCTACTCCAGAAACACTCCAATCACCCCAAACCAGTAGTCTACAAATTTGTACGAGATGACCGTAACCTTACCCCATGATACCTAAATACTGTCCTAAGCCACTGCAACTGGGAACCACTACGGACACTCGGGTTAGACCAGGCAGTAGACTACTTCAATACAACCTTCTCTAACATCCTTAATAGTCTAGCTCCCAGCAGAAAGATCAGAGTTAAAGCCAACTACGCACCCTGGCTAAATAGAGACACCAGAGCCTTACTAAAAGCTAGAGATAAAGCCTGGAAAATCTGGAAAACTGACAAAACCCCTAGCTCCAGACAATACTATCAACAGCTTAGAAACAAGGCCAAGGCTGAATCCAAAATAAACAAACAAAACTATTTTCTTAGCGCCCAAAGGAAATATTCAAATAATCCACAAAAATTCTGGCATGCCATTAACTCCCTACTAAAGCCAGGCAAAACCACAACCCCACCACCCATCTCTACTAACAATACCCTAGACATAGCTTCTCAATTTAATAACCATTTTACTAAATCCATCTTAGCCCTGTCCAGTCAAATAACCAAAAACAGTCTACCTCAGTCACAACATAACCTATTCCACACCACCCCCTCTTTCAGTCTATCACCAGTGCCCACCTCAACTATCAAAAAACTCCTCCTAAAACTAAAGCCAACCACACTAGCAGCTGATAACATACCTGCTGCATACCTAAAATGGCTAGTGACTCCTTATCATATCCTGTCTCCATCCTTATCAACTGCTCCATACTAGAATCCTACATACCCAAACTCTGGAAAGTATCTCGCATCATTCCTCTCCATAAAGGAGGTAATTCTTATGAATTCTCCAACTACCGACCTATTGCCATCCTTTGCCCCTTATCCAAAATTCTTGAGAAATGCAACCACTTGCAAGTGATGACATTTCTTAACACACACAATCTATCTACCACACAACACGGTTTCCGTCCACATCACAGCACTACCACAGCCCTTTTATCTTTCACTAATTATATAAACCTTCACAGGAATGATAACAAATATGTATCAGCCATTTTCCTAGACCTCACAAAAGCATTTGATATGATCTCCCACTCCATTCTACTAGACTTACTAACATCATTATCCTTCACCTCCTCTACTATAGCCTGGTTCAGAAGCTACTTGTCTGACAGGCAACAATCAGTCCAGTGGAAAGGAACTGTCTACACAACTTCCAGCCACCATAGGTGTCCCACAGGGCTCTATACTGGGCCCGCTGTTGTTCTCTATTTTCACAAATAACCTCAAATGCTCTACACAACATGCCACACTCATACAATATGCAGATGATTCAACTCTGATCTGCTCCGCCTCATCTCCCACCACCCTACGTACACTCACTCAAGATACCTTTATCTCAGTAGAAAAATGGATATCTGGGATCCAACTAATTCTAAATCCCAAAAAGACAAAACTGCTACTATTTACCCCTAATAGATAAAAACCCTCTCCTTTACCATAACCTCTAATGATGGCACCACCATCTCCCCTTCTAACCACACCAAACTTCTGGGCATTGAAATAGACAATAATCTCCACTTTGATGTTCACATCTCACATACCATAAAACTAGTACACAAAAAATAGGCTCCCTATACAGGCATAAGTCCTTTCTCTCACAAAAAAGAGTCACTCTTGCACAAAGCCACCTCCTCTCAACTCTATTATACGCAGCACCAATCTTTACCCAAATCAGACAATGTGACCTAGACAAACTAGAATCATGCTACAATAAAATAGCCAAGTTTGCTACTAACTCAACCTATAGAACCCATCACTGTGCTGTACTAAAAGAACTAAAATGGCTTGAGCTACCACAGCTACTTAACTATCACCAGCTGGGCACAGCCTACAATATTCTCAAATATCCTGAAAAAAACCCTCATTATCCAACCTACTTACTATCTATACTACAAACCGATACCCAAGATTCAGTGAAAAATCTCTCCTCTCCTTCACCAAGGCTAACAATAATGCAGGGAAAGCGCTCTACTCCCACACCGTTGCCAGAAATTGGAACTCTCTTCCCCTATCTGTGTCCACTGCCCCCTCCACATCCATATTTAAAAACTCCCTCAAATCGCACCTTCTTAGTACATGGTTATGCCCTTGTATCACATAACCCTACCCATACTACTATTAACTCCCCAAATTCCTCTCTGATCACATGCTGGAGCTCTGATCCCCTGTTGGCTTGGTCATCTGAAAGGGTACTTTTAACTGTAGAATCTTACTTGATATATTTTCTTTTCTTACCAAAGTATGACTGACATTGGCTTTTTACCCATGTTCTATATCTTTTACCTGGAGTGTTTTTATTAATTCTTGTTATATTACTATGCTCAGCATACATGATGTAACCTGTTTTGTGTATTATGCTGGATGTACTGTATTTGTATAACTTGATGTTGGAGCTTTTCTCCCCGGGCCTCCGCTGAAAATGGACCTGGTCCAGTCGGAACTTCCCGGTTAACAAATGTAAAATAAATAAATAAATTATTAGCTGCTGGATCAGACCAGAGGTGAGAAAAACACAAGTTATGTACTTTGCAGAACGTTAGATTCTTCTGATCAGTTTGAACACTGGAAAGTACAGTTATGTACACCTACCATAAATGTAGATGTTAGAGTGTCTTCACTGTTGCAGTCATGACTGTAGGGTTCTCCCTTGCCGCAGGCAGCCCTCGGTCGGCCAGAATCCCAAAGTCTGGGTCCAGCATCAGCTGTTCAACCATGCTCCCTGACGTCAGAGCGCCAGGAGTATAAAGCTGACAGCCGACGCCATCTTCTCCAGTTTTTCTTGCCCCAGATGTCAAAGGAGTCCCAAAATGAAAAAGGTCCCATAACCTTTGAAAACACACCTCAGAAGAATGGTGAAAAAAAAGAAATACACAAAAGTAAAAATAAGAGGGGACAGGAGGGAGGGAAACCCAGACTGCAACAGTGAAGACACTCGAACATCTACATTTATGGTAGGTGTACACAACTGTACTATGTTCATCGTGTTTCACTGTTGCAGTCATGACTGTAGGGTACAATCCCAAAGCTGAAAGAAAGGGAGGTGGTCATAAAGAAGAAGGGGTGGCTAAAAGGCCCTGCAAGACTGCAGAGGCAAAGCCTGCCCTAGACTTAGAGTAGAGAGGAAAATTGTAGTGCTTAGAAAAAGTATGCACTGAACTCCAAGTTGCAGCTTCCAAAATGTCTTTGGTAGGAACTCCCCTGAGGAAGGCCGCAGAAGTGGCAGCAGCTCTGGTGGAATGAGTCCGTATACTCCCTGGGATTTGCTTTCCATGCTGTGAATAACAAAATCTGATTCCATGAGCAATCCATTTAGAAATGGTCTGTTTTGAAATGGCTTTACCTTGGGAACTTGAAGCATAAGAAACAAACAATTGTTCTGATTTTCTGATGTCCTTGGTTCTGTTCAGGTAAAAAGTAGTTTTCTGTGTACATCCAAGGAATGTAAGATCCTTTCCCCTTTATTTTGAGGAGTGGGGAAAAAGGTTGGCAAGTGGATAGTTTGATTTAAAGCCACTTTGGAAACCACCGTAGGCATGAAGGTAGGATTAATCCTCAAAGATACCCTGTCTTGATGAAAAATAATATAAGGTTCCACAGCCATAAGAGCTTGTAACTCTGAAACTCTCCTGGCAGAGGTTAGTGCTAACAGGATAGCTGTCTTCCAAGATAAAAACTTGATGTCAAAAGAGGCAGCAGGCTCAAAAGGAGGTAAGGTTAGTTTTTCCAAAACATAGTTGAGATCCCAAGCAGGAATGGGAGGAGATCTAGGAGGTCTTAAGTTCTTAGCTCCTCTGAGAAACTGTCTCATGAGCTGGTGGGAAAAGATGGGAGGGTCTGTATTATAATGAGCAGAAATAGCAGAGGCATGTATCTTAATGGAAGAGAAAGAGAGACCCTTATGTAAGAGATCTGTCAGGTAAAGTAAAATTAAAGTAATGTTAGGAAGAAGAGGATCAGAATCCTGAGCCTGCATCCAGGAACAAAATCTTTTCCATTTTCCTGCATAAGATTTTCTAGTGCTAGGACGTCTGGCTTCTAAAATGACATCCATAACCTGCTTGGGTAGGAAAGAAGAAATCAAAGGCCCTGGATTAACCAGGCCACCAGGCTGAGAGTTCTGACATGAGAGTGTAGAACCTGTCCCTGATGTTGGGACAGAAGGTTCGGAGACTGAGGTAAAACCCAAGGGGGCTCCAGGCATAGGTTTTTTAGAGTTGGATACCAAAACTGCCAAGGCCAAAATGGAGCCAGCAAGATTATCATCTTGGGCTTGTCCTGTTTTATCTTCAATAAAACCCATGGAAGAAGAGGAAGAGGCGGAAAGGCATATCCCGAGAGGTTCCTCCAACTGAATGACAGGGCATCCACTTTCTAAGCTTCTCTGTGGAAAGTCCTGGTGCAAAAATTCTGTAGTTGATTATTGAGATGGGATGCAAAGAGGTCTATGTGAGGACATCCCCAGACTGCTGTTATCATCCTGAATATTTTGGTGTCCAGCATCCACTCATGTGGATCCGAAAGGTTTCTGCTCAGACTGTCTGCCAGGAAGTTTTGTTTTCCTGGTAGAAACTGAGCTTGAAGATCCAGATTGCAAGCTAGAGCTGTGTTCCATAGATCCATGGCTAGTCTGCAATGGGGGTAGGAATGAGATCCCCCTTGCTTGTTTATGTACCACATAACTGTGGTGTTGTCCGTCCGTATTAGTAGTTGTCCTGGTTGTAAGATATTCCTGAAGGCCAATAGAGCTTTCTGAATGGCTAACATTTCCTTTAAGTTGATATGCAGGTGTTTCAGATCCTTTGTCCAAAGGCCCTGCAGACAATTGCCCTGAAAATGGGCTCCCCAAGCATAATCCGAGGTGTCCGTGGTTAGAATATGAGTGGCAGGAGGCAGACGGAAGGGTTTCCCTTTGTTTAGAGCACATGAACTGGACCACCAAAGAAATTCCTTTTGAAGGCAAGGAAGGATGGAGATCAGTATGTCTAAACTGTGGCAATGCTGATACCATACACTTTTTAGGTACCACTGTATTTTCCTCATGTGTAGTCTTGCATATGGTACGAGAAGGATGCAGGAGGCCATGTAACCCAAAGCCTGCAGGAATTTCCTTGCAGATAGTTGAGTTAAAGTTGCCAAGGTTCTGAAAGTTGAAGCCAGCTGTAATTGTTTTTCGGATGTCAGAAATGCCATCTGGGTTGTGGTGTTTAGAAGTGCACCCAGAAAAGTTATCTGTTGTGATGGTGTCAAATTTGACTTTTTTATGTTTACAGAGAATCCCAGGAACTTGAGGAGGTTCTGTACAAATTCTAGATGCTGGAGTAACACATCCTTGTTGTCTGCCTGAATTAGACAATCATCCAGATAAGGGTAAATTTGAATTCCCTTGAGTCTGCAGTAAGCTACTACTGGAGCCAGGCATTTGGTGAAGACCCTGGGTGCAGTAGACAATCCAAAGGGCAGCGCAGAGAACTGAAAGTGCCTTGATCCGGCCTTGAACCTGAGGTATTTTCTGCGATCCTGCCCGATGGGAATGTGTAAATATGCCTCCTTTAAATCCAAAGTTACCATCCATGCATCTTTGGACAGCATTGGACAAAGTAGCAGAAGTGTGCACCTTTTTGCCCCATCTTTCTAAGGATCGAGAATCCTTTTCAGTAGGAATGGGATTTTTGGCAAAGCAGCCTTAACTCCCTTAGGACCCTGAGAAATGGTTTCAGGGTCAGCAGAAGGGTTCTTGTATTAAAAACTGATGGGAATCAGGAACCCTGTAATATCTATCAGGCTTAACAGGAGCAGGAGGAAGAGAGTCAGGGGTTAAGTTAGCCTCCGAAAAGGCATCATCCACAATATCAAAAACAGGAGGAATAGCCAGGGGTCTATGTTGGGGAAGAAGAAGAAAATCCCTCAGTCTTTTCTTAGATTCCGAATACTCCTGACCTTCCCAGTGGAAATGTTCCCTCATTTCATGCAAAGTTTCCCCAAAAGAGAAATCCTCAGGGGGAGAAGCTGAAGGAATGGATTCTTCAGCATCAGAATCCTCATAAGGAGGGAAAGAATATTCCTGATCAGAAGAAGAAACTGAGGAAACAGAAGCCTGATCAGAGGAATCATAATAAACATCCTGCCTTGGCCTTTTATCTGGAGGGGGATGTGAACCCCTAATCATAGTAAGTAAATCCTCCGCCATCTTGAGTAACTGTTTCTGTGACTTGGGAGCCGGTTCAGAGGAGGCCTGTGTTGTAGTCTTTGATTTAGAAGGAGTCTTTGCCTTTGCCTTTATTAGAAGCTGAGTAGGCCTGAAAATCCCTTTGGAAGACGGTACCTGCACAGCGGCTCCGGACCCATCCGAAGGAGCATTGTCCGAAGGTCCTGCAACAGAAATATTTAAAGGCCTGGTTGGCTCCTCATGAGAGTCCGTTTCGGCCATCGGTTCTGAAATTGCCGACGACAGGGGCTGCAAAAGCGCCTCACTGACGACGGCTGAACCTGAAGCTGGCTCTGCTTGTGCGCTATCATCAGATTTGGACCTCGGAGGCCTGTCTTTATCCTTGCGAAGTTTAACTCCGGTAGCCGGAACCGTATCCGATGACATTTTGTAGTTAAAGCACCTACCAAAGTAATGAAAAGCAAAATCGTACCTTCGCTTAATTGTACGTTGATTGAATCTAGCACAAAACCGACAACTAGCTACGTCGTGGTCAGGGCCTAAGCAAGGAATACAGTAAGAATGAAAATCCTTATGGAGGTATTTGCTTCCCACATGAAATACAATTATTAACTTTTTCTGACATCGGAGTGGAGCAAGAAAAAGTTTCCCCAATGGGGTACTTAGCTTTGAGTGGAGAAGAAAATCTTTGGACTGAAGTATATCAGAAAAAAATCGTCAGGAGTCAGCCGACCGGCACTTGCGAACTGCTATCACCGTACGGCAAGAAAGACTGGAGAAGATGGCGTTGTCTGCCAGCTTTATACTCCTGGCACTCTGATGTCAGGGAGCATGGTTGAACAGCCAATGCCAGACCCAGACTTTGGGATTCTGGCTGACCGAGGGCTGCCTGCCGGCAGG
Organism: Protopterus annectens; assembly: GCF_019279795.1. Taxonomy (NCBI): domain Eukaryota; kingdom Metazoa; phylum Chordata; order Ceratodontiformes; family Protopteridae; genus Protopterus; species Protopterus annectens. Next base: position 1,656,369,186 of record NC_056741.1, on the reverse strand, counting down.
GGAAAACCTTACAGTCATGACTGCAACAGTGAAACACTATGAACATCAGCAGGACTGTTGCTGTCCCTAATGTGCACTGAAGGCAACAAAGTCCTCACACGCTCATGCTCCTTCCTACCCATAATACCACCATTTACTTTTATAAACAGAAGGAATTCACTGTTCAAACATAAAATGGATGCAGTACCCTGGAACTGTCTGCTAAAAGCTACACCGAGCCGAGTCAAATATTTTACAAAGTACTTTCAGTGCAAGCTGTTCAGTATTTTTGTGCACTTTTTTTTGTAAAAGAAAGATATGAAAATATCCAAGTTCCCATGTTTATACTGGTTTTATTTTTTTTTCACAAATACATTATCCCCGAGATTCAGAAAGAGTCTCATCCAGTGGTAATTGGCAACTCTCAACTGCTGATTACTGTGAGAATATGTGATTCAGAGATACAATAATTCTGCACAGTGGAGCACCTCATTATCATCCCATTATCATGCCTCTGAATAGCAATGGAGCACCTCATTATCATCCTATGTCTTTGAATCACACTGGAACAGCTCATTATCATCCCATTATCATGTCTTTGAATCGCAGTGGAGCAGCTCATAATCCATGTCTTTTGTGGAGCACCTCATTATCATCAACAGCATACTTAGCTGTCAGACTTGACCATACTAGTGTTTCATCTAACATTCCATGTACTGAGATTGCACAGGCACCTACCAAGAAGAGTGAGCGTGCACGCGCACACACACACACGCACGCACACGCACGCACACGCACACACACACACACACACACACACACACACACACACACACACACACACACACACACACACACACACACACACACACGGATGGCTCTGTGATGCATAAAAATATATACATGTACAGTAGGTGTGGTACAAGCCATAAATATTTCATAGGGGTGAATGCATTATTCCTGTTCAAACACAATTGGGGGGGGGCAGCACGTGGCCAGTTTGCATTAGCCACTTCCCCAAACTGCCATATTTGCATGCAGCTTCATTAGCGTGACTAGTTTCCACAGAAACTGTAGTGGGTGGCTGAAAACCATCAGAATTAAAGCTTCCTTATGACAGTAGCCTTTCTGAATTCCAGGGTATCACAAAAATCATTGATGCCATGAGGCCTAAAATTTTGAAGACTCTCATGCAGAGGCAGAATATCCTCAGTGAGTTATTTTCAGCACCTATTTTTCTGAGACTATTTATGGTCAGACTGTTGAATGAAAGCCTGGGGGAAGGGGAAAGGAGAGAAAGGGACAGGTCAGAATGCCAAAGTCTTGGCTCAGTCATTTTTTTAAACAGGGGATTAATCCACTTTGAGAAAGGAACACCTTTTATTTGATTTGGAAGCATAATCCCCCTGCCAATAAACACATGTCCTACATGGACAGACTCAAAAAACTCTAGCTGTTCTCTGTCTCATACCATCTACTAAGAGTCGAACTTGATTTAAAAAGCCATGTCTGACCCAGCTCTGTTAGAAATGCTACATCTAAAGAAATCCCAATCCCTCCGCACCACATGCTCCAGAGACCTCAACCTCATTACCACAATCAACAGAACATGCTGGAGGGACAGGTTCATAACCCAGATGGACTAGACTTCCCATACATGTCAGGCACAGTACCTCACTGGCCCTCTTCAAGAGAAATCCTGATGAGTGGATGGGAAATAGAACGTTCACCTTGGGGAATCTCCCCAATGGCTCTACTCGATAGAGGCACTGGGAACTAATGTCAAGTGGCACAATGCCAGGGCACTTCTATGGGCTAGGCTTGAAAAGGCTCCAGGGCCATTAGCCTAGTATACACCCATGAACCTATAAGAGAAAAATCCTTGAAAATTGTCTAAGTTAGAACTTCGTCTTCTGAGAGAAAGGATATTATTTTTCCCGTCTATCCTACACCCCAAGAAGACAATTCTTCAACAGGATGTGAGACAGAACTTTTGTAAGTTTAACTTGAAGCACAAGCAAGGTAGAAATGTCAAAACTTTGGCTAATGATTCTAAATACCTGAAAACAGACTGAACAAGTCAGTAAGTCCTCTAAATATGGGAAATGTAGATGCCCTGCATCTTGCAGTAAGCAACCACTAGAGCCAGGCACTTCATAATACCTGATGCGTAGTAAATAGCCTAAAGGGTAATGCAGAAAACTGGTAATATGAGTCAGACATGGCAAATCTCAGATATTTCCTGGAGTTGGGAGCAACTGTAATGTATTCATAAGTATCTTTCAAATGTAAAGTCACCATAAAACAGTGGTCCAGGAGAAGGGGTAGGACTATCTGCAGGGTGGGCAATTTGAATTTGGGTACCTTCAGAAAGGTATTTAGGTAAGACAAATCTAACACAGGCCTCCACAGCATCTCTTTTCTGGGTACTAAAAAGATTCTGGAGTAAAATCATTTTCCTTTTTGTGGCAAAGGAACTGGTTCTATAACCTCTGCTTGCAATATACGGAGTACCAGACGGACCAGATGTATCTGGTCTGGCAGATGCGGAAGGATTCCCCTGAATGAAGGAGGATTTTTGGTCCACTGCCAAGAATATCCTCAGTGAGTTGTTTTCAGCAGCTATTTTTCTGAGACTATGGTCAGACTGTTGACTGAAAGCCTGGGGGAAGGGGAAAGGAGAGGAATGACTAGAGGAAGGGACAGGTCAGGATGCCAAAGACTTGGCACAGTCATTTTTTAAACAGGGGATTAATTTATAGATTTATAGATTAGTACTAGGCTAACTGCCCTTACGAGCCATTTTGAGCCTAGCCAATTATCCCTTGTGAGACTCGAACCCTGCACCTTGTGTTTGTAAGACAAGCACCTTAACCATTAGGCCACCCTCCCAACCCTCCAAATTCTTCTTGAGAAAGGAATACCTTTTGCTCGATTTGGAAGCATAATCCCCCTGCCATTTTCTCTTGGTACCATGACTCTTGTCAGGCAGGGAATATTGTTTGTTCTGTTCTTTGAAGCTGGGACGCCTCCTTAGGGGAGAACCTGGGAATATGACACATTCTAGATACTCATTAGGGTTTCTAGAAACCTGGAACTATGAGTCATTCTAGATACTCTGTGCATCAGTTTCAATCTATCATTCAATTGTTTTCAGAATCTGGGGAGCAGCAGGACCAAACACCAATTCAGAAATTAAAGGAGCATTCAAAATTTCATTTTTTGAATCCTCAGAAAATATTCTAGTTCTGTAACCAAGCATGTTTTATCAATACAACAGAAACAATTATATTTTAGAAACTGTGTTCACACCTTACAAGACACTTCTCAGAGCATGTTTCAAAACCTGAGTCACACTAGAAACAATCAAATTTATATAATACTTCTGTTTAGCAGGCAAAGATGCAGCAAAGTCATCTAAACTGTAAGCACATTGCAAAATAAACCTCCACATAAAACCTACATAATTTAGAATTCTAAAGACTGAATTACTAGACTGAATCAACTTTTTCCCCTGAGGTTCTAAGCCATTGCCAATTTTATCCAGAAGTGTAGGGTTAGAAGAAGCCACTGCCTTCTTGCTAGAGTTGGGAGCTGGGGAAACTGCAGCTGGATCAGCTGACAAATGAGCAAAGACTAAAATAAGATCAGTGTACACCTTGTACTTCCTCATAGCCTTTTTCAGGAGCTGGTTCTCTAGCCAAAGTGGTTTTACATGCAGTTTTATAAACATATTCTAAGGCAGTTAACATAAGAGGAGCAGCCAATACATTTAGAATCTTATCCTCAATAAGATCAAACTCTGCCAATCTCTGGTGTAGCTCTAGATTGCTTCCAGTAAAATACATCTCTGAAGGTAGCTAGCATCTGAGGAAAGGTGAACACGTACTCACTTTCCAAAGACTCCAGGCTGGGCAGACTCACAGAGTGTTGACTATTGTCTTTATCAGATTCAGTATTAAAATCTGCAGTCACAGGCCTTTAGAAAAGGTAGCCCCATAGTAATTCTCAATAAGAGCATAGTCTCCAAGATAAGCTGACTGTAAAATACTTTTAGTTAAGGAAACTGCATCATCCCCATACATGGTAATAACATGAATGCCTACAGTGTGCTGAAGTTTGTTTCTTTTTACTGAAAACTACAGAAGTGGACAAAATATTTGGAGACAGAGTATTATGTGTGACAAAGGGCCTCTTAACCTGGACTTTTGTGTGCCTAAAGGGTTTGGTTCTCTCTCACCTGAACCAGGTACTGTAACAGTCCCGGAGGAGGTGTCTGAACCCCATACAATTGAGGGCTGTTGGGCTCACACCAGAGGTTGATGAGGCATAAGGTAAATGGTCTGCTGACCAGCTTAAGGCAACAACAGATTCACAAATCATTGTCTGAGGAATGTTTTTGTTGACTTTTTTGTTTAGTTGGCACTGGATTTATTGGGTGGAGAGGCATCCTTCAAGTCAGAGGGGAAAAGACCATCCAGAATAATGTACTTGATATTATTAAGGGCTGAGTAAGGACAGCAACAATATAAAAATCTAAACCATGTCCAAACGCAGGGAATGAGGATAAACTGCATTAAATGTAGCCCAAGCAGTTTTTAAAATGTACTAAACCTTGCTCTACAACCTGCTCAGTGTAGTAAAGAACACAGTCACAGTACCAAATAAAATGTGCCTGCCCAGATAATACCAAAAAATCAAACATATGCCTTTAAATAAAAAAGAATCCTTTTAAAACAGTATAAACATTTACTTAGAGATTCCATTGTCAGAAATGAAAAAAAAAATCTCTGTAGAAAATGCAAATAAAGTAATTTGAGGTAAAATCGTCATTTTATTATTTATTTACATTTGTTGACCGGGAGTGTCTGACTGGACATAGGTCCATTTTCAGCAGAGGCCCTGGGAGAAAAGCTCCACAGTTAAAATAAACAGACAGTAGTTACATTGGATTACATAGCGATTAACAATTTAACATATCAATTACTTGCAACATATTTACAGATGAAAACATTAGTACATCAAAAGAAAACTAGAATCTTTATCTGTGAAGTACATAACAGACATTAACAAATGTTACAATAAGAAGTTCCTGCTGTATAATAAGTACTAGGCTTATGAGCATCTGAGCTTGCTATAATCAAGGTAGTTAGTGGAGTGGAAAGAAAGGCAGTGGTTGGATGGAGTGGGTGATATTAGAGTGGGAGTTGCAAGGGCATAGCCAGCATGTTTTTAGGTGCGCTTTTAGTAAAGTTTTGAAGTGGGTGCATGATGGTATGGAGGTAATTGTGGGTGGGAGGGAGTTCCATAATTTGACTATGGTGCAAGAGAATAGTGCTTCACCAGCAGAGTTATTGGCTTTAGTGATCTGAAAGTGATTTTTGTTGCTAGATCTTAGTGGTCTGGTGGTGTGATAGGGTTGGCGTAGACTCTGGAGGGATGGGACATTTAGTAGATGGTTTACTAGTTTGTGGACGAGTGAGAGTTAATACCAATGAAGGAGGTGAGGGAGTTCAAGCCAGCCCAGTTCAGTAAGTGAGAGACAGTGGTGACTACAGTAGGATGCCTCGTGGCGAATTTGGCAATTTTGTTGTAGCGGGTCTCTAGCTTGTTTAGATCGCATTGCCTTAGCTTAGTATATATTGGAGAGGCATAAAGTAGGGTGGAGATAAGGTGGGAATTTGCCACTGAAATCTTTGCTGCTTTGGTGAGAAGTTGCTTATTTCTGTATAACGCTCCTAGTTATTTGTGGACTTTTTTTATGGTCATGGATATGTGAATGTCAAATTTTAGTTTATTGTCTATTTCCACTCCTAGCAATTTGGTGTGTTCAGTTGGGTATATAGTGGTGTTGTCTTTTGCTGTGATGTTAAAGTGAGAGTTGTTTTGAGTATGTTTGGTGGGTTGAAAGATGAGTAGTTTAGTTTTGTTCGGGTTGAGTATTAATTGGGCATCGGATAACCAAGTTTCAACAGAGGAAAAGGCATCCTGCGTGACTTTTTGCAGTTTGGGTAGGGACTGGGCTGAGCAGATGATGGTTGAGTCATCTGTGTATTGTATGAGTGTGGCATGTCAGGATTAACGATAGAAATGGCTATAGCAGTGTTAAATAAGTAGTAAATATCAAATAAATGAAAAAAAGTTGAAAAATGCATTATTTTCCAACCAGAACTTAAAAATGAAGAGATAAACAACAGGTGTGATTAAACTACAGCTGTACATGCACAAGGCAACCCATAGGGCATGTAGATGCAATTGCTTTTCTAGTCTCTTTTTTGATAAGTAGATCTATATCTGAAAAATACATTCCTTCCATCTGGAAACGAGTCATTATTATACCTTTGCACAAAGGTAGCACATCTACAGAGTTTAATAACTACAGGCCCATTGCAATCCTCTCTTCCCTATCAAAAATACTTGAAAAATGTATTCATGAGCAGCTTCTGCATCACCGAAATTTAAATAATCTGCTCTTGGAAACACAGCATGATTTCAGACTTCACCACAGCACAACCAACTCCCTTCACTTCACCAACACTATAAACCAGCATAGGAACAATAGTAACCTAGCATCAACTGTGCTCCTAGATTATCCAAAGCTTTCAACACTGTATCACACCAACATTTATTTGCTGAACTCTTCTATCCTCCCTTACATAGCTCCTTCGTTATCTATTAGGCAACAGTCAAATGGCAACAGAACCTCTCTTCTGTTTCCCATAGGTGTCCCTCAGGGCTTAATACCAGGACTCCTTCTCTTTAATATTTTAATAAACAAGCTTCACACTGCCATACAACAAGCAAATATAGTACAATACACAGATGATTCAACTTTAACGTGCCACTGCAATATCCAGACTACAAGAGATCACCTAAGTTTCTTTCTCTTCAATCGAAACCTGGCTGAAAAATTCAAACCTACTCCTTTATCCCAATAAAGCAAAAATTATGTTCTTTGCCCCAAAACACAGTCTCCATCAAAAATAATCTTTCTTGTTTACATCTGCATATACTAATACAATTGAAGCAGTACCACAGACTAAATTACTGGGCATTGTAATAGATGACCATCTTAAATTTGATCAACATATTCTTCAAACAATTAAAAAAACACCAAAAACTTGGTTCCCTTTACAGGGCAAAACAGTACCTTACAGAGCCAGCAAGAAAAGCTCTAGCCTCATCCTATTTGCTTCCAACCCTCTCATATGCTTCACCTGTCCTTACTAACCTAAGCTCTACACTAAAATTCAAACTAGCCTAATGTTACAACAAAGTAGCTAAATTTGCTACCAACAATGCACACCAAACTCACCACTGTCAAGCCTTAAAGCAACCAAAGTGGCTAGAGCTTAACAACTTCACAGCATACTCTCAGCTCGTCATGGTTTACTGATGTATTTTCCTGAGCACTGCTCTGCATATCACTAACTTTTTGCCTTCCTCTACTTGAATCATTACACGTCTAACAACTTTCCCTGCTGCACTTAAATTTATACTACCTTTTTACCACCCCCTTAAAAACATTTCTCATTTTGCTTTTTTTCTAACTGTCCCCATCCACTGCTCTACCCCTCTCATGCATCCTCTGTATAACTATGTTATAAAACTTCCGGATACAGCAATTTGGAACAAGCAACCTAAATAGAACCAACTTTACAGCCTGCTCTCTGTCATATGCTATTATCACTATCCTCCTATACAAAACTAAAAACTATTATACCATGACCTCCCCCATTAATATTCCAAAACGTGCACGCTGATTGGCCAGCGTGCATGTTGCAAATCGACTTATACTAATGGAAAAAGGTCCTGTCGCCCGGACTTTTTCCATTACTATAAGTCTTTTTTAAAACACTGTCTCGCTATGTTAAAGGAGTTTAACATAGCGGCACAGGTTTAAAAAAAGCAACGGAGATCTCCGTTGCTTTTTTTAAAGCTGTCTCGCTATGTTAAACTCCTTTAACATAGCGATTAGTAAAAGCAACGGAGATCTTGCTTTCTCCATTGCTTTTTTAAACCTGTCTCGCTATGTTAAATGGGTTTAACATAGATAACTTTAAATAGAGATCTCCGTTGCTTATTTTAAAGCCATCTTGCTATGTTAAACCCTTCGCCCTCGGGACCAAACCATGCCAACCATGGGTAAATCCAGCATTACTCACACCCAGGCGTGGGTTATTGCTATAATATCTTCTATCTCCTCATACATTATTTTACAACTTACTTCATTATATCTCTTGAACTCTTTATAAAACTATACAATAGTAAAATCTCCCTTCCTACATTATTTTATAACTAACTTCATTATATATCGAACTCCTTGCAAACCTTTTTTTTTTTTTACTGAAATGTAACATAAACTTCTTTACAATAATGTTTCCCTTCTGCATTGTCAGATCATTTACTTCTGTAAGATTTTACAACTGGAACAACTGTATAGACTTACAAATGTTGATGCAATTACTTTAGAGTATATACCTGCGTTGTAATTATTTTTGTTGTTTCACGAGAAATGTACCTGTTTCTTTTCTGAGATGTGTCTGAAATTCACTTGTTAATATAAATGAACTGCGATGGAGCTTTTTTCCTCGGCCGTCTGCTGAAAATGGGTTTTGCCCAGTCAGACTTTCCCAGTCAACAAAAATAAACAAACAAAGAAATAAATAAATAAATAAATTGTGTTCAACTGGCACCACAGGACTCCAGTTTCCCAGTACAAGTCATAAACCACTTTAGAAAAGCCCCATAACTGTTTAAAACCAGTATTAAGCATACAAGCAACACAGTAGAGAGTCATAATTTCCAGTGGAATTAGCAGCAGTCGTAAACAGCAAGTATATTAAAAATTGGTAACAGATATATATATATATATATATATATATATATATATATGGATCTAGGACTGTCTGAACGAAAGTTTAATAGTCAGAATCGCTTTCACCAAAAACACACACCCCTACTTTAATATTCTCACTCCGAGATCGCACTACAGTGAGAAAACAGGAATATTCCTTTATCCACACCATAGTATGATCTCCACAGCAGTCATTCCCCCACAACTCCCTCTAGCTGCAGGCATACTTCCAAGAAAGTGCTTTTTCGGTAAAAAGCAGTTTATCGGAAGTATGCCCGGCTATTTGTGCTTCAGTGAAAAGTTCCTTCGGGGATCAATACCAATCATATATATATATATATATATATATATATATATATATATATATATACACACACACAAACACAATATAACCTAGTCTGAGGAAATGTAGTTTTCCAGCCTTAAGGGTACTGCACATTTTTGTTAAGGAAGAACAAAATAAAAAAAAGGGAAAACTAGTTGTACAGGAACAATAGTGGCATAACAATTAATAAAATAGACTGTTGTCATAATTTCTTACGTAAAATCACTTTGCATTCTTATTAAAAGTAGGAAAACAGGATTAAAGCAGGTATTACTTGTTTGAACCATGCTTGAAGTTAAAACAAGAGATGAGTGCTTTCTCCCTTGTCAGAGCTTTACATAGTAGTAACAAGTAATATATACTTTTCTATTTTCCATACAAACACATGTAAATACAATAAAGGCTTTAATGTAAGAGCACTTAAACAAATCACACTCAATGACAATGACTGGAACAGTGGTACATAAACAGTTTATTGCATACTTATTGTGACTGGCGCTATTTATTCCTTATCGAACTACAAACTCACTATGTATTTGGCCTTTGATCACTGTGCTAGGTATAATATAGTAATAACCCATGCCTGGGTGTGGGCAATGCTGGATTTACCCACGGTTGGTGTGGTTTCCTCACGAGGGTGAAGCCTGAGTGGCCAAACAAAGACAACCGTGGGTAAATCCAGCATTACCCACACCCAGAATTGGGTTATTGCTATTATTTTTTTTTCTTAAATAATGTCATTGTATAATTACTTTTCTTAAATAATGGCATTGTATAATGCCTCCTTGCTGCCCTTCCGCAGCTATGGTATTCTGCGGCAGTTCTGATTTACTGCGCATGCGTATGCTTACGTAGTACATCAGAGCTGTGGGTGGAAGCAATGGAGAAAGCAAGATCTCCGTTGTTTCTTACAAAGTGTCTCGCTATGTTAAACTCCTTTAACATAGCGAGACAGTGTGTGTAAAAAGCAATGGAGATCTTGCGTTCTCCGTTGCTGTAAAAAAAGACTTATACTAATGGAAAAAGTCCAGTCAACTGGACCTTTTTCCATTAGTACAAGTCTGATTTACAACATGCATGCTGACCACGCATGCACATTTTGGAATATTAATGGGGGGGTGTCATTGTATAATGTCAAATAACTTCAAGTTTTTTGGAAAGTCAATGATATGCTTGTTATCTTGATCATGTTAAAGTGACCCCTGTTGTGGTTTTGTGCAGGGGTTGGCAGGACTGAGCTTAGTGTCTTAAAGCTCCAAGTTGAAATGCATTACTGTGAATGGTTGTTCTTTCAGTTTTCTGGCAGAAAACAAAATAAATCCATGGCAGTGGTAACAAAACAAAATGACAACTGCACAAATACAACTGTATTTATTATTTCATTTTTATGGCAGTCGACATGGGAGTTGGGTGGCCTACAGCAGTAAGTGGAAATACATTCTTATTTATCTGTTTTATCTAACTGTTAAATGGGTAAACCCACTGGACAAAATGCTCCTTTCCAAGTGTGATGCAGAATTACTACTTGGATAGCTGATTTGCTGAAAGTCACATAGTAGGCAAAGAGAAGCTAAAGGAATTATACACTGTACTTTTAAATACTGGAAGAAAGCTCATTATCAACTTGGAATCTTAATCCTCTATACTAACTGCTCTATTCTCTTCCTTTTCCTCTCAATGAGAAATCAGACATACGGAGAATGTAGGTATCATTTTTGAGTGGTAAATAATATAAAACAAACAGCCAGTTACAGGATATACTTTTTTAATTTCTCCAAGTCTTTTGGGTTTCTAATACCATGACAGGAATGGGCCCAATTCCTAAGTCAAAGTACGATTAAAGTTTGTGAAATTAGTATTATTTCAATCTTTGATGTCATCCAGAAGAGCTCTTCACAGCACCCATAATGTGCCCAGTAATGATTTCTTCTGCAATTTGTATGGAGTTACGGGTATTGGTAACGTATCTAAATATGATTGTGGGTTCTTTAAGCCCTATTGCTCCTACTACTATTTGAATTGTCTGGGTGTCTTTCTTCCACATTGTTCTCATTTCTGCCTGCAAACCTTGATATTTTATTACTTTGTGTCTCTCTGTATGCAAGATACTATAGTCACTGGGTGTAGCAATTTCAGTGATCAATGCTACTTTTGTCTTCTTTTCATGGACCACTATATCCGTTTCTCTCGCATCTATCTTTTGAAATGTTAGTAGTGGGTGATCCCATGTGATGCAGACCATCATTTTCTATGATGCTTTGTGGCTCATGTTTCCAGTGTTTTTCAGCTACTTCAGTATTATAAAGTTTGCACAATTCCCAGTGCAACAGTCTTGCCACATTATTATCCCTTTCAGTATACAATCCTTCTGCCATTAGTATGTCACAACCAACAACAAGGTGTGCAACCATTTCCAACTCAAAACCTACTTTTGTCTGTTTCTCCCACATATTCAATGGACTTTGTAAACCAATGTAGCTCACTATCTTGGCCTGCCAATATTAACCTTTCATCTTTTGGTTTGACTTTGCCTCTCCTTAACCATTCACACATTCGATCCTGATCAATATGAGGTTCTTCCAGAAGTTTTCTATACTTGCAACTATATTTATGCATTTTCCACATTTCTTGGCTTCTCATCTGGTCCTTCACCTAATATTCTTTCTTTTGTTTTTTGGCACATTCAGTTGCTGCCCGATTTTAATCTACTTCTGGTTTGATTTTCATTCCTGCTTGACGCCGATATGCTTCTGCTAAACTAAGCAGGGAAGTCATCTTAGATTTATTCTCACATTTCAAAACTTTCACTACATTTGGGTCTTGTGAGGTCAGCAGATGTGTGCAGTCCCACGATTGCAGATCTAAACATGCAATCAATTTCAAGGAGGCCAATACCTGCTTCAGAATGGGGAATTTATAATTTTGGTATGTACTGATTTTTTATAAATCATTTGGTGAACATGAAGCATCCTTCTTGTTTTCCTGTCTAATCTATCCAACACGTTTTGGCGCCAATCAGTCACTCCAAAACTGTAAGTTAGGATGGGAAGAGCAAATTGGTATATAGCTTGCATTTTGTTCCTAGATGTCAACACTGTTTTCAGGATTAATTTAACTCTTCTAAAATATTCCTAAGTTTTATTCACATTTGTTCATGTTTTATTGTTGATCCTTCATCAATTCCCAGATATTTATACACTCCCTCTTGCTCAAGTTATTTTTATATCACATTCTTGTACCAAACTGATGTTTTTCATGGTGCTGCAGTTTTCCTGCTTTAAAGGTTGCTTTTGCACATTTATTAAGGCCAAATTACATTCTTATACCATCTGAAAAAGTTTTGACTACTTGCAGTTGTGATTTCAGTTCCTCATCTGATGAGCTATACAGTTTTAAATCACAAAGAGAAGATGAGAGGTCTTTACACTTTGTTGTTTTCTAGAAACCAAATTAGAGCCATGGCCTAATATGTTACATCCTGAAATATCCTCCTTTGAAATTGTATCCCTGGAATAATAATTTGCCCTTTATCATGGCTTAATTGCAAAGTGGTCTGCCACTGTTTCATGGTCACTGTAATGTAGTAGATCAGTGTAGGGTATATCTTATACATTTTAAGCACTCTTTTATCCATGAATGTGGGATACCATCAATTTTATTTTTAATCAATCCATGCCATACTTAAATTCTTCCCCTTTTTACAGTTTTCCATTACGACTTTATTTAGGAATAAATGATCCTTTGTTCTATATGACTTTCTTTTATGACACTTTTGTTCTACTGCCATAATTGAATTTTCTTCCAAATGACCACAAACTCTGTTAGCATCAACTCCTGTGTATAGTTTAGATGTCATCAGAAGGCAAGTTATTGGTCTATAACTTTTAGGGTAAGCTTGTAGGTTCACTCTTAAGTAGGAGCATTGTTCTTCCTGTTGTTAGCCAGACTGGTGTCTCTACAGGGTGTGCATATAAATAGTTCTTACTCATGACTAAACCTTCATGCAAAGATGTTAGTACTTTTAACCAGAAGTTAGGTACTGCATCTGGGCTTGGGGTTTTCAAGTTAGAGGCTTTTTTTAACTTTATTTCAATCTCTCTGGCTGTTACTTCATCCCATTTTATATCCTGTACCTTTGAACTTCTTATTCTCTTCGCTTTACTACTTCTATCCATTTAGCATCTCTGTTGTGTTCCACAGGATTTTCTTAAATGCTTCCCCAAAACGCATCTACTACTACTTTTCTGGCAGTCTTTCAGTTACTTTTACCTTGTTTCCCCATTCACTATAAAACTTTTTTGGGTCATCAATAAATTGCTTATTTCATACTTTACCTTTATATTTATCTGTCTATCTTCTTAGTCTTTCTGCCTGTACTGATAGTTTTAGTTTATTATTTCTGATACGGCATGATAAATCATGATCCACTGTAATACTACACATTGCTTTTATCACGTCTGTCTGAGTATTTTTGTTGATCTGTTCCCTCTTCTATACTCTAACAGTAACACTTCTAGTCTTAATTGCTTTATAGCTTTCTCAGTACTTCCATGATGGCATTCAATTTCTTCCCTTGCTTTCTCTTACTCCCCTGTGTTCCTGTGGAAAAATGTATCTGTTATTAATTTAGTTGCACAGCAATATATCCTGTTTACTTCTGTTATATCTCGTGGATTTCTACAGCCAGTCCTAATTACTGTTCATTTGTTTCATCAAACTTCTAAATTTTTGAATTTTATTGACCTTCTGCATGATTAATGATATGTTCTTTGAGGGTGGAGGTATCTGTCAAAGAGTAACATGGTCAATGTATTTATCTGATCCTTCACAGACAAAGGCAGTGTACAGTCTCAATAGGGGCATATTCCACTTGTTCAGAATATGTGTTTTGAACCCAAGTACCTTATTAGATAGAACTCATTTTTTATCTGAACTGTTTTTGAGGAACTGACATATGGCCTCTTATAAGCAACCAATAAATCCAACATTATGCCTGATTTCCCAGGAGTTATTAGACATATAATGTCCAAAATACACGTGTACTAAGTTCTCAGTATATCAGATGTAAAATTTATATATTTCACCAGAAAATAAATACACACACACATACATAGAAAGAAAGAGAGAGAGTGCGAATGTATGACAAACATTCAAAATATCAGAACTCTGAATATCAGTTATGCTGCTATCAGAATTTGAACACACACAATCAAATCACACAGATTCTATAAAAAAAAATCTATTTTTTGCAGTGGAAAGCCTCCCTGTAGCTCCACAAATACTGCTAATTATATATACAAATTCTGAGAAAGCCCTAGAGTGGGGAAAGGGTATATTACTGATCTGTACTGTACCGCAATCTTGATCACATAAATAGCAGCAAAGTTCAAACAGTTCATTTTTGAACAATGTAGACAATCATTCAAGCTCTCAAACATGAATTTGAGCACTTGAATGTAACCCCCACACACACAAATACAGACACACACACACACACAAATTTCTATTAGATTACTGAGTGTTTAGAAAGTCAAACGTCATATGGTCGAGTCCATATCATCAACTTTCCAAAAACTCAGACAGTGCAAAAACAATAAAATCTATGTTTTTGCAAGGAGGTAAGCCCCCTTACACATCCACACCCATGCAATGATTATATATAAACTCCCATATTACACTAGAGTGGGGAAGAGAGAAATTCCCTGATCTCCATTGTACCACAATCTCCATGCAACTGTATTTGGAATGCGTATGTATGTATATATATATATATATATATATATATATATATATATATATATATATATATATATATATATAACTGGCTCCCACTTAAGCACCATGTTCAATAATAGCCTTGCATCAGGCTTTGTGCCCACTGAATGGCGCACAGCAACAGTTATCCCACTCCACAAAGGGGGAGCCACCACTGATCCCAGGAACTATCGACCTATTAGCCTGTCGAGCCTGGTCTGCAAGGCCATGGAACATATCATCAAACAAAGACATTAGTAACCTCCAAATTCTGGATCCCACCCAGTTCAGGTTTGTGAAAGGCAGATCATGCCTCCTGAACCTGATCGACTTCTTTGAGGCAGTCACCAAAGCTGTGGATGAGGGTAAGGTGGTTCACACAGCCTATCTTGACTTTGCCAAGGCTTTCGACACCATCCCCCATTCTGGAATTATAGCTAAACTCACTAAACTAGGTATAAATCCCTACATCACAAGATGGGTTGCCAAATGGCTCACTGACAGAACCCACACTGTAAAAGTTGCAGACTCCAAATCTGACCTCAAGCCAGTGACAAGTGGAGTGCCACAGGGTTCTGTCCTGGGACCTCTCCTGTTTGGTATCTACTTCCCTGAAGTACAGGCTAACATAGAAGGCCTCTGGCTGACGAAGTTCGCAGATGACTGCAAACTAGGAGCCATAGTCAAGTCCCCAAATGATGTGGACATCCTACAGGAGGGCCTCACTGAGACAGATGCCTGGTGTCAGAGCCATGGCCTCAAGCTCAATGCCAAAAAGTGCAGTGTCATCCCATCTGGTAAAAACTCTGTACCCATGAACTACCACATAGGCAGCAATCTACTTAACATCGAATGCGTGATAAGAGACCTTGGGACCCAGGTGGATAGTAGTCTCTCCTTTGATAGTCACATCGCCACAGTAGTCAGGAAGTCCTTCTACATGGCACACCTCATCATAAAAGGGTTCTCATCCAGGAAAAAAAAAAGAGGTCATTGTTCCCCTCTACGCGTCACTCATTAGACCCATTATAGAGTACAACACCCCTTTTGGAATGTACCTCACAAGACATCTGCAGCAGCTGGAAAGGCCACAGAAGTACCTCACAAAGAGGGTTACTGGCCTCAAAACAAATGCCCTACACTGACCGCCTCAAAAAATTCCAGCTTTACTCCGTAGCATATCACCTACTCCGAGGTGATCTCTGCCTAACATATAAAACTATGTCAAACCCAAAGCTGTTGGACATGCTACACCTAAAGAAATCCCAATCCCTCCAAGCTACACTCTCTAGGGTCTAAACCTTGTCACCACAATAAACAGGACACACTGGAGGGATAGATTCCTGTCCCAGAGACTTCCTGTACTCTGGAACAAGCTACCCATCTTTGTCAAGCAAAGTTCTTCATTAGCACTCTTCAAGAAAAATCTTGATGAGTGGATGGGAAATAGGAAATACACCCCGGGGATCACTTCTGTGTCTCTGCTGGACAGTGGCAGAGGAAAATAACTTTCATGGGTGGCATAAGCTATGGTACCTTGCTGGCTAGGCTTACGTAGGCCCTTGGGCTGATAGCCTAGTACCTACCTATGAACCTATCTATACATATATATATATTACACACACACACATTTGTAACACATACAGTGGATATAAAAAGTGTACACACCCCTGTTAAAATGCCATTTTTTGTGATATAAAAAAAGGAGACCACAATAAATCATTTCAAAACTTTTCCCACCTTTAATGTGACCTATAACCTGTACAATTCAAATGAAAAAGAAACAAATCTGTTAGGGAAAAAAATAAAAAATGTACAATAAGCTGGTTGCATAAGTGTGCACACCCTTTGCGCCTATACCTTGAGTATCTTAGGGACTACCACTTCCATACGGAACATAGGTGCTACTCTAGGTGAGAATCTGTAATTCCTCATCCAGTGATCCAAACTGCATTTGAAAAGGGCCAGGGAAGGGCTCTGCTTAATGTGAATAGGAAGCCTGTTCCAAAAAAGGGACAATGTCCGAGTCTCTCCAGTATGATTTGTTTCGAGTCGCTAAGTTTAGATCCCTACACTGGGTAACCCTCATGCTGTTTGACTTCTAGATCTGTAGCAGCTTCATCAGGGCTAGATTTGTGAATGCCTAGTTGGTCGGGCATAAGTCACCCCTTAATTGTCAGTAGGAGCCAGAGTAAAGGGATAGGGCTTTTAGTATATCTGCATATGACATGTAGTTTACATCCTGTATTTTCTTGTTGGGAACCTCTGAGGTTGTCCCAGTTTTCAAATCCAGGCTCCAGTGACCAATTCATATGCCTTTACAGCCACAGTCTTACATTTTGCATTACACTTTGTTTTCATTAGGGTGCCCTACTAAAAATGCAATTTACTTCACCTAAATATAACTATTTATTCACTTACTTATTTTTGACACATGATGTATGACCCTCCTTCCTTTATGTCTTACAATTGGAACCATTTAAATGCAATGTAAGGGTCATGGGAAATTGCCATTTCTTGCTATTTACCACCAGGAATCTTATGCAGCCATTTGTTTTATATATATATATATATATATATATATATATATATATATATATATATATATATATATATATATATATATATACACATACACATACATACACACATGCACATATATATATATATATATATATATATATATATATGGATACATATACATATATCTAACTATATTGCTTTTTTAAGATAACTCTGTATGTACCAAAATCATATTATTTATGTATTCGTATGAAATAAGGGATAAATGGTTGGTTAATTACTATGTACATCATAAATGTGTTTTATAAGAATTCAATTGGCTATTTTGTATCATGTGATCCTACTTGTAATGTTATTTAAATTGTGGTTCCCTTCACTTTTTAATTTCTCCAAATCTTTTTGGTTTCTAATACCATGATGGGAATGGACCCCATTCCTAAGTCAAAAGTATCATTAGCGTTTACAAAATTAGTATTGTTTCAGTCTATTTTAGCCAAAAGTGCTCTTCACAGTACCTATAATGTGCCCAGAATGGACTTCTTCTGCAATCCAAAAGGAGTTATGTGTATTGATAATATATCTAAATACAACTGAAGATCCCTTGCTCCTACTACTGTTGAAATAGTCTGGGAATCATTCTTTAACATTGCCCTCGTTTCTGCCTTCAAATCCTATTTTATTTATGGCTTTGTGTCTCTCTGTACATAAAACACTGCAATCCTTCTGAGTGTAGCAATTTCAGTGATCAATGTTACTTTTGTCTTCTTTTTGTGGACTACGATATCTGGTTTTCTTGCATCTGTTTTTGAACCGTTTGTTAGCGTTGCCACCCCTCCATTTTTTCTCGGATTGTCCGGAAATGAATACAGCACTCCAGTTCTCGCTCTGAGACACCAGAATTGAAGTGCTTCATAAGCACGTCTGTACGCTGATGAAAAAACGACATTGCCGTCTTGCTTGATTAGCTGCTTGCTGCATTGGGGAACAGCCAAATAAACTCATGCAGCAAGCACCCAATCGATAACTAGACTAGCTAGTAGATGTCTGAGAAAGCCTCCGAAAAATAAAGAATAAAAAGCGGGGCTTTAAGCTATGTGTTGCCTTTTTTTTTTAAACAGGTGAACTTCAGGAGGACTGAGATTTTCTTCACTCGCTTGTGCTGTTGTGCTCTTTACGGATTCGCAAATCGGAACTTCAGCAGACAGCAGTGGACTGGTGTGGTGGTCTTGCTTCTTCTTGTACGGTGTGCCTGCTTGACAGTCACTACAATCGGGACTCGGGAGACCTCTGCTGCTTGCTCTTGCCAACTGTAAGGGAAGGACGGTGCTGTGGTACTTTTACTGCTCTAGCCTCTGCTGCAGCCTGCATAAGGTGGTGTTTGGGAGCCCTTTTTTTCCTCTGCCTGCTGCTTGCTCTGCCTTTGCACAGTGTTAGCCTGTGTCCTGCCTGTGAAAAGGAACCCTGCTTTTCTCAGAGGTAAGTGCTAGAATTTGATCTGGAAATGGAATGGAAAGGATGTAAATTTTTTTAAGTGTGTGGCAAAGGGAATAGAGATACTGGCAGCACAGCTACTAGTAAATTTTGTACATGTTAAATTTAAATTAATCCACTGCTAGTAGCTATGCTGGCAGTATCACTCATTTATTGATAGTGACAGCAAGTAATTTGTACAAGATGCTTGTGTTATAACAGTATCAAAGTAGATGCTGTTTAAGATGCTTGTGTTATAAAAGTATCAAAGTAGATGTTGTGGTGATATGATGTATATTACTTCTAGTTTGTAATCACCACATCTCCGTTGATCTGTAGTTTCTAGGATACTGCCTGCAGACTGAGATATATAGCAAGGAAGGGTAGGTTTGGCTGTTTTTACTGCAAAGTTATTTTAATTATATATATTTTTTTTTTCATGTGATTTTGTATATATACGGAGTATGTGATTTGTACAATATCATTATTATGACTGTAGAACTGTCATTTCTCTAGTTTGTCATCACTGCAATGTTTACTTTTATCTGCGCTCTATACCAAGGTTTACTTTGGCTCTGTTTATCGCAATGTTATTTTAAATCTTTCATTTAGTTTTTGTACTTCGATGTTACAGTGAATAGGAGTACATGATTTGTATAGGATGCTTGCTATGACTGTAGAACTGTTATTTCTAGTTTGTCATCACCATAATGTTTACCTTAATCTGTGTTTTTCTTTTTAGGGTGTGCTGTCTTGGGTATACAGTAAGGCTTAGTTTAGTTTAGCGGTTTTTCTTTGAGACTGTCAGTGTTTGAAATATTTCATGTGGTATTGAAGTTTGATATCACAGTGAATATATACGTAATATTTTCTTTTTAGTAAATGTATTTAAACCTTTCCTTGTGGCATAGAGATATTTAAGTTTTGAGAGTACTTGCATATTTATTTAGCAACTATGGGGGCCACTCTAGCTTGCCATTGGTCAACCTACCAATTTGTGTTAATATTACTATTGCATAGTAAGATTGGCACAGGTTTACTCATTGCCACCCACTCCTTATGAGTTACTTTAAGGCCCTGACAAAGTGTGTCCAGACATATGTGTGTGTGTATAATTTGACTTCACAGTGTCAATTGCCTGAGTGGGGGCCCAAAGCACTAGCTGAACAAATAGGGTGCTGGAGGTCTTCACTTGGCCACTCTGCTAAACTCTATAGCTGTGCCAGTGGGGAGTATTATTGAATGTCTGGAGTGGAGAAAGGGGGAGAAACCAGCCCCAAGTTGACTGGAATGTCTGGAGTGGAGAAAGGGGGAGAAACCAGCCCCAAGTTGACTGTGGTCTCTGTGCTGTTAAGGGAAATTGCACTTAATGTGGGGTGTTGTAATCCTCTATGAATATGCCCCACAGTTGCCAGTGGTGAGGATTGAGGGTCCTGTAGTGGTGGGTCACCACATAAAGTAAGTTTTAAATGCATAGATATTGATGTATTGTCAAGTGTCTTGGAATGTTTAGTCTGCTGATGCTCCTGTATTTGTGATCCAATATTGATAACAGGCCAGGTGTGCTTGCTGCAAGCAATTACAGTTGCACAATTTCAAGCCGTATATCATGGAAATGTTTTGTTCTAGCACCTATGTTTGAATATAGCACCAACTATTGTCTTTCAAAATAGTTTGATTCATGGTGGCATTTTAACTGTCTTTTACATTCCACTTTCTTGTCCTAAGGTATGGCATAAATTATTTGCGGATATTAAACTTCATATCTTTTAGGAAATGCAGAGTAAAAACTGTTATTCTAATACCCATGACTGTACCATTTCTGTGTCTCTGGCACAGCCTAGTGTAGATTTCTTGCCTAGGTTGAAAGGTATTGTGTTGTTGAGAACAAAATGGACAGACTTTGCCTCATTGTTCTCATATTGTGTGGATTTCTACCAAATGATAGAAGGTTAAAGTCACTAAATATTTGTTAGGCTTCTATCTTTAAGAAAATGCACGGCCCGTTCTAGGATTGTAATATTTTAAAATCTGATTTTTGAGCAGTCTCTATGCAAGTTATTACTGCTGCAGCCAGAGGGTATTATGATTGCTGAGCTATGTATTTCGTCTTTATCATCGTGTCAGGCCACACTATGTCCAGTTTGTCTCTATGCACGTTATTACAGTTGTAGTCAGCGGGTATGATTGCTGAGCTACCATATATTTCGTCCTTATCTTGTCAGTCCATGGTATGCGGTATACCTGAACTTGGTTGCTGTGTCCAGACTCAGCTGGATAACTTTGCATTGGGCTCAGAACAACAGTAAAGGGTCTTGGGACATTGCTTTAGTGTCTGACCTATAGGTTTTATACACAGTTAAATGCCTTCTGTGCATATTCTGCTGTCCCACTAGGTTCATGTGTGTAAAAGCTGCAGAATGTCCCTCAGACAGGAGTTGCTTCTGCCTTTCACTGCTTAACCTTTATTGTTAATTTTTCACGTGGAGTCTCTTTTTCACGTTTTTTTTCCTTATGTCTGGAGATTCACATGTGAATGTGAGCAACTCTGGCTACTGGCTAGTGACTGACACAGGCCCCACCAGGCACTGGTGCTAGTCACATAGTGTTTTGATTTTGTATGAACAGCTGTTTCAGTTTACTGTAGTGGTGTTGAGTAAGGATCCTGCACGAATCATGCTCGGAAAAAGGTCAACGGATCAGCAAGAGGCTGAAAGCATTTTTCCTAAGAAGCTTTTCTGCAGTTATAATAAGGTGTGGGAGCAAAGCTGCTTGTGGGTGTGACCTGTTCCAAATGCAGATGCTATGGCAAAGTGCACATCCTGTGGAACAACTTTCACTGTAAAATGGGATGGGGAAAAAGCTTTGAAAACCATCAGAAGTCAGACAAACATCAGCAAAGCCTTCAGCTGCAGAGGCAGAACCTTGTAATGACAAAGTTTATTCAGCCACGTACTGCAACCAGTGAAAAAGTGACTGCGGCTGAAGTGACAGCAGTCTATCATGGAGTGAAACACTGTCACTCATATGTATCCATGCACTGTGGAGGTAAGCTGGCACAAACAGTTTTCTCTGATTCTACTTTGGCTTCAAAATTCAGCTGTGGGAAGACCAAATCTGAGAGTATTGTCATGATTGTACTTGCACCTCATTCAGAGGAGCTCCTTCTGCAGGAACTTGGCAATTCTTATTTCTCAGTGGGATCAGATGCAGCCAATAAAGGGAACAGAAAAATGTTCCCTTTGGTTATTCAGTATTTCAGTCACACCCATGGCACCCAGCAGAAACTTCTGGATTTCTACGAGGATCATAACAAAAGTGCCGAATGCATCTTTACAAGAATAAAGGACATCCTTTTGCAGAAGGGACTCAAAGTACAAAACATTGCTAGCTATGCTGCAGACAATGTCTCTGTGAATTATGGAAAACACAGATCTGTTTTTAAAACTTTGAAATCTGAGGTGCCTCACATCATTGCAGCAAACTGTTTATGCCATGTGCCAACTGTGCCAAGCATGCAAGCAAGTCCCTTGCAAGGTTTGATGTGGAGACTAATTTTGAACGTATATAGTGAGTTTTCAACATCTGCTAAAAAAAATGGCACTGTTGAAAGACTTCTATTCTTTCCTAGACCAGGACTTTAAGGAAATCATGCAGCATGTTGTAACAAGGTGGCTGTCTTTGTTCCCAGCTGTGGAAAGGCTGGTAGAATGCTGACCTGCTATTAAAACTTATTTTATTAGTCAAGGGCCTGAGGACTGTCACCCCCTTATCTGGAGATTTGTGGAGGCTGATGAAGATGGCATCAGTGGGGATATCTCGGAGGCAGAGTGCTACATACATTTCATGCACTACATTCTGCAGGTGTTCCACAATTCCATAGCAACGCTTGAAAGTAACACTCTCTCTGCTCCTGAGTTGTACACAGTGATGAAAAATCTTAAAGAGGAGTTGCAAAGAAGGCTAGATAACCAATTCTTTAGTGCTAAAGTTTCATCTGCCTCCTTGGGACCTTAATTTTGTTTTATAAAAAAATAACTCAGGCTCGTTTTGAGCCTGCAGAATCATTTTTGCAGATTGTACCTGGAAGACTGTCTTTATTGCTTGCTCTTACTTCTGCTTGGAGGATTTACGATATTCAGGCCCTTATGGCCATTCCTGTGTTTTGTTTTTTTCTCCCCCCAACAGAGACAGGGTGTCTGCTCATAGTAATCCCTTCTTTTATGCCCAAGGTTGTTAAAGGAGCACTCTGCCTAAAAGCCAAGTTTTTCTTTCCAAAAAGTGATTTTCCTTTCGGTATTCCACTTGTAAACACTTTACATTCTAGACTTGCCTGTGATATAAATAGGACCTGCTGGAGAGATGGGTATGTGTCCCAGAGGCTACCCTGTCTGTGGAACAGGCTCCCTCTCCATGTGAAGCAGAGTAGTGCAACTTGGAGAATTGGATAGGAAACCAGAAATTCATCCCTGGTTTGGCACCTATGTCTCTAATGGACACATGCAACCTGTAAATGGTTCATCTCCCAGGCCCCTGCTTGTAAATGTCTCCTCTCCCAAGCCCCTGCTTACACTTTTCAAGGGTACCAGAATGTGTCAGAGATTTATGATACGTGGCTAGGCTTAAAAAGGCCTTTGTGGTTGTTACCCTAATAAACATCTATGACCCTATGTACAGAAATAAAATCATTTAATTGTTTGCCTTTCTTTCCTGCGTTTGTCTCATCTGTTATTTCACACAGGCTACAAAAAGTGGCAGAGTAATAGTTAGGTGAGTTATCCCATCTACAGAGCCATTAAGAAAACAATGACTTTTAAACAATGACATTTAAGTCTGTCCCATCAGTTACAGATTGCTCTCATCACAGCTCAGATAAATAGCATAACCTAGAGTATGAACAAAGGCAGGGCTTTGAAGCTTTTTCAGATGCAGATGTCTTTTTCTCACCACAAAGAAAACTTGGTACCACAAAGAAAACTCGGTACCACAAAGAAGAAAGAAAAAGGAAAAGCAAATGTGTTCATTTAACACTTCTTACTTTGTCAGTATTTGATTTTGCATTTTTCCACACTGTAATTTCTGTAAAAATGCATGTTTCTTCGGTTGTTTGGTTACAGTATTTTTGCATTGTAAACAATCTATCTACCTTTCTCCAGCATCTCCCATCTGTAACTCCCACTTTGTAATTTCAAGCTATTTTTTCTCATTTTTGTTTTATATCTATTAAGTACTACTTACCTCTATCGTAGGAAGGTAGTGGACAGCATCCAACTCTGCTCTTCCATAACGGAGTAGAGCTTCCTCCATAATTACCTTTTATTTACACTTTCTTTCTTCCTTAGGTGTGGGATTAATTTTTTTTCTACGTTTCTTAGCGATTTGTGTCTTAGTGCTAGCCTTTGCGTATTCTCCCTGTTAACTGAATTTCATCCTCTCCCCCTTACCCAATTTCCAGACCCTAGGTTTCATAGGTCCCTGCTATCCTGGGCTCCATTTTTAAATGCACGTTTTTTCACTGCTGCTGAGCTTCCCTGCCCGTAGCGGTCTCTTCCAAGTAAGTGGCTTTTTTTCATGGAGCATATGCTTTGCTCTAACGTATTTTAATTTTGAATGAATGCTGAGCTGCTCGACATTGTATTTTAATTGCTGGTCGTCTGACAAATATATTTTCTGTGTCCTCCGGCATCTGATTTTGTAACAGCAGTTAGCACAATATTTATTTTACTGTTGTATAAACCTGGTTGCTGTTAGTTTTTTTTTTTTTTTTTTGCTTAGAAATAGTCGTCATATGCTGTACATATTTCTGTGGACCTGAATATAGTTACCTGCTGCTGTTATTTTTGTACTAATACTGTTAAGTGTAGCAGACAGTATTCCTATCCTGGGTTTGTAACTGCAGTGTCTGTTTGTTTTACTTAGTTATAGCTGAGCTGTTATAATAGCTGGATTGTTTTTCATTCTAGTACACTCCAGCTCTGCTCTTTATTTTTAAAACGTGTCTGTCTTGCTGCTGTAGTGCAATCCATAGTAATTAAGCAACAAAAAGTAGAAGCAAAACACTATGCATAACTTGATTAGTTGCATGTGTTACGTTTTCTTCTTCCTACTTTGACTTCTCCCTTTTTTGTCTTTTAGCCCCTTCATCTACCTTCCCATGGCTACATTTTGCACCATTGTGACAATTAGCTTCAATTTAAGTCTGTTGCATATCGGGTCTTGTGGCTGGCTTACTTGCAAAAACACAGCAACCAGTGAATGTACATGTCCACTGCAGTCACCAGCTTTTGTACTCTAAATTATATACTAGTCTCCTCCTTGGTGGGTTTTGCACTCACAATAAGGTACACCAGCAGCCCAATAACTCTTAGTTAACACCTCACTGTTAATTTCATAGTAATTTAGCCCCCATCCTTCTCTAACCTAGCATTCTACCTAGTACAGCCCCTTATAAATGGTTTATCTACCTTTCTCTAGCTTCTCCCATCTGTTACTCCCACTTTTCCCTGACACTTTTTAATTTCAAGCTTTTTTTTTCTCATTTTTGTTTTATATCTATTAAATACTACTTACCTCTATCATTGGAAGCTAGTGGACAGGATCCAACTCCGCTCTACCATATCCGAATAGAGCTTCATCCATAATTACCTTCTATTTCAGCATTTTTCCTTCCTTAGGCATGTGACTTCTTTTTTGTTTCTTCGTTTCATAGTGATTCATGTCTTGGTGCAACCTGCTCTGCTTGGGCTCACTCCACTCCTCTACCCTACTCCCATTCCCACCCACCCCCACCCTTCTGTAATTTATAGCTAACCTAGTCACTTCCCTGAATAACCTCATCTGTCCAACAACAAATCCTCACTCAGTGGCACTTGCCTTCTCATTCGTGTCTCCCTTTAATTCCCTTGTAATTTCCTTATTGCCCTCTACTACCAAATAATGCTGCTTACACACACTCCCACATTAAACTCGTCCTCTCTCCTCCTACCTTAATGCACTTCTTTTCTTATCTTTCTCTATTGCCTCCTTTCCCAAACAACCTATCCAGCATCCCTCTGTCCCACTCAATAACCTTTCTACCCCCTCTCTTTAAAATCCTTCTTATCCTATTATTTGCTCTTCTGTTTCTAGCGATTACTACTCAGTATACCAGGCATTTTATCCTCCTAACCTTCACTCACCCTTGTAATTCATTCTTACTTCATTAATATCCTTACCATACCTTAAAACCAATTATCTCTCACTTCCCTGTTATCATACCACCTGCTACCAATCCTGTTATCTCGCAATCTACCCCTCTCCTACTCTGCCTATTATGCAGAACCTTTACTACTAGAGAGCCATTGTTCACATCTCCCCACGTCTATTTAATACCTCTACTTGACTACTTTTACTTGACTACTTTTCTCATTTAAATATTTTCACACCCACATCTCTTCTTATAGCCTTTACAAACATTAAAGACTTTTTTTTTTCCAAACCGAGATCTTTTATCCTTCACTCCCTCACCCACATTAAACTCCAGGCTGACATCCACCCTAACCCAGACCCCTTACTCTCTACAAACTCAAACACTCTTCATCCTCTAAACCCAAATACTGACATCTCCTCTACCCAGCTCTAAAAAATGCAACTCTGACCTACTCTTAATATATTTCAATCTCAGGAGCCTCCTCAACAAAGTTCATGAATTTTATGCTGTATGGTTTCATAGTTCTCTCCAACCATAAACAAGCACCTTATGGGATAATGTACTGTCTACCCAACTACCCACTACCCATTACTGTTGGTGTCCCACAAGCTTTCATACTTGGCGCTCTACTTTTCGATATTTTTGCCAATGATCGTTGAGGCAGGTTTGGTCATGGAATAATCATTCAATACGGTGATGCTTCCCTCATCTGCTCTGCACCCACTATGAAAGAACTTCAAGTAAAAACTCAGGTTGCACTCCAAAGCATTGAAAACTACTAATTGAACCACCAACTCGTATTAAACCTTAACAAAAGCCAGCTGATGGTCTTTACCAGTACTGCTATAAAAAATAACCAGTCGCCTCTCCGTTTCATCCAGTGGCACAAAAATGCAACCAGTTGGACAAACAAAACTTCTTACTGTTATTCTTGACAATGGCCTGAAGTTTGCTAAATACATAGCATTAACAGCTAAAAAAAGTCCATGTAAAACTTGGTGCTCTTTATAGGGCTAATTCCGATCTCCCCAATCATGCCAGACTTACAACAGCCAGGACACACCTATCTGTTCTTCTTTACTGTTCCCAGATATTCACCAACCTGCATAAGTCAGATTTGAATAACCTTGCTATAAAAAAATAGCCAAATGCACCACAAACCAACCTCCAAGATCATATCATTGCACTGCCCTTCCCAATCTAAACTGGATTGAAAACTCTACCTTAGTTTCTCTCAATCAATTAATAGTTGCCAATTCAGTCATCCATAATCCTAACTACTGTACAACTCTATCAGACTTTGTTCAACCCTACATTAACCTCGGCGCACTCAGATCAGCAGATAAAGTATTACTCAATGTTATCAAAACCCATAACTTTCATGGTAACTCTACAGCCACACAATAGCCAAATCCTGGAATTCTCTTCTCCAGCATATTCTATCCACACCTGAAACGCACAACTTCAGACAGCTCCTAAAAGAAGATTTCTCAAATCATTGGTTATGCTCCTCTACAGCCTCTGGCCAAGTTTTATACCTACCCTCTTTCACTGTCCACTAACATGCTCCCGCTCTCAGCCTAATGTTACCTTGACAATCTGACTTCTACCTTCCATTGTTACATAAATATTTATTTATATAAAAAATATATACACTTTGATGTTCTATACTTTAGCTTCTGTTATATTCTGATATTACTTCTTTGTGTGTGTATATATATATATATATATATATATATATATATATATATGTATATATATATATATATATATATATACATATAATTTTTTATTGGTTATGTTATATTTAAATTTCCATTGCTTGTTCCTATGATTTATCTTATTATACTATATATTTTGTAACTTTTTGGAGCTTTTCTCCCTGGGTCTCCACTGAAAACAGGCTACTGGCCCAGTCAGACACTACCTGGTAATCAAATGTAAAAAAATAAAATACATAATTGTGTACATTATTTTGTTGAGACAAGTCAGTAAGTTGGAGAAAGAAGATTAACATGAAAGACTTCAATTCTAGCTACAACATTTTAAAAGCCATGCTCCAGGGATCTAAACCTTATCACAAAAAACAAAACATGCTGGAGGGATAGGTTCCTGACCCAGAGACTCCCCATACTCTGGAATAGACTGCCCATACATGTCAAGCAGAGCGCCTCATTGGCCCTCTTCAAAAGGAACCTTGATGCTTGGATGGGAGATAAGAAATTCACCCCGGGAATCATGTCAGTCGCCCTGCTAGACAGGGGCCCAGAGAAGTAAATATTGTGGGAAGAAATTTCCAGGGAATTGTTATGGCTAGGCTTGCATAGGTCTTAGGGACGATAGTCTAGTACCAACCTATGAACTCCAGCTGTTGCACAGCAGGTCAGTAGGAACTTATGTGATTTTTACAGTAAAGCACTTTCTTACCTACAGAAGTGGTTTGACTATGATAATAGTCCCTTTAAAGCTATGCAGGTCCTCAACCTCCAACATCCTGTAACTTGGCCAGAACTATGTACAGTTGCAGATGTTTTCAAATTGGATGTGAACATTGAAGCACTTTACTCAGACTACTGCACTTCAACTGCTGCATTGCCAGCCCTGTTGCAGATGACAGAGGCATCTGTAAGTGATCGCTGGGTGACTTTTTTTTAGTAAAGCTCCAGACTGGTGCAGTTTTCCCTTTCAACCCCCCCCCCCCCCAGCAATAGCTTTGTGGAAAGGGTTTTTTTTTTTTTTTTACTTATGAGGAATGATTGGACTGATATAAGAAATAGAATGTTTGTCTCTCTTGTGAAAGCAGAGTTGCAAGTCAAGCTGAATTTTAATACGAGTTGTTTGCAGTTTCATTCATTTGTGAAAAATAACCAGCAAGTACTTGAGGCTGCTAGGCCAAATGCAAAATATAGCATCAAATATAAGCAATGATTTCTGGCAAAATTGTGAAGACACTTTATACAATTGCTGTTCTTTTTCATCCAGTGGTGTCATTTTTGATGTACTGTTGTGTGCAGTGAACCCTTAAAGTACTGGTTTTGAGTGAATTACTGCTATTTTTTTATATCTAAATGTATTTTTTTCCATTTTAGTACTACCTACATGTGATATTAAACTTGTGCTGAAGGGTTAGTTTTCCCATGCTTGTTTCATCTAGTGGTCATTTTGATGCATTGTGTAATGATGTACTGCGTGTAGTAAACCCTTGAATGAAGTACTGCTAAATAAAGTTGTTTTTAATTTACTTCTGACTCGTTGCATATTCTATTTAGTAATAACTGTATGTAATCAAGACTTGTGCTGAAGGGTGCTAGAGCAAATGGGCGTGGCTATCAAAGGGAATGGGTGTGGCTTGATTATGCATGGGACGGAGCCTGTTTCTCAAGAAATGGCACAATAGAAAGGTGGGAACCCTACTGTTGGTAATGGATAATTCAATGCGATATAAACTTCATCATTTTCTATAATGCTTTGTGGCTCATGTTCCCAGATCTTCTCAGCTAATGTTTGCAAAATCCCCAATGCAGCAGTCATGTCATATTATTCTACCATTAGTGTATCACACCCAGCAACAAAATGTGCAACTGTTTCCAATTCTGTTTTACAAAACCTGCATGTGTCTATTTTATGACATGTTCAATGGACTTTCTAAACTAACATCTACATAGTCCACAAGGCTCAATCCTAGGTCCCCTTCTTTTTTCTTTATTTATTAATGACCTTCGTCTGAATATACCCCAAACCATCTGCATTCAATAT
This sequence comes from Protopterus annectens, assembly GCF_019279795.1. Classification (NCBI taxonomy): domain Eukaryota; kingdom Metazoa; phylum Chordata; order Ceratodontiformes; family Protopteridae; genus Protopterus; species Protopterus annectens. The sequence continues at coordinate 1,656,339,333 of NC_056741.1, read as the reverse complement.
GCTGATGACTCGACTCTAATCTGTGCTGCTAATAACGTCTCCTCCCTCCAGTCCCTCACCCAAACAGTCTTCCATAATGTAGAAAAATGGTTTATGGAACACTCCCTCCTTCTTAATCCCAAAAAAACAAAACTTCTTCTCTTTACCCCTACACACAAAACGCCAACACCTTTCTTCACTATCTCCTCTAACAACGCTACCTGTATTAGTCCAGATATGACCACTCGCCTATTAGGTGTAACTATTGACAACCATCTTAATTTTGATGACCACATTAACAACACCATTAAATCAGTTAACAAAAAAATCGGTACTCTCTACAGAATTAAACCCTTTCTTACCCCCAACTGCTAGAAAAACAGTGGCCCAGACCCACCTGATCTCCACCCTTTTCTATGCCTCTGCTATATATACAAACTTGTCTAAAAATAACATCACCAAACTTTCTACCTGTTACAATAGTATTACTAGATTCATTACTGCTACCCCTTTTAGAACCCACCATTGTCTTAACCTCAAGCAACTAGATTGGTTAGAACTCAACAACCACTTACTCTATCAACAATTAATTATCATTCATAAAACCCTTTACTATCCTGATGCTACCCTAGCCTTACAAAACTGATTTCACCTTATAAAAACCTAGCCACACTACGCTCAGCTAATAAACTCCTTGTAGCCTTAACCAAATCAAAGAATAAAGCTGGGGACTCATTATTTTCAAATTCTGTCGGGAAAATCTGGAATCAACTACCTCAGGAAATAACAAACCTAGACTCTACATCCCTTTTCAAAAGACATATCAAAGAACATCTTAAAACTCAATGGCTGTGTCCTTGTGCTAATCCTGACTGAAATTACTTCTCCACTACTCCCAACTCCCCCCCCCCTTGCCCAACTGTCCCTCTAAACAACTTTGTTTTAACTTTTGACAGTCTTATCTTTGAGTGTCTCTAACATTTTCTTCTTCCCTCCACCATGTTATCACATCTTGAATTTTTTTTATCTAACTGCTGAATGTTGCTTACCTTGTAATTTTATTATTAACCAACTATTTTCTGAAAAATTGTTGTTCTGCTTTCTTTTTGTTTCCATTAATTTATACATAAGTCCACCTTTGTACTTATTGTATTTTGCTTAATATTTGTATTGTTAATGATTGTTTACTTCTTGTAATTGGAGCTTTTCTCCCCGGACCTCTACTGAAAACGGATATTTGTCCAGCTAGACTAGCCCGGTCAACAAATGTAAAATAAAAAATAAAAATAAAATAAAATAAAATAAAAAAATCCTCACTCAGTGGCACTTGGCTTCTCATTCGTGTCTCCCTTTAATTCCCTTGTAATTTCCTTATTGCCCTCTACTACCAAATAATGCTGCTTACACACACTCCCACATTAAACTCGTCCTCTCTCCTCCTACCTTAATGCACTTTTTTTCTTATCTTTCTCTATTGCCTCCTTTCCCAAACAACCTATCCAGCATCCCTCTGTCCCACTCAATAACCTTTCTACCCCCTCTCTTTAAAATCCTTCTTATCCTATTATTTGCTCTTCTGTTTCTAGCGATTACTACTCAGTATACCAGGCATTTTATCCTCCTAACCTTCACTCACCCTTGTAATTCATTCTTACTTCATTAATATCCTTACCATACCTTAAAAACAATCATCTCTCTCACTTCCCTGTTATCATACCACCTGCTACCAATCCTGTTATCTCGCAATCTACCCTCTCCTACTCTGCCTATTATGCAGAACCTTTACTACTAGAGAGCCATTGTTCACATCTCCCCACGTCTATTTAATACCTCTACTTGACTACTTTTCTCATTTAAATATTTTCACACCCACATCTCTTCTTATAGCCTTTACAAACATTAAAGACTTTTTTTTTCCAAACCGAGATCTCTTATCCTTCACTCCCTCACCCACATTAAACTCCAGGCTGACATCCACCCTAACCCAGACCCCTTACTCTCCACAACCTCAAACACTCTTCATCCTATAAACCCAAATACTGACATCTCCTCTACCCAGCTCTAAAAAATGCAACTCTGACCTACTCTTAATATATTTCAATCTCAGGAGCCTCCTCAACAAAGTTCATGAATTTTATGCTGTATGGTTTCATAGTTCTCTCCAACCATAAACAAGCACCTTATGGGATAATGTACTGTCTACCCAACTACCCATTACTGTTGGTGTCCCACAAGCTTCCATACTTGGCCCTCTACTTTTCAATATTTTTGCCAATGATCTTTGAGGCAGGTTTGGCCAAGGAATAATCATTCAATACGGTGATGCTTCCCTCATCTGCTCTGAACCCACTATGAAAAAACTTCAAGTAAAAACTCAGGTTGCACTCCAAAGCAATGAAAACTACTTATCGAACCACCAACTCATATTAAACTCATATTAAACCTCAACAAAACCCAGCTGATGGTCTTTACCAGTACTGCTATAAAAAATAACCAGTCGCCTCTCTATCGTTTCATCCAGTGGCACAAAAATGCAACCAGTTGGACAAACAAAACTTCTTACTGTTACTCTTGACAATGGCCTGAAGTTTGCTAAATACATAGCATTAACAGCTAAAAAAAGTCCATGTAAAACTTGGTGCTCTTTATAGGGCTAATTCCGATCTCCCCAATCATGCCAGACTTACAACAGCCAGGACACACCTATCTGTTCTTCTTTACTGTTCCCAGATATTCACCAACCTGCATAAGTCAGATTTGAATAACCTTGCTATAAAAAAATAGCCAAATGCACCACAAACCAACCTCCAAGATCATATCATTGCACTGCCCTTCCCAATCTAAACTGGATTGAAAACTCTACCTTAGTTTCTCTCAATCAGTTAATAGTTGCCAATTCAGTCATCCATAATCCTAACTACTGTACAACTCTATCAGACTTTGTTCAACCCTACATTAACCTCGGCGCACTCAGATCAGCAGATAAAGTATTACTCAATGTTATCAAAACCCATAACTTTCATGGTAACTCTACAGCCACACAATAGCCAAATCCTGGAATTCTCTTCTCCAGAATATTCTATCCACACCTGAAACGCACAACTTCAGACAGTTCCTAAAAGAAGATTTCTCAAATCATTGGTTATGCTCCTCTACAGCCTCTGGCCAAGTTTTATACCTACCCTCTTTCACTGTCCACTAACATGCTCCCGCTCTCAGCCTAATGTTACCTTGACAATCTGACTTCTACCTTCCATTGTTACATAAATATTTATTTATATAAAAAAAATATACACTTTGATGTTCTATACTTTAGCTTCTGTTATATTCTGATATTACTTCTTTGTGTGTATATATATATATATATATATATATATATATATATATATATATATATATATATATATACATACATATAATTTTTTATTGGTTATGTTATATTTAAATTTCCATTGCTTGTTCCTATGATTTATCTTATTATACTATATATTTTTGTAACTTTTTTGGAGCTTTTCTCCCTGGGTCTCCACTGAAAACAGGCTACTGGCCCAGTCAGACACTACCTGGTAATCAAATGTAAAAAAATAAAATACATAATTGTGTACATTATTTTGTTGAGACAAGTCAGTAAGTTGGAGAAAGAAGATTAACATGAAAGACTTCAATTCTAGCTACAACATTTTAAAAGCCATGCTCCAGGGATCTAAACCTCATCACAAAGAACAAAACATGCTGGAGGGATAGGTTCCTGACCCAGAGACTCCCCATACTCTGGAATAGACTGCCCATACATGTCAAGCAGAGCGCCTCATTGGCCCTCTTCAAAAGGAACCTTGATGCTTGGATGGGAGATAAGAAATTCACCCCGGGAATCATGTCAGTCGCCCTGCTAGACAGGGGCCCAGAGAAGTAAATATTGTGGGAAGAAATTTCCAGGGAATTGTTATGGCTAGGCTTGCATAGGTCTTAGGGCCGATGGTCTAGTACCAACCTATGAACTCCAGCTGTTGCACAGCAGGTCAGTAGGAACTTATGTGATTTTTACAGTAAAGCACTTTCTTACCTACAGAAGTGGTTTGACTATGATAATAGTCCCTTTAAAGCTATGCAGGTCCTCAACCTCCAACATCCTGTAACTTGGCCAGAACTATGTACAGTTGCAGATGTTTTCAAATTGGATGTGAACATTGAAGCACTTTACTCAGACTACTGCACTTCAACTGCTGCATTGCCAGCCCTGTTGCAGATGACAGAGGCATCTGTAAGTGATCGCTGGGTGACTTTTTTTTAGTAAAGCTCCAGACTGGTGCAGTTTTCCCTTTCAACCCCCCCCCCCCCCAGCAATAGCTTTGTGGAAAGGGGTTTTTTTTTTACTTATGAGGAATGATTGGACTGATATAAGAAATAGAATGTTTGTCTCTCTTGTGAAAGCAGAGTTGCAAGTCAAGCTGAATTTTAATATGAGTTGTTTGCAGTTTCATTCATTTGTGAAAAATAACCAGCAAGTACTTGAGGCTGCTAGGCCAAATGCAAAATATAGCTTCAAGTATAAGCAATGATTTCTGGCAAAATTGTGAAGACACTTTATACAATTGCTGTTCTTTTTCATCCAGTGGTGTCATTTTTGATGTACTGTTGTGTGCAGTGAACCCTTAAAGTACTGGTTTTGAGTGAATTACTGCTATTTTTTTTATATCTAAATGTATTTTTTTTCCATTTTAGTACTACCTACATGTGATATTAAACTTGTGCTGAAGGGTTAGTTTTCCAATGCTTGTTTCATCTAGTGGTCATTTTGATGCATTGTGTAATGATGTACTGCGTGTAGTAAACCCTTGAATGAAGTACTGCTAAATAAAGTTGTTTTTAAATTTACTTCTGACTCGTTGCATATTCTATTTAGTAATAACTGTTTGTAATCAAGACTTGTGCTGAAGGGTGCTAGAGCAAATGGGCGTGGCTATCAAAGGGAATGGGTGTGGCTTGATTATGCATGGGACGGAGCCCGTTTCTCAAGAAATGGCACAATAGAAAGGTGGGAACCCTACTGTTGGTAATGGATAATTCAATGCGATATAAACTTCATCATTTTCTATAATGCTTTGTGGCTCATGTTCCCAGATCTTCTCAGCTAATGTTTGCAAAATCCCCAATGCAGCAGTCGTGTCATATTATTCTACCATTAGTGTATCACACCCAGCAACAAAATGTGCAACTGTTTCCAATTCTGTTTTACAAAACCTGCATGTGTCTATTTTTATGACATGTTCAATGGACTTTCTAAACTAACATCTACATAGTCCACTATCCTGGGCTGCTAACATTAACCTTTGGTCTTTTGGTTTAAATTCACATCTCCTTAACCATTTGTGCATTAGATCCTGATCGACATGAGGTTGTTCCAGGAGTTTTCTATATTAACAACTAGGTTTATGCATTTTCCACATTTCTTGCCTTCTCATCTAATCCTTTACTAAATATTCTTTCTTTTGTTTTTTTTGATACATTCAGTTGCTGCCTGATTTTTTTTGTCTTATTCTGCTTGACACCGATATACATTTGCTAAACTAAGCAAGGAAGTCATCTTAGACTTTTCTCATGTTTTAAAATTTCCACTAGATTTGCATTTTGTGAGGTCAGCAGATATGTATGCAGTCCTACAATTGGAGCTCTATACATGTAATCAATTTTGAGGAGGCCCATACCTCCTCCAGAATGGTGAATATATAATCTTGGCATACACTGATTTATAATCATTTAGTAAGCATGAATCACTTTTCTTGTTTTCTGGTCCAACTGATCCAATACCTTTTGGGACCAGTCAGTTACCCCAAAACTGTAAGTTACAACAGGAAGAGCAAATTGGTTTATAGCTTGGAATTTGTTCCTAGATGTCAGAGTTGTTTTCAATATTAACTTTAGTATTCTAAAATATTCTTAAGTTATATTCTCATTTGTTCATGTTTTATTGCTGCTCCTTCATCAGTTCTCAAATACTTATGTACTCCCTCCTGCTCAAGTTCTTTTATATCACATTCCTGACCTACTCTGATGTTTTCTTGGTGATGCAGCTTTCCTACTTTAAAGGTTGCTTTTGCACATTTATCAAGATCAAATGACATTCTTATATCATCTGAGAAAGTTTTGACCACTTGCAGCTGTGTTTTCAGTTCCTCATCTGATGAACTATACAGTTTTAAATCCCCCACACAAATAAGATGAGAAGTCTTTACACTTTGTTTTCTGGGAGCCAAATTGTAGCCATTAAGTAGACAGTTTAATGGATTACGGGCAAGACAAAACAGCAGCAGTGACTGAGTCACCCTGGAATATCCCCCTTTAAATATTTATCCTTGGGATAATTACTTTTCCTTTCTCATGACTTAATTGCCACTGTTTCTCCCTGCTATAGATGAATGTAGTGTGCATCTTATACACTTGTTAGCACTCTTATCCATCAATGTGGGATAACGTCACGTTTTTTTTTTTTTTTTTTTTTTTGTTCCTTGGTGTGATTTATCTGATGAAGCCTTGCTGTTGATCAAACTACCATTTGTATTAGTATTAATTGTACACAGTATAATTGAGTACCCTTGTAAAAAAAGTCATAAAGTAGCTGGCAGGTGTTCTGGTGGGGTCTATATCAGAACATCGAAGTATTAAAACTTCGAATGTTCTGATATCGAACACTATTCAGCGAAGGCTAAGAATAGCGAAGCTGCAGAACAGTGAATTCTTTCCTTGGGAAAGAATGCGGTTGGCCGTTTCTGTGGTTTTGCTATTCTTAGCGCTGTGGAGGAAAGTTACGGGTTGGGTTCAATAAGCGTGCAATTGTATGTTAGGGTTAGGCATGGGTTAAGTAAGTTAGGGTGCAGGTTAGGCATGTGTATGATAGTGACAGACTTTAGGGTTAGGGGCGGTTTAAGTCAGTTAGGGTTAGGGAGCGGGTTAGGTGAGTGTGCGATAGTGACGGACCTTAGGGTTAGGGTTAAGGTAAGTGGGTAGATAGTAGTCTATGTTTAGTTTAGTGTAGCATTAGATGTAGGAATTTAAGTGTATGTGTGTGTTGCTGTTTGTTTGATGTGATTGTGTTGTGTGTATGTGTTTCAAAGCAGCAAATTTTTTCCATGGGAAAAAATTCGCTGTTCTGAATGTTCTATATTTTCATGTTTAGATGTTTTGGGGCCGATGAAATGGCGTTCGCCATTTTCATCTTTCGATAATGTGAACGCGTTTTGGTGGCAGTGAAACTACCTTATAGTCTGGGCAGAAGGGAGCATAGCCAGTAAATATCTGCTAGCCTTTCCCAGATGTGCGTGTGCATGCAAATCAAATCTAAAAGAGTGTGTGTGTCCAGCTGCTTGAAGCAAGGACACAAGGCGCTGGTTCCACAGAGAGGGTGTGGGAGGACTTGGCTTGGAACATCAGCTAAGGAACTCTACAGCTGTGCCAGTGGTGATCCTTACTGGGGTCCTGGAGGGAGACCGATATAAAGAAATCCAGACCACGAGCTCACAGTGTTCCTGTGTGCTCTTAAGGGAAATTGTGATTGATGCAGAGAGAGCTTTATCTGGAAATACTGAGTGCATCCATTTGTATTCCAAGTGAACATCCTTCTCTAGCGTCAGTGGTGAAGATTCAGGCTCCTTGATGACTGGCCCAGAGTGGAGACATCACAATCACATGCATCACCAGTTAATTCTGTGCCATTATTGTGCCCAGGCAAGAAAAGTAATCCAGAGCCACCACTCCTTGCTACTATTATGCTAATAATCCTAATTGTAGTTGATATTTGGACTATACCTTATATTTTGTCCACAGAGTGTAACCTACTATGCAAATGTTGCATTGTAAATGTAAACCTGTCTCTGTTATTGTGTATATTTGTATTCTATATTGTTCAATGCATGGAGTATCTAGCTCACATTTTGATCTATGAAAAATCTGTTATCTCTGCCTTCAAGCAGCTGACACACACACTCTTTCAGATTGATTTGCATGCACACACACATCTGGGAAAGGCTAGCAGGGAAGTAGCTGAAAATGGTCTTGTGCAAGTCAACTCAACCCATTTTATCAAACAATAGATTATTTATTTATTTATTTATTGATTGATATTTGATTACAGGGAACGTATGAATGGGTAGATGCCCATTTTCAACAGAGTCCTACGGAGAAAAGCTCTAAATTACTACAAAACATTTTAACAACAATATTTTTACAATCTTCAAAAATAAAACAAACGCATCTGCAATACAAATAATTATAATAAATTAGATATAATATAAAAATATTGGTCAAGAACTGATACAAGGTATCTGACAATCATTTAATATTTAGAGAAATTTTAGACCGTTTATAGTGAAATGAATGTTAAGTTAGCCTAATAGAAACAGGAACTGCAATACACTGAGGGAAAAAATCAGGCTTATGGTATATTTTGAGAAAGTCAGGAAAGAGGATTACATAGCAGTAAGGAAGTAAGTAAAGAAGGAACAGTAAGGATGTATAGGTTCATACGTGTGTACTAGGCTAATGCCCCTGGTGCCTTTACAAGTCTAGCCCATAGAAGTGCCCTGGCATCGTGCAAAAAGTTACTTGTTCACATTTAGGGATATAGTTTATCCTGGTTTTGAACAAGAATAAAGCTGGATTTTAGCTAGGAAGTCTTACACAGTGATTTTGGAGGATGGAAGGGAGGGTATAGACTTGATGGATACAGGTAAGGAGTTGCAGACCTTAGCAACCTTGTACGAGTCCAGACAATGCCAGTAGATTTGCTAGGTTTGTAGATAGACAGGAGTTTTTGGTCAATGGATCACAATGACTAACTGGGCACATAGTTATGTAGAATTTTTTTTAGTGCTGAACAGGCAAGAGTGATGATGGATGATTTTATAGCTTGTAAGAAGTTGCGTATATGTTAGCTGATGTGGCAGTTCTAACCAATTTAGCTTTTCAGTGTTATACAGTGGTGGGTTCTGAAAGGGGTTATGTGCTGCAAATTTAATGACTGTTAAAGCTTTAAGTTCTAATTTTTGTTAAGCCTGGAGGTTAGGAAGGAGTACCATAAAGAGGAGTGGGGAGTAGATAAGTAGTGGCAAGTGTGGTTTTAGTTGTGCCAGTGAGAAAGTTTTTGGCTCTGCAAGGCAGCCCTAGGTTTTGATGAGTTTTTCTTATGCAATTTTGTATATGCAGGTCAAATATAAGATTATCATCCACTACCACCCCTAACAGTTTGCTATGAGAAGTGGCATCAATGGTTATATTATCAAAAGAGAGGACTTTAAATTTTGTTTTTTCATGAGAGAGGAATTTAGGGAAAAAGTAGTATTTTGTTTTTTTTTTTTTTCTTTTGCTGAGCATGAGTTATGAAACCACATTTCGGTGTCCGTTAAAGCTTCCAAAGTAATTTTTTGGAGCTATACTATGTTGTCAGATGTGCACATGAGAGTGGAATCATCTGCATATTGTATTAGAGTGGCCTGTTGTGCAGAAATGTAGAGGGTGTTGGTGAAAATGTGAAAGAGGAGGAGACCAAGGATAGAGCCTTGTGGTACACCAGTAGCGACTGGGAGGTAAAGAAGAGAGCATGGAGTGCCATTTTACTGACCAATACCTATTGGACAGGTAGATTTTGAAATTCAGAAGGGTGGGCTGAGAGAGACCTAGTGAGGACATCTGAAGTAGAAGTTTGCTGTCACAAACTGTGTCAAAGGCTTTAAACAAGTCTAGAAATAAGGAATAAACAAGTTTGCCATTATCTCTAACTTTACTGACAGTATCTCTGTAGGTTAGAAGGACAGTGCTAGTACTATGGAAAGGAAGGAAGGAAGCCATGTTGTTTAGGGAGGAGTTCTTCCTGCAGGAGATATTCTAACAATTGTTTTTGAATACATTTTTCAAGTATCTTGGCAAGGGAAGATAAGATTGTTATAGGACTAAAGTTATTAATTTCCTGATGTGTTTCTATGTAATAAAGCATCTTAAATGATCTACCCCACCTGCTTCGTCTTGTGTATAGAGGGACAAGTGACATGGTGTCAGAAGAGGCATGGTTGAAACGACTTATGGCCAGAAAGAACTCCAGTTTCTCCACTTTGAATCTGACAGGCATCTTGCAACTGATGGAGGAATCTACAGAAGTGGAGCATCCCTGCTGCATGTATAAATTCACAAAACAGGTCAGAAAAGCATTTCAGATGTTACAACTTGTTCAAACTATTTCGTATTCATAAAATATGAAACAAGGCATACAGAATGCTCTAAACGATATTAAAATAAGTCAAAATGTCCAATATTGATAGAAATATGTTCTGTCCGAATTTCATAAAACAAATAAAATAAAAAGAAATGACCGCATTTTTTGCTAAGCACGCATTTTTTGTATTGATTAAGGCTATCCTCGTTATCAGAAGTGCATGAAGTGTTCGCATGTTTGAGCAGTGTTACAGTAAAGTTATTTCACAAATACAGCAACTTCAGAGCATACTTCACAAAGTACAGTATTTCAAAGAGTTTATTGTGCATTTGAGTGTTACTGCAAGCTGCAGAGAGGCAACTTGTTCATATATAATTACAAGAGCCATATTTTCAGTGTGTTTGGGCATAATTTGTTGGCATGGCAGACAGATTTCAAAAGCCAGGTCCACTTGTGTTTGATGATAATATTGCAGAGAAGTGGAGAGCGTTTGAGCAAGAGTACAATATTTCCATACAGGCTGCATTTTCTTATAAAGATGATCATACAAAGGCATTTATTCTGCTTAATTTAGCTGGGTCAGAAGACAATGAAAGGGAACGTTCATTTGTCTATGCACCTGCTATCTTTGCTGGAAAGGAGGAAAACCATCATACTGTTGTACCAGCAGAGTCAAGGGAGGACCCTGAGTGCCTAAAACATAAATTTAGAGAAATGTGTAACCCCCAGACAAACATTATAATGGAGAGACACTTATACAAGGGATCAAAAAGCCTGTTGAAACTTTTGCAGCATATATAACGGACTTGAGAAATAAGGATAAAATGTACAGATTTGGTGATTTAACGGATGAGCTGATAAGACAGATTTGTGTATGGTATTAAAGATGATGCAGTGAAAAAGATTCTGCTTCATGAAAGTGATTTAACTTTGAATAAGGCCATTGAGATTTGTCAGATATACGAGCTCACAGAAAAGCACAGATATTTGCTTACAAATGGGACAGGCATGTTTCCAGTAACTTCTAAAGCTCACATTGATAGCATGCATCACTTGGTTAAAAGAAACAGGCCCAAGTGCATGGCAGCAACTGTAGCCCCTGCAACACTCCCAGGTTAACCCCAGAGCTTTCTAGCAAGTTCCAGAGTTTGCACAGTCTCAGTGAAACACAAGAGTGAGTCAACAAACTCAAAGCAAGGTCAACACCAAATTTCATTGCCAACTGTTGTAATTGTGGTAGCAGTTGTGAATCTAAAAGAGAGAATTGCTTAGCTTTTGGTCAACAATGCTACAAACATAATAAATGGAATTATTTCAAAAGATGTTGTATATCAAAGGCCACACATTATAAAAGGGAACGTTTTAAGAAACAAGTTGATCAATTAGAAAGCTGCAACCCTACTTTTCATGTTGATGGTGTGTCACTGCTTGGTGAAACAGTCAGTGCAGTAGATTTATGGGCCAAGAATGAAGTATTTTGTACTGTTTGAATAAATGGCAAACCCATAGAGCTCAAGGTTGATACTGGCTCAAAGTGCAACGTTATGGCTGCAGAAGCATTTGCTAGAGTATGTGCTGGTGAAAGGCTTGATTTGGCAAAGTGTGTGAAGCTTGTTGCTTATGGTGGTCAAAGTCAAAGAAAACTTTATCATTCAAAAGTACACAGCAGTGTAGCTGAACAAAATTACAATGCGTCATTCTCAATGCAGGAAACAGTTGCACATATAGTCAGAGAAAAATTAATAAACTATCACAGTAGAATTTTAATAAGTAGCAATTTGTAAGTAAAGTATGACAGTAGTGATCCATACCGATCCCAGAACAGGAGACAAGGAACAATATGAAGGTAATACTGTCAAAGTAAAATTGAAACACTAGCAGCATATCTATGAATAGACTGAAGTATGGAGTTTGGTAATTTTCCCTTCCTACGTTTTCTTAGAAAGTGCAAGCATTGCTGAGCTTTTTTGACTGTGCTTTATACATGGACTGACCAGGATAAGTCCTCCGTGATATGAACACCCAAGAACTTTGTACTCTTGACCATTTCCACTGTCATCCCCTTCATCACTAGAAGTTTGTGTGGTACTTGAGATCTTCTGAAATCAACAAACAACTCCTTTGTCTTGCTGACATTCAGTGCTAGACTGATCAACTACTGGTCTGGTGTGACAGCAACCATCTCTTTCTTGTAGGCCTCTTCCTCCTCTGTCTTTGACCAGGCCTATCAACAGTGGCGTCATCCACAAATTTGATTATTCTATTAGTCTCATGTATGGCCATGCAGTCTTGTCAGCAGAGTGAAAAGTAGAGGGCTTAAAACATACTCCTGTAGTACACCTATGTTCAGGATGATACTACCAGAGCTGTTGTCTCCCACACAAACCTTTTGAGGCCTTTCAGTAAGGAAGCTCAGAATACAGTTGCATAAACTGAGTCTATGCCCAGTTGAAGTAGCTTCGATATCAGATTGAGGGATGACAGTGTTGAAGGCAGAACTGAAATCTATGAATAGTAGTCTTGCATAGCAGTTTTTGCCTCCTACGTGGGTCAGTGTTTCATGAAGAGCTAGTGAGATGGCATCCCCTGTACTGCTGTTTGTCCTGTATGCAAATTGCAGTGCATCCAGTGTCACAGGTAGGACTGAGGCTATATGATTTCTGACCAGCCTCTTCAGGCACTTCATTACAGTCAAAGTTAAAGCAACTGGTCGATAGTCATTCAGAGTTGTTGGCTGTGGTTTCTTGGGTACAGGAATGACAGTCTCCTCCTTTGAGCATTTCAGAACACTGGCTAGATGGAGGGAGGTGTTGAAGATGTCAGTGAGTACTGGAGCCAGTTCCATTACACATTCCCCAAGTACCCTGCCCATGATGATGATGTCAGGGCCAGCTACTTTGTGGGTTGACGCTGTTTAGGGTTCTGGCAACATCGATTGCATTGAAGCTCAGCACCACTGCATCCTTGTCTTCAGGGATTCTGCATGCTGTTGTTTTGTTGTCAGCATCAAACCTACTGAAGAATTTGTTCAGTTGGTTCAGAAACTTGATAGTATCATCACATGAAGCTGATGTAGGCTTGTAGTCGGTGATGGTTTTAATTCCTTTCCATAGCTGCCTGGTATCCTTATGGTCCCTGAAGTGACTTTGGATTTTTCAGCCATAGGATCTTTTCGCCTTTTTGATACCTTTGTCCAGTTTGGCTCTGGCCACACAAACTTCCATATATTGGTATTTAAAAGCTGCATTTCTTACTTTCAAGAGCTTATACACCTCACTAGTTAGCCAAGGTTTTTGATTTGTCCATATCCTCCACACACTTAGAAATGTAAGCTGCGTGTCCAGGTCAACATGGTTGTTTGTCACAGCAGCCTCTCTAAACACTGACCAGTCTGTACAGTCGAAGCAGTCTTGAAGAGCTGAGATCGCTCCCTCAGGCCAGATCCTTATTTGTTTTCTAGCCAGTGTACTGGTTTTCAGTATGGATTTATAAGCTGGAACCAGCATAATAGCTAGGTGGTCAGAGCTCCCTAGATGTGGATAAGGTTTTTCTTTATATACACCTTTGATGTTAGACCTTATTCAGTACATTTACCTGCTGGTGGTAGTGGGGTAATACAGTCTTTAAGTTAGCCTGACTGAAGTCTCCTGCAATTACTATTGCATGCTCTGGATTTCTGTTTTGCAGGTCACTTATAAATTGATACAAGGTGGACAGAGCATCACTGATATTTGCATCAGGTGGGATGTAGACTGCTGTGATGCATATTCCATTGAACTCTCTTAGCAGGTAGAAAGATCTGCATTTTAGTGACAGAATTTCAATGTTTTATGAGCAGAAGGTGGTGGTCACCACACAGTTGCTGCACCAGTTGTTATTAACATATATACATACTCCTCTGGACTTGCCACATAGTGACTGAATTCTGTCTGCTCTGAATAAAGTCATTACCTCTATATTTACTGTGCTATCACTGATATTTTGGTTTAACCAGGTTTCAGTAAACACAAATAAATTGCTGTTTCTCACCTTGTTTTGTGATGACAGTTCCAGTCTTAAGTGATCCATCTTATTTTCAAGTGAGTGTACGTTGGCTAGTAGTATGGAGGGCAGTGTAGGCCTGTGAGGGTTTACCTTCAGTCTGACTGAAATTCCTGCTCTGTTGCCTCTTTTCCTCAATCTGGTACATCTTTTCCTTTTTTTGTAACTACCAGTTGCCATGAACATGCAAGCTGCTCGAAGTTTGCATTCATTACCATGTTCCAGCAAAATCCTTAGCTGTAGTAGTTCTTGTAGTATGTTTGAGCTTACAGGCCTCACTGTAAGAAGCTGATCAAACCCACAGTATAATGAGAATGCAGATCCAATTTTTAACAGATTCGCAGCACTGTAACTTAATCTAACCATGTTTCCTTCCTCCAACTGCTTTTCTTGAAATTTCTGGTAAAAAAGAAGTATTTTCCTGATGAGATCTGAAGCAGCTGCTGCCATAAGGTGCCACCCCCTTTTTTTTTGGTGAAGAGCTTCAAACCAAAGGCTCAGTAATGCTTTCATGTTTCTGCTGGGAGAAGCTATGCCTTATTATTTTATGTGGTCAAGAGGCACGTACAGTCATTATTAGGGCTCAGAGATGGCTTGAAAATGGGACTGCTTTCATTTAACAAGGAAGCCCACCATGTTAGCTTAAAAGACCATTACTCTAATTTCACCCAGTCTGTTTTTTCTACCTATGCTGGATCTTTTCAAAGACAAACTAGGCAAGCTTCCAGTTGTGTACTCCATGAAGTTAGACCCAGATGTCAGTCCAGTTATCAGGCCAGCTCAAAAAGTTCCAATAGCTATGCAGCACAGAGTTAAAGCCAAATTAGACAAAATGGTGCAACAAGGTGTGATTTGTTCAGTAAACAAAGCTACTGAATGGGTAACTTCCATGGTGATAGCTCATAAGAAAAGCTCAGATGACATCAGAATATGTATTGATCCTCGAGATTTGAACAAGGCACTGAAAAGACCTCATCATCCAATGTGCATAGTCAAAGAAGTCATTGTTTTTATGCCAAATACCACTGTTTTTTCTGTCTTGGATGCAAACAGTTCATTTTGGCAAATTTTACTTGACAAGAAATTCTCATTGCTAACCTCTTTCAGCACTTTGTTTTGGAAGTTACATATTTCTGAGAATGCCATTTGGGATAAATTCTACAAGTGAAGTCTTTCAACATGCAATGGAACAAATTTTTTCTGGGTATCCTTGTGCCATTATAGTAGACAACATACTAGTAGGAGGCAACAGGGAAGCAGAGCATGACAGAAACCTCAGAAAAGTTCTGGAAAGGGCACATCAAGTGAATCTTAGGCTCAATCCTCAGAAATGCAAATTCAGGCTATGAGAAGTCACTTATGTTGGTCACTTATTTACCAGTTCAGGTCTACGAGAGACCCTTCCAAGCAAACAGCCATTCCTGAGCTCCAGACAATGTTAAAGCCCTGTAACATTTTCTTGGCATGGTTAACCACCTAGGCAAGTTCATTCCAGACTTGAATATCTGCACCACTTGGAGAGCGAACACAAAGATGCATCTTGGCCATGGTTAGAATGTCAGAGACTATTTGATGTCTTAAAACAGAGAATTGCCAGTCCACCTACACTCAGATACTATGACATCCACAAGCCAATTACTCTTTCATGTGATGCTTCAAAATTTGGTCTTAGTGCAGTCATTCTACAACAGGGTCAACCTGTTGCTTATGCACCCAGAACTCTTACCCAAGCAGAAATGCAGTATGCTCAGATAGAGAAATAGCTCTTGGCAATTGTGTTTGCATGTTCCAAGTTCCATGATTATGTTTATGGTAGACCTATCCAGAGCGAAACAGACCACCAACCTCTAGTCACTATTTTGAGAAATCCTATGCATACAGGTCTAGCCAGATTGCAAAAGTATCTATTCAATCTTGTCAAACAGAAAAGCAAACTTCTTTATCTTGCAGATACATTATCCAGATTGCAAATATCAACCACTGAACAGCATGAGAATGAGCAATTTGATTTTGAATTCATGGAAGTGAGAAATTTTTCTTCTGCATGTCTTGATAAGCTTACAGGTCAAACAGCCACATATCCAGTTTTACAGAAGCTCAACCACTTTCTCAAAGCAGGATGGCATTCAAAGCAATCTAGTTTACCTCAAGAAGTGCAACCTTATTTTCCATACAAAGATGAGATTTTGTCAGAAAATGGTATCATCATGAAAGCCCCTAAAATTAAGGTTCCAAGGTCTTTGCAACAAAAATACATTACTATCTTACACCATGATGACCCATAAGCAGGACTCTACCAAAAGAAGGGCAAGAGGACTAATATTTTGTCCTTCTATGTCACAAGATATTGACAGAGTACTTTCATCTCATTCTGTGTGTAATAGTACTAAGTCGCATTGACAGAATGAACCACTTCAGCTGAACCAGATTCCTGGACTACCATGGAGGAGTCCACACAAAGTTATTTCTGACAATGGCACACAATTTTCAAGCCAACAATTCAAAAGATTTGCCGATGAGTGGGGCTTTGCTCATGACATGAGTATCCACAGTCAGATAGTTTGCCAGAACGTGCAGTTCAAAGTGCAAAGCAGTTACTAGAGAAGTTGAAATGAGACAATAGTAATGTTTTCCTGAATCTCTTGAATCTTAGAAATATTCCTTTTGATAAACATCTTGGTACACCTGCTCAGAGACTTCTGTCAAGACAAACCAGAACCACAATACCAATCAGTAGTCAATTGTTGGTTCCCGCCTCACAGCAAGAGGCTCTCCGGTTCGATCCTAGCTGGGGTGCCTTCTGTGTGGAGTCTGCATGTCCTCCCTGTGGTCACGTGGGTCTCCTCCAGGTGCTCTGGTTTCCTCCCACATCCCAAAGACATGCTGTAGGTGGATTGGATACTCTAAAATGGGCCCTAGACGTGCATGTGTGTGCCTTCTGTGGAAGGCTGGGCGCCGGGCTGGCAACTCGACACAGTAAAACTCCACTGCCAATCATGAGCAGACAGGTGATCCACTGTGGTGAACCCTAACTGGGAAAAAGCCAAAAGAAGTCAATTGTTGATTCCATGTGTCAAAAACAACAGGTCAGTGAAAACCAATCTGCTCAAGAAGTGCTTAACCCAGAAGTCCTATTATGATAAGGCCAGCAAACCACTGTATCAATTACAAGAAGGAGAAGTAGTAAGGATCCAAATGTCCAGATGTTATGATCGGATTGGAGTCATGACAGAGCAGAGACTGTACCTTGTGGAATCACAAGGAGTTGACTTTAGGCAGAATCGGAAACATTTGATACCTGTGTCCATGCGTACAGCCTGTGAGAGAGACTATCTTGGAATGAGTTGTCCGGCGATCCAGTTCCAGGGGAAGGTCCAGAAAATATTCCCATTCCTGTGATGAATCCTGAAGTTCCTGATAAAAGTTGTTCACCAAAGGCTGTCCCTGTTTATAAACCCAGTCCAGATTGTTATGTTATGAGATCCGGTCGCATTTTCAGACCATGTTATAAATACGTGGCAACTTGGACATGAACATTGTGTTTGTTTCTAATGTCTATATTGATGCACATCCAACTGCAATGTCATTTTGACTAAGGGCAATCTTTTAAAGAGGGAAGATGTAGATCAATGTGCGTGTATCTCTCTTTAAGAAGCTATCCAAGGGTTTGCTCAAGTGTATAAATACTGAGCATGTGCAAGTCTGAATACCATTTTGGAGTAAGCATGTATGTAAGGTCTGTCTGTTAATCTGTTCGTTTATATTTCCATCCTGATGTGTTTCTATGTAATAAAGCATCTTAAATTAACTACCCTGCCTGCTTCATCTTCTGTGTATAGAGGGACAAGTTACAGCACTCAAACTGATGATGAGCAAAGTATTCTAGAGAAAAATTTTATTAGTGAAATAAAGGAGCATAAGGAAGTAAGGGAGGAAATGAGAAGAACAGTAAGCAAATAAGACTAGGCACTGGAGATTCGATACTGAGAGGACTGAAGTAATATTTGACCTGAATAGTTACAGCTTTACATGGTGCTGGGATGAAGGATATTAGATAGAATCTCCTCAATCAACTTATTTCCTCCCTGCCCTGCTATAAGCCATTCTCTTTCATGTCTTCATAAATTACCTTCCTCTGCCATTATTTACAGTCTGATCATTGGACAACAAGATTATTTAGAAATTAGAATTGGTGCCAGTAACGGGCGGCCATGGTGGTGCAGCGGTTAGCGTTGCTGCCTCACAGCAAGAGGCTCTCCAGTTCGATTCCCGGCTGGGGTGCTTTCTGTGCGGAGTCTGCATGTCCTCCCTGTGGTCCCGTGGGTTTCCTCCGGGTGCTCCGATTTCCTCCCACATCCCAAAGACATGCAGTAGGTGGATTGGAGACACTAAATTGGCCCTAGGTATGAGTGTGTGCGTGTGTGCCCCTTCTGTGGAAGGTTGGGCGCCGGGCTGGCAACTCGACACTGTAAAACTCCACTGCCAATCATGAGCGGACAGATGAGTCCGAATTGGTGCCAGTAACAATTTATTTTATTTCTTTATTGCTTTTGGTTACTGGGATAGTCTGACTGGGCAGCAAGCCCCTTTTCAGGTCAGGCCTAGGGAGAAAAGTTCCTTTACAGTAAAGAGTTTCAGTTGACAGAAACCATTTAACAAATTACAGTGTACATGTAATATACCAACATTTTGAAATATATTCATTAATGGTACAATAACACAGCCAGGAGTTAAGTAGGTTTGAGATTTGAAGGAGTTGGTGTTGTCAATTCTCCTAACAGTAAGGGGCAAGAGTTTCATTTTCTTATGATCTTATTTGAGTAAAGTGAGTTCCCTGCAGTGGAGTTAGATTTACTGACAAGCAGTTGAGATTTGTTAGTAAAGCACACTAGTCTGTTTGTGGTATAGTGAGAGATGGTGCCAAATAGTGATGGACAGTTATCTGGTTTGGTAATTAGTGTGCGAGCTATTGCTAACCAAGAAAAGGTCAAGTAATTTGGGAGTTCCGTCCATTGCAGATTTTTGAGTTAATGGCAGTAGTTTGTCATATTAGGAGAATTTAGCCACTTTATTATAGCATGTTTGACTTTTTCCAACTGTATGGATTGTAAATTAGTAAGAATGGGGCTTGTGTACAGTAGGGTAGGAAGGATAGGTTGTGTAGATTTGTTTCCTACCAGTGTCCATTAGGTATGGTGTACGTCTGCATATGATCATATTTGTTTCATTTCCTTACTACCCATTTTGCATGATGGTCAAATTTGAGTTGCTCATCAATGGTTACACTGAGAAATCTGTTTTTTAATACTAGCTTGATTTGAGTATTGTTACCTGAAGTTAGCTGGAATTGGGTTTTTTGTGTAGCCACATATTTTGGTGTGAAAAGGATTAGTTTAGTTTTTGGTTGGATTTAGAAGTAGTTGGGATGATATGAGCTATCTTTCTATGGAGATGAAAGACTCTTGGGTGATTTTTGGAAGTGTTAGAGGGTTTTGGCAGAGCATATCAAAGTGGAGTCATCTGCATAATGGACTACAGATGAGTACTTACTTGCCACGGGAATGAAGATACTAAAGAGAATGGAACCTAGGATGGGTCCTTGGGTACATCAACTGATACAGGGAGAAAGGCTGACATAGTATTTTGCCCTGGCTTCTATCAGATACTTAGTTCTGGAACTAGGCTAGTGATGGTGTAGGGATTTTTAGCGAAACTAGTATTTTGGAAAAGTGTGTGATGATCTACCATGTGAAAGGCTTTAGATAACTCTAAGAAAAGTGCTGATACAGGATTTCCTGAATTTCTGTGAGTTTACTGTATTCAGAAAGTTCAGAAGTGCAGTGGTGGTGCTGTGATAGGGTCTGAAGACATTTTATGAATTGTTTGGTAATTTGCTTTCTGAGATATGGCATAGTAGATGGGTCTGAATACATTTCTCAAGGATTTTAAAAAGTGGTTTATGAACAAGTAGTTGTAAATGTCTGTAGACTTCCTTCCCTTATTCAGGGGTATAAGTTTTTTTTTTCTACAGAGTAGGAACAGGCTTTGCTGATGGATATGTTGATTAACAGGGAAATTGGATAGGCTAGGACATCAGCAGTGAGTTTTGACATATTGTCTAGGTATATTATCTGGAGAAATGGTGGTTGGTTTTAATTTAAGAAGTAATCTTTTAATTTAAGAGGAGGGAATGGGTTTAAATGTAAAAGTATTTGCACTATTGTGAGGGCTAGAGGAGGGAGGTAGGTGGGTTTTGATGGAGTAAAGAGGCGATAGAGTTAATGAAATGAGTGCTAAATAGGTTGGCTATAACTCCAGAGTTAGGGCCAGTAGAAGTGACTGGCTCTTGGATTAGTCTTGGATTTATAATTTTATTGATGGATGACCAGAATTTTTGGGGATTGCTACATATCATCGTTTGAGACTTTGTGCAGTAACCTTTCTTATTGGTACTGACCATTGCTTTTTAAAGTATCTCTAATGTGCCTAACATGTTGGAGCTTTTGCTGTGATAATATTCATTGTTTTCATGCTTTATCCCTTTGGTGCATGGTTTGCTTTGTTTCTCTCATAAGCAAAGGTGCGGGATTGCTCTTTATTCTTCTGAGGAGGGCTAGTTCATTTAGATAGTGAGAAATATTCCGTTGAATTCAGACAGTCTCATCTAAGGGTAGGGTTTTTAAGAGCTACCAGTTGCATAACTTTAAGGAGCTACTGAGTGTCTCTATGTGGAAAGGTTTCAAATTTCTTTCTTGGTAGTAACAATGTTGCTTCTGTATACTGCAGCAAATATGAAGAGGTGATCACTAAGTGAATCAGACAGGGTACCTGCGCCTAATATATTTTGTAGAGTGGAGGTGAGGATCCAGTCTATGTGAAACTGTCTATTAGATGTTTTATTAAATCTTGTAGGGGTTTTAATGATCTGAGTTAGCCCATGTAAGTGTAAGGCGGGGTGGAGTTATCAAGAGTTTGCCTGAAGCCAGTCAGTGGTCAGGTCACTGAATACCATTAGTTCTTGGGATATGTTAATGGATGCCCAGCTGAAGAGTTCTTCTGTGGTAGTGGTATCATTACTTGGATGGTTCTAGGTTTACAGTGGCTTGGTTTACTAGTAGCTTGATTTTGAAGAGAATGGCTATGCCTTCTGCTTTTTTGTTTTCCTGTAAACTCAGAATATATTATATCCAGTGGTGTGATTTCTTCATGTTTTATATTTTGATTTTGCCAAGTTTCAATGACAACTATTATATCGTGGGGTGGAATACTAGCCAAACCAGTGAATCTGGGGACATTGTACAATGACTTCTGGAGGTTTACACTGTTGTAGAGAAGGCCTTTGTGGAGATGGAGATGGGAGTTGGTGGGATGGTGCTGGGTTTAATGTGTCTTATTATGGTGGCTTGTCGGACAGGGTAAACATGGGTTACGGTCGATATCTCCACTTAGCTTCCAAGTAGTTGCGGTCGATATCTCCACTTAGTTTCCAAGTAGTTGCTAAGTAGATGTAGTGGAGTTGAATTTTAAGTATGAATTTGGGTTTAGAAGGTTTTGGGTAAGATCTTTGTTTAGGTGGGGGAGCGATAATTGTACAAGCTAGTGGATATACAGATGCTTTTTATGCATTTTTATAATTTTAAAAAGTAGAGTTTACTGATTGCAGAAGTAGATGAGGTGATGGTTAGATGTGTTATGGGCTAGTAAAATGTGGGGGTGAGGATAAATAGAGGAATAAATATTGTAATTCTAGGATATACTGAGTTGACTGCTTGTGGAAAAGGCTGTTTCTTGATGCAGTATGAGAATGAGAGCACACTGGACAGGATCTTGAGACAGAGAATGACCCATTATATGTTGGAGAGTGTGGTAAAAGTAGTAGAACTGGTGGTACTGGACAGAAAAGAGAGAGAGAGTTTTATCCCATACATGGATCATCTCAAATCATGTAGGATATGATCCCAGTTATTCTCATTAGGAGTAATATATAATCATCAACCAAGGGATGGGTAAGGCCAATCTATAACCAAATGGGATATGTTAATTCCAGCACAAACAGGGGAACTGGCTAGGCTTAAAATGGTCCACAAGGACAGCTAGCCTAGGATTTACCAATGAGACAAAGCTATTTTATAACGTATGTTACACTTTTGTACACCATCATCTAACAATAATGTGGTAGAAGATCGGCAAATTTGGTACTAAGTTTATATTCCCAGCAATAAAGAATGGAGTAGGATTAAAAGCTGCTGCAAGCAGCTTGAACAGTAGCATCAAGAAACACATTGGAACCAAAAATGTTTCTTTGTTTGTACAGAAATAAGGAAGGAAGACGCAACTGTTTTAGAAAAGATGATTTTCATCTTTGCCATGAGGCAACTAAGATAATGAGTCATAAAATAGAAAAAAATAATAAAAGATTTTTTAGAGCTAGAGTTGGTCTTGCTATGAGTGGAAAATTAATTACTACGAAAAGTAAGAGGGTGGTGTTTATGGTGATAATTAATTAATCACCCCAGTGTTAGCTTACCCCGATTCCAAAAGAATCACTATTGCTGACTTAGCCCAGTGTAAGCTTACTCTGATACCAAAAGAATCACTCTTGGTGTAAATGACTTACCCCAGTGTAAGCTTATCCAGATTCCAATTATGCTTATCCAGATTCCAAAATAATTGCTCTCGCTGTAACTGACTTGCTCCAGTATATGCCTGAATTATATACAGGTGATACTCTAGTCATTTACAATGAAAGCAACTCTTTTAGAATTGGAGAAGGCCTACACCAAAAGTCACTTATGTTGAGAGCAAATCTTTTGGAATCAGGCCCAAGACGTCCGATTCAGTGGCTATAGGTATTATTAATACTGAAACATGATACAATAAATCTAATTCCATCTTGGACATTGTAGGCTACAGTGCTTTTCATAATTATAAAGAAGGTATAAGAGGGGGTGGAGTTTTTATTTATATAAAGAAGTGTTTAAGGCTTCCGTATGATACACTAGTGATACAGCATAGATGATCTTGGTTTCTGTTTTGTGTAGATATATCAATGTTTCCAAAATTGGCTGCTATAGCCCTCTTTCTCAAGCAGTCCTGGGAATAAAATCCTACATAAAAGAGAAGGGAAATCAATTAATGGGGAGTTTAAACCTCCAATAGAGATTATGACTTAAAAGAAAGGAAAAAGTAACTTACAAATATGGTGTGATGTCCCTACTCTGGGCCAGTAATCATGCAGCCTGAATCCTCACAACTGACACTGCAAAAGGGACGTTCACTTGGAATACCAATGGATAAACTCAGCTCAGTACTTCCAGACGCAGACCTCGCTGCATCAAGCCCAATTTCCCTTAAGAGGACACAGGGAACACACTCAGCCCAGGATCTGGGTTTCTCTCTCTATCTCTCCCCAGGGATACAATAAGACTCCCACAGCTGTAGGGTTAGGTCCTCAGTCGAGTGTCCAAGCCAAGTCCTCCAGCACCCTCTCTGTGAAATCAATTTGTGTCCCTGCTCAAGTAGCTACCACACACACACTTCGAGACTTAAATTTTCACATACACACACACACACACACACACACACACACACACACACACACACACACACACACACACACACACACACACACACCTGGGAAAGGCTGGCACAGATTTACTAGCTATGTCACCTTCTGTCCAGACTATAAGGTAGCTTCACTGCCACCCATCAGTTACTATAAAGCTCTTAAAAGGGTATCCAATTATACTGAGTGAAATGAATATTAATACGAATGGTAATGTCGCCCAAACAGCCAGGCTTTCAGGAGTGGCCAGAGTTATCAGCAAATAAATATGTGCAAATACTCTCAAGCTTAAATATTTTCTAAAAAGGACCGAACACAATGAAAAGTTTAAAAATATGTACTAAATAATCAAACAACATGAAAATACTATCTATTTACAGTAAACACCAGAGTTTTAGTCACAGGAAATGTTGAAAATAACATAGCTGGAAAGAGTCGCACAGTTGCAGGAAATAAACAATACTTAACTATTCTTACTATATTTTCCTGACTAATCTAAAGAATTGCTGTTCCTACTTACTGAATAGAGCAAGGAAAGATAATGTGGGTGAGTGGTCATTGTCAGATCCAAGGCAGAATGCAGAAAGCGGAGAGCACTCGCCTACTAATATCTAAATATTATTTCTGGCTTAAAGAATGACATTACACACATCTGGTCATCTGACTCTGTTTCCCGCACTTTCCCCCATCACTAGAAGCTGCCAGGGTTTTAGCACCTACTTGTCCATAATACACACACAAAAGAGTATTGCTCAGATGTGGTGCAGTTGCTGGAAGTGATAAAAACATAAAACCATTCCACTCTTCCTACAGGAGCTACATCCTATTCTCTAGCACATACACTGCACCACTGGCTCCATTCAAAACTGTTGGATAAATGTTTTATGGCTTAAATCATAAAGTAATTTCACTTCAGATATATTTTAAAATTTGAGATTAACCTCTGCTCTTCCAGTCTTCTGTTAAAACATATACATTTAATTCAGTTATAATAATGCATGTACATTTATTTTCCTTCCTGCAAGGCATACTGTTGATACAGTTTAACACAAGCAAACCTCACACATGGTTTTCTCTGACGTATGTGAACTTGATGTGATTTAGTATGGACAGTATCCCACCAGTTGTTTGAACTGCCAGAGAGGTTATGATATCAGATATGATAGTTAAAGAACAATTAAGCAGCTCAGATAATAGTGCAGAGAAGTCTAGTATACATTATAATATACAGTAAAGAAATCAAAACATTACAATATACAGAGAAAAAAATCACTGCATTATAATATGCAGACAAGAAATCAGTACATTATAATATACACAGAATTAATCTAACTTAATGAAAATAAATTATTAGAGAGTGGATTACCCTACAATCAATCAATGAGGATATTACACAGAAGAGTTGGAAGGATGAACTAGGGGTAAAACAGTATAACGGATATGGAACACTTTTTATGAAAAAATGTTTACAGCTGTAGATAAATATTTCCAGTTAGGAATAAGAGTTTTTTGTATTAATAAATCAAAGAACAATGCCATGTTTAAACAGAGAAATCAAATGTGTTTTCAATAAAAAAGAGATATTGCTAAGGAATGATCATAGGGAGATAAATTATATAAAAACCCTGTAGTACAAGGAAAATGATTAGGAAGGCAAAATGATGTGTGAATTATCATTAGATTCACATGTCAGATAATAAAATTATTTTTTTAATGTATAAATTGATGTGGAAGGGATTTAAAAAAAACTATGGATTACAGTGGACAACAGTATTGTAGCAGATTTAAATCATAAGGTATCAGGTGTTGCAAAGATAAATCAAATATGCATAGGAAATAGTTACAGCATGGATTTATGTGACTGCGACAAACCACTGATAATGGACTGAATGATAGAAACAGCACTGAACAAAATAAGGCAATATACTTCTACTGGTCTAGATGATACAAGTATATTACTTTTAATGAGATTTATACAAAATGTACTGTATATAATGCCCTACATGTTCAGACACAGTCTAGCATCTGGAACTGATCCACATTATTAGAAAGAGTCAATATACTAGAAATACATAAAAATGGATGCATCTCATAAGACTATAAACGTTAGGCCCAGAAGCCCACCAGGTTTCATAGAGAAGTGTTTTGAGCTGGAGTTAAGTTTAATGAAAAATACAGTTGAACATAGTTACACTGATATCCATCATAAGGTATTTACCCTAGGAAGGTCTATCACTATAAACCGAAAGACTTTTCATATAGATATTCTAAAGGCTTTTGATAATAAGGCAGTGGATGTTATTCATTTGAGTCTAGCAAACGCATTCTATTCTGTACCTCATTAAGTTGTATTAGATGCTTTGGTAAAATGTCACTAAGTATGTGATTATCTCCTCCATCTCTCCAATAGTTTGGTAATAAGTACATGATTATCCCTTCCTTCCCTACATTAGTTTAGAAAACATAAGTCTAAGAATGTGATTATCCTCTCCTTTTCTACATTTGTTTGGTAAAATGTAAATTTAATAAGTATGTGATTTATCCCTTCCCTCTCTACATTACTTTGGTAAAGTGTAAGTTTAATAAGTACATGATTATCCCAACCCTCTCTACATTAATTTGGTAAAATGCATGTTTAATAAGTATGTGATTATCCCTTCCCCCCATGCTAGTTTAGAAAATATAAGCTTAATAATTATGTGACCATCCCCTCTCCCCTCCCTCTGTACATTAGTTTGGCAAAATGTAAGTTTAGTAAGTATGCGATTATCCCCTCCCTCTCCACAATAGTTTAGTAAAGTCTCAAGTTTAATAAGTATGTGATTATCCACTCTCTCAGTTTGGGAAAATGTCAGTTTAATTAGCATGTGAATATCCCCTCTCCCTATATTAGTTTGGTAAAATGTATGTTTAATAAGTATGAGATTATCCCCTCCCTCTCTGCATAAGTTCAATAATTATGTGCTTCTCTCCTCCCTCGCTGCATTAGTTTGGTAAAATGCAAGTTTAATAAATATATGATTATCCCCTCCCTCTCTGCGTTAGCTTGGTAAAATGCAAGTTTCATATGGGTGTAATTATCCCCTCCCTCTTTACATTAGTTTGATCAAATATAAGTTCAATAAGCATGTGATTATCCCCTCCCTCTCTGCATTAGTTTGATAAAATGCAAGTTCAAAACTATGTGGTCATCCCCTTCCTCTCTGCAATAATTTGGTAAACTGTAAGTTTAATAACTACATGATCATCCCCTTCTTCTCTGCATTAATTTGGTAAAATGTAAGTTTAATAACTATCTGATTAGCTCTTCCCTCTCTATATTAGTTTGGTAAAATTAATTTAATAAGAAAATTATTATCCCCCCTACATTAGTTTGGTAAAATCTATGTTTAATAAGAAGGTGATTATCCCCTTCCTTTCTGCATTTATTTGGTAAAATGTAAGTTTAATAAGTGTGTAATTATACCTGCCCTCTCTACATTAGTTTGATCAAATGTAAGCTTAATAAGTATGTAATCATTCCCTCCCTCTTTGCAATAGTTTGGTAAATGTAAGCTTCATAACCATGTGATTAGCCCCTTCCTCTCTACATTAGTTTAGCAAAATGTAAGTTTAATAAGTATGTGATTATCCCCACTCTCTCTGCATTTGTTTGGTAAAATGTAAGTTTGACAAGTATGTGATTATCCCCTCCCTCTCAGCATTAGTTTGGGAAAATCTATATTTAATAAGAAGGTGATTATCCCTCCCTATCTACATTAGTTTAGTAAAATATAAGTTTAATAAGTATGCGGTTAGCCCCTCCCACTCTACATTAGTCCCTCCCTCTGTACATTAGTCTGGTAAAATACATTAGTTTGGTAAAATATATGTTTAATAAGAAGGTGATTATCCCCTCCCGCTCTACACTAGTCAGTAAAATGTAAGTTTAATAAGTTTGTGATTATCCCCGCCTTCTCTACATTTGTTTGGTAAGAAGTAAATTTAACAAGTATGTGATGACCAAACTAATGTAATGTAGAGAGGGAGGGGATAAAGTGTAACTTTAACAAGTATATGATTATCCCCTCCCTCTCTACATTAGTTTAAAAGGCTACCTATCAGTCAAACAGTAACATATCTTCTTCCCTTACCTACCTGTTACCATTGGTCTACCACAAGTTTCAATTCTTGTCCTCCTGACCCCTTCTCTAACATTTTTAATAATGACCTTGATACCTCTGCTACAAAAGCATCACTCTACAACATGTGGATGACTTGGCACTAATATGGTCATCAGACAATTTGGAACATCTTCTACAAATTACATAAGAAGCCTTCATCTCTGTTGAAAACACAAATCCCAGCTACTGCTTAACTCTAAAAAAAACTACTCTTACTCCTCCCAAAGCACAGCTGAAAGGTAATTCCAGCTTTAAAGTCTTCTGAATAAAGAGAGAGATAGAAGGGTATCAACAAAACTGCTTGGAGTGAATCAATGGTAACTTTAAATTTGAGCAAAAAAATTATATAGAAAAAACAGGTTTCTATTAGATGATGGAAGATGCAGTCTATCGAATGCGTCTTGGTCGAACTTAAGGCAAACTAGCTAAGTAGCTTTTAAGCAAATTCTTCCCCAGGGAAAGAATTAGCTTGGCTGCTTCCGTTACTTATTGTTTTCGGCACTGTAGTGCGATCTTGGAGTTGGTACATTTAAGTAGGGGGTTATGCATTCTTTCAATTTTTTTTCTTTTTATTTTGGAACAGGGGAAAAACAAAATCGCTGTTTTGAGCTTTTGAGATTGTAAGCTTTTGCTTACATGGGGTCGATTATTCATCATTTGTTTTTTTTAAGCTTTTGTAATATAGATCAAAAAAAACAATCAACACAGCTGATAAAATGAATACATTTATTTGGTTAGCGCTTTCACCAGTAGATCCTGTCAAATTCTTGATCAGTGTGCAGTAGAATTCTTGTAAAACAACCCTTTTGTTGATAAAATGAATACATTTATTTGGTTAGCGCTTTCACCAGTAGATCCTGTCAAATTCTTGATCAGTGTGCAGTAGAATTCTTGTAAAACAACCCTTTTCGAAAAGATTCTGTCTAAAAGATAAAATAAAAATCTATTTAATGAAGTTTACTGGATTAAAGCGCTCATAAGGAAACTCAAACTAGACTGCATTAAGGATCAGTCAGATTGTTCTGTGCTTTTATTTTTATCTTTTAGACAGAATCTTTTGTAAAAGGGTCAGTTTACAAGAATGCCACTGTACATTGATCAATAATTTGACAGGATCTAACAGCATAATTGGCTTTTACTTTCTTAGTTTCAGTTCTCTTCCACAAGCTTTTAGATTATCAAGCAATCATCCTTCCTTTTATACACCTTGTAAAAGACCACTTACCAAACTATTAGCTCTGTTCATGTTCTACTCATGACTCATTACTTACTACCACAACTGACCATCCCCACAAACCTCTCCTTACGCAATGTCTCCTCTTTTTTTCCTCTCCTTGCCCTATATCTATAAACTATAACCAAAACTTCCCAAACACTGCTATTACTGCCTTAGATGATTAAGTATACCTAGCAAGAATTATAAATATGCCTCAAAATAAAATTTTTATCGTTTTTCTTATCACTTTAATGTTTGTATTTTTCTCTCTTCATCTACAACAGTGGAGCATTTCACTTCAGGTCTCTTCTGAAAATGGGTTCCCTTGACCCAGTTGGACTTTTTCCGGTAGACAACAGTCAGTAAATAAATTAGGAGAGTACTGAACTGGTTAAGTAATGAAGAGACTTGGGAGAGTACAAGTGGAATAAAAATCAAAAGAATCTGAAACAAGGATAGGTGCCCACAAGGATCAGTCTTGGGTCCCTTTTGTTCCAATTACTCATGACTAGTTTTCCTGAATCATTAAAGTGTTGGATTAGGAAATTTGCAGTTGATGTTAAGATCAATGTAACTGTGACTGGGCACATTAAAAAGCAGTTACGTTTAATGAAACCAAAAGTTCAATCTTAAATTTAGGAAAAGGAAATGTATAACTGGAAAGCGTGAGCAGTGTGAAGAATTTGGTATCATAACAGAGAAAAAATAGCTTTGTAGGACATGTAAGAGAAATACAGCAAAATTGTTATTCAATAATTAAAACAATAGTTAGAGCAATATCTCATAGAAAATATGGTTAGGATTTGAATTTATAAATCCATTATTAGACCAGCACTGAGTTTTTTTTATGTATTCTGGTCTTGAAAGTAGTAAAATGGAAAAGGTACACCAAGTTTTTTTTTTTTGTTTGTTTTGTTTACAAAAACATTAAAGGTTACAGGAATACCTTTCATCAAGAAAGATTAAATCTGTTCTCAGTTCACTAGAGACAAGTAAGACAAGATCTAATTTTGATGTTCAAATGTAGGAGCAATGATGGAACAGAAAGTTCTTTGGGAATTATGTTTCTAACTCATGGAAGAAGTAGTAATTAGATTATAGTCAAGGTTGAAAAATTCTCTGCTAGATTAAGCATATCATTTTTCCATGTTAGAGCTGTGAGAAGATGGGATTCACTATATAGCGAGATTAAGCAGGAAAAGATATATGAAAGTTTTAAAAAGAACTTAGACCTATGATTTGGGGATAATGTACACTGGACTAAACCCTTATAGACAAAAGCTCATAATGATCTCATCTGAGGTCCTGGGCCTACATCAATGTGACTTCCTAAAGATTTTCCAATGTCCATCAGTGTAGAGCAAAAACACAATTTTATTCAGCATACATCTTCAAAATTATCATTCTTGGCCCATGCCCTTCCTTAAAGATCACTTTCACACACAAAGAACAAACATACTCCCTCGGGTTTAGTCATCATAATATCATTGTCCTCATCAGACCTCACTTTGGTTTCTAGAAGAAAAAGGTTTTAATAAACTTGGCCCACCTACTTGAAATGCTCTTCCATTAGACATTATATCAAAGCAGACACTGGAAGGTCTCGCAGCAAAACTGAAAGAACATCTTCAAAAAAGGTTACTTGTACATGCTTTCAGGATAAAGGTTAACAAAATGAATTAATTACAAAGTCTGTAGTTCATTCAACATATTTTAAAGTTTTCACAAACACAGCACGAACTCTTAATTCCTTGCTGCAAGTCTCCAAGATGTAATGTTACATCTTGGAGACTTGCAGCAAGGAATTAAGAGTCCGTGCTGTGTTTGCGTAAGCAGTCATGTAGTTTTCTTCAGTTTGTCTATATTTTAAAGTTTTCCTAGATGATTTATTGACATCTAATGTACCCGATGTAATTAGTATGTAACTTTGCATAACAATAGCTTTACTAATATCATAGCTAACTTCCTACAAAGTTTACAATTTCCATCATAGCCACTTCATTCTGTTCAACACTCTACTATACACTTGTTAATCCCCATTCAGTATTGTTGAATTCTGTTCAATGCTTGCCATTTCTTCAGAACTCTACTGTATATCTGTAGATTGTCATTTGATACTACTGAATCTCAGTGTAGCTTCAATTCTGCTCGTCAGCCCTGGTCATAGCCAAAAAGGATTTTATTTATCTATTTAACATTGGTTAACAGGGTAGCTGAACTGGTCCAAAGACCCTTTTCAGTCATGACCCGGACCAGACAGGCCAGACAATGCAGCTAAAAACAACAAAATGTAGATCTATTTATACAGACATTTACATAGGCATGGGCAGTTGTTGTAGACACAGCGCAATATTTTATTTACATTTAGGAACAGATCTTTTTTTCTCAAATATCTTTTTATTTAATTTTTTCTTTTATCATTTGAAATCAAAAACGATATACAGTACAACAGAAGTTGTTGATAATGTTAGAATTTGCACAACATTAGCAAGTTATTAAACTAGGTTTTCACACACTGTGATAAAAAGAAAAACAACTTTCAAATTAGCTGAAGTTGAAAAGGATTACCATGAAGTTATGACTTTGTGATTCAGTCATGAGGCATGAATATAGTAAAACAATTGGCCTATACATTATGTTAGTACAATAAAAATATATCTTGAAGCATAACACCAACCTAATGATGCTCAAAAAATCTAAACTAGTATACATTATATACATACTTCAATCTTTAGACAAACAAACTTACCAGGTAAGCAAATTGCAATAAAGAAAGAAAGAAAGAAAGAAAGGATTGTGGTCCCCCCCTCACAAGTAATCTGCATTATGGTAAAATCAAGACAGGTTTGTTTTTCATCATGAATTTCAGTGTCCATCTATCTAGCTTTGTGTTCCCATTCTGCTCTCTAGTCAACTCTTCTAGCATAACAATAGGAGATGGTCAGACTGTGACCAGTGTAAATTCTTGCCAGAGAAGATGCCAACTTGGATTACCATGTATTCCCATTCAGCAGTGGAATACCTGGTTTCTGTAACACTTACTTTTGATGCAGGAAACATTTCTTTCCCATCAAAGGTCTGTGATACCACTACCCTTAAGACTATCTCTGATGTACTAGTATGTACTATTAAAGGCATATTGATGTCTGGAAAGACTAATACAGGTCCCGAACATAATATTCTCTACAGCTGATTAAAAGCATTGTTTGCCTCTCGCGTCCACTTCACCTTAACGGGTAACTTTCCTTTGGACAAATCTCCAAGAAGACACACTATTAACACAAAATGGTGTTCATAGTTTTGACTGTACCCAGCTAATCCTGAAAATGCTCTTACTTACTCCATGGTGTCAGGAATAGGCCAGTTTTTCACACCTTCAAGTTTTTCCTTCAGGAGCCTCACAAACCTACCAATGACATACCCTAAATATTTCCCCTCTGTCCTGCCTGAATTGCTCTAAGAAGGACTTTCTCTTAACTTGGTTTGTCTCAGAGAGTCTAATACAGCCTGAACACTAGCTAAATGGAAGTCCCAATCCTCTGAGAATGTTGAATCCTATCATCTAGGTAAGCAGCAGCATATCAGTCACAATTTTTTAGACTCTGTCCATTAATCTGTGAAAGGTTGCAGGGATGCCATACCCTCCCAAAAGGAAGGACATTATACTGGAAAAGCCTCTATGGTGTTGAAAAAGTTGTCTTTTCTTTGGCTTCAAGCTATTAGACGCATCTAGCAACATCAATTTGGTGGATCAAATGTGGTCAAGAATGTTGCCTTCCCCAGCCTATTAATGCATCAACCCCAGGCATTAGACAGCTGTCAAATTTGAAAAAGTTGTTCAGCTTCCTAAGATCGTAACAGAAATCGATTGTTCCACCAAAGTTTGGGACTAACACTCAAGGGTGGACCTTTTTGACTTCTCTATCAACTTCATCTTTTAAGGATTTGTTGCACTGCTCTTATACAGCCTTTTTCTATGACTCTAGTATTCTGTAAAGTTTTAAATTAACCTTTTCCCAAAGAAGAGTCTCAGTATGGTAATTAGATCTGTTCTATATCCGTTTTATGTATAGCCTTTTCAGACAATATTTACATGTGCATTAGTTTGATTTATAGCTTCAAACACAATAGTTACATCCTTATGCCACATTTTGAGACACTATTCTGATGAGACCATTTCAAAGCCTTGCCTTTTCTTGGTATCATACAGGCTACCACAGAACAGGAAAGAAAACCTTGATAAAAACACAAGAACCTAAACAAAAATCAAGGTCGCACTAAGTCCCTGGCAAAAGAAACAGGCAAGATCCAAGCTTAAGTTAAAACTTATTTAATAAACAATAAAACAGAAGTTAAATGATTTCATCCATGCAATAGACAGAACTTCATCAGAACTTCCAATGAATGCAAAGAACCATTTATAGTGCTATTCTACAATCATGTGACTCACTTTTACCTATCACTTCAAACTTATTATCAGCAATTAGTTTTTCAGCATATGATGTTAATATAAATTGACAATCTATATTTGTGAACCATAAATAATAAAACATCAAAGTCTATGTGGACTATGTATGAAAACATGAAAAAACATGTACTTTCTTAGCTGCAAGCAACTTTAGTAAACTACTTAAAGAAACAGCATAATTCACATCAGGAAATGCACAAACATTTAATCTAATCTGCCATAAAATTTCCCAATATTCCAATTTGTACTGCCAAGGTCCACCATTATGATTAAAGGAGACCTAGTCCACACTATTCCAATGAGACCATCTCAAAGCCTCGTCTTTTATCTTGTCTTGTATCATACAGGCTACTGAGAGGTGACCTTTGCCTCATGTATAGAGCCTCAACAGACCCTATTCTGTACACCTAAAGTACATTCATAAGTCAAATGGCATCAGGAACACCCACTCAAGTGACATTAATTTCTTTTTCAAGACTAATAGAAGATGCTGGAGGAATAGGTATGCATCACAAAGAATACCACTTCTATAGAATTGCTTTTACTTCCACATAAAGCAGACTATTTTTACTCCAATGGACCTCAAGGACTGGAGAAAAATAATTACCCCAAAATATACTTATCCGTTCCACCTTGGCATATTGCAAAATATAATGGCTAATAATTACCATTAAAGTGCATGGCTATGCTTCTTAAGATTCTCGTAGGCATAGTTCTCAACCTCTTGGCAAAAAAAAAAAATCTGGACAAAACCAAAAATAATGGGGGACAAAGCCCCAAAAATATAGAGACAAATTTTAAATACTGCTGTTACAAACTTAGAAAGTTACTAGAATAAAAGGTCTTGTGCTACCATGTATTTTCTGAAAGATACAAATCTGAAACTCCAGAAAAATACAAATTTTATGAGGAACAGACCAAAAGTAAGAGGCACAAATCTGGACATTCTGTGAAAATATAGACAGCTGACAAGTATGCTCGCAGGTTATTAGCTTACTATGTACCTATGAACCTAAGAATTATGAGAACCACCAGACTATGCAACAGTATGCACACTGCTAGATCTATCTTGGGGTGAGAAATTATAATGGAATAGAAAAGAAGATTAACCCATTTGTATATTATATGCCTGGAGAGATGTAGCTGCAATGGAAGTGGGGGGACAAGACTCTGCTTTAAAAGGGATGCAAGAAAGCTAGAAAACAGACTTCATAAATGGCAGCTGAAAGATAACAGCTACAGATGTGTAGTGCTCTATCTGGGAAGCAATAATCCAAAGTAAATTAAAACTGAGAAGGTTAAACTCCGAATAATTAGATAAGAAAAATAACTGGGGATAAACAAATCACAACAGCAGTAAGTGTCAAGGAACAAACTTAGAAAGTAGTTGCAAAGACCAACATATTTCTGGGTTGTAGTGTAAAAGGGACAAAATCATGAGACAGCACATGGTCTCTAACCCCCCACAAGGTGGAGTGAAACTACATCTGGAGTACTGTTCCCATTTCTGTAAACTGATGACAAGTGTGGCCAGCACAGTGGGTCACCACTAAGATCTACTTCTTAATGATTCAAGGACTGGGGTTCACCCTTGACAAATAGCCATAAATCAGTAAGTCCCCTGGATTGTCAAATCTTGAATGAGGCAATCCAGACTTGGTGGGCACCATGGTGCTTCTCTGGGACCCATATGAAACTTACATTTTCTCCTTGAGATAGCATTAGGTTTTGCCTGCTACACCAGTTTCCAAATATGGCAGTTACTATCTACCTCCTTATATGTACATTTCCCAGATGAAACACTACATTTGTAACAGTTAATTCTCAGCTCCCATCTGCTATCCAAGTTGTATAGCCGTGTGTGTGTGTGTGTGTGTGTGTGTGTGTGTGTGTGTGTGTGTGTGTACATATATATATAATGTATGTGTTTGTAAAATAAAATTGTGTGCACCTGTGTGGCCCCCATATATTTCCCCCTTTACCATTCCCCTTCACAGTCCAACCCCACTTACCTTATTATCAACTGGTAGACAGGGAAATAGACAGACAGACAGACAAACAGAAACATATATAAAAAGAGAGATGCAAAAGAAGCTAACTAGGATGGGCAGAAAACATTAGAGAATTTGATACAAACAAAGCAAAGCAATCTAGGACTATACTCACTCATGAACATGAAGGAAAGTGAAAACATGATACAGGTGCATACAGCCATTAATGGAACATGGGAAGGAATCGAGTTAAGATTAAAGGAAAGGAAATGAAGAACAGTGTCAGCAAGTACCAACTAGAAGACAGAATTTTTTTAGTCTGGACATGAAAAAAAATTTCTCCACACAAAATGCTGAGAAAAGGAAGTTCCAGAAAGGCTGGTACAAAGCAAACCAAGGGGCAAATGATATTAATCTGAAAGAGGTAGATTAAAATATCTGGTCATCCAAGGTGGTAAGAAATAACAGACTGATTGAAGTATTTCACAGTGCATTATAGAACAAATGTATTGCCTGGAATCAGGAAAGAATGCATTTATGATGAAACAACAAAGAAGCAAGATATATATATATATATATATACATACAACAACAAAGACCAACAGTGAGTCCCAGCTCTACCTTCGAAAATAGTAAAATTTATTCAGTTCGAACAAATCTTTTCTCTAGCGCCTCGGCCAACAGCCTTTACAGAGTAAAACAAAGAAACTCTTAAAAACTTCAGAATATATACAAATTGAAGCAATAAATCAATTATACAATCAGATAATTTAAAAAGATGTAATACATATTTAAAGTCACAGTTTTAAATAAGACTTTGCCAGTTACATTCTCTGTTCATACCATATGGATGTAAAGTACCATACTTCATAATTAAAATAGATTCCTTCTGTCTCAATATATTCTTTTGCCATTCCCAGTTATTATAATACAGGGGAACATGTTCTAATATAGTAGTTTTTAAACAATCAATATTACCATGATGTACAGAATTAAAATGTTCAGCAACAGGACTATTCAATTTATTATTTCTTACATCCCTTATATGCTCTTTAATTCTATCTGTTAGCATTCTCTTTGTTTCTCCAATATAATATTTATGACAACTACAAAATATAGCATAAATAACACCCTTACTCATACAAGAGTATCTAGCTCTGGTAGTGACATTTTTTTCATTTATTTTAACTACCTCGGGCACTATATGTTTGCAAACGGAACACTTTCCACAAGGGAAGGTTCCAACAATTTTCACATTATTAAAACTGCAGGTATTAGGCTTCTTATAAATACTGTGTACTAAGAAATCTTGAATACTTTTACCTTTTTTATATGATATAATTAATCTTGTATCTTTCAATGAAAGAATATCTCTCTTAATGAAATTCCAATAATTTATAATTAATTTATTTATAATAAATGAGAAATTGGTGTATTTAGTAACAAAAAACATCTTCTCCTCATTAGGTTCTTGAGTATTATAACTATTGTAATTACGACAATTATTAAATGTGCTAGCAGCATTATTACTTTTAAAAACTCTGCAAAAACTATTTTTAATATTCGCTGGATTATATCCTCTATCAATAAATATTTGAGCTACTTTAAGAGTCTCCTTATAAGCTAATTTAATGTCAGAATTTAATCTTTTTATTCTAAGAAATTCTCCATAAGGAATAGCTGTCAATGTATGGGAAGGGTGACAGCTATTACCCCACATTTTCCAACTAATTTCATCAAACTTTCTATAAATGCCAGTGTGTATCAAATGGCCATTATTACCTCTAAGGGAAATATCTAGAAAGTTGACCTGACACCCTTGTTGTGTATCACTAAAACTAATACCAAACTTGTTATTATTCAAATCATGAATAAAAAGTGCAGATGCATTATAGTTACCTTTACAGACGAAAATAAGATCGTCTATAAATCTAAAGTACTTGATAACATTACTCTTAAAGAAAGGTTGTCTATAAAGAAATTCATTTTCAAACATTCCCATAAATAAGTTTGCATAGGCTGGCGCAAAAGCAGCTCCCATGGCTGTGCCTGTTAGCTGTTTATAAAGAATGCCATTAAATTCAAAAACATTATTGGTTAGACAAAATTCAACTAATTCCAGTATATAATGCGTTTTAGGGCTGTCACCAAGAAAGAATTTTATAGCTTCCAAACCCAAAATATGGGAAATATTAGTGTAAAGACTCACTACGTCTACAGTGATGAAATATATTCCCTCAGTCCAATATATAGTAAAACAATTGGCCTATACATTATGTTAGTACAATAAGAATATATCTTGAAGCATAACACCAACCTAATGATGCTCAAAAAATCTAAACTAGTATACATTATATACATACTTCAATCTTTAGACAAACAAACTTACCAGGTAAGCAAATTGCAATAAAGAAAGAAAGAAAGAAAGAAAGAAAGAAAGAAAGGATTGTGGTCCCCCCCTCACAAGTAATCTGCATTATGGTAAAATCAAGACAGGTTTGTTTTTCATCATGAATTCAGTGTCCATCTATCTAGCTTTGTGTTCCCATTCTGCTCTCTAGTCAACTCTTCTAGCATAACAATAGGAGATGGTCAGACTGTGACCAGTGTAAATTCTTGCCAGAGAAGATGCCAACTTGGATTACCATGTATTCCCATTCAGCAGTGGAATACCTGGCTTCTGTAACACTTACTTTTGATGCAGGAAACATTTCTTTCCCATCAAAGGTCTGTGATACCACTACCCTTAAGACTATCTCTGATGTACTAGTATGTACTATTAAAGGCATATTGATGTCTGGAAAGACTAATATAGGTCCCGAACATAATATTCTCTACAGCTGATTAAAAGCATTGTTTGCCTCTCGCGTCCACTTCACCTTAACGGGTAACTTTCCTTTGGACAAATCTCCAAGAAGACACACTATTAACACAAAATGGTGTTCATAGTTTTGACTGTACCCAGCTAATCCTGAAAATGCTCTTACTTACTCCATGGTGTCAGGAATAGGCCAGTTTTTCACACCTTCAAGTTTTTCCTTCAGGAGCCTCACAAACCTACCAATGACATACGCTAAATATTTCCCCTCTATCCTGCCTGAATTGCTCTAAGAAGGACTTTCTCTTAACTTGGTTTGCCTCAGAGAGTCTAATACAGCCTGAATACTAGCTAAATGGAAGTCCCAATCCTCTGAGAATGTTGAATCCTATCATCTAGGTAAGCAGCAGCATATCAGTCACAATTTTTTAGACTCTGTCCATTAATCTGTGAAAGGTTGCAGGGATGCCATACCCTCCCAAAAGGAAGGACATTATACTGGAAAAGCCTCTATGGTGTTGAAAAAGTTGTCTTTTCTTTGGCTTCAAGCTATTAGACGCATCTAGCAACATCAATTTGGTGGATCAAATGTGGTCAATAATGTTGCCTTCCCCAGCCTATTAATGCATCAACCCCAGGCATTAGACAGCTGTCAAATTTGAAAAAGCTGTTCAGCTTCCTAAGATCGTAACAGAAATCGATTGTTCCACCAAAGTTTGGGACTAACACTTAAGGGTGGACCTTTTTGACTTCTCTATCAACTTCATCTTTTAAGGATTTGTTGCACTGCTCTTATACAGCCTTTTTCTGTGACTCTAGTATTCTGTAAAGTTTTAAATTAACCTTTTCCCAAAGAAGAGTCTCAGTATGGTAATTAAATCTGTTCTATATCAGTTTTATGTATAGCCTTTTCAGAAAATATTTACATGTGCATTAGTTTGATTTATAGCTTCAAACACAATAGTTACATCCTTATGCCACATTTTGAGACACTATTCTGATGAGACCATTTCAAAGCCTTGCCTTTTCTTGGTATCATACAGGCTACCACAGAACAGGAAAGAAAACCTTGATAAAAACACAAGAACCTAAACAAAAATTAAGGTCGCACTAAGTCCCTGGCAAAAGAAACAGGCAAGATCCAAGCTTAAGTTAAAACTTATTTAATAAACAATAAAACAGAAGTTAAATGATTTCATCCATGCAATAGACAGAACTTCATCAGAACTTCCAATGAATGCAAAGAACCATTTATAGTGCTATTCTACAATCATGTGACTCACTTTTACCTATCACTTCAAGCTTATTATCAGCAATTAGTTTTTCAGCATATGATGTTAATATAAATTGACAATCTATATTTGTGAACCATAAATAATAAAACATCAAAGTCTATGTGGACTATGAATGAAAACATGAAAAAACATGTACTTTCTTAGCTGCAAGCAACTTTAGTAAACTACTTAAAGAAACAGCATAATTCACATCAGGAAATGCACAAACATTTAATCTAATCTGCCATAAAATTTCCCAATATTCCAATTTGTACTGCCAAGGTCCACCATTATGATTAAAGGAGACCTAGTCCACACTATTCCAATGAGACCATCTCAAAGCCTCGTCTTTTATCTTGTCTTGTATCATACAGGCTACTGAGAGGTGACCTTTGCCTCATGTATAGAGCCTCAACAGACCCTATTCTGTACACCTAAAGTACATTCATAAGTCAAATGGCATCAGGAACACCCACTCAAGTGACATTAATTTCTTTTTCAAGACTAATAGAAGATGCTGGAGGAATAGGTATGTATCACAAA
The DNA here is from genome assembly GCF_019279795.1 of Protopterus annectens. NCBI lineage: Eukaryota > Metazoa > Chordata > Ceratodontiformes > Protopteridae > Protopterus > Protopterus annectens. The sequence goes on along the minus strand of NC_056741.1, from coordinate 1,656,299,074 downwards.
GAATACCACTTCTATAGAATTGCTTTTACTTCCACATAAAGCAGACTATTTTTACTCCAATGGACCTCAAGGACTGGAGAAAAATAATTACCCCAAAATATACTTATCCGTTCCACCTTGGCATATTGCAAAATATAATGGCTAATAATTACCATTAAAGTGCATGGCTATGCTTCTTAAGATTCTCGTAGGCATAGCTCTCAACCTCTTGGCAAAAAAAAAAATCTGGACAAAACCAAAAATAATGGGGGACAAAGCCCCAAAAATATAGAGACAAATTTTAAATACTGCTGTTACAAACTTAGAAAGTTACTAGAATAAAAGGTCTTGTGCTACCATGTATTTTCTGAAAGATACAAATCTGAAACTCCAGAAAAATACAAATTTTATGTGGAACAGACCAAAAGTAAGAGGCACAAATCTGGACATTCTGTGAAAATATAGACAGCTGACAAGTATGCTCGCAGGTTATTAGCCTACTATGTACCTATGAACCTAAGAATTATGAGAACCACCAGACTATGCAACAGTATGCACACTGCTAGATCTATCTTGGGGTGAGAAATTATAATGGAATAGAAAAGAAGATTAACCCATTTGTATATTATATGCCTGGAGAGATGTAGCTGCAATGGAAGTGGGGGGACAAGACTCTGCTTTAAAAGGGATGCAAGAAAGCTAGAAAACAGACTTCATAAATGGCAGCTGAAAGATAACAGCTACAGATGTATAGTGCTCTATCTGGGAAGCAATAATCCAAAGTAAATTAAAACTGAGAAGGTTAAACTCCAAATAATTAGATAAGAAAAATAACTGGGGATAAACAAATCACAACAGCAGTAAGTGTCAAGGAACAAACTTAGAAAGTAGTTGCAAAGACCAACATATTTCTGGGTTGTAGTGTAAGAGGGACAAAATCATGAGACAGCACATGGTCTCTAACCCCCCACAAGGTGGAGTGAAACTACATCTGGAGTACTGTTCCCATTTCTGTAAACTGATGACAAGTGTGGCCAGCACAGTGGGTCACCACTAAGATCTACTTCTTAATGATTCAAGGACTGGGGTTCACCCTTGACAAATAGCCATAAATCAGTAAGTCCCCTGGATTGTCAAATCTTGAATGAGACAATCCAGACTTGGTGGGCACCATGGTGCTTCTCTGGGACCCATATGAAACTTACATTTTCTCCTTGAGATAGCATTAGGTTTTGCCTGCTACACCAGTTTCCAAATATGGCAGTTACTATCTACCTCCTTATATGTACATTTCCCAGATGAAACACTACATTTGTAACAGTTAATTCTCAGCTCCCATCTGCTATCCAAGTTGTATAGCCGTGTGTGTGTGTGTGTGTGTGTGTGTGTGTGTGTGTGTACATATATATAATGTATGCGTTTGTAAAATAAAATTGTGTGCACCTGTGTGGCCCCCATATATTTCCCCCTTTACCATTCCCCTTCACAGTCCAACCCACTTACCTTATTATCAACTGGTAGACAGGGAAATAGATAGACAGACAGACAAACAGAAACATATATAAAAAGAGAGATGCAAAAGAAGCTAACTAGGATGGGCAGAAAACATTAGAGAATTTGATACAAACAAAGCAAAGCAATCTAGGACTATACTCACTCATGAACATGAAGGAAAGCGAAAACATGATACAGGTGCATACAGCCATTAATGGAACATGGGAAGGAATCGAGTTAAGATTAAAGGAAAGGAAATGAAGAACAGTGTCAGCAAGTACCAACTAGAAGACAGAAATTTTTTAGTCTGGACATGAAAAAAAATTTCTCCACACAAAATGCTGAGAAAAGGAAGTTCCAGAAAGGCTGGTACAAAGCAAACCAAGGGGCAAATGATATTAATCTGAAAGAGGTAGATTAAAATATCTGGTCATCCAAGGTGGTAAGAAATAACAGACTGACTGAAGTATTTCACAGTGCATTATAGAACAAATGTATTGCCTGGAATCAGGAAAGAATGCATTTATGTCTCATAATCCAAATGCAGAAACCACAATCTCATTCTGTTAAGGTTAGGTGGTGAAAAATGCACAACATAGGATTCCAATGGCTATAAACAAATACACAGCATTTTGGTTCACAGTGTCAAAACACAGAGGTGAAGGAAGACTTGAATGTCAGGATAACAGAGGTTTACAAACAGAGACCTGATTAGGGTCAGGAGAGCAAGTTAGCAAATAAACTATTTGAAAATATATAAAAAATGCAGAATGGGTTTAAAAGCACTGAAAAACAGAACAATAACAGTCGGACTTGCTAGTGAAGTAAGGACAGTCCATAACAAAACAAAGGAGAAACCAGAACTCAAGGCACAGAGGGGGATCAGTGATAAGGTTATGTCAGGCTAGAAATAGTGCATAAGTATCAAAAGGGCCAAATATGGGTTAACATCAGATGAGCATTTACACAGACATCTGATTTATAGAAACTGGGCTTTGAAGAGCTAATATCGCTCCTCACGTTACCCAAGGAAACAGAAGCAATGCCCAATAAAAGTATAGGTGAACAGATAAGGCACTAACAACTGAAAAGCTGGAAAGGCCTCTTCTAACACTGAATGAGATCAAGGAGTGCAGTTCGGTGGCATCCCAGTAAGAATCCCAAGGAGAAGCTAAACAGCAGGGCCCTTATGGAGATTATCTAAAAGTCAGGGATTATAAAGGTACCTGTGTTACTGAGCAAATCAGTGAATTTCAGCATTGATTAACAACACGTAGAGTCTGCCTGTAGGACTAACAACCCAAATCTACACCCAGGTCATTAGGCATCAGGAAAGTGTAAACAAAAGTGGTCAGTGCATAAGATCATTCTGGCATTCAGTAAAGCCTTTAAATTCTGTCCTGAATTGCAATCTCCTTGATAATTTGAGAGGGTTTGGCATGAGTAGCATGTGTGAGTGGGTGGAAAATGGACAGATAACTGAAAAAATAACCTAGAGGTGCTCACAGAGGGTAACAGTGTGGCAAATGGTGTCCTGCAGAGGTTGTCTCTAAGCTGAGCCAAATGATTTCACATAGGGTATCCCCTATCAGTTTACAGAATTAACATACGACTGAAACTGAAAACTATACGACGACAACAATGAAATCTCAGAACAATGAATGTTCATAAAATCAGAACTTAGAAGACCAAAACAAAGCTGCTGTTGCTATACACCACTTTTTTTTTTTTTTATTTAAACAAGAGCATTTGAATGGAGATCGCAGTACACTGAGGATCAGGATTCACCCTTTCCCTACTGCAGTGTGATCTTGGAACAGTTATATAATTTGCAGGGGGTGTGGGGGGCACAACCCCCCCACATGGAAGTTGCAGTGGATCTTGCCCCCCGCAAAAACATAAAAAAGTTGCAGTGAAGTTAAACAGAACAGTGCGTTCATTATTTTATTAAAATGTTGTCAACCGAAAAGTGCTCTGTGTATGTTGTAGCAGTTACTGTTAACCACAGCATAGTTTAAAGGGACAGACGTCCATTTCTTGTGAGTGTTTTTTATACATGTAAAAGAGTACTGGATTGGATGTGTTTGTTTCAGTCTTCCAAGCTCCAATTTTGTTAATGATCATTCTGAGGTTTCGATGTTGTTTCGTCGTTTTCATTTTCGGTCATATGTTAATTCAGTAAACTGATAGGGATCCCACGTAGGACACTGAAAAATTTAACTAGCCTCCTTGTGTATGGCACCTAGTATAAGGGGTAACAGAGAGAGGGAGATATCATCGCTGGAGCCTTCCTGTGTCCTGACAGAGTGCTCTTCAAACTATCTGGAGATATACAGAGCCGAGTATATTTTTCTGGCACTTGAGTTGTGTACTGGTAATTGTTGTTTGACTACTTTTATATCATTGCTGGCTAACTTCAGAGTTGTGCACTGTTATTTTTGCTTCACTGTAAAGTTTTTCAGACCTCTGCTGAAGGTGTTGGTTTTCCCCTACCCACTCTCCCTACTCCCGTCTTGTTGTTTAAATTTGGAGGCTTTTGCAGTTGCCCGCCCCCACTGTAGATTTGATCTGGGACACTCCTCCCAGTCCCATCTCTTTACCTCATTCTACATAATAGACTCCTTCTGCACTTGTTTTTAATCATTTTTAATTTAATTGCATTTTTTAAACTGTTTGGTCTAACATTGCTACATACTTAAGTGTGCTAGCTTGCACTGCATTTGAATTGTTTTGACTGCTGTTTTAGCTACTTTTCTGTGTATACACACATTATATATATATATATATATATATATATATATATATATATATATATATATATATATATATATATATGCCTTTCCCGTAACTAGTACAGTACAGATTCAGATTTGCTGTATCCAGGACTGTAAGTAAGCTTCTGAGCTCCCCCCTCCCCAAGCTTTCTGTGTTGGAGGGAAGCCTTCTAGCTTATCAGTGGGAGTGGTAAGCACTAGGTAACCTATCTACCACATAAGGAGTGGTTCTGGCCCAGAAATTGTAGATGTTCATCGTGCTTCACTGTTGCAGTCATTACTGTTGGGTTATCCTGCTGGCAGGCGACCCGCAGTCGGCCAGAATTCCAAAGTCTAAGTCCGGTGTCGGTTGCTGTCGCCTCTTCCCTGACGTCAGTGCGCCAGGGGTATAAAAGAAGCAGACAACACCATTTTCTTCAGTCTTTCTTGCCACGCGGTGCCCGAAGCAAAAGCAGAACTGCCGGTCGGTCGACTCCTGAGATTTTTCACAGACGAATTTCAGATCCAAAGTCTTCAATAATGCTAAGTACCCCGTTGGGGAAACTTTTTTCTTGCTCCAGTCCAATGTCAGAAAAAGTTAACAATTGTATTTCTTGAGGGAAGCAAATACCTCACAAGGATCATCATTTTTACTGTATTCCTTGCCTAGGCCCTGATCGTAGTTGTCGGTTTTGTGCTAGATTCAACAAGCGCCACTTTGATTTTGCTTATCATTACTTTGGCCGGAAATTTAATTACATAATGCCGTCGGAACAGCCAACGACCGGAATTTCTAAAAAAAACAAGGAAAAAGAGAAAGACAGGCATCCGAGATCCAAAACTGACGACGAGGCTTCCGCTAAGCCAGTCGGCGGTTCTCAGCGAGGCACTTTCGCAGCCCCTGACACCCGCTACATCAGAGCCACAGGCCGCTGATGACTCCCACGTAGAGCCAGCTAGGCCTCTGGATAATCAAGGTATTGGACACTCAGAAATTTTTCCCTCAGATGGGTCCGGAGCTGCTGAGCAGGCATCGGCTTCTGAGTGAGTATTCAGACCTACACAGTTATATGTAAAGCCTACCTCAGCTTCTAAAGCAAAGACTACAGCAGCTTTAAAGACAAAGAAACAAGTACAGCATTCTTCACAACAGACTTCCATGCCTAAAAACAGATGTTCAAAATGGCCGAAGACCTTGTTACCTTGATCAGGGGTTCCCATCCTCCTCCTGACAAAAGGCCTAGGCAAGAGACAGACTATGACTCTTCAGATCAGGTTTGCATTTCCTCCGATTCCTCTTCTGTACAGGAATATTCTCTTCATCCCTGTGAGGATTCTGATGCTGAAGAATCCATTCATTCAGCCTCTCCTCCTGAGGATTTATCTTTTGGGGAAACCCTGCATTCCATGAGGGAACACTTCCACTGGGAGAGCCAAGATTACTCAGAATCAAAGAAAAGGCTCAGAGATTTTCTTTTACTTCCTCAGCACAGGCCTCTTGCTATTCCCCCTGTGCTAGACATTGTAGATGATGTATTTTCAGAGTCCGGCCTTTCTCTGGATTCCTTACCTCCAGCTCCTGTTAAATCAGACAGATATTACAGGGTTCCTGATACGCATAAATTTCTTTATAAAAACCCTACTGCTGACCCAGAAACTATTTCTCAGGGTCCCAAGGGGCTTAAGACCACTACTGCTAAAAACCCTGTCCCTTCTGACAGGGACTCAAGGGCCCTAGACAGATGGGGGGAAAAAGGTTTACATTTCTGTTACTTTGGCTGGGAGGGCTTTAAATTGTCAATTTCATACGATTAAATATCAGCAATACTTAAATGTCACTGTTAAAACAGAAAATGTTGACTAATTCTGATTGTACAGAAAATAAGGAAATACAGGATTTATTGCATGCAAGTGAACAAGTGGGAAAGCATACATTGCAATGTGGTTTTGACTCTCTGGAGGCCTCCTGCAAGGCCGCAGTTACGGGTTCCGTTATTAGGAGACACGCTTGGTTAAAGGAACAAAATCTGCCTGATCATGTTAAAGCAAAATTATTAGATGCGCCATTACAGCATGATACTTTATTTGGTGTTAAAGCAGAGGAGGTTTTGAAGAAAATGGAGAACAAAGTGAAATCTATGCAAACAGTAAAGGATTTCTTTCAGGTGCAGCCACCAAAATTTAGCAGGAACTGGCCTACAAAAAAATTGGTCCTTTCCAGTGCAGGCCACAAAGAGGCAGATACAGACGTCCCAGAGGCAGATCCCAGCCCCAGGGCTCATACAGGCCTAAACAGTGGGGTGCTTCTACCTCCAAAACTGGAGAAGACAAAGCTCAGCCATACAGAAAACAGTACACATGATGAGCAACGACCAAACTAATAAACAAATATAGATGAAAAGCCACCAGCTAGACGATAAATATCATTTAATAACGAACAAAACTTGTACAGCTAAAAACGTACTTCGAACAAACTTAAAAACGCCAAACAGAAACACCTAAGAACAAGAATATAATTCAATGCGAGCGCTTTCGTTTAAATATTTTAAACTTCTTCAGACAAAAGGCATCTATTAACATCCTTTTATAACCTTCACAGAAAATTGTGCCAAAATCCAGTTCAAATTGGAGCATGCATAGTAGCCAAAAAATGGGAAATAGAATTTCTAAACACAATTCAAGGAATGCATAAACAACAGTAATTAAATACTATAAAGGCAATAATAATACATTATATTATATAAAAAATGTTTAAACACGAATAATTTAAATCATTCTTTTCATATGAAATCATGAACCCACAACCTCTCCAACCCTTAACATTTACAAATTATTAAATATTAAATATTAAATAATAAAATATTACGATTGATCTATTTTCTATAATAGATTATCTTATAACATATATATTATTACTACATAGCTTCCTCCATATACACTCAAAATTATTAAAATACTTAAAATCAAATATTAAATTAATCTTGCATTTTATTACGAGTCAATGCTTTTAATTTTAAAATTGGCCCTATAGAACTTCTTTCATTTAAGCCTGGCATACAATCAACTTGTAATTTAATTTGCCAGGTAAGTTCTCTTTCTTCCAAAATTAAGTTCCACGGGGTTCTTTCTTCTATTTCTACTTGATCTATTACCATATAGTTAAAATTATGATTGTTACATTCATTTATATGTTTTGCTAGCGCGTTAATTTTTTATTTTTTATGGCATATTCATGCTCATAATATTAAGTGAAGAATTTTCAAAAAGCCTTAGTTATCACTTTGAAGAATTTTAAAGCCTTGGGTTATACTTGCTACTGCAGATTTATCAAATAATCAAAGATATTTTTATAATGTCCGGAAACATGTTGGAGATACACAGGATAAAAACCATATAAAGATTTATCCCCAAAATAGTTTATGTAGGAAAGAAATAGGAATGTGTAAAAAAGGAAAATATAATAATAATGTGAATGTGCAAAAAGTTGTCATGGAAAATAGAAGTTATGTTCTTACCTGTACGTTTACATATTAAGCGGGCCGACCTCGGCTGCTTCTTCTGGATGGGTTCGAGAGTTGGTTCTCGACTGCAACCCTCACTCCTACCGAGGGATTGGACTTGCAGCTCAGAGAGCTCATATATCCAACCCAGCTTATAAAGCCTCAGATCTAGTTTGTAAGCTAACCCAGCTTATATCAGCAATGCTTCTTCTGTAGAATCCACCTCTAACAACAGCAGGAAACAGAAAATATGACTACATAAGAAAACAAGGTGAGTGACTCATGAAACTAAGAAGTGAGTAACTCTAGGAGTCTCCAGGCAAGGGGGAAAGGGTGGGAAGGCCAAAGAAGAGGAGTGGAAAATACAACTAGACAGCAACAGCAAACGTCTCTAACTCTATAAGTTGATATTGTCTATCCTGGCCTCTCTCTGGATGGGACAGCGTCCTAGCACCTGACAGTGAGGTCAATGCATTGGTTTAGATTTGATGTTGAAACCACCTTAGGCAAAAGAAACTCTGTCCTTATGGAATAAGAGATAAGGAGAACGACAACTGAGTGCTTGAAGTTCTGAAATTCTTCTAGCTGATGTGATAGCCACCAGAGAGTTTTCCATGATAATAATTTTAAGGAACATGAAGCTGCAGGTTCGAAAGGGGAAAGAATCAAAGAAGCAAGAACTAAATTTAGGTCCCAAGGAGAAGGAGGATTTCTTATAGGAGGTCTGAGAAGAAAAACTCCTTTCGACATTAGGGCAGATTCAGAAATGCCCACATGAAAATTAGAAATAGCAATTGAACCTTAAGAGTAGATGGAGATGAACCTGCATGGAAGAGTTCAGCTAGAAAATCAAGGACTAGTTGGATGGAAGCGTGAAAGGATCTATGTCCTTTCCTTGTGCCCAGTATGAGAAACGCTTCCACTTACTCAAATAAATCTTCGAGTGGAAGATTTATGGGAAGCTATCAATATATCTCTAACCGAGTGAGATAATTGAGGAAGCCTGGCTGGTTGGAACTGGAGGAACCAAGCAGTGAGGTTCAGAGAGGTGAAACTGACCGATTGGTGGATCAAAAGATCTGGAACTAGGTCCACAAGAGAAAATGATGTAGAAAGGGGAACCAGAGGCCAGTAAGGAGCAATGAGGATCAATGAGGCCTTCTGAGCGATAGCTTTCTGTATTGAGATATCAGAGGGAAAGGAGGAAATGCATACAGAAGTCCCCGGGGCCAAACTTGGACTAGAGCGTCCCTGCTGGGTTGGCCTGGTAAAGGGAATAGAGTGAAGTATTCTCTGCACTTGCTGTTTTGGGGAGTAGCAAAAAGATCGCAGCAAGGCTGACCCCACTTGAGAAATATCTCTCTCACTACAGAGTCTTTCAGAGACCACGAGGCATGAGTATAGCTCTGCTCAACTTGTCCGCAATGTGATTGGACTTCCCGGGATGGCTATCAGAGCTGAGAAGAAATCGCCCATTGCCACAGTCTGAGTGCTTCTCGACACAGGGGTATGACCTGGTTCCGCCTTGTTTGTTGATGTACCACACTACAGACATATTGTCTGTCTGGATGCAATCGTTCCCAAGGGAAGAGAGTCTTAAAAGCACTGCTCTCATCTCCAGAACATTTATGTGCAAGTGGCATTTGCCATGTGCCCTGGACTGTCCTGCCCTGATAATGCCCCCACCCGATCAGGGAGGCATCCGCTGTCAGAGTAGCAACCGGAGGAGGTGGAACAAATGGTCTTCCGACAGGAGCTGGAAGACATCCACCACATGAGATGCTTTTATCATAATGGTGTGAGACATTGGAAGTTCCTGGTATGACCATTGAGAAAAAGCATCCACTGAAGGATCCGCATGTGGTATCTGGCCAATGGGAGGAGAGGTATTGATTCCCAACACCTTTAGAACTAACCTGGCTTTGGCTCTGTTGAAGAAGTGACACCAATTTGTGAATGTCTGATATCCTTTGCAGACATGTTTATAGTATCTAAATTTGCCTATGTAGGTAAGGCGACAAAACAGACTTTAATTTATTGAAATACCCAGTTTTGACAAACGCGAAAAGTATAATCTCTGGCCATCAAAAGGAGATGCTTGGTGGGAGCTGTGAGAAGCCAGTCGTCCAAATATGGAAACACCTGGAATCCTTGTCGTCTCAGGTGAGAAGCTACCACTGCCATGCATTTGGTAAACACCGGGGCAGTGGTGAGACCAAAGGGCAGGGCCCTGAACTGAAAATGACTGGTTCCCAGCCTGAAGCGGAGGAATCTTCTGGAGCGCCTGTTCATTTTATGTGATAAGGTCTATAGAGCACATCCAGTTTCCTTTGCCCAAAAGGGGAAGAATGGATTGCAGTGTGACCATCGAAATCTTGTTTTCTTGACTGATTTGTTCAAGACACTGAGATCCAAAATCGGTCTCCAGTCCCTGTTTTCTTTGGAACTAAAAAGAACCTTGAGTAGATTCGGATCCTTGTTGGTCTGCTGGCACTAACTGAATTGCTCTTTTGTAAGCAGTTTTGAAATTTCCAAAGCTGCTATATCCCTTTGAGCGGTGGAACATCTGGAAGGGATTTTTGACTGATTTGGAAAACGAAGAAAGGGGATAGAATAGCCTTCGAAATGATGGACTGTACCCATTTGTCTTGAGTCAGGGTTAGCCAGGCTTCTGGGTACAGTGACAATCTTCCCCGACTGCCTCCGAAGATGGGCAGTCGGGCAACACCTCAGGGATGCTGAAAGGGCTTGTCAGGAAAAGCTTCCCGATTGCCCTGGTTCTGCGGACCCCCTGCCCCTAGGGCGTCTACCATTGTTATTCCCACCTCTGCCTTTGGTAGGAAAACGACTCTGGTCCCTTGAGATTGTTTACGGAACCACATCTTCCCACCCTTCTGGCCTTTGGGGTAAGGCCTAGAAGGAGTAGAAAACGGACTCGGCAGAAAGGGTCTTGCCATCAGTCTCGCACCTAGTCAGGGTTTCTTTCACTTGAGGACCAAAGAGATGATCCATCAAAAGGGAGTTCGTGAAAGACGCCTTGAAAGGTTCCTTGCATAGCCGCATCCAGGCGTGCAAGGCTACCCCTGTCCCCGCCCATCGGCCGCATAAGAGAGGAGGCATGGAGGAGTTGGATATGGAATTAGGGTAGCCAGCTGCGTGTTCATTTTCTCTTGAAACCCGCAGCTGTAGGGTCCTTTAACATTTCACTCGCTTTTGATCAAGTCCCTTTGAAGACGAGTGAAATGGCACAGGTAATTCAGCTAACGCATGGTAAATGTCGCTGAGGAGAACATCCCTATCCATGGACCTAGATTCCTTGTTAGGTGGATGGACAGGCACTGAAGGACCAGCCAGTTCCTTCTTTGTGTACCACCATAGCATCCACAGAAACTCCTTTTGATAAAAATTGCTTGTCTGATGGAGCTGTGATAAATTTGGAGGGTCTCCTGGGAGTGGGGTCCACTGAATCAGGAGCCGCCCATGCCTTCTTAGCAACCACCTGCATGAGGGGGTGAAGGGGGACACCCAGGAGGTGGAAGGGCGAGAGCCAACGCCTCAAGATACACAGATTCGCCTCTGAAGGGTTGAGGGCTGGCCAATTTCCCTCTGTTTCAGGATCTCCAGAATGTCTGCAAATGAGACATCTTCAGAAGGGGAACGGGGAACCCTCAGAATCATCCAGATCTGTGTCCGACGTGATAGACTCAGGTGAGTCAATGTGCTTCCTCTTGCACTTCCTCTTCCGAGGCTCTTCTGCCAAATCAGGAGAGGCCTCGAAGAGGATGAAATCCCAAAGGGGCTCCTGAGGAGCTGGCTCTCTGCGGTCCGGGATGAGGGAGTGAGTCAACTTACCCTGAGGCAGCATAGAAGGAGGGGCTGACGGAGCCGACTGTGGAGTAGAGCCAGGCTCTAACACACTCCGCATGACCTTGAATGCACCCCTGTCAGGCAGAGCCAGAGGTCCCCGCTCCGAGGAGCTAAGGACCCTCGGCACCGACAGTGATGGCTCGAGGTCGATGTCGGAGCCGAACTCAAGCACCGAGAGGAGAGGGGTCGGACAAGGGTCCGATGCCACTCACCCCTCGAGCCGACGAGGGAGGTCCGGCGCCGAGATTCCTCCAAGGAAGAAAACGGAGCCGACAACGGAGCCGAAGACAATTGTCTGGTGACCACAGTCTCGGTTCCGACACGACCCGGCCGAACTCAAGAGAGTCGAAGGAGGAAAGAGTTGATGGACGGGGCAGGCACCGACTGATGAGTCGGGCTCTGAAGCATCTGGGCTAGTGCCTCGGACTTAAGTAGTCGACTCACCACCCTCTGAAGGTCATGATCGGAAAGCCTCGATGACCTAGAGGAATGAGACCTTTGGCTCCGTTCAGACAGCAGGGGAGATCCTGGAGCCGAATGAACGGAGCCAAGAGAAGGTGACCTAGACCTCTTTCTGGTTGTCGGTTCAAGATCTTGTCGGAGCCGACGGTACTCGATAACCTCGAAGCCACAGAAACTGTGGACTGAGTCTTATCGGCTCCAGCCGGCCGATAAAGGCAAAGGTTGAACAACCTGAGGTCTCGGCTCAGAAGCCGGAGCCGAAGACCTCGATGCCTTAGAGGGCTTCCTGTTGAAACTGACAGGGAATCCTCTGGCTTCAACAAGCCTCTCAGAATCAACTTGTTTTTTCTCTCCTGCAGGACCCTGGGGCTGAAGCCATGGCACACAGCACAGGAGTCCTGCAGGCAAAGGCCCCAGACAATAGACACAAGAAGTGTGAGCGTCTGTCAGAGACATTTTCTGACAGCACGCATCACACTTCTTGAATCAGACCTTTGCTTCTTTTGACATTTCCTAACTGACAGGTGTACACACACACACCCAAACACACAGTTATACCCTGTCAGTAAAAATTAGTAATACTAAAACAATAACAATTTTAGTAAAAATACTAATAATTAAGTACAAAAATTAAAGTAAACTACACAAACACTCCCTAGGGAAGGGAAGGCCAAAGGCCCAAGGGAAGAACCAACAGTTCTTTTAGTAAGAAAAACGGGAAAATTTAGGGTCGGGGATAAGGATCTATGTTCTACACTAATTTAGGAAGAATTAAAGTTAAAAGGGGAAAAAAGAGTAACTTTTTGAAGAAAAAGCTAACACTCACCAGGAACCGGTAGAAGCAACCAACCTCGAAGCTGTAGCGGCAAACGAGATCTGGGGTAACTCTCGCCTAGCATTGTGGGATATAGGAGCCTCGAGCGGTGGAACCAACTCTCGAGCTTTTAGAGGAGGTCGGCTCCGAACCCATCCAGCAAGAATGAAGGCGAGATAGACAACTTAACATCTATAGATGTGGAGCATGTAAATGGTGCTTTAAAATTCAAGAAGGAGATAGTTTCACTATACGTGATAACAAGCATTATATTAAAAAGAAGTTCAATTGTAAATCTAAAGCAGTTGTTTACGTGATAAGAAGCATTATATTAAAAAGAAGTTCAATTGTAAATCTAAAGCAGTTGTTTACCTTGCAAGTTGTAATTCTTGTTTCTCCTTTTATGTAGGAAAAACTGAGAGAATATTCACTCAGAGAATTTATGAGCATGAATATGCCATAAAAAATAAAAAATTAACGCGCTAGCAAAACATATAAATGAATGTAACAATCATAATTTTAACTATATGGTAATAGATCAAGTAGAAATAGAAGAAAGAACCCCGTGGAACTTAATTTTGGAAGAAAGAGAACTTACCTGGCAAATTAAATTACAAGTTGATTGTATGCCAGGCTTAAATGAAAGAAGTTCTATAGGGCCAATTTTAAAATTAAAAGCATTGACTCGTAATAAAATTCAAGATTAATTTAATATTTGATTTTAAGTATTTTAATAATTTTGAGTGTATATGGAGGAAGCTATGTAGTAATAATATATGTTATAAGATAATCTATTATAGAAAATATATCAATCGTAATATTTTATTATTTAATATGTAATAATTTATAAATGTTAAGGGTTGGAGAGGTTGTGGGTTCATGATTTCATATGAAAAGAATGATTTAAATTATTAGTTTTTAAAGATTTTTTATATAATATAATGTATTATTATTGCCTTTATAGTATTTAATTACTGTTGTTTATGCATTCCTTGAATTGTATTTAGAAATTCTATTTCCCATTTTTTGGCTACTGAGCATGCTCCAATTTGAATTTGATTTTGGCGCAATTTTCTGTGAAGGTTATAAAAGGAAGTGATGTAATGGATGCCTTTTGTCTGAAGAAGTTTAAAATATTTAAACGAAAGTGCTCACATTGAATTATATTCTTGTTCTTAGGTGTTTCTATTTGGCGTTTTTAAGTTTGTTCGAAGTACGTTTTTAGCTGTACAAGTTTTGTTCGTTATTAAATGATATTTATCGTCTAGCTGGTGGCTTTTCATCTATACAGAAAACAGTCACAATGACTTGCCCCTGCCAGCACCAAGCACTTATCTTCTTACAGCCCCCTTAGGGGGAAAGCTAGCACTTTTCTCTCAAAATTGGCACATGATCACCCAGGACAAATGGGTATTGAATAGTGTCCCAGCGCTACAGGTTCCACTTTCACACCCTGCCAAAGGCAAAAGGTATGCCAAACCTGCCACTCAATCAATGGGCAGAGGCACAAAAGCAAGTTTTGAGCCTTATGCAAATGAAGGCCATTCAGCAAGTACCACGACAAGAGCAGGGACAAGGATTTTACTCAAGACTTTCCTTAGTTCCCAGAAAGGACAAAACCTGGACACCAATTCTGGACCTGTCTGTTCTAAACACGTTTCTGGACATTCCAAAATTCAAAATGTTAACTCTGCAGCAGCTTCTGCCCATGCTGGGCAAGAACGCTTGGCTTGTAACTTTGGACCTAAAAAAGAGGTATACCTGCATATACCAATCAGACAACCTTGCAGAAGATACCTCAGATTCATAGCTGGCTCAAACCACTACCAATTCTCTGCACTGCCCTTTGGCTTATCTACTGCTCCCAGGGTCTTCACAAAATGCCTGGCACCAGTAACTGCATTTTGCAGACAAAAAGGAATTCAAATTTATCCCTACTTGGACGACTGCCTTATACAAGCAGAAAACAAGGACACTCTACTAAAGCATCTGGCATTCATAAAAAGATTTGCCTAGGGTACACAGTAAACAAAAAGAAATCAAAACTAGTACCCTCTCAAGAGATAATATTCCTGGGTGCAAGCTTAAATACAACTGCCCAGATGGCTTATCTCACGCCAGAAAAACAAAGACAACTAACTACTTACTTCAAAATGTTGGCAACAAAGACCCAGTTATCTAAAAGAAAAATTCTGCAGGCTTCGGGCTTCATGGCATCCTGCATACTACTAATTCCATATGCCAGACTGCATATGAGGAAACTTCAATTGTACCTAAAAAGTGTCTGGACTCAACACTGTCAAAGCCTGGAAGCATTAATTACCCTCATTCCTTGCGTGCAACAGGAGTTTCGATGGTGGGCTCATGCCTGTCACCTCAACAAGGGACAGCCTTTCACTCTACCCACAGCCAGGCAGTCAATAACAACAGATGCATCAGACTATGCCTGGGAAGCACACATGACAGGAAAATGTATCAAGGGCACATGGCCAACAAACCAAATGCATCTACATATCAATCAAAAAGAGATGCTAGCTGTTCAGAATGCCCTGACAGCTTTCAAGGATTTACTCCATCCAGGCCAGCTACTGATAAGGATGGACAATACTACAGTCATGCGGTACATAAACAAGCAGGGAGGAGGCACATATTCCTACCCCCTCTGCAGACAAGCCATGACTTTATGGAACACAGCATTAACTTATCAATTTCACCTGCAAGCATAATTCCTGCCAGGAAAGAACAATATTCTGGCAGATGAACTAAGCAGAAACCTTACGGATCTCCACGAATGGAAATTGGATCCACTAGTCTTCAGCATGATAATAAAGAAATGGGGATGCCCAGACATAGATCTATTTGCCTCCCCTCACAACTATCAACTACAAAAATTCTGCACAAGGACTTATCACAAGCAAGCATGGAAATGGATGCTCTCTCATTCTGCTGGAAAAGTCTAACAGTATATGCCTTTCCTCCTCTGCCTCTACTCTCCAAGGTACTCCTAAAGGTCAGACAAGAGAAGCCAAAAATGATCCTGATTGCCCCAGACTGGCCACGCCAGCATTGGTACCCAATCCTAAAACATTTGTCTCAAGGCCCAGCCTGGACACTGCCTCTTATTCCTCACTTACTGACCCAGCGAAACAATCAGATTCTGCACAGCCAACTCAGGACCCTAAATCTGGCAGCATGGTGGATAATGTAACCTTTCAAAATTCTAAAGCAGTGATGGATGTTATTTTGGAGGCCAGAAGGCCCAGTACCAGAAAATCTTATGCAGACAAATGGAAAAGATTCTGTGCTTGGAACCAGGCACAAGGACTTGACACATCTGTACCAAATATTCCTCAGATTTTACAATACCTAACTGAGATGTTGAACAAAGACCTATCCTTTTCATCAATTAAAATTCATGCCTCAGCCATTTCAGCTCATTACAATACGGAACCTCCTATTTTTTCCCATCCACTGATAAGACAGTACCTCAGAGGGGCCAAAAACATAAGACCTCCAAGGAGACCCCCAATACCTGCATGGGACCTCAATTATGTCTTGGAAAAACTCACTCTACTGCCTTTTGAGCCAGCCAATACAGCCGATATAAAGTTTTTATCTTGGAAAATGGCTCTTCTTCTAGCAATAACTTCTGCAAGATGTGTTTCAGAGAGTTACAGGCACTCATGGCTGTGGAACCTTTCATCATTTTCCACCCAGACAGGGTTTCTCTAAGAACAAACCCTATATTTATGCCTAAGGTAGTGTCCAGTGTGGCCCTCAACCAAACTATTAAATTTGCCTACCTTTTATCCAAACCCACAGAATAAGGGTGAAAGACTTCTGCATTCCTTGGTCATACACAGACAACTATGCTTCTATTTGGACAGAACTAAAGCTTTCAGGAAAAACTGAGCAACTTTTAGTGGCATTTGCTGCAGGATCTCAAGAAAGCCCATCTCAAAACAGACCATTTCAAAATGGATAGGCCACTGCATTCATTTCTGCTACTCACAACATGGCAAATCAGTGCCCAAGGCCATTAGACCTCATTCTACCAAGGCAGCAGCCACTTCAGCAGCTTTTCTCAGAGGAGTACCAACCAAAGACATTTTAGAGGCTGCAACTTGGGAGTTCAGTGCACACTTTTACAAAGCACTACCATTTACCTCTCTACTCTAAATCCAGAGCAGGCTTCGCCCCTGCAGTTTTGCAAGGCCTTATAGCCTCTCCTAATCCTCTTTAGGCCCAGCCACCCAGCCTTAGCTTTGGGATTCAACCCAACAGCAATGACTGCAACAGTGAAACACGATGAACATGGTACAGTTGTGTACCTACCATAAATGTAGATGTTTGAGTGCATTCACTGTTGCAGTCCAGGTTACCCTCCCTCCATCCCCCTTTTCTTTGCTGGGACTTAACTATACTTCTCTATCTTACACAACCTATGTGGTGAATTTGCTTGTAGATGAATTTTACTGCATGCATAATTATTGTCATTATATTTTTAGCCTATTTTGGGGGCACCTGACATTTGGGGCAAGAAAAACTGAAGAAAATGGCGTCGGCTGCTTCTTTTATACCCCTGGCGCACTGACGTCAGGGAACAGGCAACAGCAACCGACGCCGGACCTAGACTTTGGAATTCTGGCCGACTGTGGGTCACCTGCCAGCAGGATAACCCAACAGTAATGACTGCAACAGTGAATACACTCGAACATCTACATTTATGGTAGGTACACAACTGTACTTTACTGACCGTTTGGGCAGTTTTTCCATCTCTCTCTCAACTTTCTGATTTAAAAGCCCACATTTGTACTTGTTTCCCCCCCTTACCTGTAACTAGTTTAGTCCAGATACAGATTCTTAGTTTTAGCACTTGAATTTGCTTATTCGTGATCAGCACTTGTTCAGAACTTGTAAGCACTAAATAACCTACTAATTACTACAGCACTCAACCTTCCTCATTACCTAGGGGAAAACAGTTTTGGTACTTACTTTTCTCACTTGCTTAGAGAAAAACAGCTCTTGTACTCACTTTCCTCACTTATCTAGAGCAAAATATTTTTTTTATTCAGGCATGTCCAAGGTTCAGCTCCCAGTGTTCTCTCCTGTCTATCTGATGAATCTAGGCATCTTGAGGCAATGTAAAAATTGCCTCATGTACACAAATGAGAAGTTATGTACCTACCATAACGTTCCATGTTAGTTGTCTTCTCTCGCCTTCTTTCTTGCTGGATGGGTTCGGAGCACTCGGCCACTTAATAAAGCTCGAGAGCTAATTTTACCGGCTCGAGGCAACCCTATATCCCATGATGCTACGCGATAACTACCCAGATCTCATTTGGTAGCTAAAGAAAAATTATGGAATATAGTCCTCCAACTGGAGAGGAGGAGGAAATAGGGAATAATCCCTCCAAAGAGACCAATCTAATCTAGTGACACTAGTAAGCTATTTAGCTGGAAATGCTAGATCAGGACTCTTCAAGGAAGAGGAACAATCTTCTCAGTCTGTCCAGGCTAGGGGGATGGTGGGAGGGACGCAAGAAAGAAGGCGAGAGAAGACAACTAACATGGAACGTTATGGTAAGTACATAACTTCGCAATGTTAAGTTGTCAATTTCACCTTCATTCTTGCTTGATGGGACCACGTCCCTAGCACCTTTATCCTGGGTGGCTCAATGAAACAGACTCTTGAGAATGGTGGAACCAATATTTGCCCTGTTTCTGGAGGCCAAGTCCAATTTGTAATGTGAAACAAAGTATGAGGAGAGGCCCATGTGGCTGCTGCACAAATAGTGTCTATTGGTAGTCTAGCTTGAAAAGCTGTAGATGTAGCTAGTGCTCTAGCTGAATGGGCTTTTGGCCTAG
This sequence comes from Protopterus annectens, assembly GCF_019279795.1. Taxonomy (NCBI): domain Eukaryota; kingdom Metazoa; phylum Chordata; order Ceratodontiformes; family Protopteridae; genus Protopterus; species Protopterus annectens. The sequence goes on along the minus strand of NC_056741.1, from coordinate 1,656,280,337 downwards.
AAGTCAACTCTCTACCTCTGAGTTGATAAATGCATGTAATCAGAGAAGACAGACACCTAGATAGGGTTACCTTAGATACTGGAAGGCCTTTCCTGTTCTCTGCATATGATAAAAACAGTTGATCAGATTTCCTAATTTGTTTGGTTCTGTCCAAATAATATCGGAGCTGGCGATGAACATCCAGATAATGTAGTTTTTGCTCCGCTCTATTAGTGTAATTTGGGAAAAAAACTGGGAGATCAATAGATTGATTTAAGTTAGTCTGCGAGGCCACCTTGGGTAGTCCTTAGAGAAACTCTGTCTTTGTGGAAGATTAAGTAGGGAGGATGAATGCAGAGGGCATGAAGCTCAGATACTCTCCTAGCAGAAGTAATGGCGACTAGGAAGAGCGTCTTCCAGGAAAGAAATTTCAATGAACAGAAAGCTGCAGGTTCAAAGGGGGGAAGAATCAAGGATGTTAAGACTAAATTTAGATCCCACTGTGATGGAGGGTGTTTGATTGGAGGCTTAAGTAAAAATACACCTCTAAGGAATGCCTTGCAAAGCTTATGGGACATGATGTTGTAGTCCGACAAGCCTATATGAAAATTTGAAATGGCTGCCAACTGAACTTTAACTGTGGAGGAAGAAGATCCTGAGTGAAAAATTTCAGCTAGGAAGTCCAAGACCGAATGAATCGGAGCAGTAAAGGGATCTATAATCCTACCTTTTGCCCAGAAGGAGAAACGTTGCCATTTACTAGTGTAAATCCTTCTGGTGGAAGATTTAAGGGAAGCTACTATGATATCCTGGACGGGATTAGAAATCATAGGAAGCCTGGCAAGGGACGGAAGTGGAACAACCAAGCAGTGAGGTTGAGAGAAGGTATGGATTGGTGCAGCTGCCCCGACTGGTGGGTCAAAAGATCTGGAACCGGGTCCAGATGCCAAGGCTGTACCAAAAGATAACGATGCAGGAATGGAAACCATATCTGTCAAGGCCAATAACGGGCAATGAGAATCATCTTTGCTCTCAAGGCGGTTGCTTTCTGAATTACTTGTGGTATTAGAGGAAAAGGTGGAAAAGCATAGAGAAGTCCCCGGGGCCAATCTTGGACTAGAGCGTCTCTGGGGGGATGGCCTGGAAGAGGGTGAAGAAGTCGGGGCATTTGCTGTTTTGAGGCATAGCAAAATGATCGTAGCAAGGAAGGCCCCACTTCTGAAAAATCTCTTCCGTCACAGATTGTTTGAGAGACCACTCGTGAGGCATGAGAATAGCTCTGTTCAACCTGTCCACTATGATGTTGGACTTCCCGGGGATATGCGTTGCTATCAGAAACCGCTGAGAAGAGATTGCCCACTGCCAAAGTCTGAGTGCCTCTCGACACAGGGGATAGGACCTGGTTCCGCCCTGCTTGTTGATATACCACACTACGGACATATTGTCCGTTTGGATTGCAATAGTCCCCAGGGGAAGAGAGTCGTGGAGGGCTTGCAACGTTAAAGGCACTGCTCTCATCTCCAGGACATTTATATGCAGGTGGCATTCGAAAGGTTGCCAAGTGTCATGGACCATCCTGCCCTGAAAATGCCCCCCCCCACCCGATCAGGGAGGCGTCCGATGTAACCGTGGCGACCGGGGCGGGAGGAATAAAGGGTCTGCCTTGATGGACTTGAGCGGACAATATCCACCAGGACAGATGCCTTTTGCAAGCTGGAGTTATGATCTTGTGATGCATATGGAGTCGTTGAAAAGACCATTGGGCGAAAAGCATCCACTGAAGGAGACGCATGTAAAAGCGGGCAAGGGGAAGAAGTGTTATGGCGGCCGCCATAAGACCCAATACTTTCAGGGCATACCTGGCCTGAATTTTTTTGCTCTGAAGAAGAACATGGATGTGGTTTTGAATATCTAAGATCCTTTGATCTGTTAATTTTGCTGACAGTTGTACGGTGTCCAAATTGGCACCTATAAAGGTAATAGATTGACAAGGCGACAAGGCAGATTTTTTGAAATTTATAGAGATTCCTAGCCCTCTGCAAATGTGAATGGTGTAATCTCTGGCTTGGAGAAGCTGATACCTGGTGGTGGCAGTGAGGAGCCAGTCGCCTAGATATGGAAACACCTGGAATCCTTGACGTCTCAGGTGAGCCGTAACCGCTGCCATACATTTGGTGAACAATCTGGGGGCTGTAGTGAGACCAAAGGGCAGGGCTCTGAACTGGTAGTGACTGGCCCCCAGCCGAAAGCGGAGAAACCTTCTGAAGAGCCTGTGAATTCTGATGTGATAGCACGCATCCTGAAGGTCCACCGAGCACATCCAATTGTCCTTGCCCAGAAAGGGTAAAATGGACTGTAGCGTGACCATCCGGAATCTTGTGCTCTTTACAAACTTGTTTAGCTTGCTGAGATCTAATATTGGTCTCCAGTCCCCTGTCTTTTTCGGTACTAAAAAGAACCTTGAGTAGATTCCGGATCCTAGTTGGTCTGCTGGGACTGGCTGGATGGCTCTTTTTGCTAGCAGTTTTGATATCTCTGGTACTGCTAGTTCCCTTAGACCGGGTGGAACATCTGGAAGGGTTCCCTTTTGCTGAATTGGGGTTTGGATAAAGGGAATTTTGTAACCCTCGAATATGATCGACTGTTCCCATTTGTCTTGAGTAAGGGAAAGCCAGGCTTTTGGGAACAGCGACAATCTTCCCCCGACTGCCTCCGATGGTGGACAATCAGGCAACATCTCAGGGATGTTGGAAGGGTTTTTCAGAGAGAGGCGCCCTGCTACCATGATTCTGCGGACCCCCTCTGCCTTTAGGGTGGCATCTGTTGTTGTTACCCCCTCTGCCTCTGGGGATAAACTGACCTTGTGCGTCAGACGTGACTCCTTGACATTTGCGGAACCACATTTTCCCTCCCTGCTGACCCCTGGGGTAAGGTCTTGAAGGGGTGGAGAAACGGACTCCTACGGCAGAAAGAGTCTTGCCATCTTGTTCGCATCTGGTCAAGGTGTCTTTCACTTGAGGTCCGAACAAGGTCGAACCATCAAAAGGAGAATTTGTGAAGACGCCTTAAAGGGGTCTGCAAAATTACAAAGCCGCATCCAGGCATGACGCCTTAATGCCACTCCTGTGCCTAAGGCCCTACTCGCTCCATCAGCTGCATATGAAATGAGCCACATGGAGGAGTTAACAATAGAGTTTAGGGTTCCTAGCTGTGAGTTAATTTTATCCTGGGACCCAGCAGCTGACTGATCTTGTAAAACTTCTCCCAACTCTTTGAGAACATCTCTTTGAAGGAGGGTGAAGTGACACAAGTAGTTCAGCGACCGCATGGCAAAGGTCGCTGAAGAAAACATCTGCTTACCGTACCTATCCATAGTCCTGGAATCCTTGTTAGGAGGATGGATAGGTACTGAAGGATCGGCTAGTTCCTTCTTGTTGGCTGCGGCCACCACCATGGCATCAACTGGGACACCTTTTGCCAAAAATTGCCTATCAGGTGGGGCCGTAATTAATTTAGAAGGCCTCCTAGGAGTGGGTTCCACCGAATCCGAGGCCGACCAAGCCTTCCGAGCCACCACATCCATAAGGGGGTCGAAAGGCAGAGACACCCAGGAGGTGGAGGGTCGAGAACTTTTAGTTATGTACTCACCATAACTTTAGATATTTGGGATCCATCTCGCCTACATTCTGTACTGATGGGCTCGGAGCCGATCCCTCAGCTCCAACTCGGCACGCTTATGCTATAGAGCGAGGCCTCTTATTGGCTGAGCTATCTTTATCCCAGGATGCACCACCACTAATCCCCCAGATCTTGTTTGTCCGCATTCATGCACACATGCACAACTTGTTTATATAACATTGTTAGATGTTTCAAGATGAAACAACAGGATTCGGACCTTCTGATATCCTCTGATCTCCAAGGAAGGGGGAAGGAGGGTGGGTTATTAGGAATGTAGGCGAGATGGATCCCAAGCATCTAAAGTTATGGTGAGTACATAACTAAAAGATGTTATGTGATCCTATCTCGCCTACATTCTGTACTGATGGGACAGCCCCTAGCACCTAAATCCCGGGTGGCTCATTGGAAAACACTCCTGAGCACTGTGGAACCAAATGAAGCTCGTCCTCTAGATGCCACATCCAATTTGTAGTGGGAAATAAAAGTGTGCGGGGAAGACCATGTAGCCGCAGCACAAATGTCACTAATGGCAAGCTTAGAATGAAATGCTATTGAAGTAGCCATAGCCCTTGTAGAATGAGCTTTGACAGAGGTGGTAAGCTCTTTGTTAGAATAAAGATAAGCTTGAGTAATACAGTCCCTGATCCATTTGGCAATAGTGACCCTTGTGACAGCTTTGCCCAATTTATTGTCTGCAAAGGATACAAACAACTGATCTGTTTTCCTTGTTTGTTTGGTCCTGTCTAAATAAAAACGTAACTGCCTGTGGACATCTAGTGTGTGGAATATGAATTCCGCTTTGTTACAGTATTTTGGAAAAAAAAAACTGGAAGTTCTAACGATTGTTGTAAGCAGAAACTAGAACAAACTTTAGGGACAAAGGAGGGATTTGGCCTAAGAGATACTCTGTCTTTGTGAAAAACCAAGTACGGGGGTTTTACTGACAAAGCTTGAAGCTCTGAAACTCTTCTTGCAGAAGTAATTGCCACCAGAAAAGCTGTCTTCCATGATAGAAACTTTAGATCACATGTAGCCGCCGGTTCGAAGGGGAAGGAGGTCAAGGCGCGTAACACTATATCGAGATCCCATGGAGGTGCAGGATGAGAAATCGGAGGTCTTAATAGAGCAGCACCTTTCAAGAAGGTCTTACACAATCTGTTGCTCATTAAAGGTGGGTTTATGGATTCGTGAAAATTGGAAATCGCTGCCAATTGTACCTTGATGGTAGAAACTGAAGAGCCTTGATTGAAAAGAGAAGTTAAAATTTTAGTACTTCTGCCACGGAATAGAAATGGGGTCCAGGCCCCGAGTTGAGCCCAAATAGCAAATCTTTTCCATTTGCTAGAATACAGTTTCTTTGTAGCCGACTTATGGGCCGAAGATAATACGTGTACAACCTCTGTATCCAATGTATGACTCCTGACTATAGTCGGAAGAGGAGGAGCCAAGCAGTCAATTTTAAGGTGTGTAGGGACTGGTGGAATAGTCCCGACTGATGAACCAGTAGGTCTGGGATCTGATCCAGGAACCATGGACCTTCCAGAGCATATTTCCGAAGATAGGGAAACCATACTTGACGAGGCCAATAAGGAGCAATTAAGATCATTTTGCTCCCCAAGAGAGATGCCTTTTGAATCACCCTGGGAAGGAGAGGAACTGGAGGGAAGGCATAAAGCAAGCCGGTGGGCCAAGGATGGACTAGTGCATCCATGGGGCTCTTCCCCGGAGCCGGGGTTAGGGAGAAGAATTCTTTGCACTTCGTATTCAGAGGAGTCGCGAAGAGGTCGCAACACGGAACTCCCCATTTGCTGAAAATCTGACTTGCAACTGACATATTCAGGGATCATTCGTGAGGAGAGAGGATGGTTCTGCTCAATCTGTCGGCTATCACATTGGACTTGCCCAGTATGTGAGTAGCCACTAGGAAGCGTTTGGTCGAGACTGCCCATTCCCAAACTCTCATGGCTTCTCTGCAAAGAGGATAGGATCTGGTCCCTCACTGTTTGTTCAGGTACCAGACAACTGACATGTTGTCTGAGTGAACAGCAATTACGCCCTGAGGGAGATAATCGTGAAGGGCTTGAAGGGACAGAAGCACTGCCCTCATATCTAAGATGTTGATATGAAGTAAAGTCTCTTCCGGGTGCCATTTGCCTTGGACTGACCTGCCCAGGGAATGCACCCCCCCCCCATCTGGGAGGCGTCCGTGGTCAAAGTGGCCGCCGGAGGAGGTAGAACAAAGGGTCGTCCCTGATCCAAATTGGAAGGCACTAGCCACCAGCGAAGGTCCCGTTTGCAAGATTCCATGATCCATATGAGGTGACTGAGAGGGAGTTCCTGAAAGGACCACTGAGCTGAAAGAAGCCACTAGAGAATTCTCATGTGCAACCTTGCCAAGGGGACTAGAAGAACCGTGGCAGACATGGATCCCAATAGCTGCAGGACCATCCTGGCTGGAGCTTTGGACCTGGGAAGTAAGGCTCGAACTTGAGTCTGTATGGTTTGTATTCTGTCTGTCGGTAGATGGACCCGCATTCGGTTTGAATCTATCTCTACCCCTATGAATCTTATTCATTGAGATGGCAGCAACACAGACTTTGGCCAATTGAAGGTGATTCCAAGGGAACTGCCCAGTGATATAGTGGCTTGAAGGCTCTGCAGTAGTAGATGCCTGGAGGTGGCAGTTAGGAGCCAGTCGTCCAGATACGGAAACACCTGGAATCCTAGACTTCTCAGGTGAGCAGTCACGACTGCCAAACACTTGGTGAACACCCTGGGGGCTGTGGTGAGACCAAAGGGCAGTGCACGGAACTGAAAATGACTGCCTCCTAGGCTGAAGCGCAGATGTCTCCTGGACGCTTGATGTACCATGATATGGTAATAAGCATCCTTGAGATCTATGGAGCACATCCAAACACCCTTCTCCAGCAATAGGAGAATGGTTTGTATGGTGACCATTCGGAACTTGGACTTTCTGACTGAGCGGTTTAGGATGCTGAGGTCCAATATGGGCCTCAAGTCCCCGGTCTTTTTTGGCACCAAAAAGAATCTTGAGTAAGTCCCTAATCCGATCTGGTCTGCGGGGACCGGTTGGATGACTCCTTTTTGCAGCAGCTTTGAAACTTCTGAGGCTGCAGTATCCCGTTGACTGGGTGGCGGGTCCGGGATTTTTTTGGACTGAGGGGGGGATGAGAGAATGGGATGGTGTAACCTCCGGCGATAATTCGAAGCACCCATCGGTCCTGAGTGATACCTTCCCAGGCTTTTAGGTGCTTCGAGAAACGACCCCCGACTGGCTCCAGAGCTGCACAGTCAGGCAATCCCTCAGGGACTGTGAAAGGCTGAAGAGCCATGAAAGGACTCGCGGTCTCCAGTGTTGCGAGGGCCTCTGCCGCCTCTGGGATGGCGCCTTCTGGAAGAGTTTCCCCCTCCCCTGCCTCTGGAAGGGGAATCCTCCTGCTGAGAGGGGTAAGGCTTCTGAGATCTACGGAACCACATTTTCCCTCCTCTTTTAGCCTTGGGATAAGGCCGAAAGGGAGTGGAAAATCGTGCCCCTACGGCAGTCAGAGTCTTACCCTCCTGTTCACAGCAGGTCAGTGTGTCCTTTACCTTGGGTCCAAACAGGGAGGACCCATCAGAGGCGTCGGCAAAGGAAGACTTAAAGGCCTCCGCGAAATGACACAGGCGGAGCCAGGCTTGTCTCCGTAGAGCAATGCCTGTACCCGCCAATCTACTCGCCCCTTCGGCCGCATAAGAAATGAGCCTCATGGACGAGTTTGAGATGGACGACATTGTAGCCAGCTGAGAGCCAACCATCTGGGCCAGCTCCTCAGGCAGGTTACCCAAGAGTGTATCTGATAGTTCTTTAATCAGATCCCTCTGAAATCTGGTAAAGTGCGTAAGGTAGTTCAAGGACCTCAATGTAAAGGCCGCTGAACTCAGGGTGCACTTACCGTACCGATCCATGCTCCTAGACTCCTTATTAGGAGGATGGATGGACGTCGAAGCCTCTGCTACATCTTGCTGGGTAGCAGATGCCACCACCAAAGCATCTACAGCCACACCTTTAGTCAGAAATTCTTTTTCAGGGGGTGCCGAGAGGAACTTGTTCGGACGAGCAGGCACCGGTTCCACAGAGTCTGGGTGTTTCCACGCCCTTCGACAGATCAAATCCAAGAGCTCATCAAGGGCAGAGACACCCAGGAGGCGGAGGGCTGAGCCCCGAAGGCCTTCAGGAACACCGACTCATCAGCAGAGGGAGGTTTGGACTGCCAGCCGCCTCGTTGTTTTAGGGCTTCCAGGATGTCTGCAAAGTAGACATCATCCGAGGACAACTTAGGGGACCCCTCTGCATCATCGAGATCAGTGTCTGATGTAAGAGACTCATCAGGGAGTCAACGTGCTTCCTCTTGCGATCTCTTCCTGGGGGTTCTTCGAAGAGGCTTCAGAAGGACCTCCAGCAGGGGAGAAACCCCAGTGGGGGTAACCTCAGGCCCCGGGGCTCCGCTGTCTAAGGACAGGGGGACTGCCAAAGACCCAATCTCGGTATGCAGGGAAGGAGCCGGGGAAACCGTGGAGGTAGCCAAGGAAGATTTGGCTAATGCACTCCTCATAGCCCTGAAGGCGGGACCACCAGAATCCTGGAAGGGTCCCACCTCCGTGGCCACGACAGTGGACGGCACTCCCGCCGCCGACGCACCAAGAGGGAGACTTGGGACCGAAAGCATCAATCCCGAAGCCCCCCCCAGGGCCGACGGAAGAAGTCCGTGTACTGAACTCCGACCCAAAAGCCGGAGTTGGAGCAAGGGTCGGGCCCGACCCTAAAACCTCCACCGGTTCCACCAGCACCGGATCCAACGGTGCCGAAGCTGTTGGAGGAGGAACCATAGTAGGGAAGTGGACCATCGGCTCCGAAGCCGAATGGGCTGGAGCTGAAACTAGCTTTTGGAACACCGGAGACTGGAAGAGTCTTAGGAGCACCCTGTCGATGTCCGAATCAGACATCTTGGATGATCTAGAGGATACTGATCGGGCCCGAACCGATTTCTCCATCGGCTCCGAAGGACTCGGGGACCGGCTCCGAATGGACTCTACCACTATCGGCTCCGAGGGAGATCTCAAGGCAATTTCCCTCGGTGCCGATAAGGACTTCGGCGAGGGGGAAGAGTCTGTGCCGGTAACCCTTATCGGCTCCAATATCAGTGGAGCTGATGAAGGTGACCCGCCTCTCGATGCCCCAGTCCTCGGCTCCGAAACCAGAGGGGTCGAGGCTGGAGGCATCGAGGCAGACCGTTCCGCCCTCGGCTCCGAAGTCCGTGGAGCCGATGGAGAAGTCTGCTTAGATTTTTTAGCAGTCGGTTCCGACTGACTGGTCGGAGCCGACGCTTTCTTCTTTTTTAAAGGAGAAGGAGAGGAAGATAAAGCCTCCTCGAAGGATGGCTTAATTAACCCCTTCAGGATTAATTTGTTTTTTCTCTCCTGGAGGACTCTTGATGAAAAAGCGTGACACACGCTACAAGATTCTTGTAGGTGCTTGGCGCCTTAGCAATAGACGCACGAGGAGTGGTCGTCCGTTATGGACATCTTAAAACCACACCTCGTGCATTTTTTAAACAGAGGGTTTGTGTTCTTTTGACATGGCCAAAATAGCCAAAACACAGTTGTCTGCAGCAAAAAGAAAGTTTGTCACAGTATATGTGTATATATATATATATATATATATATATACACACACACATATATATATATATATATATATATATATATATATACACACACATACATATCCTTTTTTTTTTTTTTAGTACAAGTACAGTACAACGAAAATTTATACAGAAAGAGAGAGATAGAGTCAAGACCCTCTAACTTAAACGGGTACTTGACCCACCAACAAAAAAACGAGATAGAGGGGCCTTCCCCTGTTGCTTTTACTAACTAAAATGGGAAACCTTCCCTTTGCGCAAAAACACAAATTCTCAACAGAAAAATCAAATACACACTCAAAACACAAGAATAGCTGTTAAAACAGCTTTTGGGTTCAAAATCAGCAAATTTCTGACAGGAAAAGCCTAAATAAATTAGTACTTAGCCCAGCCAAGTTGAGACCACGTCTATGCTTGTAAGCGGCAAACGAGATCTGAGGGATTAGTGGTGGTGCATCCTGGGATAAAGATAGCTCAGCCAATAAGAGGCCTCACTCTATAGCATAAGCATGCCGAGTTGGAGCCGAGGGATCGGCTCAGAGCCCATCAGTACAGAATGTAGGCGAGATAGGATCACATAACATCCAAATGCCTCCAGGTAAACCGAAGAGCCGGTAAAAATGCACCTTGCAAGCGAAAGCGGCAAACGAGATCTGGATAGTTATCGCCTAGCATCATGGGATATAAAGTTGCCTCGAGCCGGTAAAATTAGCTCTCGAGCTTTAGTAAGTGGCCAAGTCGGAGCCGAGGATCAGCTCCGAACCCATCCAGCAAGAATGAAGGCGAGATTGACAACTTAACATCAACCCTCTCCTCCTACCAACCAACACTACAACCTGTGAGAGATGCACTTATCTAGCCAAACTGGAGGTAAAGCTCTCTCCAATCAAGACTGAACTTGACAGTCAAGAGGAGAAGGTAAACACTTGCACCACACCACACTCATCACATAGTCTCACTAAATCTACACCACCAAAATCAACACATAGAAACACAAAAACATTTGTGGAGGCTCTCAGTAATAATCTGCTCAAGCAACAGAGACCTCCAAAGCAGAAATGCAATCAACCTCCACCCCCAACACAACCCAAATGACATATAGCCCACAGACTCAGTGTTCCACTCAACCACAGCCAATAAGGCAAAACAACGTACCCAACACACTAGCCATAGGTGACTCTCTATAGTCAGGCACACAATGTCCCACTCACCAGGCTAAACAAGTTGAAGGTTACTGTCCGTTGCCTGTCGAGTGCCAGGATCCACCACTTCACCCACGCACTCAGGTCACTCCACAAGTACAAATATGACTCTGTCATTGTCCATGTTGGTGTGAACGACCCGAGACGTACCTCCCTGGACTACATGAAGAGAGACATGAAGAGCTCTTCGATCTTGCAGCCCAGTCAGGTATGACCCTAGCCCTGAGCATCATTCTGCCATCACTCAGAATGATGCCACAGTACAAGGACAAAATGATTGACTTCAGCAATTGGCTAAGCTTCTGGTGCCATTCTAAAGGGAGCCAGTATCTGTCTGCCCGGGATGACATGGTCGACAGACCACGATGCTTTGCCAGAGATGGCCTGCACCTGTCACCCCTGGGATTCTGGATACTGGCTAAGGTTCTTGCTGCCCCTATTGTGCCTTTCTTAGGCAAGGTTCAAATGACAAATTCACCACAGGAACAGGAACAGGCAAGCAAAAACTGAGGGTGATGCTACTCAATGCTAGAAGTCTAAATCTCAAAATGTACTCACTCGAGGCACTCCTTAAAATGGAGAACATTGATATCTGTGCAGTGACTGAGACCTGGTTCAAGGCTCCAGAGAGCACCCCTGCACTACCAAGCTATAACTCATACCACACTTTTCGGCCATGTAACCTGGACCGGAACACCAAAGGTGGAGGTGTGTCCATATTCATTAAGAATATCCACACCTCCAGGCTAGTTGCTCAGCATAATGCAGCCAAGGTTATCCAAGTGCAACTAACTCTGGGCAAAACTGCAATCCAAATTGTAGCTTGCTACAGATTACCCACCATGCCCCAGGATTCCCATTCCTCTTTTCTTGATGTACTGGAAAATATTAGGGTTCAAGCAAACACCCTAATAATGGGCGATTCAACTACCTCACCATTAACTGGGAAAACTACTCATGTACCAACTCCTTCGCTCAATGCTTTCTGGAATTCATAAACTCCAATGCCCTGGATCAACTTATCCACACCCCACCAGGGGCAACAATATCCTATATCTAGTCATTACCAACATGAGTGAACGGTGTTCCACACCTGAAGTCAACGCCTCACTGGTCCAATCCAAGCATAAGCTAAATTACCCTAGATATCCACATCCTGCCCCCACCCCCATTAAGGAAACCATGGTAAAAAATTTCGCCAAAGCCAACTTCATGCTTCTTAAGACAGAAGTGGTGAACTTCACGACACCCATGCAGATGGGAAATACAGTTACGACTACTGAATCCTACACAACTGCACTTTATAAGCACTTACATGAGTGCATGGATCGTGCTATCCCAAACAGAACCAAGACACTATCTTCCAAAAAAGGAAGCCAATCTGGTGGCCCCCTGCCATAAACAAACTGTACAACAGAAGGAAGAAACTGTTGCAAAAGAGAGTAAAATCCCACAAGTGGAGGAGCTCCCTGGTCAGCCTCAGTAAGAAGCTGCGATCCCTGATAAAATCCTCCAAAGCTAGTTACGAAAACAAAATCGCCACTGATTCTAAAGACAACAACAAAGCATTCTATAGCTATGTCAAGAATCTCAATGGCAACACTCAGATCTGCTCTAATGGCAACACTCAGATCTGCTCTGAGTTACAGCACAATGGCACTAAATATACAGACCCAACTGATATTGCCAACATCCTGGCAGATAGGTTCAGTGCTAACTTTACCCCCCTCTCACCCCTTCAGTGCTAACTTTACCCCCCTCTCACCCCCTAAAGAGCCCATCTCTATAATGGAAGAATGCAAAGTTCCTGTAATCACGGCTGCACAGGTAAAAACCACACTCTCAAAAGCCAAGAACACAGCATCCATGGGACCAGACAACATCCCAGGCTGCTTTCTACATGAACTATAGAACGAACTGGCACCCCACTTAAGTACCATGTTCAAACATAGCCCCACCTCAGGCTTTGTGCCTGCTGAATGGCACACAGCAACGGTTATCCCACTCCACAAGGGGGGAGCCACCACGGACCCCGAGAACTACCGCCACATTAGCCTGACGAGCCTGGTCTGCAAGGCCATGGAACTTATCATCATGGAACTTATAAAGACATTGGTAATCTCCAAACTCTGGATCCCACCCAGTTCGGGTTTGTAAAAGGCAGATCATGTCTCCTAAACCTGATAGACTTCTTTGAAGTGGTTACCAAAGCTGTAGACAAGGGTAAGGTGTTTCACACATCCTATCTAGATCTTGCCAAGGCTGTCAACACCCTCCCCCACTCTGGAATTATAGATAAACTCACTAAACTAGGTATAAATCCCCATGTCACAAGATGGGTTGCCAACTGGCTCACTGACAGAACCCACACTGTGAAAGTAGCAGACTCCAAATCCGACTTCAGACCAGTGACAAGTGGAGCACCACAGGGTTCAGTCCTGGGTCCTCTCCTGTTTGGTATCTACTTCTCGGAAGTACAGGCTAACACAGAAGGTCTTTGGCTAACGAAGTTCGCAGATGACTGCAAACTAGGAGCCATAATCGAAACTCCTAACAATGTGGACATCCTACAAAAGGGCCTCACTGAGACAGATGCCTGGTGTCAAAACCATGGCCTCAAGCTCAATGCCAAAAAGTGCATTGTCATCCCCTTTGGTAAAAACTCTGTACCCATGAACTACAACATAGGCAGTAGTATACTTACACCGAACGTGTGATAAGAGACCTTGGGACACAGGTAGACAGTAGTCTCTCCTTTGATAATCACATCGCCACAGTAGTCAGGAAATCCTTCTACATGGCACATCTCATCACAAAAGGTTTCTCATCCAGAAAAAAAAAAAAAAGAGGTCATTGTTCCCCACTACTCATCACTCATTAGACCCATTATAGAGTACAACGCTCCTTTTGGTATGTACCTCACAAGACATCTACAACAACTGAAAAGGCTGCAGAAATACCTCACAAAGAGGATTACTGGCCTCAAACAGATGCCCTACGCAGACAGTCTCAAAAAACTCCAGCTTTTACTCTGTCGCATATCGCCTACTCAGAGGTGATCTCTGCCCAACATACAAAGCTATGTCAAACCCAAAGCTGTTGGACATGCTCCACTTAAAGAAATCCGAATCCCTCTGAGCTACATGCTCTAGGGACCTAAAACATGTCACCACAATAAGCAGAACATGCTGGAGGGATAGATTCCTGTCCCAGAGACTTCCCATACTCTGGAATAAACTACCTATCTATATCAAACAAAGCTCCTCATTAGCACTCTTCAAGAAAAATCTTGATGATTGGATGGGAAATAGGAAACTCACCCAGGGGATCACCCTTGTGGCTCTGCTCGACAGTGGCACAGGAAAATAATTTTCTTGGGTGGCAAAAGCCAGGGTACCTTTTTGGCTGGGCTTGTATAGGTCCCAGGGCTGATAGCCTAGTACCTACCTATGAACCTATGTCAGAAGGGGAACCAAGGGATAATAAACTCATGGTCTAAAAGATGACAGCTTCACTTCAACCTATTCAAGTGAAAAGTACTCCAACAGGTAAATATTCCAGGCACAGTCTATAGGGAACTATAAGTATAAGTCTATAACAATTACTCAGAAAACCCCAGCTGTCAAAGTTATACAAAAAAAGAGTTCAATCTTGATATGAAAAATTACTTTTTCAAAATTGTACACTTTACAGCTGGAAACTGTTACTAGACAATATAGCAGAACTTAAGGCAGCTTGTAGAATTCAGGCTAAAAATACCAGAAAAAGGAAAAGGACCTGGTAGTTATTATATTAGAAAACAAACCATCAGGCTCAATAAAAAGGGTGTAGCAAATGCAGGTCAAATGGTGAATTATACCGCCGTAGAATGAAATCCAGAGATACAGAGGTAATACCTCACCTTTACTAGGCACTGGTAAAAGCACAGGTGAAGTATTCCATGCAGTTCTACACACCTTATAGGAAAAGGAAGGTCACAGGGCTGGAGAGGGGACAGGCGATGGTGATCAAGCTGGACAGCATGAGGTATGAGCAGATACAAAGGAAGCTCAGCCTTTTCAATGGGTAAAAGAGAAAGGGGATATATTAGTACATGAAGCACTAAGGGGAAATTGCAATAGGATCAGCCTGCAAAGGAAAAAACAAATCAGAAATTAATTTATTTAAAATAATAAATTATTATTAAATATTAAAAAATTTAATTTAAAAGATAAAAAAAAAAAGAGTTCAATCTTGATATGAAAAATTACTTTTTCAAAATTGTACACTTTACAGCTGGAAACTGTTACTAGACAATATAGCAGAACTTAAGGCAGCTACAACCTATATGGCAGTTCGGAATTCTAAGAGGGTCGGGCTGGAAGGCCAACTATAAGTCATACACAATTACTCAGAAAACCCCAGCTGTCAAAGTTATACAAGACGTTATTATTTATTTCCTTAAGGACAAACTTAAATTTCATGGCTGGACAAGTCTCAATGGAGTGTATTCATCCCTTTTACAGTGTAGAACAAACCCCACAGTTTTGAACACAGAAAGAAAGCACTAAACAGAGAGAAGGGTTTTGTATATTATAGACTGATAACATGTCTTTGGATTGCAGAATAATCTTTCACAGAAACATGTTTTGTGCATATTATTTTAAATTCTGACTTGACAGGAAATAACTTGTTTGTAGACTACACTCAAGTATACCGACTTCTTGGTGCAGGGATGGATTGTCTTGACTGCATCTTGGAAATCAGTGTTTAAATAGCAATTTGGGCCCTGTAGCAGCTACCTATGGTTGGAGAACAGTGAAACGCTGGCACAGGCCATCAGTTCTGCTCATGGATGGAGAGGAGGGAGAGACTGACATAGGCTCTCAGTTCCCCTTACAGATGGAAAGGAGTGACAGGCTAACACAAGCTCTCAGTTCCTGGAAGAAGGTTTGGGTATGCCCCAGAACAAGACTACCTGCTTTGGGGTGGCCAGAAGTGCACTCCATAATGACAGAGACTCAAGAATATCAGTTAAGCCAAGGCATGTTTGCACTTCAACTGCACATCACAAGGTGTGTAGAAGTGTGCAACCCCCACCAAAAGGCTTGGCTAGCAGCCACTGCATACATTTGCTGGTCAGTTGGAATAAGGCCATAGAGGCATTACAAAATCTCCATGCTTCAGTTAAGAATTACAGAGATGTCCACACAGCTTGCGCCTCTTTTTCTCAGCATCCTAGGGTGCCAGATGGAGAGTAGAATGAATGGCATTACTGGGGATGATACAAAAATTGGGTTAGGTTAGAGAGAATTTACATTCTACAGGAATATGTGCATTTAATTAAACAGCTTGATACGCACCCAATAACTATTTCAAATCATGTGCCTATAACAACTAAAATAAAACCACAGGGTAATGAAATAAAAATGAGACACTGGTACTTTCCAACCTATCTGTTGGAAAGAGAGGAATTCAAGGAATGGGTAGTGGAGATTATTTAGGCTAACTGATATAGCTAGGCAGTAAGATAAAAATTAGAGTAGAGTTAAATAGGATGGAAATAAATGAAAGGGAGCTATGGTTAAGAAGTATCAAGATCTATTTACAGGTACTGACAAATGTTAAAGTATTGCAGCATTGGAGATCTCTCACAGAACAAGAATAGGATCAACTGCAGAATGCTAAGCAGAAAATAAGGGATTACCTCAATGATATATATATAAGTTTAGAAATACTGATGTTAAGCAACTGTTTTTTGATAACTTATAACACTAGAGCACAAAATTTTTTCACAACAACTCAGGCAACGGAAAGTAGAAAGGGCTATTGCCAAGCTTAGGAAGCCTATAAGGAAGGTAACAAGAGATCCTTTACAGGTATTAAAAATATTTTGGAAATTCTGTGGAAGTCTGTATCATCGTCATCTTCTTTCGGCTGTTCCCATTAGAGGTCACCACAGTATATCATCCGTTTCCATTTCTTCCTGTCCTCTGCAACTTGCTCCGTCACACCAACCACCTGCATGTCCTCTCTCACCACATCTATAAACCTCATCTTAGGCCTTCCTCTTTTCCTGTTACCTGGTAGCTTCATCCTTAGCATCTTTTTCCCAATATATTCGGTATCCCTCCTCAGCACATGTCCAAACCAGCGTAATCTTGCCTCTTTGGCTTTGTCTCCAAACCTGACCAAAAATCAAGAACTCCAGGCAAAGAATACTCCAACCAAACGAACTTTAATATTAAGCGCTTTTCGTCGTCCGCATTAGGATGACTTCTTCAGATAAAATACAAGAATTACACATACAATTTATACTAGTTCTTCTTCAATCTATCAATTAATTAACTGACTAATTGGTTATTAATTACAATATTAAAGGGGAACTTAAATATATAACTATATGTACACACTTTATGAACTCATCTTATAAAACCCTACTCTCCAACCCCAATTTAAAAAAAAAAAAAAAATATATATATATATATATATATATATATATATATATATATATATATATATATATATATATATATATGTGTGTGTGTGTGTGTGTATATTTACATGTTTAAATCTTGTGTTTTTTGTATGTTTATGTTTACATCATTAGTCTAAAATATGTATCAGAGGTCTAAATTATAAAAGACAAATATTAAAAAGGACAAAATACTAGAGAGGAAAATAGTCCTATACTTAATAACTTACTCGGGGGAAGAAATATAAGATAAAAGTCTAAGGTAAAAATCTACCTAATAAAACATTTGTCTACCTTTACCTATTCAAGCTTCTAAGCTTTAAGAGACATGAAATGTTACATTGTTCATTTAATCCTGGCTCTAGGAAGGCGTTAGTTCTAAATTGCCAGGATAATTCTCGTTCTTCTAAGAGTAGGTTAAAGGGGCCCCTTCTACTATCAATTTCCACTTGGTCTAATCCTACAAATTTAAAACTATGATTTGGAAAGGATAGAATATGTTTTGCCAAGGCATTCTCGGTCTTCATTTTAGAGATAGCATTAGTGTGTTCATAGATCCTATCACGGAGCCTCCTTTCCGTCTTCCCTATATAAAAACTTGTACAGTTTAAACACAATGCACCATACACTACAAATTTGGAATTACAATTCAGTTTGTGGTTTAATACATAAGTCCTATTATTTATGGTGTGCTTACTACCTGTCTTAATATGTTTGCAGGAGTTACAGTTTCCACAACTAAATGTCCCTTTTTCTTTCTCTTTATTTATTGTGGGTCTAGTCTCTAGAAGTGATTTAAGGTTTTTACCTTTTCTAAAAGTTATTTTAGGTAAATTACCAAAAGTTGTTAAACACTTTTTATCATATAAAAGCATAGTCCAGTTTTTATACAATATGTTTCTTATAGTGTTGCTTTCTAGACTAAATGTCATGATATATCTAATAATAAAGTCATTTTTAGTGTTTACAAATAGGTCAGCCCTATTAGAATTACTGTCTTCAAAATTGGACTCTAATCTAAAGCTCATAGCTCTAGTAGTTTGAGAAATAACCGTTTCTTCTGGACTACATATAAGACTTCTCTCTTTCAAAAGTGGGAGAATAACTCCATTTTCTCTTTTTATACTAACTTCATCAAATATATTTTTGAGGAATTCCTTAGGGTATCCTCTATGTTGAAACATTTCTTCCAATAATTTACATTCGTAGGTAAAGTCGTTGTCTCTTGTAACCATAAGAGCTGCTCTAATAACTTGGCCTTTTACAATGGCTTTTTTCTGAGAATAAGGGTGTAAGCTCGTATAGCGCAAGAAAGAATTACTATATGTGTCTTTCCTATGTATTTTAGCATAAAGTTGTTTATTTTCTATGTCTTTAACTAAGTTGATACTGGTGTCCTGGAAATCAAATGTAAATTTAAGGAAACTGGTAGTACCGTTCAGATGATTTACTAATTTAGATGCTATATCTTTATTGCCATAAAGGCAAATGAAGATATCATCCAAAAAGCATGTGTAGAATTTTATATTAGGTGTAAATTCTTCTTTACTCAAGATTAATTGACCCTCCCAGTAGGCCATTACTGAGTTTGCAAAACTTGCACCTACTGGGGTCCCCATGGCTACTCCGCATTTCTGCAGGTACAGCTCATTATTAAACAAAAAGTAGTTGTTGGTTAAGATTAGATCGAGTAAGGATGTTACTAGGTATACTTCACTACTTGAAGCTCCTTTTTTGACCAAAAAGATGTTTACCCATTCTAGGCCTTCTCCGTGTGGGATTGAAGTATATAAATCCACCACATCTATTGTAAGGAAGTTGTATTCTTCCCTATATTCAAGTTCATTAATTTTACTTAAGAAAGCCCACGAGTCTTTACAAATTTGTGTTTCTGTAGTTAAATATTTTTTCAAGATGTTATCGACTAATTTTGCGCTCGCATATGTAATGGAATTCCTTCCATCAATTAATGGTCTGAAAGGGGGATTGTGTAAATCCTTATGTATTTTTGGCGTAGCAAAGAAGACAGGTATTTTAGGCCATTCAGTTTTGATATAGTTATACATGTCTATATCAATATAACCTTCAATGAAGAAGTCGCTAAAGTAGCCTTTAATATGACTATAGGCTGTGTTAACTTCATTAACTTTTTGATAAGTTTCCTTCTCTAGCATAATAGAAACCCTTTTAATATAATCATAATGATCAAAAAGGGGAGAGTCCCCCTCCCTTATCAGGTTTAATCGCCCTCACATTTAATGTCTTAAACAATTTAAAAAAAGTGTTTTCATCTGGAGTAATGTTTTTGATGAATACATTGTTATCCTTGTTAGCTAAATTCCTAAGATCGAGCTCCATAATGGCTTCAAATAATTGTAAGGCTGGGTGCAGGGGAGGATTATAATCACTAGGTATATAATAAGGTGAGATGATGTCTTCCGAGTTACCTAGTAGTAAATTCAAGTTAAGTTTCCTGACAAATAGTTTCAGGTCTTTAATACTCTGCACCAAGTCCATATGTTGGTTAGGGATGAAAGTATAACCTTTAGCCAATAGTTCAGCAAAACAAGGATCTATTTGTAAACTGGAGTAGTTATAAATAAGAAAGTCTCCATCTCTATTGGTGGTAATTTCTGGTAATTCCGATCTGTTGGCCGGGCGCTGCTTGTTTTTTTGAGGGCGTTGATTGAAATTATAGTTCTTTTTAGGAATCGCCCCTTGGTATGCATAATCAGAATTGTCCAGGAAATTATTATTGTGACTATAATTTTCATCAAGTCTCTCTCTATTATTTCTGAGCCGATTTGCCCATGAGTTCCTGTCAGGTTCTCGGTTGCTTCCTTGGTTTTGGTTAAGGTGACTCCTTTCATTGATGAGGGATACTTCATCAATGTCTATTCCTTCTTGAGCCTCTCCTTCTAAAACCGGGTTAACATAGCTAGTTTGAGACTGTGGTGGATTAGGGTAGGCTGTGCCTTTCTCATAGGCTACACGGTCTCTTTGTCATTTTTTTACTTTTATTTAGTTTTAGTCTTTCCAGTAACTGGTCAATTGTAGTAAATGACCTATCATACTCATATTTATAATGAGGGAAGTCTGAGTTTTTAAGTATTTCTGTGTTCAAAACTGTGACTTCTTTAGATAAGTCATTCACTTGAAAGCCATAATATTTCACCATTAATTTAAGTAAGGTGATTCCTTGCAAATCAAAGAACTCCAAAAGTTCCTTGTGAAACAGTGAGTTTGCTATTAACCCTGTAGGAAAAACGTGATAGCGTAGCCCTTTCGGAACTAGATGTTCTTTTATACATTCATTTAGGTAGTTGATCTCCAGTTGCAGTTTTTTAGTTTTCACTAGTTTAGTATCAAGTAGTTTTAATTTGTTAGTTAAACTAGGTGCACTGACCTGTAACTCATTGGCGTCTTCTGCCGACAGTCCCTTAGCGTTCGGATTTCTAAATTTCAGGTTACTAGTGTCAGTAAGCCATTTTTCAAATCCGGGAACTTCAATAAGCTCTCCGACGCCTTCTCTTTCAACTATAATGGAAGTTCTTCCTCCTGAGTGAATGTAATCCAGTGAAAAATTCGGGCTGGAGTTAGTTCCTTTACCAGCCTGATTCGCGTTGTTAGACTCTTCCCTTGTTGTAAAAGTTCCTTGCGACCGTTGAGCTGGAGTAATATCAACGTCAGAATTACTCCTTCTTGTTAAGTGGGTTGCAGTAGGGATGTTACTTGATTCAAATCTAGCAGCCAAGTTATCCACTCGCTGTGATAAATCGAGTATCAGTGCAGTTAAGTTTCCATCGTCATTAGAACTTTCTGTTTGATCTAGTAACAATGAACTACTGTTATTATCTGTAGTTTCAGTCCTAGTAGAGTTCTCCGATGCCATGAAGATTACAAGGAACCACAAACCTTGAAACGAACCAAAACAGCTTGACAAACAGGACCAAAAATCAAGAACTCCAGGCAAAGAATACTCCAACCAAACGAACTTTAATATTAAGTGCTTTTCGTCGTCCGCATTAGGATGACTTCTTCAGATAAAATACAAGGATTACACATACAATTTATACTAGTTCTTCTTCAATCTATCAATTAATTAACTGACTAATTGGTTATTAATTACAATATTAAAGGGGAACTTAAATATATAACTATATGTACACACTTTATGAACTCATCTTAAAACCCTACTCTCCAACCCCAATTTTTAAAAAAAAAAAAAAAATATATATATATATATATATATATATATATATATATATATATATATATATATATATATATATGTGTATATATTTACATGTTTAAATCCTATGTTTTTTGTATGTTTATGTTTACATCATTAGTCTAAAATACGTATCAGAGGTCTAAATTATAAAAGACAAATATTAAAAAGGACAAAATACTAGAGAGGAAAATAGTCCTATACTTAATAACTTACTCAGGGGAAGAAATATAAGATAAAAGTCTAAGGTAAAAATCTACCTAATAAAACATTTGTCTACCTTTACCTATTCAAGCTTCTAAGCTTTAAGAGACATGAAATGTTACATTGTTCATTTAATCCTGGCTCTAGGAAGGCGTTGGTTCTAAATTGCCAGGATAATTCTCGTTCTTCTAAGAGTAGGTTAAAGGGGCCCCTTCTACTATAAATTTCCACTTGGTCTAATCCTACAAATTTAAAACTATGATTTGGAAAGGATAGAATATGTTTTGCCAAGGCATTCTCAGTCTTCATTTTAGAGATAGCATTAGTGTGTTCATAGATCCTATCACGGATTCTACACATGCTTTTTGGATGATATCTTCATTTGCCTTTATGGCAATAAAGATATAGCATCTAAATTCGTAAATCATCTGAACGGTACTACCAGTTTCCTTAAATTTACATTTGATTTCCAGGACACCAGTATCAACTACTTAGATATCAACTTAGTTAAAGACATAGAAAATAAACAACTTTATGCTAAAATACATAGGAAAGACACATATAGTAATTCTTTCTTGCACTATACGAGCTTACACCCTTATTCTCAGAAAAAAAGCCATTGTAAAAGGCCAAGTTATTAGAGCAGCTCGTATGGTTACAAGAGACAACGACTTTACCTACGAATGTAAATTATTGGAAGAAATGTTTCAACATAGAGGATACCCTAAGGAGTTCCTCAAAAATATATTTGATGAAGTTAGTATAAAGAGAGAAAATGGAGTTATTCTCCCACTTTTGAAAGAGAGAAGTCTTATATGTAGTCCAGAAGAAACGGTTATTTCTCAAACTACTAGAGCTACGAGCTTTAGATTAGAGTCCAATTTTGAAGACAGTAATTCTAATAGGGCTGAACTATTTGTAAACACTAAAAATGACGTTATTATTAGATATATCATGACATTTAGTCTAGAAAACAACACTATAAGAAACATATTGTATAAAAACTGGACTATGCTTTTATAACAACTTTTGGTAATTTACCCAAAATAACTTTTAGAAAAGGTAAAAACCTTAAATCACTTCTAGTGACTAGACCCACAATAAATAAAGAGAAAGAAAAAGGGACATTTAGTTGTGGAAACTGTAGCTCCTGCAAACATATTAAGACAGGTAGTAAGCACACCATAAATAATAGGACTTGTGTATTAAACCACAAACTGAATTGTAATTCCAAATTTGTAGTGTATGGTGCATTGTGTTTAAACTGTACAAGTTTTTATATCGGGAAGACGGAAAGGAGGCTCCGTGATAGGATCTGTGAACACACTAATGCTATCTCTAAAATGAAGACTGAGAATGCCTTGGCAAAACATATTCTATCCTTTCCAAATCATAGTTTTAAATTTGTAGGATTAGACCAAGTGGAAATTGATAGTAGAAGGGGCCCCTTTAACCTACTCTTAGAAGAACGAGAATTATCCTGGCAATTTAGAACTAACGCCTTCCTAGAGCCAGGATTAAATGAACAATGTAACATTTCATGTCTCTTAAAGCTTAGAAGCTTGAATAGGTAAAGGTAGACAAATGTTTTATTAGGTAGATTTTTACCTTAGACTTTTAGCTTATATTTCTTCCCCTGAGTAAGTTATTAAGTATAGGACTATTTTCCTCTCTAGTATTTTGTCCTTTTTAATATTTGTATTTTATAATTTAGACCTCTGATACATATTTTAGACTAATGATGTAAACATAAACATACAAAAAACATAAGATTTAAACATGTAAATATATACATATACATATATATATATATATATATATATATATATATATATATTTTTTTTTTTTTTTTTAAATTGGGGTTGGAGAGTAGGGTTTTATAAGATGAGTTCATAAAGTGTGTACATATAGTTATATATTTAAGTTCCCCTTTAATATTGTAATTAATAGCCAATTAGTTAATTAATTGATAGATTGAAGAAGAACTAGTATAAATTGTGTGTGTAATTCTTGTATTTTATCTGAAGAAGTCATCCCAATGCGGACGATGAAAAGCGCTTAATATTGAAGTTCGTTTGGTTGGAGTATTCTTTGCCTGGAGTTCTTGATTTTTGGTCCTGTTTGACAAGCTGTTTTGGTTCATTTCAAGGTTTGTCTCCAAACCTTCCAACCTGGGATGACCCTCCAATATACTTATTCCTGATCCTGTCCACCTTTGTCACACCCAGTGCAAATCTTAACATCTTTAACTCTGCCACATCCAGCTCTAACTCCTGCCTTTTTTCCAATGCCACTGTCTCCAACCCATATAGCATAGCTGGTCTTACTACCCTCTTCAGACCTTCCCTTTCACTCTTACTGGTACTTGTCTGTCACAAATCACTCCTGACACTCTTCTCCACCCAATCCATCCTGCCTGTACTCTCTTCTTCACCTCTCTTCCACACTCAACATTACTCTGAATTATTGATCCCAAGTATTTAAACTCATCCACCTTTGCCACCTCTACTCCTTGCATCCTCACCATTCCTCTATCCTCCCTCTCATTCACACACATATATTCTGTCTTAGTCTTGCTGACCTTCATTCCTCTTTTCTCTAGAGATTATCTCCATCTCTCCAGGGTCTCCTCCACCTGTTCCCTACTCTCACTACAGATTACAATGTCATCTGCAAACATCATAGTCCACTGGGACTCCTGTCTGATCTCGTCTGTCAACCTGTCCATCAACATTGCAAATAAGAAAGGGCTCAGAGCTGATCCTTGATGTAATCTCACCTCCACCTTAAACGCATCCATCCCTCCCACCGCAGACCTCACTACTGTCACACTACCCTCGTACATATCCTGTACCACTCTTACATACTTCTCTGACACTCCTGACTTCCTCATACAATACCACAACTCCTCTCTAGGCACCCTATCATATGCTTTCTCTAAGTCTACAAAAACACAATGCAACTCCTTCTGACCTTCTCTGTACTTCTCCATCAACACTCTCAGAGCAAACATCGCATCTGTAGTGATCTTTCCCGGCATTAAACCATACTGCTCATCACTAATCACGTCCCTTCTTAACCTAGCTTCCACTATTCTTTCCCACAGCTTCATGCTGTGACTGATCAATTTAATCCCTCTGTAGTTACTACAGCTCTGCACATCACCCTTATTCTTAAAAAATTGGTACCAAAACACTTTTTCTCCATTCCTCAGGCATCCTCTCACTTTCCAAGATTTAATTAAACAATCTGGTTAAAAACTCCACTGCCATTTCACCTAACACCTCCATGCTTCCACAGGTATGTCATCTGGGCCAACAGCCTTTTCATTCTTCATCCTCTTCATAGCTATCCTTACTTCCTCCTTGCTAATCCGTTGCACTTCATGATTCACTATACCCACATCATCCAACCTCTCTCTCTCATTCTCTTCATTCGGCAAAGTACTCTTTCCATCTGCTCAACACACTCTCCTCGCTTGTATGTTTCCCTCATTATCCTTTATCACCTTTACCTGCTGCATATCTTTCCTAGTTTGGTCCCTCTGTCTAGCCAATCGGTACAGGTACTTTCTCCCTCCTTAGTGGCCAACCTTTCATACAACTCTTCATATGCCTTATCCTTAACCAACTCTTTCTTTGCCATGCACCTCATCTCCTTATACTCATCTCTGACAATCCCACTTCTTCTTTGACAACCTCTTTCTCTGTATACTCTACTGTACTTCTTCATTCCACCACCATGTCTCCTTGTCGACCTTCCTCTGTACAGATGTCATACCAAGCACCTATCTAGCAGTCTCCCTTATTAGCTCTGCTGTAGTTACCCAGCTATTTGGTAACTCTTCACTGCCACCCAGTGCCTGTCAACTCATCCCTGAACTCCACCTCACAATTACCCTTTTTCAATTTCCACCATTTGATCCTTGGTGCTGCCCTCACACTCCTCCTCTTCTTGATCACCAACGTCATCCTACAAACCACCATCCTATGCTGCCTAACTACACTTTACAGTCTCCAATCTCCTTCAAACTGGCTCTCCTACATAAGATATAATCCACCTGTGTGCATCTTCCTCCACCCTTGTATGTCACCCTATGCTCCTCCCTCTTGTTAAAATACGTATTCACCACAGCCATGTCCATCCTTTTCGCAAAATCCACTACCATCTGACCTTCTGCATTCCTTTAACACCATACCTACCCATCACTTCCTCATCCCCTCTGTTCCCTTCACCAACATAACCATTGAAATCTGCCCCAATCACCACTCTCTGTATAAAGAAAGAAATATGGAAGTCAACAAAAGATACAAATGGAAATGTTTATGGAAGAATTAAATGTGTCACACTTAGAGGAAGATGAGGTTCAATTATTAACAGATAGAATAGGAGGAGATGAGAAAAAAACTGATGTATAATAATTTACAGGAAAGTCCCCAGGAATTAATGGTATTCCTGTTGAAGTTTGGAAGCTAGGAGGGAAGAAATGATAAAGATCTGGAAGGTTTTATGTAACAGTATTTGAAGAGGAGAAGACGTACCAACATCCTGGAAGAAAGCAGTAGTAGCTGTAATACCTAAAAAGGGTAAAGATACATCAGATCCAGCTTCATACAGGCCCATTTCAATACTAAACCATGATTATAAACTATTCATTATATATGAGGGATCAGAGTCAAAAAATAAAGTGGGTGGGGTCCTCTCTGATAATTTCTGCTTGAGCAGAGGAACAAAGCATGGTTGTCCTCTTTCCCCTTTATTATTTGCATTATATTTAGAACCACTGGCAAAGAAAATAAGGGACTCAGAAATTCAAGGATATAATCGGCATGGTGTTACAAAAGGAAATATTTTCAGCCTAGCTATCTGGAATTTTGTAAATGATTATATTTCATTTGTGAATATTAATATGATTTATATAGAAATGTGACAGAGGGAAATATTGCCAGCACAGCTGTCTGGAAGTTTGTAAATGGTTGTGTGTCATTTGTGAATGTCAACATGACTCGTATGCTGGTGTTACAAATCTGCTAGAACTGTATGTTATATGTAAATCAAGCTGCTAGAACTGTATGTTATATGTATATCAAGCTGCTGGTACAGAAGTGTGTGTGAAAAGGGTTTGGACAGTAACTGAGCTTAAAAGATGCATCTCCACTGTAGCTGTGTAAATGTATATATTAACAGTGGAAACTGGAACATAGAAGGTTAACATGCACAACTACAGGAAAACAGTTGAAATTAAATTGTTTGATAACCATGTAATAAAACAGATGTCTTTTGGTTTCAGTGCAGTAGCAGATAGTGTCTAGAACTAGAAGGTTTTTTATACTGTCTATACATGTGGAGGAATGTAAACTATTTTATGACTTCCACAATTTGCCTTAGATCTTAGAGAAGTCCTTATGTATGTATTTTCACAGAGAGATGCTAAATGCTGGCAGTTTCTAGCAATGAGGGTTTTCACCTGGGATAGTCTGATGACAAAAGTGAGGTCACCCTGCAAGTATCCCAGCAGCAATATTTGAGAGATTAATTTAAGAACTCTCTGAGAGAGAAAGAGAGAGAGAGAGAGAGAGGGGATATTTTGTATTTTGTCTTTGACCTGCAGCATCAGCTGGGAAAACCTACTCACCACATCTGTCTTGCCTGGCTCTGTAATTGTTAACTAGGGCACAGTAAATTTATTTTAGATATCGTTAGGAATATAGTAAAGATTAGTTTAGATGTGTTCTGTATTTATTTGAAACAGTCCTGCAAAGTTGTTTTAAATATTTCCTGTGATTTTGACCTCTACAGTTACAGTTATATTTAAATCTATCTTTATGGATATTTATGAGACATATTTTAAGCTCTTAGAGTACTTGCATATCTATTTGGTGACATTGTGCAGGCCACTCCTAATAGCCTTGCTCTTGGTCACACTACCACTTGGATTAATAGCAACATTACACAGTAGGATTGGACACCCTTTGTTAAGGGCCTTAAAGTAGCCAATAAGGAGTGACTGGTGGCAGGCTAAACTACCTTACAGCCTGGGCAGAAGGGGGCATAGCTAGTAAATCTGTGCCAGCCTTTCCCAGGTGTGTGTGTGTGTGTGTGTGTGTGTGTGTGTGTGTGTGTGTGTGTGTGTGTGTGTGTGTGTGTGTGTGAATCAAATAAATGTGTGTGTCAGCTACTCATTCAGGGACATGAAGCACTGGTTGGACAGACAGGGTGCTGGATGTCTTGGCTTCGTCACTCAGCTGAGATCTCAACTCTATAGCTGTGCCAGTGGGGAGTCTTACTGGGGATCTGGAGAAAGAGGAGGAAACCAGCTCCAGATTGACTGTGGCCTCTGTGTGCTAAGGAAAATTGCACTTTACTGTGTGTGTACTTGTCATCCTCCCAGTGTGTACATCCCCCACTGTTGCCTGTGGTGAGGACTGAGACTTCTTAATTACTGGGCCAGTGCTGGGGCATCACATATGGTACTCAAAAGATGGATCTATTTGCAGATGATATTATTTTATACCTAACAAAACCAGAAAGAGACATTACAGTGTTGTAGAACATTTTGAAACAGTTTCAAATATTTTCAGAATACAAAATGTATGAAGCTAAAAGGTAAGAGTGGTAAATTATGTACCCACATATGAATTGGTTCAGCAATTTCCATATTTATGGGGACATGATAAAATGAAGCATTTAGGAGTATGGATTAAAAATGATTCTGGTGTGGCAGCTAAGGATATACGGGAGGAGACTAAACAAAAGATAATACAAAAACTGAGAAAATGGAAGCTTTGTTATATGGATATGGATAGTAAGGTACAAGCAGTTAAAATGTTTTTAGTCCCATTAGTCTTATACACAGGTCAGGTATATTGTTATCAACCAGAAGGGAAGTTGTGGGTGGCAATTAATAAAGAGCTGAAGGAATTTATCTGGGAGGGGAAGATGGCAAGAGTCATGTGGGATAAGCTGATTCTTCAAGTAGAACAGGGCGGACTGGGGTTACCCGATTTGAAGGGGTATTTCAGAAATGCACAGTTTCAGACTCCTATACATAGCACAAACAGAAAACTATAATTCAAAGTGGAAAGGGATGATTTCACTCAGGAATTATAGATAAACTCCCTAGGACTAAATCCCTGTCACAAGATGGGTGGGCAACTGGCTCATTGGCAGAACCCACACAGTAACAGTAGCAGCCTCCAAGTCCGACTCCAGACCAGTGACGAGTGGAGTACCACAGGGTTACATCTTGGGTCCTCTCCTGTTCGACATCTACTTCTCTGAAGTGCAGGCCAACACAGAAGGTCTTTGGCTAACAAAGTTCGCAGATGACTGCAAAATGGGAGCCATAACAGAATCACCTAATGATGTAGACATTCTACAAAAGAGGCTCACAGAGACAGATGCTTGGTGTCAAGTCATGGCCTCAAGCTCAATGCCAAGAAGTGCACTGTCACCCTCTTTGGGAAAAACTCGGTACCCATGAACTACCACATAGGCAGTAGCTCACTAAACACTTAAAGTGTGATGAGACCACAGGACACAGCTGGACAGTAGTCTCTCCTTTGATAACTACAATAGTCACAGTAGTCAGGAAATCCTTCTACGTGGCACACCTCATCACAAAAGGGTTCTCCTCTAGAAAAAAGGAGGTCATTGTTCCTCTCTACTCATCCCCTCATTAGACCCATTATGGAGTACAATGCCCCGTTTAGCATGCATCTCACAAGACACCTACAACAATTGGAAAGGCCACAGAAATACCTCACTAAGAGGATTACCAGCCTCAAACAGATGCCATATGCAGACCATCTCAAAAAACTCCAACTCTACTCTATTGCATATCGCTTACTCAGAGGCGGTTTCTGCCTAACATACAAAGCTATGTCAAACCCAGAGCTGTTGGACATGCTACACTTAGAAATCCCAATCTCTCCGAACTACATGCTCCAGGGACCTAAACTTTGTCGCCACAATAAACAGAACAGGCTGGAGGGATAGATTCCTGTCCCAGAGACTTCCCATACTCTGGAACAAACTACCCATTCATGTCAAGCAAAACTCCTCATTGGCCCTCTTTAAGAAAAACCTTGACGACTGGATGCGAAATAGAAAATTCACTTCGGGGATCACTTCTGTGGCACTGCTTGACAGGGGCACAGGAAAATAATTTTCTTGGGTGGCGAAAGCCAGGGAAATTTTTTAGCTAGGCTTATACAGGCCCCAAGGCAGATAGCCTAGTAACTACCTATGAAACGAGGGAAGCTCAAGAAACCAGGAGAGACTGGGATTTTGGATACAGGCCTTTAAGGAGAATAACAATAATCATACAGAATATTATATCTATAAAGTAGCAGAAAGTATCCTAAGAACAGTAGTTAATGTAAAGTAGTTCCTCTACCTATGGTGTTGGAGAAAAAAATCTTACATCAGAAATATATATAAAAAAATAATATGGCACTTAAAAAATAAATAAGTAAAACACAATAATTTTAGAGCCCATTCTCTCTCTCATACATGGTCATTTCTCCTTTCATACATACACTCACTCACACAAGACCACTCTCACTCTCTCTCGATGTCTCTCACACACAGTCACTTCTTTCATACATGCATTCACTCACACACAAACACAGTAAGAAAAATACACACTTTTTTTCTTACACTCACTAAACAGCAAAGGCGCTGCTTAGCAAGTGTAAAAGTAAGTAATTGCGACCATTAGTTTTTTAGCAGTCTGTGCTCCTTGGCAGCTTGATACACTATCGTGAAGCAGCAGACTCATTTTTCAGCAGTCATTACTTGCACATTAATACCCTGCTGGAGAACGTTCGTTCTCTATTCAGGGTACTTATAGGTTCATAGGTTGATACTAGGGCACTTATAAGCCTAGGCAGAGTGTGTTTGGCTTTCGCCACCCTTTTAGATTTGTTGACTGTGCCTCTGTACAGTAAGTCACAGAAGGTAGCCATATTAAGGTTAGTTTACTGTACCTCTGTCTAGCAAGGACACAGAAGAGATCCCAGGGGTAAACTTATGGTCTCCCATCCACTCGTCAAGATTTCTCTTTATTTTTATTTTTTATTTTTATTTTACATTTGTTGACCGGGCTAGTCTAGCTGGAATTATTTCCATTTTGATGGGAGAAAAGTAAGAGTCAAGTAAAGTTTGAAGAGGGGCAATGATGAGATTAGTGTTATGTCACTAGGTAGTAGGTTCCAGTTCCTTCCTACTGTGCTAGAGAAAAGAGAGTCACCAGCTGAGTTATTGGACTTTCTCTTGAATAGGGTCAGTGAGGGGCTCTGTCTAACATGGATTGGGATTTTGTTCCAGAGTGAGGGGAGCCTCTAGGATATCAATATGTCCCTCCAGCATGTCCTATTTATTTCTGTGCTGAGGCTCAAGTCCCTGGAGCATGTAGCTCTAAGGGATTTGGATTTCTTGAGGTGGAGCATGTCCATTAATTCTGGGTTGGACATGGCTTTATACGTCAGACACAGATCACCTCTGAGTACGCGGTACGCAACTGAGTAGAGCTGGAGTTTCTTTAGCCAAAGTGCATAGGGCATCTGTTTGAGTCCCTTGATCCTCTTGGTGAGGTACTTTTGGGGTCTTTCCAGTTGCTGCAGGTGTCGGGTAAGGTACATCCCAAATGGGGCATTGTATTCAATTATGGGACTGATAAGTGATGAGTAGTGGGGCACAATGACCTCTCGATCTAGATGTGGACCCTTTCATGATAAGGTGGGCTATATAGAAGGTCTTTCTAACTACTTTGGCAATGTGATTGTCAAAGGAGAGATTACTATCTACTTGGGTCCCCAAGTCCCTAATTACTTCTTCCGTACTTATACCACCTATGTGGTAATTTGTGGGAACTTTGTTTTTCCCAAAGGGGATGACAATGCACTTTTTGGCATTTAGCTTTAGGCCATGGCTCTTGCACCAGTTATCCGTCTCTGTGAGATCCTTTTGGAGGATGCTCATGTCAGCCGGAGAGAGTCGATTATGGCAACTTTGTCAGCCATAGTCCACCCGTGTTAGCCTGTACCTCGGAGAAATATATTCCGAACAAGAGAGGTCCCAGGACTGAGCCTTGTGGGACGCCACTTGTAACTGGTTTAGAGTCTGACATGGCACCTGCAATTCTGATCATGTGGGTTCTATCCCTGAGCCAGTTAGCAACCCATCTTGTGACATAGGGGGTGATATTTAAGCTGGTGAGCTTATTTATGATGCCCGAGTGGGGTACTGTGTTGAAGGCTTTTGCGAGGTCCAGGCAGGCTGTGTAGATTATCTTCCCTTCATCTATGGCTTTGGTAACAGTTTCAAAGAAGTCGACCAGGTTCAAGAGGCAAGATCTGTCCTTAAAGCCGAACTGGGTAGGATCCAGTGTCTGGAGGTTCCCAATGTCCTTGTTTATGATTTCCATGATGATACGCTCCATAGCCTTGCAGACCAGGCTGGTCAGGCTTATAGGGCGATAGTTTCCGGGTTCCGTTGTGGCACCACCTTTGTGGACCGGGACCACTGTTGCTGTACGCCATTCCTTGGGTACATATCCTGTAGTTAGGCTGAGATTGAACAGTGTCTTTAAGTGAGGGTTTAATTCTTCTTGGAGCTCATGTAAGACGCAGCCCGGGACACTGTCTGGTCCCATTGATGCTGTGTTTTTTGCTTTGGAGAGGGCAGCTCTCACCTGTGCATCTGTGATCACAGGGAGGCTACATTCTGTTGGAATAGGCATTTGCTCTTTTGGAGGGGAAGTGGGGGAGAAGTTTGCACTGAACCTTTCTGCCAGGATGTTGGCAAGGTCTGTGGGTTCAGTGTATTTTTTTCATTTTGCACTAACTCAGAGCATATCTGGGAGTTGCCTCGAAGGTTCCTGACATAACTAAAGAAGGCCTTGTGATTATCCTTAGTGTCTTGTGCAATTTTCTTTTGAAGATTGCCTTAGATGATTTTATGAGGGATCGTAGTTTCTTGCTAGTACTGATCTCCTTCCCTTTTTGGGATTTTGCTCTATCATGCAGTAGCTTCCTCCTTCTGTTATATAGCTTATTTATGGCCGGGATCCACCAGACAGGTCTCCTTCCTTTGGAGGAGTGAGTCTTGGTTTTATCTGGGATAGCATGCTCCATGCATTCCTGTAGGTGTCCACAGAATGCTTTTGTAAAGGATTCTGCATTTTGGGCCATAGTTTCCACTGGCCTGGGGCCTTTGAAAGATTCCACCTCGGTTTTGAGAAGTGTGAAGTTTGATTTTGAGAAGTTCTTCACCGTGGTTTCCTTGGCTGGGGGTGGGGACGGAATATGGATGTCCAGCGAGATTAACTTATGGTCTGATCTTACAAATGAGGGGTATACTTCTGGTGTGGAACATAGAGACCCCATGTTGGTGATTACCAGGTCCAATATGTTTTCCCCTCTTGTGGGAGTGGTGATCAGTTGTTCCATAGCATTTGAGTTTATAAATTCTAAGAACCGTTGGGCGAGGGTGTTTGGGCTTGAGTAGTTGGCTTGAGTAGTTTTCCCAATCAATGTTTGGGTAGTTGAAGTCACCCAATATAATGGCGTTTGGCGAGATCTTCATATTTTCCAGTGTTCTCAGGAAAGCCGAGTGGGGTTCCTGTGTTTGGGAGGGTGGTCTGTAGCAGGCTACAAACTGAAAGGCAGTTTTGCCCCACCGTTAGTTGCACATGGATGGTCTCTGATGCTTTGTGCAGTGCCACTAACCTGGAGGTGTGGGTATCTTTGATGTATATGGATACTCCCCCTTCTTTTGTGGTTCGGTCCGAGTTTTGTGGCCGAAAAGCATGGTATGAGGTATAACCTGGTAGTGCTGGGGTGCTTTCAGGAGCCTTGAACCAGGTTTCTGTTACTGCACAGATATCGATATTCTCCATACTGACGAGAGTCTCGAGTGCATGCATCTTGAGGTTTAGACTTCTGGCGTTGAGCAGTATTACCCTTAGTTTTTTCTTTGTGTTGTCTGTGGAGATGGGTTTGTCTTTTGAGTCTTGCCTAAAAAAGGCACTATGGGGGAAGCAAGAGCCTTTGCCAGTATTCGAAAACTTAGGGGAAACAGGTGCAAGCCGTCCCTCGCGAAGCAACGTGGCTTGTCGAGCATGTCATCCCAGGCTGACAGACACTGGATCCCCTTTGAATGACACCAATATCAACACCAAAATCGATCATTTTGTCTTTATACTGTAGCATCATTCTTGGTGAGGGCAAGATGCTACTCATGGCCAGGGTCATACCAGCCTGGGTTACATGATCAGAGAGCTCCTCTATGTCTCTTTTCATGTAGTCCAGGGAGGTACATCTCAGGTCATTCATACCAGCATGGACAATGACGGAGTCATATTTGTACTTGCTTTGGAGTGACTTGAGTGCATGTGTTATGTGGTGGATCTTGGCACCCAACAGGCAGCTTACAGTGACCTTCTCCTTATTCAGTCTGGTGAGTGGAACGTCAGTGTGTCTGACAATAGAGTCTCCTATTACAAGTGTATTCGGTGTGTTGTTTAGCCTTAAGGGCTGTGACTGTGTGGCACACTGACTTTGAGAGTTATGTGGTACGTGGGTATTGTTGCATGGTGGGGGTTGCTTGGATGTCTGCTTTGGAGGTCTCTGCTGCTTAGGCAGATATTTGTTTAGAGCCTCCAAGTATGTTTTTTGTGTGTTTATGTGTTTGGTTTGCTGATGCGATGGGTCTATGTGAGACTGGACTTGTGGTGTGTGTAGTAACCTTTTCCTCCTGACCGGCTGTGCCAGTACTGGGTTGAGAGAGCTCAGCCTCCAGTTTGGCTATATAGTTGCATCTCTCACATATGTTTGAGCTTGTTGGGAGGAGGAGAGGGTGGTCTGTGTACATAAGGCAGTTGTAACATTGCCTCAAGATTCCCAGATTCACCAGCTGGACTGGGGAGTAAACCCGAAACTGGCCTTTGGACATGCCTGAAAAGTATAGGGAACTACTTATTGACTGATCAGAAAGGACCAATAGGGAGCAAGTACTTAAAAGGAGTTTAAGAGGGTGTAGTAAGTTTATTAGTGTTTACCTGTAAGATTACTTATATGAGCAAGTGCCGGGCTTTTTAGAAAGAAAATAGAGTGCTTGTTTTGAGATTTAGAGCAGTTCTAAGGGAAAAAGTGAAGAGCAGACTTTGTGGAGCCAGAAATAGTTTAAACCCCTTGGCGCTGCGCTATGTGCAAAATCGTGCAAAGCCACTCTAAAGCGGGTTTTAAAGCAGGGGACTTGAAAGAGCTAGGAAATAGCCCAAAACGGCCAATAAACAACTAGTTACTGGGCTGAGACCACTCCTCCAGGGACAGATAGGCTGCTCAAAGCTCCCCACTCTCACTGGTGAACAGAGAAGCTTCCTCCTATCCAGGTAAGGATATGGGCAACACAGGAACTTGTACTGAAGTCCGGAATACAGCAAAACCTGAATTCAGGACTATTCTAGCACAGTAAAAGCGAGAAAACAAAGATATTTTTTTTTTTTTTTTTTAGGACAGTATCAGAGGCAGAAAAACATTAAATGCTTTGCACAGGCTAGCGCACTTCAGTGGGCAGCCTTAACAGTTAAATCAAACAATGACTTTAAAGTACAGGTAAGCAAAAAAATGCAATAACAAGCTTATTAAGGTATTACAGCAGTCACAAACTCGCTTTTTGGCGAGAAAATGCAGTCGCTAATGTAAAGGTAGCAAAGAAATACTTAATCAGGCAGTCACTCTTTTTTGTCTCGCTGCTGCTAGCACCACTCTGCAGGACCACGAGGAGCTTGGCTGAATCGGAACTGATGTACAGTTTGCCCATTCTCTAAGCGATGTATAATATTTGTACCTGCAGTGCGTCTGTATGGTTTGTGATGTAAAATGCTTGCAACTAGGATTGTGTCGGTGTGGTTTGTTTCCATTTATATACATGTATTGCCTATGTCGTAAGTGATGGTTTAATAATGATGTTTCTTGTTAAAAAAAAAAAAAGAGCAGAAATTGAATACTTTTATGTAATGTTACTTAGGTTATATGATATATAGCAGTATATGAAGTAACGTAAACTTGTTAATACAGTATTTAAAAAACTCCCCACCAATTTTATTCAGCATCAGGTTATCGGACTTTTTTTTTTAAATGACAGCACTTGGTATCACTTCACAGACATGATGAAGCTCATATGAAGAGGGGCTCGTTTAATATTGGGGAAAAAACAGCCCTGGACTACAACAGTAAAGTCCTAAATCACAGAAAAGAAGTTAATTTACAGAACCCTAAAGGCCACTCACTGTGTATATGTA
Organism: Protopterus annectens; assembly: GCF_019279795.1. NCBI lineage: Eukaryota > Metazoa > Chordata > Ceratodontiformes > Protopteridae > Protopterus > Protopterus annectens. The sequence continues at coordinate 1,656,244,579 of NC_056741.1, read as the reverse complement.
TTCTGCCTACCAAACAAATGAACGAATAAGGTAAAAAATGCGTTTAATAAAACTGTTGTAGTTCCCTCTCAAATGCAATAAATGAGACAGAATATCTGTATTTCAGCACTCCCTGACTCCAAAAAAAAATACACCACTACATACATACATCAAACAAATGAGCACAGCAGGCATAATTAACACCTTCCCGAACTCAATAAACAATTCAAGTAAACAGATGATGACAAGATTTCAGCACGGGCTAAGGAAGCATGTTTTTTGCATAGAGTTTGAACTGCTTCCCAGATTAGAAAGACACTCCCAGATAAAACGGTTTGTATTTCTAGAACACAGGAACCAGTACTCTTTTAAAAGAGACAGTAAACTTTGATAAAACGTTAAGCTATCTTATCTACCATTTCTGCCTGGACGCCGGTCACACAAAGAAAACAACCTTTACGTAGTAGAGGAAAGTCATAAATATTTTGGGGCACCTTTGCATGTCTGCGAAGTTTAAATATAACGCACCAAAAAGAAAACACAGTTAACAGAAGACAGTATTAAATAAAACCTCTATAGAAAGTTCTTCTGTTTCCTTACCTGCTGTATCTTTTAAGCTCGGTTCATTATCTGTATCCTAGGTCCTTGTGCTGTTGGTCAGTTGCTAGGTTACCAATAAGCATACTACAGGGAGCCTTTTAGGACAAACAGTGCTACAGTGAAATGAAGTATTCAGCTAGAATCAACCTTACAGAACCATCCATACTAAACCCCTTTATTCCCATTCTGCACACGGGGTGTTGGGAGTGTCACTTAGCGACAATCATGTCGAGCGAATGTTTACACCACCGGGTGGCTAGCCGTGCCGCGGTAGTTGATCCGTACCCCTCACTCGCGCACAGCACACACTCCAATTTAGACTGTCCAATCCACCTACTGCTTGTCTTTGGAATGAAGGAGGAAACCCACGCGCCCGCGGGGAGGACATACCGACTCCCACAGCAGATAAACATCTGAGAATCAACCTTACACAACATCACTGGTAAATAAAACTTAGCATTCCTTTCAAGTGTTCCTCATTACGAGGAACGTACCTCATTTGGGGTCTTAAAAAGTTCATATTCTTCAAAGTTCCACATTGAAAGAGTCTGTCACGCATTCGGTGTTAGGAATTTGTTTAAGTGAAATCCATGGTAGACAAGAGATTAATCATATTAATTCATTAAAGGATGAGCTTTATGAGTAAAACTAGCATATTTAACCATCCATCCTATGACCTTCCTAGTTGAAGTTGTTAGCCATTAGTATGTGTTCCACATTTGTTCAACATTATGAAAGCGAGCGTTCCTCATTTTGGAGATGGAAGGTTGAGAGCTATGAAACGTAGTATCACGCATAATAAAGTACCTCACTCCTCTAACCATTAGAAATCCTCTGTAATACCACAAGACACTGACTGTCCGCACTATTTAGTTAAATGACGAAGCATAACACACTAGTAACGCCACCATCCTCTGTAATTTCCAAACATTAAAACCAATTACTGCACTTAATTTAAATGCATCTTGTACTTCCACTCTCACTTTTGATCACCTGCCATTCAGTTTGCACGGTTGTATTTCACTGTGTCACGCAGTTAGTAAAAAACGTCAGATAATCACACTTTTAATTTTTCTGCTCTGGATCTTGTAATGCTGATAAAAGCCAGGTGGGAACACGAGATTTAATTTTCAAACATACACATTCTCAGCTAAGAAACTTAAAAAAACACAATTTATATACATACGTGTGTGTGTGCGTGTATATATATATATATATATATATATATATACACACACACACACACACACACATATTTTATATATATGTGTGTATGATATAAACATTTTTTTAACAGAAGCAAATACTACATTCAGCTGAACAGCTCAACCTGTTCTTGACTATGGCATTTATTTATATGTCTATAAAAGTCATACCCATGTGTCATACCCTTTCACCCAAGTGCACACACTTCAGAATTACACTGTCTTTGTGGATCCGCCTTGAGAAATCATATGTAATGAATGGCAGTGATGTGTGCTACAGCCAGCACTCGGAGAGGAAAAGCAAAAGCCGCCACCCCCATAGCAGTCCTCCATACTGCTGAACATTAGGAGCCCTGATTTAAGACAGCCAGGAGTCATCCTCCATTTTTATTCCATTGTTGCCTTAGCCAGTATATCGAGGGAAAATTGGAAAGCCCCCTCCCTACACACGCTGTTGATATTATAGCCCTGGTTTAAGACAGCTAGGTACACTTGTATACATTTTAAGCCTATCACCACAACTGCTGATTGGCACTACCAATCACATTCCTAACAAATTACCACTTATGACTACTAGAGTTACCACCTGTCCCACTTTGCGAGGGACAGTCTCTATTTGGGCAGTTGTGTCCTGCCAAAAAAATTTAAAAATGACAAATGTCCTGAGATTTTAGGACAAAATTATTTCCTATATTTTATGCAATAGTTGCATAAAACAGTTATTCTGTATCTAAAATACCTAAATGTTATAAGAAACAGAATAAGCAACTAAAATGCTACAAGAATAAGATTTTATTTGGGCAAAAAAGTTAAGTTCTATCCTTTTGTACTGACCATGGGTATGTGTCGGCCTGTAAAATCTGATGTTTGTACCAAAAATGTCCCACTTTGGCCATTTGAAAAGGTGGCAACCCTAATGACTACCCTCCAGTTAATATTATGGTTGTTCTGTAGTAGTTTATAGTTGCACTGATAATAATTAAGTATTAAGTGAGTGCATATTTCATTACTGTTGGAGCTGACAAGCTCCTCCAATCAACTGCAGCTGTACTCCTTTTGTGAAAACTGAAAGTAATCAACCGATTGGGGTGGGTATCTTGAGACGTTGTAAAAACTGTTACATGCTGTCTGACAATCAGCTATTACTCAAACAGCATAAGTGTGTGAGAGATGTGCATATGTAATATCCTTAGAGGCAAAAATCTCTGTCTCTCACACATAAATCATCAGCAGTACACCACACATCACACCTCTCCAAGGCCATTACAATACACATTATCTGCCATATGCTGAGGTTCTAAAGATTAATTGCCTAAACCTCAAAGCTCTGCAAAACATAACACAGGCACAAAGCACACTTAGCGAATTAAGCCTACCTCCTCACATAGCACAAGGAGTCCCAAAGTCACAGATGCTGAGCCTATAACGCAGGCATCAATCCAACCAAACATGCTTGTTATAAGTGATGCCGTTGTAAGACATATAGATGTGCCTCTTACCAGATGAGCAAGGAAAGAGTGAGAGTAATTTGCTTGTCTGGTTCCAGGGTCTGTTAGATCGTGTATGCATTCAAGGTCTTGAACAAAAGTAAAATGGACGGCGCAGTGGTGGAGTTGTCACCTCACAGCAAAAGGTTCTCCAGTTCGAATCTCGGCTGGGGTGCCTTCTGTGTGGAGTCTGTATGTCCTCCCTGCATTCATGTGGGTTTCCTCCAGGTTTCCTCCCACGTTACAAAGACATGCATCTGGAGCATTTCTCCCCTGGCCTCTGCTGAAAATTGGCTTCGTTCCAAGTCAGACTTTCCCGGTTAACAAATAAATAAATAAGTATGACTCAGCCATAGTTCATGTCAGTGTCGATGACTTGAGGTGTACCTCCTTGAACTATATAAAGAGAGACATGACGGAACTCTCAGACTATGTGTCTAAGGTAGGTATGAGCCTAGCATTAAGCAGCATTCTGCCTTCTGCAAGTACAATGTCACAATATGAGTAAAGAATAATTGGCTTAGATTTTGGTGTCATTCATAGGTGGTCCAGTATTTGTCAGCCTGGGAGGATATGATCAACAGAACATGCTGCTTTGCCAGGGATGGACTGTGTCTGTCCTCTCAAGGGTTTCAATTATTAGCAAAGACATTGAATACCCCATAATGCCCTTTTAAGTCAGTGCCAACCTGATAAGCCTACCAACATAATGAAACAAGCAAAGGAAAATATGAAGGAGTTACTGATCAATGCTAGGGGCCTAAACAAGAAACTTCACTCCCTACAAGCCCTTCTCACCCTAGAGGACATTGGCATATGTATTGTGACTGAGACATGCTTTAAAGTAGCGGAGGTCACGCCGGCTGTATAGGGCTGTAACGCCTTCCACACATTTAGACCAACCACTGTGCAGGAGTGGAAAAAAGGTGGAGGTGTCTCAATCTATGTCCAGAAGAGAATCTCATCAAGGCTGGTAAAGCAGCATAATGCACTTCATGTCCGAATAACCATCAGAAGGATCCCATACCATTCATTAACTAGCTATAGAACTCCCTCTATGAGACAAGAAATCCACAACACCTGTCTACAGGAAGTAGAATCACTCACTATTAAAAGCAGTACCATTTAGTACTATTTTCCTAGGTGATCTAAACTATTCAAGTATAGACTAAGAAACCTAAACCACCACTAGTGCAGAAGCACAGAAATTCCTGGACTTTGTCAATATAAATGCCCTGGAACAATTAGAGTACCCACTTGGGGTGAATAACATCTTGCATCTTGTCCTTACTAACATGGTAGCATCTTGCACCATCCCTTGCATATCTTTATCCCTTTTTAGGTCTGACTATAAAGCAGTCTCCTTTAAAAGAAAAGTGAAACCAGAGATCCTTCCCACCCAAAGTACCTTTAGAAATTTCTTTAATAATAAACTATCTACTCCTAAATGATATATTGTCAATCTTCAAATCCTTGCCAAACCCTGTTAACTCTACTGAATGTGCAGAAATGTACACCATCATACTATACTTGCATCTAAAAATCTGCATAGATGTAGCTGTACCCCATAGAAGCAAGTTCAGGGCAAACCCCAGAAACAAACCCACATGGTGAAATCATAATATCAACAAGCTTTGCAATAAAGAAAAATATTTTTTTTAAAAAAGGTAAAGAATTTTGACCAAAAGTAAGAAGAGTAATTCTCAGAATGTTATAGCTCTTGTCACTGAAATAAACAAACAACTCAGGAGCTTAATAAAATCCACTAAAGTTAAGTTTGAGGCTAAAATAGCTACCTAAGCCAAAGATAATCACAAGGCATTTTTAGTTATGTTCGTGATCTCAAAGGCACAATGCTGATTCTGAATAACGTTACCTACACTGAGGCTGAAGATATAGTGAAACTACTGGCCAATAAATTTAGCTCTAACTTTTTCCCTCTCTTCTATCTATCTATCCCTCAAGATATACATGAAACTGGCTCGCCTCCAGCAATCACACAATACCAAGTCCTAAAAATGCTTTCAAAAGCTAAAAATACTGCATCAATGGATCCTGACAATATCCCTGGATGCATCTTGAATAGCATGAAGCCTGATTTAGCCACATTTAGCCACATCTCGAACACTGTTCAATATCTGTCTCCATATATATATATATATATATATATATATATATATATATATATATATATATTGTACCAAGTAAGTAGAGAACAGCTAAAGTCATTCCCTTGCATAAGGGAGGACCTTCAACAGACCCAGGTAATCACAGACCTATAAGTCTAAGCAGCCACATATGCAAAGCCATGAAAAGACTTATCATGGAACAAATCAATAAAGACATAGAGAACCTCCAAACACTGGATCCATCTCACTTTGGATTTATCATGGGCAGGTCATGCTTATTCAACTTGGTGGATTTTTTTGAAAAGGTCACCAAAGGAATGGATGAAGACAAAACAGTATACACAGCATAACTCGACCTGGCCAAAACTTTTGACACAATTCCTCTCTCAGGCACAATAGAAAAGCTAATAAACTGGGAATAAACTCCTATGTCATCCAATGGATTGCCAAGTGGCTCACAGACAAAACGCAGATAATCAAAACAGGGGAGTAACCTCCATAGAGACCAGTCACCAGTGGAGTCTTCCAGGGTCCGGTGCTGGGACTTCTCCTGTTTAGCATTTACTTATCTGAAGTAAAAGCCAACACAGAAGGGCTCTGGCTAACTAGATTTGCAGATGACTGCACATTAGGAGCAATCATTGAATCCCCAAATGACTTAACCATCATGCAGGAAGGTTTGTCCCAAATAAATAACTGGTCCCAAAATGATGGATTGAAACTAAATGCCAAAAAATCTTTTATTGCATCCTTTGGGAAGTCATCTACCCTAGGGAACTACCATATTGACAATATGCCCTAAAAGTTGTCCCAACTGTTTGGGATTTGGGAACTTGTGTGGAGAGTGACCTAACTTTTGACCAACATGTATCTGTTGTTGTAAGAAAGTCCTTCTATATTGTACAGCATATAAACAAGGGGATTGTGTCTAGATTTAGGATGTCTCATTAGGCCATTCATTGAATATAAATCTCATTAGGCCATTCATTAACTATAAATACCTCTTTGGTATGCATCTGTCCAGATACATGCAACAACTGGGATGCCCACAGAGATACCTAACTAAAAGGATACACGGTCTAAACAAAATGTCTGACATGGACCAACTCAAAGGCCTGCCACTATACTCTGCATCCTACAGACTAAGAAGTGACCTGTGTCTCTTGGCTCTCCACTAGAAGCAGACAATGTCTTCCCCTGGTTCATTCACCTATGCAGAGAACACCTGCTCCTGTTATTCCACCATTTACACAACCTCTGCCTAATCATCAGTGCCATGCAATCCTTGTGGAAGCATTATTAAGCCTAGTCCAAAAACTGTGCAGCTTGTTAATGCTAAATACCTCAAGTCAGTTTCTTCACTACCTTGTCTAGGCAAATTTCTAGAAAAAATCATATTCACACATCTCTCTGAATACATCCACAAATACAAAATGCTTTCTACACAACAACATGGATTTTGATCATGATGTAGCACAAAGACTATCCTCTACTCACTTACTGAAAACATCCTACTTAATTCATACAAAGTTTACACACAGGAACAGTCTTCACTGACCAGACAAACAATTTCACCTGGTAGACCACAACCTTCTCACATTAACCCTTATGGTAAATGGCATCAGTAGACACACCCTCTCATGATACATAGACTTCCTTAACCACTTTAAAGTTGAAATCAGTTCCAGCATCTCACCCCATGTCCCATCATCAAAGGAATTCCCCAGGGATCAATCCTCTCTTTACTTTTCTTCTTGTACATAAACTACTTTCAAGTAGAGTTTCCTGAACTCAGTTTAATACTCTTTACAGATGTCATGATAATTAACAAAGTTAGCAATAAAATCAGCCGCAACAAAAAAGCTGTAGAATATGACTGCACCCAGTTAACCAACGGGCTGATGAAAAAACAATTTGTCTTTAATTTCAAGAAGACAAAAACATGTTCTTTGGGACCAAACAAAGACTCTCAACAATGACAAAATAATGAACAATACAACTGAATACCCAGGAATCTTTGGACTCTACCCCTATTTCCAATACCAGGGACTATAAACCAAAACCTAGCCTTCCACAGCTTCATCACCAAAACTAATGTTGATAAGCTCCCCCCACTTCTGGGCCCATAAATTCTCCCATTTCCTGATCTTTTTAGGAAGAGCAGCCACCAGAAAAGGTTTCCTCCTTGTACAACTGGAATATGGACTTCCAGTCATTACACACACCTCCAATAACAATCTCAAATGCCTTCAAGTCGTAACTAACAATAGCTGCAAATTAATTGCTCTTCCACCTAAAACAGGGCACTATTTTTCAGTCGTTAGCAAAGTCATAGCTATCTGTTGAACAAAAATGCACACTCTTCTTACCTTCCTAACATATAAACTTCTAAACTTACATATATTTCCCTTCTTTTCTCTTACACTCACAAAGACCACTAGCCCTACCACCTCAGAGCCACCTGCTAACATGCATCCTGTCTTCACTGCCTTGAAACAAACCCCCCACAGTACAGACCACTGCTTCTCTGTATTAGCCCCACACATTTGGGAGTTATTTCCTGTCAAACTATGCTCAGCCCCCAAATACCATTCCTCATGCAACTAATGAACTTTCTGCACCAAGAAGCCAAATGGAAATGTTACCAATTTTTTTTACATGACCCTAGGCTTATGAACATCATGTAGTCATGACTCCAATGCATTATATTCCTATGCTGATCCAGTCTAATGTTTGCTTTTTACTTTCAAATGTTTTGTATATTCTGTCACATAATTTGTATTCACTTTTGCATAGTTTATATTTGTGTCTTTCGGCTTTTCCCGGTTAGGGGTCGCCACAGTGGAACTCCGGTCCGCTAATGATTGGCAGTAGATTTTTACTTGCCGAGTTGCCGGCCCTGACACACAACCTTCAATGAAGGTACACCCATTCACGCATGTCTCCACACAAAAGACGCTCTAGCTGAGAATCGAACAGGACAACGTCTTACTGTGAGGTGACAACGCTACCGCAGCACCACCACCGCAGTACTTTGCATAGTCTATATAATATGCTTTAATATGCTTGCAGTACTGCATATATCCTGCTCTTTTCATGTTTTATTCTTACTCTGTTGTTCTGACATTGTATTTTGTTATTCTCTTAACAATGGTCAGTGATTTTTGTCCATGCAGAGCCTGTAAATGATCCACGGAGATCAGCACTCTACATTGCTTAATAAATGTAAATAAAGAAATAAATGGAAACATTTCTCTGAAACAGGACTTCACATAATACCTTGATGGCAGTCATTCTGTGGTCATTCTCTTCCTCTGTAAAAATAAAAAAAATGGGTGACAATACCAGGGTGGTTGACAGTCAACAGGTATGGAGGAGAAAAAAATACTCAAAAATGTGTAGTACCTGGCAATAGATTTAGTAACAAATGAGACCTGAGCCCAAGCAATTGCGCATGCATAGTACATGAATTTCGTGAAAACAAACCCAAGCAAAACTAGGGGCACTATCTCGTTTCTAAAATCAGTTGCTTGCTAGAGCACTTTGTTTACCTTTTAGTACAGTGTAAGTCACATGTTCACAAAGACGCAGGATTTTCAGAGTTGCTTATTAGCATACTGCAGGTCAGATTTCACAACCTTCAGTGGGAGATGGTTATGTGCTAACAGTTTGTCCCTTGTATTTTCCTTCCCCCACCCATAGGCTATTAGATTAGCTGAGTGACTGATTTAGCCTCAGCCAGAGATGCTAGCCATTCGAGTCAGATCTGCAGCCTTTGCAACACTGAAATGACATCTTTAGTATGTGCTTGTTTTTGGTAAAACTTAGTGGAATAATTATCCCAGCCTAGGCATGCTTGTTGCTACTTGCTTTTTCCCTTCATTGGTAATTATTTTTCATATGGGCAGCGATAGTGTTGCTTATTAGTGCATGCACTCATGCAGACATACATATATAAGACAGTTTCCCTCATTTCACAGGACAGCATTGCTTTGGACAGTTGCATCTTGGAAACAAACCCACTGAGATGCAAATGTCCTAAGATTCTACAAGAATAAAATCTTGTATTGTTTCAATAAAAAACATGTCAGACAATGCTGAAGTTGAATCTTGTTACTGTACTAAAAGTATTTTCCCTTTAGCTGACACCATTCAGTAATCATACAGTAACTGTCTGTATAATACTGATTCCATCCGAATTAATTTAGTTTCTTTTTCTTTCCTTCTTT